>NW_025814897.1:18555000-19155000 GCF_022079265.1 Lynx rufus
CTTCAGATTCTGTGTCTCCCTCTCTCTCTGCCCCTCTCCCATTCGTAATCTGTTTCTCTCTCTCTCTCTCTCAAAAAAAAAAAAAAAAAACCAAAACAGTAGAAACTACTGTGTCGTTTTCTGGGCTGGAGAGACTGAGACCAGTCCTACCTGACTTATGTGAGATTACATAGCCAATTAGCATTGGAATCCGTGCGCTTGCCTCACTTCTGGGTTAGCAGAAGAGGTAACAGATGGGGTCTTCCCTTCCGCCGGGGATCTCGGGCGGTGGTTTTGGCATCACATTATCTGACCAGACTTGTCGCCCCCAGCTGTAATGAGCTGCAGTTCTCGCAGTATGCGGCCATGTGTGACAACGTGCACATCCAGATGATGCAGGGCGACGGCTACTGCCTGAAGCTCACGGACATGAAGGGCTTCTTCCAGCCGTGCTACGGGCTCCTCGACCCCCTCCCCTTCTACGAGTCCTGCTACCTGGACGGCTGCTACAACCACAAGAAGTTCCAGCTGTGTGGCTCCCTGGCCGCCTACGGGGAGTCCTGTCGCTCCTTCGGGATCCTCAGCACTGAGTGGATTGAGAAGGAGAATTGCTGTAAGAGAATTATTTTATTCCTGCGGATTCTTTTCCGAGTTAAAAGCACAGCTTTGCTGGCCGACACCGCCGGCCCCGCCTTTAGCCACAGGCCCGCCCCCAGGGTCGAGGAGTGGAGAGCTACTGCAGAGATTGTATGGGGGGCATTTCGGGGGAGCCTCATTCGCCTGCGGTTCCTGTCCAGCTCTGGAATTTGGGACACCGGCTTGGGCAGATGAGGTTCTCTGGGTTGGAGGAGCACCAGTTTAGTGACTTATGAGGTACAGGGACACAGTATGGCATCTTGATTGATGTCAGACCTCAAATTCAGCTCTTCCCCGGCTCCTTTACCATGGGTCAGAGCCTAGCTCAGAAAGGGAAGGCTTGTGGCAAGCGGTGAGCTGAGTTGGGATCGAGCTGACTGTGCCTGGCTTGAAAGGAAGCTGCGGTTGGATTTATGCAAGGATTGTACGTATGTTAAATTAGGTGATAAAAAAAAGATCTATAAAATTGTTTTAATGTTTATTTTTGAGAGGGAGTATATGCAGGAGGGGAAGAGAGAGAGAAGGAGACAGAGGATCCCAAGCCCTATGTGGGGCTCGAATCCACGAGCCATGAGATCATGACCTAAAACCGAAGTCGGACACTTCACCGACTGAGCCACCCGGGTGCCCCAAAACGAAGATTCTATAGATTCTTGTGTTTTTTCTGTAGTAAGAAAACTATTTTGAGATTTACGCCCATTATACTGTTTGTCCATCTTCTTACTATGTGAATCAAATAGATGGAGCAAATCTGCATATAAATACCTATAAATGTGTCATATACGTGTATGTGTCCATATACATAAATGGCCACCTGTCCCATTAATGCAGGACGATACTGTGGCCAACAGGATGTGTGCATGTTCCTTGACACGCACCATTAACCCGGTACCACCGTGAAAACGGGCACATTGCAAGACTGCGCACATTTCAGTAAATTTGCAGGTGACGCCCGACCCAGTGTAGGGATGCGCTTAATTCAGAACCTAAGCACAGTGAGGTAGATTCAAATATGTATCCAGTGACTTGAGAAACTCTTAACAGGCAAACTACTAGTCTCTGTTGGAAACCAACATAAGTTGTTTTTGATGACTTTAATATTTTGCCCTGTTGTGTTAATAAGCAACACTTTAAATGAAATGAACTGTTTTAAAACTTTAAAAACTTCCCTCTGTGTAAGGGCGTGTCTTATTTGCCAGCTGGTGTAAGGGCCACCGTATTTGTAGGCTATCACCTCCACACTTTCCATTATTCTCTGGGGTTGTTTTCAAGTTGTGTTAATCACCCATAACATTTGTTGACCGGCTGCTGTGGGCTTAGCCCTGTCTAGGTCCACGCACTCATCACATAAAGGGATCTTTATAAAAGGAAGCCATTAAAAAAGAAATGTATTTAAGTTATGCTGATGGTTCCCCTTTAGTCATGCTTCTGGGGATTAAGACAGGGTGATACTAAGCCATTAGCAGAGGTGAACGTCAGCTGGGTCAGGGGAGGCATCTGAGACACACGGGGGCTTTGCTTTGATTTTAAATTCTTGAAGCTAACTTGGCTCACGCTGGGATTGAACAGGTGTTTCTTTAAGTACTCACCATTCTGTGCCATGATGAATAGGAGGATTTCTATATCTGACAGGGGGAGAGCTTCTTTAAATAAAGAAATGAGCGTCCAAAAGAAGATGCTCTCAATTAGTGTTTCTCAAACTGAGGAGTTGACGGTCTTACAGGTGGTCTGTGGACTCATCTGCTATGGAAATAATTATTTACAATATGATGATGATGGCACTCCACATACGTTTGTTTTTTCCTTACAGTTTTACTGTTGTTGGCAAAATAGTAGAATTAATCTAAGTCATTGCTGGCGAGTTGCATGTAGGTTTCGGTTTGTCTATTTTTATAAAATTAAGTACATAGACATTTATGGGAAAAGGAGAACATGAATCAGAACAGACCAGGAAGTCCTATCTGAAGGACCTCTCTGGGATTTTACTGGCCCTAAGATTTTCGTTCTTTTTTTTTTAATGTTTATTTATATTTGACAGAGAGAGAGAGAGAGAGAGAGAGAGAGAGAGAGAATGAGCGGGGGAGGGGCAGAGAGAGAGGGAGACAGAATCCGAAGCAGGCTCCAGGCTCCCAGCCATCGGCACGGAGCCCGACGCAGGGCTCGAACCCACAGACCGCGAGATCATGACCTGAGCCGAAGTCGGACGCTCAACCGACCGAGCCACCCAGGCACCCCTAAAATTTTCATTCCTGACAGATATTTATTGAACACTCAACTGTGAGGCGTCTGGGTGCGGGGAATATGGAGATAAATGATTGGACCCTACTCTGTATAAGTACAAAGAGACAAATGCGTGTAATGGTAGAACAGTGTGGTGAGAACATTAATCGTGCTGTATCTTGGCAGTTCTCAGTGTCTCTGCCCTCCATCCTCGCCGCTTACCTTCCAGTGTGCGGACCTTGGGCAAGTTTCAGCTGTGAAACGAGGGCTACTCAGGTCGCAGAGCATGTGTGAGGGTTGGAGGAGATAATGCAACCAAAGCGTGAAGCCCAGTGCCGAGCCCAGAGCAGGGGCCCCGCCGCTAGCTGTTGTCATCGTTTTCTGGAAGGTGGCTCTGTCTGTTGATTCCCAGCTGCCCTCTGACCACCACCAATTCCCTGACAATGGCAAGTCCAGAGTATAGCCACATGCTAGCAAGCGTGGGTGTGAAAATCAAGTCGTGCGTGTTTCTGTTTGTTTTCCTTTTTAGCAGGAGTGGTTGAAGATCCCTGTGTGGGGGCAGACTGTCCCAACCGGACCTGTGAGCTGGAAAATGGAGGAGAGCTGTGTGGCTGCATCGAGCCGCCCCCCTATGGAAACAGTGAGTGACACCTGCCCCCTCCCCGTGCAGACAGACCCCCACGGGGGAGGCCTGGTGGCTGCACCGCAGGGCAGCTGGGGTGGAGCCCACGCGTCCCGTGCTAGCTAGAGACCCACATAGCGGAGGTTTCACGAGGAGCATCGATCGAAGCAGGACGAGGAAGCCATCTGACATCTTCAAAGCAGGCTAATGTTCATCTCCTCATAGTGACATCCTTTTCTTCGATAAATGATAACGCCTAGATGTGTACATGAATAGAATCAGCCACTTCCACCTGTGGCCGTGTTCAACATCACAGAGATCCGAATTGATCCTCTAGACTCGCGGGAAAGTAGTGTAGTTTGGCGAAAACATGTGAGCCTCAGAGCGAGAGCGCCAGGGGCCCTAAAGGCAGATTAATTGGTTCTGAAGACACAAGGGCAGTCTCTGATGCCAACAGTACATAACCAGGACCCCAGGCCCTGCTCCGAGCCGCAGCCCCCCGGAAGGTAGGAAAGGCCTTGTCCCCGCCGGGCGCACCCGTGAGGTCGGCCTGAAGGGGGGCTGCGTTGCACCCCCGCCTCCCCGCCCCGGCCCGAACCGGGTCATTCAGGAGGCACGCGCTGACCGTAACATCGGTCATTGACCGGAAGACTCCCTCGGAGGGTGCCGTTCAAGGGCTTCACCCGAGCAGATCAAACGTGTCCCTGTGTTTCTATAGTGCTCATTAGCCCATGTTTATGTACTCGGAGAAAATGTCAGTTGGTGCATTATCGTGTCAGAAAGCAAGAGCTCCTGACACTCGCCTGGGAACCCGCGGGGGGCCTCGGGGTGGGCTGCCCAGGGCTGCTCCCACCTGGGGGTGCGCCTGTTAACCGGGCTCCACGGTGAGCTCCCCGGGGAAAGTAGCTCCCACCAGAGTGGGGCGGAGCCCTGGGTCTGGGAAGAAAAGACAAAACACAATCTGTTAGCGTTTCCATCTTAAAAAAAATAAAAATAAAATAAAATAAAATAAAATAAAATAAAATAAAATAAAATAAAATAAAATAAAAGCTTAACAACGCCCCGGTTTTTGCCTTGAATGCATGCAAACGTGCATTTGGTTGGATCAAAGCTTAATTAGAAGTGCCCCAGCGTTTGCGTGAGGATATTAGCCTCTTCTAAAGCAAACGGTGATGGGACGCCTCGCCCCCACCCTGCAGCACCACCGGCCCCCACTGACTGGCCTTTCGTGATAACTGTCCCCACAGACTCACATGACATTATTGATGCAGAGGTAACCTGCAAGGCGGCCCAGATGGAAGTGTCCATATCTAAGTGCAAACTCTTCCAGCTCGGCTTTGAGAGGGAGGGTGTGAGGATCAATGACAGACGGTGCTCCCACATCGAGGGGGAAGACTTTATCTCCTTTCAGATCAACAACACCAAAGGGAACTGTGGCAACATCGTACAGGTGAGAAACCCGGGGCCGGAAAGAACATCGGGTCGAGGTGGGGACAGCTCTGGGTGTTTTGCACGTGGGTTGTCCTCAAAGCCAACCTCCTGGGGGGTCTGCTTAGAAAGATCCTCCCCGGAAAACAGCACAAGGCTTTTGTGAAATGAAAGACATCAAGGAGAATAGGGGCACCCGGGTGGCTCTGTCAGTCAAGCACCGATTCTTGGTTTCAGCTCAAGCTGTGATCTTGTGGTTTGTGAGTTCGAGCCCCACGTCGGGGTCTGCGCTCACAGTAGGGAGCCTGCTTGAGAGTCAGTCTCTCTCTCTCTCTCTCTCTCTCTCTCTCTCTCTCTCTCAAAATAAATAAACAAACATTAAAAAATTGGAAAAAAAAGACATCAAGGAGAATAATTGGTGCTAAGTAGTTTGTTGAACTGAAAGATCATGATAAGTGACAGACTCCTGTCCTTGATTTACACTATCTGCTGTTGTCCTTTGCCTAGCACATTGACGAATTTTTGTTACCTTGCTCCTGCTTCTCTTGTTCTTCTGGGTAAATACAGCTGGGTTCAGCTGTTTTGCGGGGTAAGGGTGTCCCAGACATCATTTAACAATTGGCTGCACACTCTCAACAATAGCCAAATTATAGAAAGAGCCTAAATGTCCATCAACTGATGAATGGATAAAGAAATTGTGGTTTATATACACAATGGAGTACTACGTGGCAATGAGAAAGATTGAAATATGGCCCTTTGTAGCAACATGGATGGAACTGGAGAGTGTGATGCTAACTGAAATAAGCCATACAGAGAAAGACAGATACCATATGGTTTCACTCTTATGTGGATCCTGAGAAACTTAACAGGAACCCATGGGGGAGGGGAAGGGAAAAAAAAAAGAGGTTAGAGTGGGAGAGAGCCAAAGCATAAGAGACTCTTAAAAAATGAGAACAAACTGAGGGCTGATGGGGGGTGGGAGATGGGTATTGAAGAGGGCATCTTTTGGGATGAGCACTGGGTGTTGTATGGAAACCAATTTGACAATAAATTTCATATATTTTAAAAAAAACAGTTGGCTGCAGAAATACAGCAAGGTCCCACCTTTCAGTGTCAGATTGTCCTACTTATATTTGGCAAACCATCTTGATTCTCTTCCTCCTGTTCCTTCCTGCTGTCTTTAAAGAAAAAAAAAAAAAATATATATATATATATATATATATATATATATATATATATATATGCATTCATTAACTCAAAAGGAGTGAGCAGGTGAAACTTACATTTGTTCCTCTTGGTCCTTGTGGGAAGGTCCGGTAGAAGATCTGGTGGAGGAGAGATTTTGAATTAGGACTTGAAGAAGATTTATATGACCCTGGGATAGCAATACTTCATGCTGTCCCCAGCTTGGGTTCCCACAGATAACTGGGGCCGGTTGTAGTTAGAATTCAGGGTACATGAATTCACCCTCTGTGGACACTCAAGGTTATCAGCCTGAAGGGTGCCGTTGACATCTAATGCGACATTTTTTGTTGTTGTTGTTAGTAAATGCTGAAGCTAGCTCAATACTGACTTATACCAGCCTCTGGATTATGTATGGAATGAAGCCATTTCTCTACTTTCGGGGCTGTGGATTTGAAATGCAAGCCACTTATTCACTCCCCCCTTTAATGATTTCTGACCTTCCTTTGCAGTCCAATGGCACTCATATCATGTATAAAAACACAATCTGGATCGAAAGTGCCAACAACACTGGCAACATCATCACTAGGGACCGGACGATCAATGTGGAATTTTCGTGTGCTTATGAGCTGGATATCAAGATCTCTTTAGATTCTGTTGTAAAGCCTATGCTAAGGTAAAGAATCTCACGGGCTGTGCACATTGCTTTGTCTTTTCCTTGACAGTTGAGGTTAGCATAATCAAAATTGCTAGCATTTGTCTTTGAAGCACTGGGGAAGAAATAGTTCCTATTTTCTTCACCTAAATGCCTTGGACCAGCACTGTGTAACAGAACTTTCTACAGTGATGGAAATGTACTGTATCTGTACTATCCAATAAAATAGCTGTATATGGAAATTGAGCAATTGAAATGTGGCTAGGGGTGCTGAGGAATTGAATTTTTAATTTAATTTTATTTTAATTGCCACACGTGGCTTACGGGTACCATTTTGGACTTAAGACTTTTCTGTCGTCTGCTTTGCCTTCCCTCTGCATTTTCAGCTTGAAACTGGTAGTAACTGCATAAATATGATTGTTTGGCATTCCTCCTCACTGCATGCTTATTTCCCTTTCAGTGTCATTAACCTCACAGTTCCAACCCAAGAAGGCAGCTTCACCACCAAGATGGCGCTCTACAAAAACGCCTCCTACAAACATCCTTACCGCCAGGGTGAAGTGGTGTTGACGACTCGAGATGTGCTGTACGTCGGGGTCTTTGTGGTCGGCGCTGACGCCACACATTTGATCCTGACGCTGAACAAGTGCTATGCCACCCCGTCCCGAGACAGCAATGACAAACTCCGATACTTCATCATTGAAGGGGGGTGAGTGGCCTCTCAGAGGACCGTCTGAGAGCTTTTAGGGTAATATTCGCCAGTACCAGTTTGTAGAGAAGGTTTTAGAGAAGAGAATGGGAAGGGGTATTTGTGCTGTGCATCCAGGAACTCTAATTCTCTGAACAAACCTGTGAGGTAGACATTGTAAGCCTCACTTTCTACCCTAGCAGGCTGAGGCTTCGGGAGACCAAGCCACTTGCTTCAAGTCACACAGCAACGTAGTGGTGGGTCCCCAAGTCCTGTGGCAGTCACTACAGGATGCTTTATTCTCACGGTGATCAGAGAGGGGATTGTGTCCTGCCTACTTGAATTGCAGTCTGAGAGAAATGGGGATCACCTGCCAAAGAAGGAATGCCACAACTACAGTCTGGTGAACAGGACATCCATCAGAATGTAAAAAGAGCTAGAACCGTAGAAGAGGAGAAACAGAAGCACAGAATACACTAGAATCGTTTATAAAATCGATGACTTTTGTTTTATTCACTGCTATATGCCCAGCACCTACTGTGTGCCCTGACACATACGGAACAAAATTTATTGAATGAATAAAGAAGAAGAAAAGACTACAGACCAATAATAATTATTTTTCCTTTTTATTTATTCATTAAAATTTTTTTTATATTTTATTTTTCAGAGGGAAAGAGAAAGAGTGAAAACAGTGGTTGGGTGGGGGGGGAACAGAGAGAGAGGGAGACACAGAATCCAAAGCAGGCTCCAGGCTCCAATCTGTCAGCACAGGGCCTGACACGGGACTCCGACCCACGAACTGAGAGATCATGACCTGAGCCGAAGTAGGACATTTAACCAACTGAGCCACCCAGGCACCCCAATTTTTCTTTTTTAAAAACACATACGGGTTATGTCAAGCAACAGTAATTCTAGCTGGGTATGAAAATCTACTAGTGAAAAGACTAACAGGAGAAAAGCATACAATATATTTAATACCAGTTCTCTGTGATACTGAAAGCCTTCATGAGGAAATGAGGATCTCAAGAAGTGGTTGAACCTGAGTATTTTTTGCTAGGTTAGGTGAAGAGTAGACGGTCACAGACAAGTATGAGAGGTCAAAGGGTATGAGGTCAGTGTGGTAAACGGGAGGAGCTTAGCAAAGCCTGTTAGGATTCTTCTTGCTGTCCCTCTGTCTTTGGAGATAAGGATGTTCCTTTCCTGCAGGTGTTGGGGGGGCACCTCTCACATGAGGGCCCTGTGACCTGTTTCAGGGACAAAGAGTCAGGGAAAGGTCAGAGTGACCTTTCTGCTTCTGCTTTTCTCAAACTCCTTCACCTTAAAATATTAAGTATGCCAAGGTGCCAGATTTGAGGGGTAGCATGTCCTGAATCCTATCCCCAGCCTGGGCCGACACCTACCCTGGCGTGTCAGGGAGCATTATAGATACTATAATTAGATTTAGGGTTGAAAAGGAAGAGTTTTCCCAAAAGAAGGTGTGGTTCTGGGCAAACCATGGATAACCACTATTTTTGCAGATTAAACAGGTTCAGAGATGTTAGGTACACAGCTCACCCAAGGCCACTCAACTTACCAGGGGCAGAAGAAGAATCCTTCCAAGTATCAGGACACACCGCCACCCTAAGTGGTCAGACGGGGCTTGTGGCAGGGGTCGCTGAGGGATTTGTCTTCCTGAGCTGGTTCTTAGCCTCCTTGGAGGCAAAGGGAGGGACTTGGTGACTATTGGGTAACTCACAGCATGGATTTCTCTCCTTCCCGTCATAGTCCTTTCCCTAAGGGATAGAGCTCAGATATGAGCCCCTGTAGTGTTGCAAGCCTGGTTGTAGGGTCTGTGCCTCCTTTGAAGGACACAGTGGTTGGCAGTTTTATTTTATTTTATTTTTTAAGTTTTTAAAATTTATTTTCAGACAGAGAGCATGAGTGGGGGATGGGCAGAGAGAGAGGGGGAGGAGAGAATCCCAAGTAGGCTCTGCACCATCAGCACAGGGCTCAACGAGGAGCTGGAACTCATGAACTATGAGATCATGATCTGAGCCAAAATCCAACACTTGACCAACTGAGCCACCCAGGCACCCCAGTGTTTGGCAGTTATAAGATAGTGTTTAATACACTTGACCCAGAGAGGAGAGAGAATGAGCGCGTGAGCGTTCATAAAACTGGGCCTGCCCCAGGGTCTGAGCAAAGGCCTTCAGATGAAACTGTTGTTTGATTTTGTCCTATGAGGGAATTTTAACTCATGAGTCCTTCTGACCTTTCTTGGACGGATGTGGTTAATTGTTTTTCCAGTGAACTCATCTGGGCAAAAGCATGAGCAGCAAAATGGGTTCACTTCAGAATTTTGGGGGGCCAGCTCTTCCTCCGTGGCTCTGCAGAGGGTGGCAATGGCACCCCCAGTGACTCACGAGTCCCAGGTCTGGCTAAGACGGAAGGCCTGGGTGAAGGTTGGAGTGCTGTGATCATTTTAGAAACTTTGAACCAATTTAGATTATTCAAATGAATAACAGTGACAAGGAAAAGTATGGCAAGTAAGTTTTCATTTCAAAGCATTTAAGAGATTATTGCCTTGAAGACTAATTATAAAACCTAATAGGTGTGGGGGTGCTGAAGGATAACTTCAGTTTTTCACTTTCCTTATCACTAAGCTGTTTAATCCTGTGGGCTCGGGGAAGGAGCGATTAAAAAAAAAAGAGTCACCCTTTTTATCTTTATCATTTTTAGATAACTTCTTGGCTCCTATAGGCCAGCATTAGTGATGGCGGCACAATCCATTCATTCCCTCGTTTGTTCCTTTACAGAGATGTTTAGATACTTCCCATGTGCCCTGCAGTGTGTTAGAGACACAGTGAGGATCACAGCCTGATTTTTTGAGCTCCAGGAATCCAGGAAAAGCCACCTGTTCTTGCCCGGTCAGGGCAGTGCGAGGGGTTATTTGTAGAGGAGGGGGGAGCTATAGACTGGTGTTGGGGAAAGAGCGGGAGTAGGCATGGGAAGACTCCCAGACTGGGGAGACTTCATGTGGAAAGACCGTGGGGCCTAAGAGGCTGTGATGCATTTGGGGAGCTCTTAGGTAGCGGAGGCAGGTCTGTGTGCCTGAGGGAGGCCCGTGGCCCAATACCACAAGGGGTGGAGGCAGAGGGAGAGAAGAGGCGCACCTGCAGCCAAGGGAGCTTTAGGTCATCCTGGACTGGTCTTCCCTCTTCTCCAGCTCCCACCGACTTGAATATGTGGGAAGATGACCCAAGAGGGTTTTGATCAGGGGACCCTCCCCAGATGGATAACCAGAGAAAGTACAGCTGTAGCGAGGACTAATTGTGTGTGTGTGTTGGGTTGATATCACGACACTATGTCGGTCGGGCAGTAAAGCACGACACTATGAGGGGCAGAATAGAAACTGAGGTATAGGAAAGTCGGGGGCAGTTCCTGCAGTCATGTTGCTTTTATGCGCTTAGGATACTAGTTTGAGGTGTTATCCGATGCCTTTAAAGCCAACCGTGAAAATAAAGTGGGAGTAAATGCGACACCCACACAGTCCAGAGGTCACTCTCAAAGGCAAAGACGTTTTTACCTATTACGATGGTTTTATATGAAATAGAAGCAAACGTGTGAAGCGAAGATCCCATTTTCCTCTGAACAGGTGTCAGAACATTAAAGATAACACCATCGGCATCGAGGAGAACGGTGTCTCCCTAACCTGTCGCTTTCACGTCACCGTCTTCAAGTTCATCGGGGATTATGATGAAGTTCACCTTCACTGTGCAGTGTCACTGTGCGATTCAGAAAAGTACTCCTGTAAGATAGTAAGTGAGAGTGTGAAAATGAACTGCCTGGCCCTATTTCTCGCTGCCCCGCTTTTCCCAGCATGGGGATCATGGACGCCAGGATCTGTGTGGCTCCTGAGAGTTCTTTGGGACTCACAGCACCTGGAAGTGGCTGAATTGGAAGCGTCCCCAGATGGGAAGCGTCCCCAATGGCTCATCTTTGGTGAGACCGTAAGAGAGAGGATGCGGTAGAATGGTGTCCATTTACTCTCCTTCTCTGTCTCTGAAATCTCTGCTGTGGGCATAGAGCACAAGACCAGGGTTTCTCAGACCTCGGCATTATTGACCTTTTGGACCAAATTGTTCTTGGTCATAGGGACGGTTCTGTGCACCGTAGGATGTTCAGCAGCGCCCCTGGCCTCTGCCCACTAGACGCAAATAGCACCTCCTCCCCAGCTGCCACACCCCAAAAATGCCCCCCAACACTGCCAAACATCCCCTGGGGGAAGGAGGGGGCAAAATTGGCCCTGTTCAAGAACCACCACACCAGAGTCTCAAGGAGCCAGGCCACCTGAATCTGACAGGAACAGTGGGACCCAGCTCCACTACACTGTAGAGGCAGACCCCTGGGTTCAGGAATTTTCTGCCAGATGTTCTTCAGACAGTGACTTTCCTGCAATTCATCCAGATCCACGCCAGCCGGTGGCTCTGGAGAGGCTTCTGGAGGGGCTGTTGGAAGGTGGTGACAAACCAGTCATCTCTCCCATGTCAGGCTTACATCCGCACCTGAGATCTTATCGCACTGATATCAGCTCCCTAACTTTTAATATTCCAGCTTCACGTTCTCCCCAATGTTTGCAGAATCACACCATGAATTATGGTCAGAGCTACTTACAGATGCCGCTGCATACCTTATTGCCCGATGTGATCCAACAATCCCCGTTCCTGGGAAGGGAGCATCTTTGCATCTAATTCTTGTGCGAGGAATATATTTAATTCTGCTCAACATAAAGCCCAGAGTCCCAGTGGGCTCCATGATCAAGAATGCATTGGTTCTAATTAATCTGAGCAGCGATAGTGCTCGAGGCTGGGACCACTGCCTCTTTCAGAGGTGGAAACATGGTGAAGAATAAGTTATCAGCTTAATTGTGTGAAATTTTCCCTCTGGTGTTCTGTCTTTCAGAATTGCCCACAAAATTCCAGGATTGCCACAGATTATACCAAGGAACGTAAAGAGCAGATCATTTCAGTGGGACCTATTAGGAGAAAAAGTATGTATGTCCCCTCAAAGCACATTATAAATGATTAAAACAATGGGATTTGAAGGCCTGGACCAACTCTTGGGTGTGTTTCAAGTACAATGTGAATCTGGCGAATGAGGAAGTTGAGGACACCAGGTGGAGAAGATGGGCCGCTTCCGTAATGAAGTCTTCTCACGGACTCCTAAAATCCCACGACAGCGTTGGGCTTTTCTTCTTCCTCTCCTCTGTTTAAAGTCTCACCCTGAGATAGGAGTTCAAGACTTGACCTGTCTGAAGTTGACTTAACCAGCTGTTCTTTTTCAGGGCTGGACTGGTGTGAGGACAATGGAGGGTGTGAGCAGATTTGCACGAGCCGGGTAGACGGGCCGCTGTGCAGCTGTGTGACGGGAACCCTTCAGGAGGATGGCAAGAGCTGCCGAGGTAAATGCAACCTCCCGTTCAGGGCAGGTGGCTGGGAGCACAGGGAGCTCTTTCCCCTGAGTAGGAGACATTCATCTGTGAGGTCCCCCCAGCAAGTGACCTAAATTCCAGAAATTAAGATGGGAAGATGGAGACAGCACCAAGGAATTGTAGCACCATCTTGGAGATAGAGATAGAGAGAGAGAGAGAGAGAGATTTAACCTTTGAGTCTTGTTCTTTCATCTAAAAGATGAAGGTGATTTTTTTTTAAATAAGATATCCAACTGTTTAAGGACCAAATAATGGTGCTCAATCAGGTCACCAAGTGTACCTGGGCCGTGGTTGGGACTGGGGTGTTTGATCCAACAAACCTTAGCCCATGGTCTCCCTGAGGTTAGCAGGACTCTTCTAAAGGTTGAGTTAATTCTGCTGCTTTCCTGCCTCAGTCAGCACCATTTGGATAAAGTGAGTCCTTGGCCGTGAAGAAAGTGGGTTCGTTTATTTGGTTGAGTACCACAGAGTGTTTCTGATTCCTGTCCAACAGGTATTTTCCTCCACAGGACTTACTCTGTTCCTCTCTGTTCACAGCATCCAATTCTTCCACTGAACTTCAAGTTTGGACGCTGCTTCTCATCATGACCCAGATTTCACTATGGCATTTTGTCTATAAATCAGGCGTGACCTCATAATTAACTCAAGGTTGCTATATAACGTACTGTAATTTACTTCAACTCCCTGTAGGATAAAAGGTGTGTACCCTTAAGTCAAAACCTATTTGAAAATGTCCAGCAATTCTCAAAGTGTAACCACCTGCCTCAAACAGTCTGAGTCCCAGAAATGAGTGAAATTCCAAGCTCCACTTGCAAAGCCCACAACGGGGCTTCTAAAAGCCAGTTGTGGAAAAAGCACGTCACTTGCCTACAATTTCCAAACAGTTGTCACTAGAAACTTCGGTTCACGTGAAAAACCAGTAAAGGAAAAAAAAAAAAATCCTGGTCAGAGAAGTCTGACCAGAAATCTAACCAGAGAAATCTGTCAAGCCAGTGCTATTTCTGGATCATAGTTTTTCACAGAGAAAGGGCCTGTTGGAACAATGTTGAGAAGCAATGACTGGAAGGTTTGGGTCTAAGGAATCTTTCTGATGTTTGGAAGTGTCTGATCTCTGATACGTACGTGTTGCTCACTTCTGTTTATGATGAGCTCCTCCTTCCCTCCCCCCGTGTCCCTCAATCGTGCCATGGCAGCTCGGCAGATTGTTTGCAGACCCGGGGAACCCTGTCTCCATCCCCCACCCGGACCCTTCTCTTTTACAAATCAACCAAATAATTTTTAATGTATTTTATGCTTAAATAAACTTTGCGTTCAAGTATTCTCGTCACTCAGTGACTGAAGGAATTTTTGCTGATATTAGGCTTTGCACACCAAATAGCACGCTCTGATTTCAAAAATCAGCAGCGATTGGACCGGGTAGATAACTGCTGGCTAGAGCTTTAACGGGATTTTGTCACATGGCCATTCGTGCGGACTTACAGAGCATCAGCAGGACGTTACCGGGCAGCGTGGAAGAGAAGCAGGTAGTGTCCTCTTTTGTATGTGGTACACAAACTCGCATTTGCTGTAATTAACTGCCAAATGGGGGACTGCTAAATATATCCGTGGGCCGCCTCTCTTTTTTAAGGTTAAAAACAAAGTAAAACCCACTTCAAGTTTATTTTGAAGTTGTTTTGGATTGAAGCTGATGGTATTTTTATATTTTTCTGGGAACTCTGAAAAGCTGAGCATAAATCCTAGTGGCCTTGACCATGGGTGTGGATATGATTAGCATTGTCTTGCATGCAACAAGCAACTGTCCCTGGGCTGAGGAAGCTGGGGTGTAGACGCAGTCTGTGCTGAGGGGCTTTGACCTCCCAGCCCTCTGGGAGGGTCCACAAATTCTAGCTTGTCTTGCCAGTTACACATGCCATGTGGCTAAGAGGACAGCTGGTATTGCTGGGGGAAAATGTGCACCTGCTTCGACTTGGACGTCTTGAGATCTTCCGGGAAAACGCTGAGCATTGAGGTGGGTTGAGGGACCCAGCCGCCTGTCGTAAGTGAGACACAATGCCCCTTCCTCACCAAGAGAGAAACTGATGTTACATGCGTGTTCTGTCTTCACATGAAAAACCTTGTCATTTACACAGTTGAAGGTTTGGATGTTCACAGTCAGATCCCAAGTTGAACGCAAGAATGTCTCATTCATTCTTTTACTTGATTTCCTGAGATAAATCTTAACCAAAAAAAAAAAAAAAAACTTCAGGAAGTGTTTCAATATTTGATAACTTCCCTTTATTGATTTTCTTATGGAAGTCATGAGAAATTTCCAAATGTCCAAATTGAAGACTATAGTTTGTTGGGTTTGGGTTGTTTTTTTGTTTGTTTGTTTGTTTAGGTTTCTTTTTAGTTCTTTAAACCTGTTCTTCCTACACTTTTATTCTGGCCTTTGGTTTTCTCACTTGGTTGACGTCCTTAGCTTGTCTCATCATTAGGATAAGTTAGGTCGTGGTACCATCACATAACACCCCAGAATCTCAGTGGCTTACACACCAAGGTTTCTTTCTTGCCTGTGCCTGTGGGCTCCAGTCCTCACTCTCACCCTGGGACAGGTTGATGGAGACTTCACTATTTCTTTTTTTTCCTCAACAGAAGCTATTGAACAATTTATCCTTTCCCCATAGAACTGTGGTACTGCCTTTACTGTAGAGCAAGTTTCAGTCTCTGTGGTTCTGTTTATGAGCTCTTGATTTTCTTCCATTGATTTATTTTTCTGTTCCTGCTTCAGAACCACACTTCAAAAAATTGGAGGATATAATTGACACATAACATTATATGAGTTTCAGGTATACAGTAGGAGTTGCTATTTGTATATACTGTGAAATGATCGCCACAGGAAGACTCGTTAACATCTATTACCTCCCACAGTTACCAATATTTTTTCTTGTGATGAGACCTTTTAAGTTCTTGTAAGTAACTCTTACTGACTTTCAAATACACAACGCAGTATTATGAACTACGGTCACTATGCTGTCCATTACATGCCCAGGACTTATTTGATAACTGGAAATTTGTACATTCTGACCACCTTCACTCATTTTGCCACTGACACCCTCCCCCCCCACCACCTCTGGCAATTCTGTGTATCTGTGAGCTCTTTTTTCTTTCTTTCTTTCTTTGCTTTTATTTATTTTTTTTTTTTAAGAATTCTAGGTGGTCCAGTTGGTTGTCTGACTCTTGATTTCGGCTCGGGTCATGGTCTCACAGTTTGTGGGTTCAAGCCCCGCGTCCGGCTCTGTGCTGACAGCTCAGAGCCTGGAGCCTGCTTGGGATTCTCTGTCTCCCTCTCTCTCTGCCCCTCCCCAACTCACATGTGCGTGCTCTCTCTCTCTGTCAAAATAATGAATCTATGTATAAGTGAGATTATGCGGTATTTGACTTTGATTTATTTCACTTAGCATAATGCCCTCCAGGTCCATCCATGTTGTTGCAAATGACAGGATTTCCCTCTTTATTTTGTGGCTAAAAAATACTGTGTGTGTGTGTGTGTGTGTGTGTGTGTGTGTGTGTGTGTATCACTCATCCTTTATCCATCTGTCCACTGATGAACTCAAGTTTTTTCCATATGTTGGCTATTGTAAGGAATGCTGCGATGAACGTAGGGGTGCAGATATCTTTCCCAACTGGTGTTGCTGTTTCCTCTAAGTACCCATTAGTGGCATTGCTGGATTGTATGCTCGTTCTAGTATTCGCTTTTTTGAGGAACCGCCATACTGTTTTCCACAGTGGCTGCCCTGATCTCATTCCCACCAAGGCTCTCTTTTCTCCACGTTCTCGCCAACACTTGTTATTTCTTGAGATTTCATTATCTTTTGATGCTTTTGTTTTCATTATCAACACAAAGCTTTGGGGTTCACCGAGGCAAGTGGGGGGGAGAATGTGGACACTCACACCCTGGAAAGGACACCAGATCACTTCTGTTCCCATTTCGTCGTCCGCAGTGGAATGTCCAGCGTGTTGCATGGCTGTAAACTAACTGAGAGCAGGGAAGGATGAGCTTCCGGTGAGCCTGGAGGACAGAAGAACTGGAAATCCAGGGTGACAGCTGTCATGTTACCTTTGAGTCAATCATTCCTGTCTGTTAAAGGGCAATAGTTTTACAGAACTAAAACCCAAGGCCGTCAGGAAGGCAGAACTAGACGGTGATCCTGATGCTTCTACTAATTCTCCGCTTGAAACGAATCATTCGACAGGGTGATGCCTCAACTTTCCTCTCTGTAAAAGGAGAATATGAAGCTTCTTTTCAAATATTCTTGTGTTAGAAAATGACACCATACAAATGTAAATCATACGGCAGTATATATTTAGATTAACTCCAGAACATTGCCTTTTCCTGCCACTCAAAAAGATTTGCCTCAAGGAAGGGGAGGAAAAAAGAGCACTTGCTTAGCAAAGGTTAAAAAGGAAGTTAATTGGGAATCTTATTAACCTGGTATTTGTCTGATATCAAAAAGAACAACATCGTGGGGTCTGGCATTTCTGACAATTGGGAATCCTATAATTAGTTTCTTAACCAGTAGTAGATGTGTGCGCTACTCAAAATCCTGGTGGCAAAACTTGAGAGCATTAATTGTTTTACATTGTCTAATAGTCTATTTTTAGAACCATTTGACATTTAGTGAGAGCTTGAAATCTAATAAAATTTCTTTAAAAAAAAATTTTTTTTTAACATTTATTCATTATGAGAGAGACCGCGAGCAGGGGAGGGGCAGAGAGAGAGGGAGACACAGAACCCGAAGCAGGCTCCGGTCTGCGAGCTGTCAGCACAGAGCCCGACGCGGGGCTCGAACTCACGAGCTGTGAGATCATGACCTGAGCCGAAGTCGGACGCTTAACCGACTGAGCTAGCCAGGTGCCCCCTAATAAAATTTCTTTTAACCAAAGGAATTATCAAAAGGTGATAATCATGTAGGTTTGAGGTAATAAAGAATTACTTATTTACTAATTCTGAATTTAGCCTCTACCCCATTGTGAAGCTCCTAGCCTCTCTCCTGGAACTCAGCTACTTCTTTACCCTATATTTCATTGCAATTTGGCCCTGGTTAGGAGAACAGGGCATTTTTTTAGCGCCCCGATGCACTGGCAGTGCGGCACAACACAGTGAAAAAGAAAATCAAATAGCGCCCTCTAGTGTCTTTTTATTTTTTGCATGAAACCCAAATGTATATTGAACCACACCAATCAAAACATGATTTCTCCCCCTGCTCGGAACCTTAGATGCAGAACATTACCAGAATATAGCTTTAGAGAACACATCAAATGCCAAGGACATTTTCTGGAGAACAGTGTGAGATTTATTTTAATGCACACAGTAAGCATCATTCCAGGAAAATACCAGCTTTTGTCATCCCATGCAAATTTTGCCCTTAATATCTATTTCTCTAACGCGTTGACAAAAATAGCTGTCGGGAAAAATTAAGTATCTCTTTAAAATGTTGAGAAATAAACAATCTGATCAGGAAAAACCCATGAAATATTTAGTGGTCTTTCTTTTCCCCCAGCAGAATGTGAAATACTTTCATATGCGTCTGAGGCACAACAGCAATAACTCTGGTCTGACTAATGGAAGACTCTGTTTGTGATGGTTTAATTATGTTTGCTGAAATACGATCCTCCTATAAGACAACATCTCCATGGCAGAGGGACAGATCTCTGTGTCTATAGATAGAAATAAAACACAAAAGACTCATCGTTCTGTGAAGAACTTGGCAATCAAATTCTATTTGCTAAGGAAGCAAATGAAGGAAGAACGTTCACTGTACATTTTGTTGTTTCTGTTTGCATGTAGCCTCTGGGTTAGCTACTGTTTTATCTGCCGTTGTATTGCATTGACTGCGAAAGAGTTTTGAAACTAAGATATTCTCCCATCAGATGAAATCTCAATACCTTACGCTCATATAGCATCTTCCATACCTTTCGATGCTTTCCTACGTATATTTAATAGCGTTCGGTCCTAAATCATGCTGTGTTTTGACAGAGAAATCGGAGGAAGAGTGTTAACTCGAAGTTGTATGGCTCAAATTATCAGCCTAAAGTACTAACTGAAGAAAAAACCCTACCCACCCACACATGTGTTCTCATGCCTGTAGGTTTAGCTCATCATTTCCAACTTGTAAGGAGACGATTAGAATGATAGCAGCCTTTTATGTCTTTGAAGCCCTTTAGAAACAAAGAACCTGGACACAGAAGTCTTGAAATTTCCCCTCTAACTCTTGAATTTCTTCATGGGATAGTTTAGGGTACAAAATTCCACAGATAGTACCCTATTCCAGTTGGGCAGATACCTGTTTTTATCAAAAAGGAGACCATATTTCTTTACTCAAGGCCTTGAAAAAAAAATCTTTCCATTGGATCTGTCCAGAACTTGTGGAAGTTTTTGATGGAAAGACTATACTCACATAGAAATATGCTATTAATTATATGTTAACCAAAGGCAGAAAATGCGTGGTTCCCAGTATTTTTGTCTTACCTGCCATAACATGCTTACTGCAACTGGCTGACCTGGTTCATATCTACGTGAACCATTCAAATCAAGGCGTTACAAGTGGATATTCAATCATCCTCTCCGTGCGTCTCTGTATTGATGAGAGCAAAATGCTATTAAGGAATACCTGCGTGCACACCAAAGAGGGAGTCTGCTCTCCTGAAGAGTCCCGATCAGAAAGCAATTTGGCAAACTAATTCGACAAGGACCAAATGATTGAACACATAATGTGAAAGCACCTAGGTGTTGTATCAGAATATTCAAGGCATAAAATGAAGCAGAGAAGAGCTGTAAGAGTATTCTGAATAGTAATTCAAGATTAGCAGAGTCTAGAGATGTTCGGCCACTGGGAATTTGTTCACATCTCCCACATGTTAGCATTTTCAAATCGCACTTTTATCCGGGTCCTCCTCATAAGCAATTAATTTCAGTAGTTAAGTGGAATCCAAGAACCAAATCAACAGGGGGAGGGAAATCCTACCTGTGGACCACAGTGAACCATTTACTCAACGATTGTAATCAGTTTAAATGCACGCTATTTAGGCAAATTGTCCGGAAAGCCCAGGCTGCCTAAGTCATAGGGAAACACATCATCATACAAGTCTAAATATTTCTGTTTTGTTTTTAATTTTTTTTTAATTTTATTTAAATCCAAGTTAGTTAACATATAGTGTAATAATTGTTTCAGAAGTACAATTCTGTGATTCATCACTTACGTAGAACACCCAGTGTTCATCCCAACAAGTGCCCTCCTTAATGCCCATCACCCATTTAGCCCATCCCCCTCACCCAGCAGCCTGCTGGCAACCCTCAGTTTGTTCTCTGTATTTAAGAGTCTCTTATAGTTTTGCCTCCCTCTCTGTTTTTGTCTTATTTTTCCTTCCTTTCTCCTATGTTCATCTGTTTTGTTTCTTAAATTCCACATGTGACTGAAATCACATATTTATTTTTCTCTGATTGACTTAGTTCGCTTAGCATAATACATTCTAGTTCCATCCACGTTGTTACAAATGGCAAGTTTTCATTCTTTTTGATCGCCAATATTCCACTGTGTGTGTGTGTGTGTGTATATGTGTGTATATACACACCACATCTTCTTTATCCATTCATCAGTTGATATGGAAAGATTTGGGCTCTTTCCATAGTTTGGCTATTGTTGGTAGTGCTATAAACATTGGTGTGCATGTGCCCCTTCGAATCAGCACTCTTGTATCCTTTGGATAAACACCTAGTAGTGCAATTTCTGGATCGTAGGGTAGTTCTATTTTTAATTTTTTGAGGAACCTCCATACTGTTTTCCAGAGTAGCTGCACCAGTTTGCATTCCCACCAGCAGTGCAAAAGGGATCCTTTTTCTCTGCATCCCTGCCAACATCTCTTGTTTCCTGAGTTGGTTAATTTTAGCCTAAATACTTTTTATTTTAGGAAAAGCAGTTTCCAACAGTCATAACATGTGAAGACCTCGTTGTATTTCTAGGCATTATACTCGAGAAACACAAATTCATCAAAACTCAACTTTCCTGGTAGCCCTCCAAAGAGGCACCCACGACTCATAGAAACCGAAGGACCTCACAGCTACATCAGTGTGTCACAGCCATATCAGTGCTATTTCTATTTCCTCTGCTTTTGAGTTTTCTATATTTTGATGGGAGGATGCAACTATCGAGCTTAAAATTGGATGGTGATTTTCTTTAATTTTATAATAAAATGTCACAAGATGTGTGGGTGTAAATTCTAAGTCTTCTACCAAAAAGTATCATTCTGAGGTGCTCTGTTACAGAACAAAAACAACAAAATTCCTTCTCTTCGAGGCTGATCTTAGAAGTGGGTTCTTTAAATGCCGCCCCAAAACCTGAACCGGAGTCACTGATCACTGACAAAGTCCTCCTGGGGCTGTTTTATTGGTGCAAACAATTGTCAACGGATGCATTTTCACCGGTCCCTGCATTGTTTATTCCAATCCCATTCTGGGGTTTTCCCTCTCACCAGAAGGGTGTAAAGGCACCCAGGTTGGAAAAACGAGACTAGCAGAACCTTTCAGCCTTGTGAGGTCAAGACAGGAAACGTTTCCTTCTGGTGCGTTAACAAAGCGCCAGCGAAGGAGGCAGTGAGCACATGGGGGCCGGGGCTGGCCCTGACTTCTCCTGGGAGCCGGAGGGAGCCAGACTGAGCAGATGGCATCGAAAGTATTTCTTCCCTTTCCAAAAACGTCAAAAAAGGAACGTTCACTTTTACTAAAACCCCTCAGTAGATTTTATTAAAAGGTAGGAGAAAATGATCTTGTCCTTCTGAGATACTTAGAAACACTATAAAAAGCAGAACGATGACTCCCTCAGATTTAATTCTGTGAATAAAAATCAAATGGAGCCCAGAACCAAAAAATGAAATGTAAAAGACAGGATTGCCCTGAAGAAGAGAGTTTGAATGTAATAAAATGTTCCTCGCGGACACTAAACTGATGTGAAGAAAAGTACAAAGTGTCTCGATACAATTACCCTTGGAATAAACTTACCTGATTTTAGAAATTAAAAAATGGAACGGATTACCTTGAACAATAAGCAAACAAATCGTAAAGCCAATCCATAAGAGACATCAGAAGCACCAATAATTTTGCCCTAGGATGTTATAAAACTATTTCCTTGGCCATTCCCTTTGACCAAGTTCCAGTCAACAAAGGCAGGTGAGTCTTCATTAATTTTACTGTGGGCGTGTATGTCCAGCAGGCTAAAGCCTCAGAGTGACTTGTAAGGAAATAGTATCTTTATGATAAATCTTAAAATTTGTAGTACTTAGCTCTAAGTTTTTCTCCTCCAAAAAGAGTATTTAGCAAGTGGTCGATTTAATTGTCCTGGACTCAGAAGGCACTAGGAATCTATTGTGCCACTGTGGAAAGCAGTATAAAATGTCCTCAAAAAAACTACAAATAGAAGTACCATACGATTAGGTCATTTCAGTTCTAGGTATGTACCTGAGGAAAACGAAAGCGCCAATTTGGAAAGATATGTTGCACCCCTATCTTTATGGCAGCATTATTTACAACAGCCAAGATATGGAGGCAGCCCAAGTGTCCATCCATAGATAAAGAAGAGTGATATATATGTGGTGGAATATTACTCAGCCATTAAAAGAATGAGACCCTGCCATTTGCAACAACATGGATGGACCTAAAGGATATTATGCTAAGTGAAATCAGTCAGACAGAAAAAGACAGGTATCATACGATCTCCCTTGTGTGTGGAATCTGAAAAACAAAACGCAGGACCAAACAGCAACAATTACAACAACAGAGAAACAGACTCATAAATATAGAGACCAAACTGGTGGTTGCCAAGGGGGTTAAGAGGTACAAACTTGCAGTTATAAAATAAACACGTTGCGAGGATGAAAAGTACAGCATAGGGAATGTAGCCAATGATACTGTAATACACTACCTGTAGGGAGCATTTCATGAGATGTAGAATTGTTGAGTCACTATGTTGTACACCCGAAACTAATTTAATAGTACATGTCAACTATACTTCAATTACAAATTAAAAATCTTTAAATCCATTCAATTCCATTTTTTACATTTCCAGATTCTCTAAAAATTCTGTGGCTTCCTCCGCCAGCTTGTCCAGTTTTGTCACGATAACATCCAAAACCTGAGAGACAGAAAAGAAATTCTGACATTTTTGTTAGGAAAGCATTATGATCCTGTCAAATCGATCTCAAGAGAAGTGGGACCCAAGACTTTCATTAAGCACATGAAATAGAGGACTTGGCAAATCCTGGAGAGCAAAGTCCTGTGAGACAATAGAAAAAAAAGAAAATTTCCCATCCCTAAATACCAGTGTTTGTCTCACTTTGTGGTGGTGTTGTTCAAGGCAGAATCAATGAACCGAATCAAACTTCTCTTGAAAAGTTAACTTAGAAAAGAACAGGTAAGTTTCCCTAGTTTTCTCATACATTCCTCAAAGCTGTGCCTTGGGAAATGTACATGGCGGGGAAATGTAAACTCAGGAACCAAACACAAATTCTTGGAATGGTATGGACTTCAAACTGGGGCTGTAGCTGCCGGTGACATAAACTCTGAGCTCAGTATGGATTTAGAATGCGGTCTGTCCGGACCTGGAACCTGCCTGCAGATATCAAAGGTCCCCTGCGTGGGCAAGCCTCCTTCCTACTTCTCCCTGCATCATTAGTTTCTGAGGCATGTTACTCCAGCAACTCTGAACCATGTCGGAACTTAGAAATAGTTTTAAAAAGGATCCCTGGTTAGTTAGCCCTAATGATTAGAGTTTTTCAGTCAACTGAAGAATTAAGACTTTAAAAAAGAGAGAGAGAGAGAGAGAGAGACCTACATTTACTATCTGCCCGCCGTAGACTAACCCCACTGCGAGGACTTTTCATCTCTGATTTCCTTCAGTCCACCTAAATGATCCCATGAAATAGCTCTTTCCCCATCTTGTAGGTGAAGAACTAACGGTCGAAACAGGTTAAGTAACTTTCCCAAAGTCATTTGATGTGATTTCACAGAAAACTTAATAGAGTTGATAGAACCATTGCAGGGGACCTTGTCTGGGCATCTCAGTAATAAGCAAAACGCCAAATATGGCCTTGATGTTATCCAGCATCACTGTTTATTTGCAGGACACAGGCCAATCAAGCATGACTCTCTTGTCACGGAAGGGTTAGCATATGGATTATTGCATTTTAAAAGAATTTTAGATTTTATACTAAAATTAACCTCACACTACAATTCCACCAAAGACGAATTACTTCTACTCATAGCATTAGAGGTCACAACACAGATTCTAGAGTCGGATTCTGGGTTTGAATCCTGCCTGCACCGCTTACTAGCCAGATGTACATTCATGCGTTCGTTCGTTCGTCAAATATTTACCGCTTGCCTACTTCGTACAAGACCTCAGGTCTACAGTGGTAACTGAAAACAGATCTAGTCCCTGCCCTCAATGGAATTTACAGTTCAGTGGGACAGAGCAATAATAAACAGGCAAACGGATGAAGATAGAATTTGCAATGGAGGAAAGTCCTGTGAAGAAAACGGATAGGAGGTTACAAGAAAACATGGGGGCGGAGCTCTCATTTCGATACAGTGGTCCGGAAAGCCCTCTGAGACGGCATCAATCTTCAGTTGAGATTTGAGAAAAAAGGAGGAAACAAGTAAGGGTGAAGGAGGGGATGTCCCAAGAGGCACTGCAGAGAGAGGCTGGAGGAAAGGCAAACTCCAAGACACGAGAGGGGTTTGTTCACAGAGAGGAGACGCCAGCGTGGGTGGAAAGTTCGAGGCTGGCATAGCTGGGGTTGGAGAGAAAGGTAGGGGTCTTGGCAGCCACAAAAAGGCATCTGGATTTTATTTCGGAGGCAAGTTGTAAGCCACTAGAAGATTGTAAGCAGGGAGAGTGGTATCATCCAATTTATCCTTTAAAAAATATTTTTAGAGCGGTTTTAGGTTCACAGCAAAACTGAGTGGCAGGTGCACAGATTTCCCAAATACCCCCTGCCCACACACTTGCTCAGCCTCCCCACTATCAGTGTCCCCCACCAGAGTGGTTCGTTTGTTACAATCCATGACCCTACAGTAACACGTCACCCGGAATCCATAGTTCACATTAGGGCTCGATCTTGGTGCTGTACATCCGATGGGCTTTGACAAGGGGCAGATTTGAAGCATGTACCCACCGCTAGAGTATCGTATAGAAAATCCTCTAATCCTAAAAATCCTCCAGGCTCTGCCTATTTATAACCCCCCCCCCTTTACATTTTAAAAATAATTCCAAAGACTGTGCCTGGGTGGCTCAGTCGAGTGTTCGACTCTTGATTTTGGCTTAGGTCTCACAGTCGTAAGCCTGCATCAGTCTTGGCGTTGGGTGTGGAGCCTGCTTGAGATTCTCTCTCTCTCTCTCTCTCTCTCTCTCTCTCTCTCTCCCTGTGCCCCTCCCTGCCTTAAAAAAATTCCAAATACTATATGGAGAATGGATTTGGAGAGAGGAGGGAGCAGGACATATAAGAGTATTAGTGCGGGGCTGGAGTGTTGGCAAAAGCCTAAGGACCAGGATGTGAAAAGAAATGGGGGGCATTGAGCTCCATTTTAGAGGCACAGGCCATGACACGAGGTCATATGTTGGACTTGAAGGCGGGAGGAAGATAGAAATAAAAAAGGCTTCTGGTGTGTACAACTGGGTGGACGATGATGTCATTCACCGAGACGGAGAAACTTAGTGAGAAATAGTCTCAGGGAGAAATCAAGTGTTCAGTTTTGTACATGATGCGTGTGAGCTGTCTGTAAGAGATCCAAGTAAAGGTGTCGAGTAGGCAGTAAGATATATGACAGGAACTCGTCAGACTAGTCTGGGGTGGTGATGAAACAGATATAGGAATCATATACATTTAGATGGCATTTTTAATTTAAGACAGAATGGAGAGAGAATAAAAGAGACTCAATCTCGAGGGGCCTGAGAATCTACAGGATCAACATTTTGAGGGGAGGAAGGGAGGGAGGAAATTACCAGAGGAAACTGAGGAATAGCCCAGAAGACGCCGAGGAAAAGTCAAGAGGAAGTATGACCGTAGCCAGGAAAGAGGGTATTTGAAGTGGGACCGAGTGGCCAGCTGTGTCGAGTACGAGAAGATCTTAGGCAACTCATTTAATCTTTCTGAGAACCTATAGATTCTAGAAAATAGGGATAATACAATTATCCCCTGTGGTTGTTCAGAGTGTTTAGTGAAGTGACCAGTCTGAGTCACTTCACATGCGGCTTTGTATACAGTGAGCACACAGTAGGGTTTTTTCTAATCTTTACCATCAAGGTCATCAATTAACCTTGTAGGGTGGACGTGCCTGAGAGAAGCTGGTAGAGAATTGCCTTTATGTGAACGCCAGTAAAACTGGCTTTTACTAGTTCTCTTTCCTTCCTGACCTTACCGATTATTAAAAGGGTATAAGAATAAATTTCTTCTTGTAGCATAACACTCCTTTTCATTGTCAGGGACAGCTCACACCATTAATTACCTCAAAACCCGTTTTACTCGTCCACCATTCTCCAATACTATTCGTCTGCCCTGTAAAGTGTATGAGTCATTTTTTCCCCCAGCTAATTTTAACTGCAACCTGAGGAGGAACCAAATCAGTGAAGTTGTTAACATCTTAAAAATACTAGGCCACTTACTATAAAAGCACTCATACAGATATCTCTTTGGGGAATATTCTCCCAAAAAGCTTGCTGGTGTTTCTGAATGCTGAAGTACTATTTAAAAAGGAAAATGATTGGGGCGCCTGGGTGACTCAATCAGTTGGGGGTCTGACTCTTGATTTTGGTCCCGGTCATGGTCCCAGGGTCATGGGATCAAGCCCCCGTGATGGGTTCTGTGCTGCGCATGAAGCCTGCTTGGGATTCTCTCACCCTGTGCCCCTGCTCCACTCACAGGCACGCTCTCTCTAAAATTAAAAAAAAAAAAAATTAAAAAGGAAAATGATTAAGCATGCAAGCTTTCCAAAAAAGCATGAGAAATTAAAAGCTATTAAAAACAGTGAAGCATTGATAAAAAGAAAATGGGTAGCTTTCATTTATTAAAAATTAGGTAAACACAGTCATTTCAGACCCATTATTACTGTTCTTGGATATTTTTGGCTAAATGTTACCAGCAGGTAGAAATACAAGATGACAATGTGCTCTGAAGTAGCATTTAAAAATAGAAACTTCTTTTCAAAACCGTGATCCTCACCAAGTTCTCTTAAGACTAGTTGGAATGATAACAATTAGTTTAGCCTACAATAATTCAAGCAGTGAAAATTTAAAGATTAATTAAAATTAGTTTTTCTAAGTTCGCAAAAAGAATCCAAGAGAAATGGGGTAAGGACTGCTCCTCTTTGAACACTTGGACACTTTCCCCAATTGAAAAGATGCGTCTCGAAAGCTTTTATGAAGCAATGGAGACCACTTTATAAGCAAAAATAACAGGTAATTCTCCGCAACAGTGGTTATTAATTTGGTAACACTTATGTGATGAATAGAGAATTTGCGGATAAATATCCATCAGAGAGTGAAACACCCATGAAGGACTGTAACAGGGATGGGATATCTGACCCCGATTTCTGATTATCGCAACAGGGGCATGTACGAGCTGGAGTTTGACTGAGACACTTCGGTCCCTCCTGTCTGCTCATGTCTGCTCTCAGCCACGTTCCCCCTCATGCTCTCTCTCCTCTCTTCCTCTTCCAATGAAATAACCCAAAAGTAGCATTATTTAGAAGTTGGTGAGGGGCACCTGGGTGGCTCAGTAGATTGAGCATCCAACTTCGGCTCAGGTCATAATCTCGCTGCTCATGGGTTCAAGTCCCGAGTTGGGCTCTGTGGTGACAGTGTGGAGCCTGCTTGGGATCCTCTCTTTCTCCCTCTCTCTCTGCCCCTCCCCTGCTCATGCTCACACGCTCTCTCGCTCTCTCTCTGAAAATAAGTAAACTTTAAAAAAAGAAGTAGGTGAGAAAAAAAGGGTTAGAATATAAAACAGTATGAAAAATGAGATGCTTTTTTGCACACGATGAAAGTCTACCTAGGTGATACGAGTCACTAATTTGGTTCCAAGCTCCCTAGAAAACAATGCAAAAGTCACTTAATTGAGTGTCTATTTTAAAAAAAGAAAAACCAAACTGCTTAGAATAACTGGTAAATGAGGCAGAAAAAATAGGTATAATCATTAAGTCCAACCAATGATTCACTTCCTCTGTTGAGATCTACATATCTGCGGGAGGTACATTTTGTCAGCTCTGACAGCCGTTTAAACCGAGTATCAAAATAAATTGAACTAAGAACCACACTGCCAAGTCGCTGTGTTATAAAGAATAGCGTAATTCTTCTAGACTAAAAGAACTTGCCCCTAAGTGCTCTCATCAGAAGAATTAATACATACAACAGAATTATAACAAGAAGCAGCCACCATTTATTGAAAACACACCCTGTACTAGGCTCCATGATCTCCCTCTACACCCTTATCCCGTCAATTACAGCTTCATTCCAGGTACTGGCACGAGGTGAAAAGGGCCATTTCTTGCTTACGGAGCCCCTCCGTGCAAGTCAGTGGCGTCACGCCAAGGTTCAGTTCGATAAAAGCAGTTCTGCACAGTCTGGGGACACAGCTCTCTAAAGATGTGGCTTACCTGTCGTGTCAACGTACAGCAGAATTGTGGCGGGCGAGCCGCTTCCATTAGAAGAGCCCGCAGTGCAGATTCAAACTACATGTTCCGGGCTCTCTCTTCATACTAACTTAATCAGAATCCTGGAGGTTATGTCCAGGAGGTGGCATTTGAAACAGGTGCGCAGGAGACCCTTAGGTGCCTCCAGGGAGAGAAACACTGCCTGTTTCCTGAGCCGTGGTCTCTAAATGTTTTCACTGCCCAACCAGTGAGGCGTTTGGGGGGCATGCCTCCTCAATTTAGTATTGTTTTGGTGGACAAATGAGATCTCAGTGCTAGTTTATGTGTACACATACTATAAAGCACACATAAATTTTTAAAGGATGAGGCTTTAAATAATTATTACGTAGTAATATCTGACTAGAAGCAAAGTGATAGGATAAGCTTCATTATTTTTGAAAATTTTAGATACTTATCCAGGAATTCTAGAATCATCAGGCAAATACCAGCAAATGAAGATTCTCTACAGTTAATGTGATTCTTGCTTTTGAAGGTGGCTTCTGATTTATGAAAAAGCTTTGAGATGCATGTTTGTAAATAATGCCCAAATATGCACTTTGCAGAATTGTAAATGTTTAAATTTTTTGTTGTGAAATATATTGTATATATATTTGTTGTGAAATGTATATATAATATGTGTAATAATCATATATTATTATATATGATATATATTGTGATATATATCATATATCTCATCATATATATATATATATATATGAGTGAATAAAGATAAAGAGTTATAATAGGGGCTCCTGGGTGGCTCAGTCGGTTAAGTGTCCACCCCTTGATTTTGGCTCAGGTCACTATCTTGCGGTTCATGCATCAGGCTCTGTGCTGACAGCATAGAGCCTGCTTGGGATCCCTCTCTCCCTCTCTCTCTGCCCCTCCCACGCTTGCTCTCTATCTCTCAAAATTAAAATAATAACTTTTAAAAATTTAAACATTTTAAAAATTAAAAAAAAAAAGAATTCTAATAAACCAGAGGCTCGTATACCAATCATGCAGGTCACAAAATGAATATTGCTAATAGCTGGAAACCTCTTTGCATGGCCCTCCCCAACCAAACCTATGCACTTGGGGCACCTGGGTGGCTCAGTCGGTTGAGCCTCTGACTTCAGCTCAGGTCATGATCTCAGTTTGTGGGTTCGAGCCCCGCATCAGGCTCCGTGCTGACCACTTGCTCAGAGCCTGGAGGCTGCTTCAGATTCAGTGTCTCCTTCTCTCTCTGCCCCTCCCCCCGCTCACGCTTTGTCTCACTCTGTTTCTCGAAAATAAATAAGTGTAAACCTATGCACTTAACCCTCCTCTGCATTAACTATTATCTTTTTAATCATTCATTCTCCCATCCTTATATTTTTACCACTATGTAGTGGTGGTTTGTATCCCCAAATAACATAGTACTTCCTTTTTCTTGAGTTCACATTATGTATACAATGGATCATACTGTACGTGTTTACTGACTTGCCTTTTCCCTCAACATCATCATTGTGAGAACAGTCCATGCTAACAGGTGTCACTCCCGTTCGTTCTTCTGCACACCGTTCATTAGAGGAATAACCCACAACTTACGTACCTTTCTATTATAAAAGGACAATTTCATGGCATTCAGGTTTCTATTATTACTACTATGGTTATGATTATTATTACTACCACTACAAACGGTGCTACCATGTACTTTTTTGTTTCTCCAGGTATATATCCGGGAGTGGATGTGCCGGCTCATAGGGGATGTTCGGCTTTCCAACATGATGCCAACAGTTTCCCACAGTGATTGTATCCACCTGTTCCCTTAATGACAACGCGTTGGAGTTGCCATTGATTGGACTCCTCGCCCAGGAGGTCTTGTAAAGCCTTCTTTAATTTTGTCAATCTGTTGAGTGTGAAACAATGTCTTGTGTCTTTAATTTAAATTTTCTTGATTACTGTTAAGGTTAAGTATCTTCACATAAGTTTATGACTCAGTTGTGTTTCCTCTTCTGTGCCATCTGTTGGTGTCTTTTGCTCATTTTTCCGACACATTGTCATTTTATTAATTCATACATTTCTTTTATATTCTGGACTGTAATCTGTATGATTACATAGGTTGAAAGTATCTTCTCCCAGTTTGTGAACTGTTTTTACCCTATATTTACTTGACATATTTTTGCAGGGAATATACATTCTTAATTTTAATATAATTGATTTGTCAATCAATGGTTAGAGGCATCTGTATTTTAAGAAATCTGTATTTGGGGCGCCTGAGTGGCTCAGGCAGTTAAGTGCCCTACTCTTGATTTTGGCTCAGGCCATGATCTCACAGTTGGTGGGATCAGCTAACAGCACAAAGCCTGCTTGGGGTTCTCTCTCTCACTCTCTCTGCCCCTCCTCTCCGCCCCCCCCCACTCTCAAAATAAACTTTAAAATAAATCTTTCTTACCTCCATTTCATAAAGCTCTTCTAAAAATTTCAAAATTTCAAGTTGTATATTTAAGGCTTTAATCTACTAGGGTTTATTTTTTTGTGTGAGATTGGGAGAAGTTCACTTTTTCCTTTCCATTTGGTAACAAATAGCCCGAGCACCATTTATAGAATTATCCTTTCTCCAACTATAGGGGGGCTGACAACACTCCATCCTTGGCCCTCCATCTTGTTCACGTCCCTGAGATGACGCCCCTTGAGACTACATGTCCCAGGCCCCAAGAAGGTTAATGAGTGCCCTGGCTGGAATGGGAGAAGGCTTGTTCTGACCTTCCCTGCCGTGGCACACAGAAGGCCCCACTTTAGGTAATGAGCATAGACCCTCTGGTGCACAGGTGGTGCCCATTTGGATAACCACCCTGTGACCTCACCACCATTCGCCTGCGCAGTAAAGCTGGGATTAAGGAAGGTCAGGGCAGAGGAGAGCTGTGGAGGATGGCTGCCTATCATCTGGGTCATTGCCCTTCTGACTCCCCTGACAGTAAGTTGCCCTGCATAATACTACAGAAGTGATATGGAGTTGCTTGCTCCGTTCTTCGGTCTTAAAGTGCCTTCTCAAGCTAGAGGATATTTTCCTGGTCCTCTTCCACCTTCTAGAAGTTGGTGAGTCGGGAAAGAGAGTCAAATGGGAACAAGCACAGGTAGAGGGGCCAACTGGGGGAGAGGCCACAGTCTGGTTGAGTCCCACGCTGACTCGCCACCGCTACGTGGGGAGACAGCCAGGTCCCTGGAGTGTTTGAAACCAGGGTGTAAGTAGAGACCCCAGAACACCTAGGACACCCGGGGGACTGTTACTTTCTCCTAAAGAATAGGGGAAAGGAAATGGAGAAGGGGACTGAACAAGCTCTCCCGGGTGTAGTCTGGCCTTGATCTGTGTGTTGTGAGTCCCCGCGGCCTGGGAGTTGTAAGGAGAGCACTTGGACAGACGAGGGAAGCGTGGCCTTTAGACAGGGAATGTTCTGCCGTGAGTTGGTGAAGCTAACCAGCTGCTTTAAGTGTGGGTGGGGGCCCAGGTGGGGGTGGCAGCTTGGTTGCTGAGACTGGGGAAGATGGGATTGTGTTGGATAGGTTTGGGATGTCGGGGATGGCCTCAGTCGCTATTCTACCTGCCTTGTGGTGGAGACAGTGTGATGCAGGCATGGGTGAGAATCGCTGGTGCTTAGCTAATTTAATTGATTAGATAAATGCTGGCATGAAGATAACCTGACCCAAGGAAGGGATGTTCCCTCCCCTCCATTATGCTGGACGTCTGTGGAAGAACTACACAATATTGTGCATGAACCGGGGATGAAACCTGCATTTACACCCAACATTGTACAAGCCCAAAGAATTGTTTTCCTCTGGTAGGAAAGACCCAATCTCAGTCAGCCCTGGGGGCATGGTTCGGGACTTGAGTATCTGTCCTTGCCCCTATGGCTAACTGGCCCGTTGGTACAGTGGCCCCTATGGTGGCTGGCCTAAGTGGAACTGAAAGAATCCATCATAAGGGAAATAGGTTGGAGAACAGGGAAAAAGAAAGAATCCTGCCAACAATAAAATGGTGGAAAGGGGGCCCATCAAGGTGTCATGTAAGCATTGTGGCAAGCCTTAATGTCCTCTGGGGCCCCAAGGAAAATCTAGACCAACGACCCAGTTCAGCCTTGCTAAGACTGGAAGACCTTGCCCAAAGGAAAACCTTTTTCTCTATTGAAAGAAGGCTCAAAAAAGCCTGGTGTGTCACCGAGTGCCCCTCCTCTAACAGAGGATTTCGGGGGTGGATACCCCTACCCCTAGAAGCTAGGGATTAGGCCAACTTTGCCCTCTAGGGTGTCCAATAAGGGGCCTCCTGAGGCTCTATGTGGAATTAAACATTTATTGGTCTCACAATAACAAATGAACTGTACTGGCTCTATTAGACCCCAGAGCTGAACGTGCACTTATCTACGGAGACCACTCAACATTTCAGGGAGAAACAAAGGCTATTGTTGGTATAGGGGGACAAACTATCAAGGTCAGACCAACTAGTCTCTACCTACAGATTGGCACGCATAACAAGATTACCACCATGAGAGAATTAGAAAAGGCAGGGGTAATCGGGCCTGTTGGAAGCTCTTCAGTAGTCTGGTTCATTCTATAAAGAAATCTACTGGGGCCTGGTGAATGACAACAGATTATAGGAAATGCCACAAATTTACTCCACCCGTCCAAGCCAACTAATATGGCCTTATTGTTAGAAAAACACCACAGCACCCACTAAGACTGGGTCATTTTGTACTGGATCTATCTATGTAATGCCTTTTTCAGCATTCCATCAGGACTTGAATCCCAAGACCAATTCACCTTTATGTGGAATGGGAAACAATGGACCTTCCAGGCTCTGCCCCATGGTATCTCCATAGTCCCACAATTTGTCACAGGATGGTATAGGTGATGTTATGTTAACTTGTAACTTCTCCTCCCTGTCTCAAGCAGCTGTATCATTACAGGCGTGCTTAGCCATGAGGATGGGAGGTATATACAACACTGTCCAAGGATTGGGTCAGTAGGTAAAGATCCTGGGTGTCGTATGGGTGGGTAAGATAAAAGTGATGCCAGGGGCAGTCACTGATAAAATATAAGCCTTCCCAATCCCTAAAATGGTAAAGGATTTACAAGCTTTTGTTTATTGGGCTACTGGAGACCTTTTATTCACCACCTAGCACAGGCGGCAAGACCTTTATAAACCTTGGTTAAGAGGGGTGCCTGGGTGGCTCAGTCAGTTAAGCATCCCACTCTTGGTTTCAGCTCAGGTTATAATCTTGCAGATTGTGAATTCGAGCCCCACATCAGGCTCTGTGTTGGTGATGCAGAGCCTACTTGGGATTCTCTTTCTCTCTCAAATGAATAAACATTAAAAAAAAAAAAAAACTTGGTTAAGAAAGGAAGCCAATGGGATTGGGGTGTTAGCCAGAAAGAAGCTCTCTTAAAGGCAAAATGGTAGTAAATCAAGCATAGGCCTTGGGGGTATTAATGCCAGATCTGAGTTGTGAACTGGATATAAGTTCATATCCAGGAGGGTTTGGCTGGGGTTTGTGGCAATGGCTAAATGGGAAATAAATTCTGGTTATTTGCATAAGTTCGATAAGAACATGTTCTTATAATAGGACACCATTGGAAACATTGGTTATATTACCCAGGTTTGACTGGAATGTCCTATTTGAGAGAGATGCATCAGCTCAGATATGACCAGATGGCTTGAAGGAACTAAGGTTCATTTTTATGGAGGCAATGAAGCCCCTTGGGAAAAAAATCACCCTAGTACCTTGTTTACAGAGTTCCCAGGAGCCTTTCCAGATAAGTAAGGAAGGCCAGGTCCTGGCAGGCTCAGGGACCTCAGAATATTTTAGGGAGAGGAAGTAACCCGTATCTATAGGTATTGAAGGCATGTCTGATGGCAGGTGTTTGGCTTGGCTCTTGGCCTTGAAAGGCTGTCAGAGGCTCGATTTGAAATTTTTTATGAATTTTTTAAATATAATTTATTGTCAAATTGGCTTCTATACAACACCCAGTGCTCATCCTAACAAGTGCCCTCTTTAATGTTCATCACCCACTTTCCCCTGTCCCCCACCCCCCATCAACCCTCAGTTTGTTCTCTGTATTTAAGAGTCTTATGGTTTGCCTCCCTCCCTCTCGGTTTGTAACTTTTCTTTTTTCTCTTCCCTTCCCCCATGGTCTTCTATTAAGTTTCTCAAGATCCACATATGAGTGAAAATATATGATATCTGTCTTTCTCTGACTTATTTCACTTAGCATAATACCCTCCAGTTCCATCCGCCTTGCTGCAAATGGCAGGATTTCATTCTGTCTCATTGCCAAGTAGTATTCCATTGTATATATAAACCACATCTTCTTTATCCATTCATCACTTGATGGACATTTAGGCTCTTTCCATCATTTGGCTATTGTTGAAAGTGCTGCTATAAACATTGGGTACAAGTGCCCCTATGCATCAGAACTCCCGTATCCCTTGGGTAAATTCCTAGCAGTGCTATTGCTGGGTCATAGGGTAGATCTAGTTTTAATTTTTTGAGGAACCTCTGCACTGTTTTCCAGAGCAGCTGCACCAGTTTGCATTCCCACCAGCAGTGCAAGAGGGTTCCCGTTTCTCCACATCCTCTCCAGCATCTATAGTCTCCTGATTTGTTCATTTTAGCCACTCTGACCGGTGTGAGGTGGTATCTCGGTGTGGCTTTGCTTTGTATTTCCCAAACTTCTTATGAGATTTAGAAGAACCTGAACCACCAGTCAATGTTCTTGCTGCCCTTATATACATAGGCCAAGTATGTTAAAACTGGACTTGTTTTACAAACAACTAGAAGTGAGGGTGATTATAGAGTGAAAAAATTATTTCAGTAACACACCTTTATAGTTAGATTCTAAGTCTGAGTAATTATCCTTGTATGTTTATTGTTTACCCATAAAACCAGGCTGGATCCTGAGTTCTTCTGGTTGCCTTGCATAGCTAGCTAACTTTTTACCTGATTGCTTGCACACAATAGGCCTGACTTTGACAGCTCACTGGCAGGACCGCCTCCTGAAACGAGGCCACTGTTGAACTGAAACGACCTAATCAAGCTCATGATGAAATGTGGAATAAGATGCCAAGACTAGACATGGGAGTGCCAGAATAATGGGTCTACGAAGGATGGGGTCTCAACTTTGCACTAGGGACTATCTGTAATGGGATACAAGGCAGTTTCATTCCTCAAATCCTGATCTACGTCCCTTTTTAGCAAGAAGTAGCTAGAGTGAACGTTGCCCTTATTTCTCAAGAATATGAATGGTGAAAAACCAGGGGTGCTACTGGTTAATCTGTTGCTGTTTCTATTTCTGCTGTGGCATAAGGATGCGAGTGACCTCCCAGTATCTGGCTCATGGAAGGACGGTATGCAAAAGATTGCATGGCCATAAAGATGTCATGAGTGGGGTGTGGGAGTGCCGATAACACCGACCCCATCGTTGGCCCTCCATCTTGTTCATGCCAATGAGAGAATTTCCCTTGGGGTTACGTGTTCCAGGCCCCGTGGAGGTTCGTGAATGCCGTAATCAGAATGGGAGAAGGCTTGTTCTGATCTTCCCTAAAGTGGCGCACAGAAGGCTTCACTTTTGGTAACTGGTAGAGCTGACTGGTGCACAGACCACCGTGCCCCTCGCTCCATAAATGCTGGGGATGCAGGTCTGGGCTGGGCAGAGAATATTTGGGTACCACCTGGGTTGTCCATCTGCCTGAACCCACCTGTCAGTAACTTACCCTGAATAAAACTCTGTAAATGGTATGGAGTAGCTTGCTTGGTTTTTCAGTCTTAAGGTGACTTCTCAGGTTGGGGGATACTTCACTGATGCACCTCCACCTTCTAAAACAATTTTTTGGTGATGTTTGCTTTCTATGAGCTCCATTTGATCTATTGGTCTATTTCTTTATCCCTGCCTTAAAACCACAGTCTTAATTACTGTGGCTTTATAATCTTGATACTTAGAAGGAAAGCTTCTTCTATTTTGTAGGGGCTGAAGGCAGGCCACCCCAAGAGGAACCACTTTGGCATGAAGGTTATTTCGAGCTGTAGGCAATTGAGACCTTCTAGGCTCAAGAGAAACTTTTGCCTCTAACCACACAGAAGAATCTAAATTGGCAGGTTTTCTCTAAATAAGTGTTATTAGCAGAGATAAATTTTATCCGAGTGACCCATCTGAATGGCAGAGCAGTGGCTCTTTTTAACACCCTGAGAATTAGATTCCTTTCCCCTGAGGTCCCATGCCCCTACCTCCTCCTCCTTAGTTCAGGATGACCTAACTTTGCTTGACTGTCTTTGGAATTTTCATGTCTGTGTGAATTCACCGTATGTATGCTATTTACTTTGGCTTTCCCCTGTGAATCTGTTTCGTGTGAATTGCTTAGTCCAGCTAGAAGGACCTCTGAGGAAGGCAGGAATTCTTGCCCCCTGACAGCTGGCATAGTCAGCAGAACACTTGAACTTGCTGGATGCCACTCACCCAACACTGTTGCAGCTGAGAGGTCCTTGGGAAATCGGACCCACAGCCAGCAGAAGCTAAGGTTTTTTTTTTTTTTACCACATTATCCTCCCACTGTCTCTGTCTGCAGAGTCTGATAGAGCACGAGTGTTGAGAGTCCTTTTTCTCTTCCCATAGTTAGATTAGCAGGAGAAAATATTTGTGGAACTAGTTCCTTGGGCTTTGTAACTCTTTGGTTAAATTTGGTAGAGTGCCCTTTGGTTACTGATTCATTTCTTCCTGGAGATGGTCTTGTTTCCTCTGTGTCTCAGGTTGTTTGCATCTGTTGCTAAGGGGACATCTTGGTAGGCACGGGTCAAACACTTAACAACTGTAAGAGTCCTCACCACCTCAAGAAGACCCCAGTGATGGAGAAAGTTGGTCACAAAAGGGGTTAGAGTGACTCTAGGTCACCTGCCAACATGAAAAAAACATGTGTGCAATGGGATACGTTGTGAAAGAACACACAGTCCTCAACCCTGCTGCACATCCCTGCTGTGGCTCCGAGAGCCCCACAGTTTAAATAAAGCTGTTAGAACAAGATGAAAGCAAAAGATCTATGACCTGAGAGCTTGGCTTTTTGACAATGACAATATCCTCTTTGGTCTCCACCACTGCAATTACTGGGGAGCACCTTGGTGCTCATATAGACTATGGATCAGAGTCTGTCTCCCTGTCTGGTTGTGCCAACTCTCAGGGATGTTTACCATGAGAGGTGTCAGCCTATAGGAACCTTTGTCATCTCAGCCTTCATTGCTTATTAGTGCAAGGAAAATTCCACTGCAGAAGCATCTGCCTGTGTCACAAGTTAGTGGGTCTGAATAAAACTGAATACCCTCCAGTCTGTGACTGGAGGTGTCTTACATTTTCAAGGGAGACAAGAGACCTCATTTTTACTATGTCATCCTTATAGCCGGTGCAACAAAGGTCTTGGCTTTCTTAGGCTCATTTCAGGAGTAAACTTTTGGATCACAGGGCTGCATCATTTATGCCTTGTCTGGATGCCTCTTGCTTCTTTGGTTAAGCCATTAAAAGGCTTATTGGCTTGAGTTGCTATTAACAGATCCTACTTATCAACGATCAGATGATGAATCCTTTAATTTGGCTTTATTTTTTATTTTAGAGCGTGAGAGTGCACGAGAAAGGGTGAGAGAGAGAGAGAATCTTAAACAGGCTCCATGTTCAGTATGGAGCTGGATATGGGGCTTGATCCCACGACCCTGGGATCATGACCTGAGCTAAAAACAAGAGTCGATGCTCAACTGACTGAGCCACCCAGGCACCCCTAAACTGGCTATATTTAAAATAAAGAGTTCTCATGGGGCGCCTGGGTGTCTCAGTCGGTTGAGCGGCCGACTTCGGCTCAGGTCATGATCTTGCGGTCCGTGAGTTCGAGCCCCGCGTCGGGCTCTGTGCTGACAGCTCGGAGCCTGGAGCCTGTTTCGGATTCTGTGTCTCCCTCTCTCTGACCCTCCCCCGTTCATGCTCTGTCTCTCTCTGTCTCAAAAATAAGTAAACGTTAAAAATAATTTTTTTAAAAATAAAATAAAGAGTTCTCCATTGTCTTAGTGTAACAGCTAGCCTTGGGGACTCCCTTGGCCAGATAAAAGAACAAATTAGATCTAAGACAGAAAGAAACGTCTCCATCCAATGTAAATTCCCCTTAAAATCTGGTCTCATCTGCTGTTTTAACTTCCCTTTCCCTACTACATTAACGGAGATCACTCTGGCCTAATACCTAGGTTCAAAGTACTAGGTTGCACGTGTAACTGCTGAAAGCCAGAAAATGAAGTTAACAAAAGTGCTGGACCTTCCAGGGCTCTGTTATCAGGCTCTGTCAACCTTAGGCATTTCTAGACAACATTCCTTACAAGAATGGGTGGGAATGTATCCTACCCACCCCACCCCACCCCCACACACTGCAAAAGAATTTGCATCCCTAGACAGCAGCAGAGCTTTTAAATTCTATAAAGCCTCTACTTTCAAAAGATCCTACCAAATTTAGAGAGTAACTAGAAAAAGTATTTGATTATATTTACAACCTTCCCTTTGCAGAGGAAACAAATGACCAAAATTCCTCTGAAGCCCTCTTATAGATGATGTGCAAAAGACCAATATTCAGCAGCTAATAGAAGCCAAAATTAAGTTATGTACCCAGAAAAAAAAAAAGGCTTTTGTTAAAATGCTTTATACAGGGGCGCCTGGGTGGCGCAGTCGGTTAAGCGTCCGACTTCAGCCAGGTCACGATCTCGCGGTCCGTGAGTTCGAGCCCCGCGTCAGGCTCTGGGCTGATGGCTCAGAGCCTGGAGCCTGTTTCCGATTCTGTGTCTCCCTCTCTCTCTGCCCCTCCCCCGTTCATGCTCTGTCTCTCTCTGTCCCAAAAATAAATAAACGTTGAAAAAAAAAAGTGCTTTATACAGACTTCATAAAGGCATAAATCACTTGGCTCCTATTTTAAATTTCTTCCCGATAATAAAAGAGGCAAGTTTAGTTTAAAAGATGGACCAATCCTTTCATATTCAGGCTATAATCCAGTCACTGGGGAGTTAGGAACAGCTGTCTTTATTTTACAAATATCTAGAAAACTAGAACTACAGCTCTAGAAACAAGTTAGAGCCCATCGATCTCTACCAACCTCCAAACCCTGAATATTCCTCTCAGAATGTTTATAAATGTTGTAAAGGATCAGGATATGGGAACAAAATTGTACTTAAAAGTAAATTTCAGAGTCCAAAGTGCTAACCATTACACTGTGGCTTTTGAAAATTCTGAAAAGTAAATTTCAAATAACTATTACCCTGAAACTCTAGAAATTCTTTTTTTTTTTTTTTTTTTTTTTTTTTTTTTTTTTTTTTACCTTCTTTGTCCATTGAAATGATAAATCTTATGTCTTTGGAATGCAAACACAGCCCACAGTCTCCTGAGGCTGAAGAAAAGGAGGGAAGTATTTAAAAATTGCACCTGTAATGTCCTCTTCATAAATATCAGTGAAAACAAAATTAAGGTTTTGTTTGCATCTTATATTTTTGTGTGTCCGTGGATGATATAGATGAGATTTTCTCTACCTCCAGATGGTATTGCTAAAATTTGTAAACGAGCTTTATTTAGTTGGTTTAAAGGCAAGCACTTGTAAGGACTGCACATTCTAAAACCCCGAAGGATAGAAACTAACCCAAATGTTTCTCAGTTTTATGTGATTTGGGAAAATATTTGGTATTAAAGCTAAAAACTTCAGGAGTAGAACCCAGTGATTCATTTCTTACATATGACCCCTTACTCCTGAAGCCAAGACAACACTGTACGTTAACTAACTTCAATTTTTAAAAATTTAAAAACCAAGAGAATTAAATAGATGTAAATCAAATAAAAAGCTTTGTATAAACTTTTAGATAGCCTTTGGTAACCTTAGATTTTAAAGTTTTGCTAAGTTAAATGATGAGTAAATTTCATAGATCATGGAGGCCCTTTCTAAATAAGGAATCATGTTCAGTACTTAACGTTGCATTATTGTATCTACTTTTCTCTTACTATAGAGAATCTAAAGCTATAGAGAATCTAAATTGGGTCTGTTAGTAAACATACTTTACTGAAAGATGAAAAAAATATTTCAAAAAACTGTGAAATATATTCATAAATTTGCCAGTGTAAAGAGTTCTGGTGTAACCATTCACAATTGCTTACTATTTAGTTTCCACTAGAGATTAAAGTTTCTAAGCATTAAGAATTCTAAAAAATTGGGGTGCCTGGGTGGCTTAGTCAGTTAAGTGTCCAACTTCAGCTCAGGTCATGATCTCACCATTTGTGAGTTCGAGCCCCACATCGGGCTCTGTGCTGACAGCTCAGAGCCTGGAGCCTGCTTCTAATTCTGTTTCCCTCTCTCTCTCTGCCCTTCCACAGCTCGTACTCTCTCTCTCAAAAATTAATAAATAAACATAAAAAAAAAGAATTCTAAAAAATGTAATTGAGACTACTACAAATAATAAGGGAAACAATTCTGGAAAGTAAGATGTTCTTTGTTTGCTTTTTGAGAGCAAGTCTGAAGAATAAAAATATGCATTTGTTAGGAAAAGAAAATTTTGTCCTAAAGGGAGACTGGTTATTGAAAGAGGGAAACTTGAGGACAAAATCTGAATATTAAAAAAAAAATTGAGATGATTTATATAGCATGAATCTTTGGGACGAAATTTTGTGTGTGGTCAGTATTGGCTAAGATTAGAGTAAATTTAAGTAAATGTATTTTAATATCTAAAGCACACTGACGCAAAGTTTTGGTTTTCTCTTTGTTAAAATACAAAGTTTTCTTGAACTACCGTCTGTCTGCTCTTAAGAAACCATAAACAAGTTTTTCTTTACCTTTTTATCTGCCTAAAAGACACTGATTCTGTTTGCCATAATAATTTGCTATATTTATCAGAACTTTGATTACATAAGAAAACTGAGTCTTAAGAGTAAAATAGCTAGGGGTCCCTGGTTGGCTCAGTTGGTTGAACGTCAGACTTTGGTTCAGGTTATAATCTCACGGTTCACGGGTTTGAGCCTGCTTCAGATTCTCTGTCTCCCTGTGTCTCTGCCCCTCCCCTGTTCACACTCTCTCGCTGTCTCTCAAACATTTCTTCCTGTTTGAGTACTGGTAGTGTGTGAGTGCCTAGGAATTTGTCCATTTCTTCTAGATTATCCTGTTTGTTGGCATGTAATTATTCATAGTATTCTCTTACAATTGTTTTTATTTCTGTGCTGTTGGCTGTGATCTCTATTCTTTCATTCGTGGTTTTATCTATTTGGGTCCTCTCTGTTTTCTTTTTGAGAGGTCTACACATTCAATGCAATCCCTATCAAAATAACACCAGCTTTCTTCACAGAGCTGGAACAAACAATCCTAAAATTTGTGTAGAACCAGAAAAGACCTCGAATAGCCAAACTAATGTTGAAAAAGAAAACCAAAGCTGAACACATCACAATTCCAGATTTTAAGCTGTATTATAAAGCTATAATCAAGACAGTATGGTACCGGAACAAAAAAGGACACATAGATCAATGGAACAGAATAGGGAACCCAGAAATGGACCCACAAATATATGGCCAACTAATTTTCGACAAAGCAGGAAAGAGTATCCAATGGAAAAAAGAGTCTTTTCAGGAAATAGTACTAGGAAAACTGGACAGCAACATGCAAGAGAATGAAAGTGGACAACTTTCTTATACACTACACAAAAATAAACTCAAAATGTGAGACAGGAAATCATCAAAATCCTAGAGAAGATAGGCAATGACCTCTTTGACCTCAGCTGCAGCGACTTCTTACTAGACATGTCTCAGGAGACAAGGGAAACAAAAGTAAAAATGAACTATTGGGATCTTATCAAGATAAAAAGCTTCTGCCCAGTGAAGTAAACAATCAACAAAACTAAAGGCAACTGACAGAATGGGAGAACATATTTGCAAACGATATATTGGATAAAGGGTTAGCATCTAAAATCTATAAAGAACTTACCAATATCAACACCCAAAAAAACAAATAATCCGATTAAAAATGGGCAGAAGACACGAAGAGACATTTCTCCAAAGAAGACATCCTGCTGGCTAACAAACACATGAAAAGACATCACTCCTCATCAGGGAAATGCAAGTCAAAACCACAATGACTGGGTGGCTCAGTCAGTTAAGTGTCCGACGTGGGCTCAGGTCATGATCTTGCAGTTTGTGGGTTCGAGCCCTGCATCGGGCTCTGTGCTGACAGCTTAGAGCCCAGAGCCTGCTTCAGATTCTGTGTCCCCCCACCACGCCTCCCCTGCTCACATTCTGTCTCTGAAAAATAAACATTAAAAAAATTTTTAAAAACTGCAATGAAATACTACCTCACACCTGTCAGAATGGCTAAAATTAACAACTCAGGAAACAACAGATGTTGGTGAAGATTTGGAGGAAGAGGAAACCTTTTGCACTGTTGGTGGGAATGCAAACTAGTGCAGCTTCTCTGGAAAACAGTATGGAGGTTCCTCAAAAAATTAAAAATACAACTACCCTATGACCCAGCAATTGCAGTAGTAGGTATTTATCCAAAGATACAAAGATGCTGATTCAAAGGGGCAGTGCTATCAACAATCGCCAAATTACAGAAAGAGCCCAAATCTTTCCATATTGACTGATGAACAGATAAGGAAGACGTGGCATATATATACAATGGAATACTATTCGGCAGTCAAAAAGAATGAAATCTTGCTATTTGCAACAAGGATGGAACTAGAGTGTCTTATGCCAAGCAAAATAAGTCAGGCAGAGAAAGACCAGTATCATATGATTTCACTCATGTGGAATTTGAGAAACAAAACAGATGAACATAGGGGAAGAAAAGGAAAAATAAGTTAAAATCAGGGAGGGAAACCATATGAGATAAATACCAAAAACAAACTGGGGGTTGCTAGAGGGGAGGTGGGTGCGACAATGGGCTAAATGGGTAATGGGCATTGGAGGGCACTTGTTGGGATGAGCACTGGCTGTTCATGTAAGTGATGAATCATCAGGTTCTACTCCTGAGAACAATACTATGTTGTATGTTAATAAATTTAAATTTTAAAAAAATGTAATATTTTAGTTATTTTTTAATGTCTATTTATTATTGAGAGAGAGAGAAATAGAGCATAAGCAGGGAGGGGCTGAAAGAAAAGGAGACACAGAATCCAAAGCAGGCTCCAGGCTCTGAGCTGTCAGCACACAGCCCAACGCGGGGCTCGAACTCACGAACTGCGAGATCATGACCTGAGCCAAAGTTGGACATTTAACCTACTGAGACACCCAGGTGCCCCTAATATATATATATATATTTTTTTTAGGTTTTTTGGTTTGTGTTTTTTTCCCATTTGTTCATTTGTTTGTCAAATTCCACATATGAGTGATCATACGGTATTTCTCTTTCTCTGACTTATTTTACTTATTTGCTTATTTTGGCTATTTACTTATTTTGACCTATTTGCTTATTTTGCTTTAGATACTCTCCAGATCCATCCATGCAAGTGGCAGGATTTCATTCTTTTGACTGAATAATATTCCATTGTTTATATATTCCACATCTTCTTTATCCATTCAGCTATTGATGGACACCAGGGCTGCTTCCATACCTGGGCTATTGCAAAGTTGCAATAAACATAAAGGTGCACATATCCCTTGGAATTAGTGTTTTTGTATTCTTTGGGTAAATATCCAGTAATGCAATGTACTGGATCATAAGGTAGCTCTATTTTTAACTTTTTGAGGTACCATCCTGTTTTACACAGTGGCTGCACCAGTTTGCATTACCACCAACGATGCACAAGAGTTCCTTTTTCACCACATCCTTACCGATACTTGTTTCTTGTGTTTATTTTGCCATTCTTACAGGTGTGAGGTAATAGATCATTGTACTTCTGATTTGCATTTCCCTGTTGATGAGTGATATTGAGCATCTTTTCGTATGTCTGTAGGCCATCTGTAGGCCGTCTTTGGAAAAATGTCTGTTCGTGTCTTCTGCCCATTTTTAATTGGATATTTGTTTTTTGGGTGTTGTATGAATGAATTCCCTATATATTTTGGAATATAGGCTTTTGGAATATAGGCTTATATCCAAGCCTTTATCAGATATGTTATTGCAAATAACAGTAGGTTGCATCAGTAGGTTGCATCAGTAGGTTGCCTTTCAGTTTTGTTCTCTTTGCTGTGCAGGTTTTTACTTTGATGTAGTCCCGATAGTTTATTTTTGCTCTTGTTTCCTTTGCCTCAGGAAACATATCTAGGAAAGTGTTGCTAAGACCAATATCAGAGAAATTACTGCCTGTACTCTCTTCTAGAACTTCCATTTTTTCAGGTCTAACATTGAGGTCCTTAATCCATTTTGTTTAGTTTGTGTATGGTGTAAGAAAGTGGTCCAGTTTCATTCCTTTGCATGTTGCTGTCCAGTTTTTCCAACACCATATGCTGAAGAGACTTTTTCCCATTGCATATTCTTACCTCTTTGGTCGAAGACTGACTATATAATGAGTTTGTTTCTGGGCTTTCTATTCTGTTCTATATTTTTGTGCCAACACCATACTGTTTTGATTACTACAACTTTGTAATATAGCTTGAAGTCTTGAATGGTGATACCTCCAGTTTTGTTTTAATTTTTCAAGATCACTTTGACTATTCGGGTCTTTTCTGGCTCCATATAAGTTTTAGGATTATTTGTTCCAGGTCTGTGATTATTTGTTCCAGGTCTGTGAAAAATGGTGTTGGTATTTTGACAGGAATTGCATCAAGTCTGTAGATCGCTTTGACTAGTACAGACACCTTAACAATATTTGTTTTCCCAATTCATGAGCATGGGATCTGTTTCCATTGGTTTGTATTGTCTTCAATTTGTTTCATAAATGTTTATATTTTTCAGAGTACAGGTCTTTCACCTCTTTAAGTTTATTCCTAGGTATTTCATTGTTTTGGGAACAGTTGCAAATGGGACTGTTTTCTTAATTTTGGCTGCTTCATTATTAGTGTATAGGAATGCAACAGATTTCTCTATACATTGATTTTTGTATCCTGCAACTTTATTGAATTCATTGATCAATTCTAATAGTTTTTTATGGGGTCTTAGGGTTTTCTATATATATAGTATCATATCATCTGCAAGTAGTGAAAGTTTTACTTCTTCCTTCCTTACCAATTTGAATGCCTTTGTTTTTTGTTGTGTCATTGCTGTGGCTAGGACTTCCAGTGCCATGCTGAATAAAAGTAGGGAGAGTGGACATCCCTGTCTTGTTCCTAACCTTAGAGGAAAAGCTATCAGTTTTTCCTCATTGAGTATGATGCTTGTTACGGGTCTTTCATATAAGGCCTTTATTATGTTGAAGTATGTTGCTTCTAGGCCTACTTTGTTGAGGGTATTTTTCATGAATGAATGCTGTTCTTTGTCAAATGCTTTTTCTACATCTACTAAAAGGATCATATGGTTTTTATCCTTTCTCTTATTGACGTGATATATATTGATTGACTTGTAAATATTGAACCACTCTTACATACAGGAAATAAAATCCCATGTGATTGTGGTGATTTTTTTTTGGTGATTTTTTTTTTTAATGTATTCTTGGATTCAGTTTGCTAGTATTTTGTTGAGGATTTTTGCATCTACGTTCATCAGAGATATTGGCCTGTAGCTGTCTTTGTATGTGGGTGTAGGTGTGGTGTCGGTTTTGGTATCTGGTTTTGGTTATCAGGGTGTTACTGGACTGATAGAATGAATTTGGAAGTGTTCCTTCCCCTTCTATTTTTTTTTTTTTTTTTTTGGAATAGTTTGAGAATAAGTATTAACTCTTCTTTAATGTTTGGTTGAATTTGCCTGTGAAACCATCTGGTCCTAAACTTTTGTTTGTTGAGAGTTGTTGTTTTTTGTTTATTTGTTTGTTTTTGTTTTTTACAGATTCAGCTTCATTGCTGATAATCAGTCTGGTCAAATTTTCTATTTCTGATTCAGTTTTGGTAGGTTGTATATTTCTAGCAATTTATCCATTTCTTCTAGGTTGTCCAGTTTGTTGGCATATAATTTTCATAATATTCTCTAATAATTGTTTTTATTTCTGTGGTGTTAATCCTGGTTTCATTAATCTGTTGTTATTGGTTTTTTTTTTTAGCTTCTATATCATTTATTTCTGCTCCAATCTTTATTATTTCCTTCCGTCTGCTGGTCTTGGGTTTTGTTTGTTCTTTTTCTAGCTCCTTTAGATGTAAGGTTAGGTGGTTTGAGATTTTTCTTGCTTCTTGTGAGAAGAAAAGCTAATAAAAACAAGATAAAAGGGGCCAGCCAGATGCCCTGAGGCTGGATACTCCCCTGCATACTTTTGGCTTCGGTAAACTTGTTTGCCTCCTGCATCCACCAACTGCCCAGAGCGCCACTGATAAGGGCCCCCTCCCCTTTTTCTTTTGTCTCTCAACTCCCTACCATCCCAGCCATAAAAGGAAGCTGATGCCACAGTTTGGTGTTCAGCCTTTGGAGGTGACTCTGCTGGGCCAGCACCAGTGCACAATAAACAGTCTTTTCTGATTCCCTGAGTGCTTGTGGCTTGTCTTTCCTGGGCACCGAGTATTTGCTGTAACGCGTGAGGTAGGCCTATATTACTATAAATGTCCTTCTTAGAACCACCTTTGCAGCATCCCAAAGATTTTGGACTATTGTGTTTCGTTTTCATTTTCATTTGCATGTAATTTTTTATTTCTTCTTTGATTTCTTGGTTGACCCATTCATTGTTTCACAACATGTTACTTAACTTCCCTGTATTTGTGCTCCTTCCAGATTTTTTTCTCGTGGTTGATTTCTAGTTTCATACCACTGTGGTTGGAAAAATTGCATGGCAGGACTTCAGTGTTCTTGAATTTGTTGAGACTTGTTTTGTGGCCTAACATGTGCTCAATTCTGGAGAATATTCCGTGTATTCTTGAGAAGAATGTGTATGCCACTCTTTTAGTATGAAAATTCTGAATGTACCCATTAAGTCCATCTGATCCAGTGTGTCATTCAAAGTCTCTGTTTCCTTGTTGATTTTTCTGCTTGGATATCTGTACATGGGGTGTTCAAGTTCCCTTCCATTGTCATGTTACTATTGATTAGTTCCTTTATGTTACTGGTTTATGTATTTGGGTGCTTCCAGGTCTGGGTGAATAAATATTTACAACTGTTAGATCTTGTTCAGGGGCGCCTGGGTGGCGCAGTCGGTTAAGCGTCCGACTTCAGCCAGGTCACGATCTCGCGGTCCGTGAGTTCGAGCCCCGCGTCGGGCTCTGGGCTGATGGCTCAGAGCCTGGAGCCTGTTTCCGATTCTGTGTCTCCCTCTCTCTCTGCCCCTCCCCCGTTCATGCTCTGTCTCTCTCTGTCCCAAAAATAAATAAACGTTGGAAAAAAAAAAAAAATTTAGATCTTGTTCAATTGTCCCCTTTATTATTACATAGTGTCCTTCTTTATCTCTTGTTATAGTCTTGGTGTTAGTCTATTTTGTTCAATACAAGTATTGCTGCCTCAGCTTTCTTTTGACATTCATTTGCATGATAAATGTTTCTCTATCCCCTCACTTTCAGTCTCCAGGGGTCTTCGGTCTGAAATGAGTCTCTTGGTGGCAGAATATATATGGAACTTGTTTTTTTAATCCATTCCATCACTGGATGTCTTTTGATGCATTTAGTGGATTTATGTTCACGGTAATTATATATGCCAATACATACATATATTACATATATAATATGTATGTATGTATTGCCATTTTCTTGTTTTGTGGTTTTTATAGTTTTCCTACGATCCTTTCTTTTCTTGCTCTCCTCTCTCATGGTGTGTTGGCTGTCCTTAGTGGTGTATTTGGAAATCTTTGTCTTTATTCTTGACATATCTATTAGTTTTTTTGATTTTTTTTTTGCCACCATTAGGCTTATCTGTAACATCTGCATATAGCAGTCTATATTTAGTTGATTGCTTAAGTCTGAATCCATTCTTTCTCTCCACTGCCAACCCCACATTTTAGGTATATGGTACCATACTTTACATCCTTTTATTTTGTGAGTCCCTTGACTGGTTTATATATATATATATACTTATTTTTACTGCTTTTGTGTTTCCTACTTTTCTTGTTTTCATTTGTGGTCTTTCCTGTCCATTCCACAAGTCCCCTTTAACCTTTCTTGTAGGGCTGGTTTAGTGGTCATGAACTCCTTTATTTTTTATTTGAGTAACTCTTTATTTCTCCTTCCATTCTGAATGATAGCGTTATTGGGTATTCTTGTCTAAAGGTTTGTTTTTTGTTTTTTGTTTTTTTTTTATTTCAACAATTTGAATATATCATGCCACTCCCTTCTGGCCTGCAAATGTTCTGCTGAAAAGTCTGCTGAAAAGTCTGCTGAAAAGCCTTAGGGCTGTGACTACACATACCCTTATATGTAACAGTCATCTTTTCTCTTGCTGCTTTTAAGATTCTCTCTTTATATCAGGGAGCCGGGGTGGCTTAGTTAAGTGTCCAAATTTGGCTCAAGTCATGATCTTACAGTTTGTGAGTTCCAGACCTGCATCAGGCTCTGTGCTGCTGACAGCTCAGAGCCTGGAGCCTACTTCATATTCTGTGTCTCTTTCTCTCTGCCCCTCCCCCACTTGTACTGTTTCTCTCAAACATAAACATTAAAAAAATTTCTTTTAATTATCTCTATCACTACTTTTTGCCATTTTAATTACTATGTGTGTTGGTGTAGACCTCTTTAGGTTGATTTTGTTGGGCGCTCTCTGTGCCTCCTGGATCTCGTTTGCTTCCCTGGATTAAGGAAGATTTCAGCTATCATTTCAATTAAATTTTCTGACCCCTTTCCCTTTTCTCTCTCCTCCTTCTGGGATCCCTATAATGTGAATGTCATTACACTTGATGGAGTCACAGAGTTCCCTAAGTCTGTTCTCAATTTGCATAATTTTTTCCCCTCTCACCTGCTCAGCTTTATTACTTTCCATTACTCTGTCCTCCAGGGTGCTAATTCATTCCCCTGCTTCCTCTACCCTGCTGTTTATTCAATCTATTGTGTTTTAATTTATTGTGTTCTTCACCTCTGATTTAAAAAAAATTTTTTTTAATGTTTATTTTTGAGAGAGAGAGAGGACAAACGGGAGGGGCAGAGAGAGAGGGAGACACCGAATATGAAGCAGGCTCTAGGCTCTGTCAGCACATAGCCCAACTCAGGGCTCAAAGTCATAAACTGCAAGATCATGACCCGAGCAGAAGTCAGATACTTAAGTGACTGAGCCGGCAAGGCTCCCCGGTACTTTTTTTTTTTTTTTTTTATCTCTTTTAAGAGTTCCTGATATCCTATATTCTCAAGTCCAGTGAGTATCCTTATGATCGTTACTTTAAATTCCCTATCAGGCCTATTACTTATGTCCATTTTGCCTCTGGTGATTTGGTCGTGTTCTTTCATTTGGGACATAGTCCTCTGTCTCCTCCTCTTGTCTAACTCTGTGTGTTTCTCTTAGGAAAGTCTGCTACTTTTCCTGCTCTTGAAATAAAGGCTTTATGAAGAAGAGGTCCTGCAGTGCCCTGCAGTGCAGTGCCTCTGTCCCTGAGAATTTGGCACTTCAGAGGTTGTCTGCTATTTGTGTTTGTGCCCTGCTATGTCCTGGCCTTTTCCCTTCAGTCTGCTAATTTGCAGAAGTGCTCTTTGCCTGTTGTGGGCTATAGTTGGTCCCCAGCCAGGGTGTAGTATACAATTTTATCAAGGTGTGTGCCAGTCCTACTTGTGAAATGAGGCCTATTACCACAGCCAGGGCTAGGGCCAGCCTGGGCAAATCTACAGAGCGTGCATGGGTGTGGCATGCAATTTTAACAAGGTATACCTCCAACCTCTGCAGGGCCTGCTGTCAGGTCAGGATCGAGGCCCCACACAATGCATGGGGTATTGGCAAGGATTGTACCAGTATCCTGGGGGAGGGGACCCACAGTGCTGGAACTGAGGCAAATGTGACTGGAAAGGGCAGATCTGCCAAATTGCAGGGTGCAGGCCTTGGTGTAAGCAACTTAGGTATAGTAACTGTCAACACTGCTCTGGTTCCCATGGTTGGCAGCATGTTTATGCTGGTGGTCAAGGGAGAGAGTCTACCAGCTCCTTTGTTCCTGGTGAATTCTCTCAGGAATCTCTGCTCCTCTGGGACATGCTCCAAAATGAGTGCACTCCCTCCTGAATACCCCAGGCATTTTCAAAACAGCTTCTATGCTATATCTCCAAGCTTGTTTGTTGTATTATCTTTTCAAGGGTGGGGACTCAGGTTCCTATCACCCTCTGGGCTCCTCCAGAACACCCTGCTTATTTTTAAAATCCCAGGTCTTAAGTCATGTTGGTTGTAAGAATTGAGGAAATTCAGCCTCCCTGGTTTTCAAAAGCCAAATGTTATGGCAACTTGTCTTCTCGTTGTGGGCTCCCCCAGTGTAACAGTTTCTCTCCACTCTCTGCACCCTCCCATAGATGGCCCATGGTCCTTTTAGCTTTCTACCATGACTCCGCCCTTTGTTCCTGCTTAAATATGGTGTCTCTATATTTAGTGGTGGAGTTTGTTCTCCTAGTATTCATGTCATTTTCTGCGTTATATACACTAATGTGGGTGTTATGTACTTGTATCCGTGGAACAAGGTGAGCTTCAGGTCCTCCTACTCTGCCATCTTCCCAGCAATCTTTTTCTCCAGATTTAAGTGAACTGTTTCTCTTACGCTATCTGCTGACTTATAGTAATAACTGGTAAACACCTTTGAACACTCATCTTTTCTCCCTAACTGAACTCTCAAAACTTCAGACTCTCAAGTAAGTACTCCTATATTTTTATAGCAATATATGTATCTGCATAAATTCAGTAAGAGTATATTCTTCTTATGACAGGACATTGTTGGAAAGAAGCCTTTGACTGGCATGTTTTTTTTAATTTTTTTTTTAACGTTTATTTATTTTTGAGACAGAGAGAGACAGAGCATGAAGGGGGGAGGGTCAGAGAGGGAGACACAGAATCCGAAACAGGCCCCAGGCTCTGAGCGGTCAGCACAGAGCCCGACGCGGGGCTCGAACTCACGGACCGCGAGATCATGACCTGAGCCGAAGTCGGACGCTTAAACGACTGAGCCACCCAGGCGCCCCTGGCATATCATATTTAAGAGAGACATGCATAGATTTATATATCACCAGACAGCTTTAAAAAACTAAGATTTATGGAGCCAATGGGCCCCTTGGACATATTAACCTGGCACCTTTCGTTACAGAGTCTCTAGCAGTTTAACTGGTTGAATAAAGTCCCCCCCCCCCCGGCAGGTGCAAAAACCTCAAGATATTTGAGGGACCTCTAAGACATGAATTCACCCAAATCCACAGGTACTGTAGGCAAATTCTGACGGGAAGTATTTGGCTTGGTTTCTAACAATGAGATGCTTTTAAAAGTTCAGTCTAGAGATTCCTTATGAAAAGTTCCAAAGCAGGTTTAAAAAGTCTGTATGGCCAACCACTGTTCTTGCTACATTTACGTTGACATTCAGACCAAGGTTGTTGTTAAGATTTTATTTTTAAGTAATCTGAGCCCCATATTGGGCATAGAAACACATAACCTTGAGATCAAGAGTCGTACGCTCAGGGTGTCTGGATGGCTCAGTTAATCATCTGACTCTTGATACTGGCTCAGGTCATGATCTTGCAGTAGTGAGATCAGCTGCCGCATCAGGCTCTGTACCAAGCATGGAGCCTGCTTGGGATTCTCCCTCTTCCTCTCCCTGCCCCTCAAATAAATAAACTTACCCCAAAAAAGAAAAAAGTCATTGTGTCTACTGACTGAGCCAAGTGCCCTTGTTTGTTTGTTTTAAACCAGACTTATTTTGCAAACAAACTAGTGTTAACTTGGCTATCTTTTGTGTAAAAGGGAGGGGGCAGTTAGAGAAAATAAATACTTCAATAAGACATCTTTGTAGATATTAGATTTTAATGCTACTCATTGTAAACTGGACTAGATCCTGATTTTTTCTAATATCCTCCAATGTCTGGCTACAGCTCTCCAAGTTACCATTTTTTTCTCCCACCTGACTTCAAATCATTTGAGAACTAAAGCTGCCCTTTGAAGCCCTGTGAATTAAGTATAAATGACTTGATGCAAACTTCAGAGAAATCACCACAGTACCTCATATATAGAAAATAGAAATGCCTTGTATTTAATACCTAATTACTTGAAGCAGAACATACTTGGCTTTACTGCCTCATGAAATGGGTTTGGCTTATTGTCAGGACCAAGAGACTAACTCAATGAGATGAAACCACTTACCAGCTCATTTTTTTAAGTTGTATCTTTAATTTTTTATTTTTAATCTAAATGTAATTAACATAATATTTCGTGTGTACAATACGATTCAAAAATTCTATACATTACTCAGTGCTCGTCATGAGAAGTGTACTCTTAATCCCCATCACCTATTTCACTCCCTCATCTCCCCTCTGGTAACCATCCATTTGTTCTCCACAGTTAAGAGTATGCTTTTTGGTTTTGTTTTTTTTTCCCTTCTGTTTCTGAAATTCCACGTATCAGTGAAATCATAGGATCTTTCTCTGACTTCACTTAGAATTATACCCTCTAGATCCATCCATGTTGCAAATGGCAAGGTCTCATTCTTTTTTATGGCAGAGTAATATTCCACTGTATATATACCACATCGTCTTTATCCACTCATCTATGGATGGACCCTTGGATTGCTTCTATATCTTGGCTCTTGTAAATAATGTTGCATTAAACATAGGGATGCATATATCTTTTCAATTTAGTGTTTTAGTTTTCTGTGGGTACTCAGAATTATCATATAATCCAGTAATTCTGCTACTATTTTTAATTGTTTTGAATAATCTTCATCCTGTTATCCACAGTGGCTGCACCAGTTGTATTCCCACCAATAGTACAAGAGGGTTATTTTTTCTCCATATCGTTGCCAACACTTGGTGTTTCTTGTATTGTTGATTTTAGCCATTTTTACAGGCGGGAGGTGATATCTCATTGTGGTTTTGATTTGTATTTCCCTGATGATTGATTTTGAGCATCTTTTCATATATCTGTGGGCATCTGGATGTCTTCTTTGGAGAAATGTCTCTTCATGTCTTCTGCCCATTTTTGACATTTTTGAATTGGATTAGTTGTTTTTTGGGTGTTGAGTTGTATCAGCTCTTTTATATATTTTGGATACCAACTCTTTAAGGGATATGTCACTTGCAAGTATCTTCTGCCTTTCAATGGGTTGCCTTTTAGTTTTGTTGATTATTTCCTTTGCTGTGCAGAAGTTTTTGGTTTTTTTTTTTTTTTTAATGTAATCCCAATAATTTATTTTTGCTTTGGTTTCCCTTGCCTCAGGAGACCTATCTAGAAAAATGTTGTTACAGACTACAGCAGAGAAATTACTGCCTATGCTCTCTTCTAGGATATTTATGGTTTCAGGTCTCACATTTAGATCCTTAATTCATCTTGGGTTTTTGTGTATGGTTATAATAAAGAGGTCCAGTTCCATTCTTCCATATGTAGCTGTCCAGTTTTCCCAATATCATTTGTTGAAGAGACTTTTCCCATTATATATTCTTGTCTTTGTTGTAGATTAATTGACCATATAATTGTGGATTTAGGGACTATTCTGTTCCATTGATCTATGTATCTATTTTTGTGTAAGTACCATACTGTTTCGAGTACTGTAGCTTTGTAGTGTATCTTGAAATTTGGAATTGTGATACCTCCAGTTTTGTTTCTCTTTTTCAAGATTGCTTTGGCTATTCAGGGTCTTTTGTGGTTCTGTACAAATTTTAGGATTATTTGTTCTAGTTCTATGGAAAATGCTTTTGGTATTTTGATAGGGATTGTATTAAATCTGTACATTGCTATGGGTGTCATGGACATTTAAACAAGATTCTCATTCATGAGCACTGAACGTATTTCCTTTTGTTTGTATTGTCTTCAGTTTGTTTCATAAATATTTTATAGTTTTCAGAGTACAGGTCTTTCACCTCTTTGGTTAAGTTTACTATGTATTCTACTTTTGGTGCAACAGTAAATAGGACCATTTTCTTAATTTTTCTTCTGCTTAATCAGTGTACAGAAATGCAACAGATTTCTGTATATTGATTTTTGTATCCTGTGACCTGACAGAATTATCAGTTCTAGCAGGTTGTTGGTGAATTCTTTAGAATTTTCTATATATAGTATAATGTCTTCTGCAACTAGTGAAAGTTTTACTTCTATACTGATTTTGATTCCTTTTATTTTCTTGTCTGATTGCTGTGGCTAGGACTTCCAGTACTATGTTGAATAAAAGTGGTGAATGGACATCCTTCTTAGAGGGAAAACTCACACCAGTGAGTAGGATGTTAGTTTTGGGTTTTTCCACAAATGGCCTTTATTATGTTGAGGTATATTCCCTCTAAACCTTTGAATTTTTTAATGGATGTTGTACTTTGTCAAATGCTTCTTCTACATATATTGAAACAATCACATGGCTTTTATCTTTTGTCTTGTTGATGTGATATATCACATTGATTTGTGAATAATGGACCACATTCCATCTCTGGAATAAATCCCACTTGATCGTGGTGAATTTTTTAAATCCCACTTGATCGCGGTTTAATTTTTTGCTGTGGGATTTGGTTTGCTAATAGTTGGTTGAGAGTTTTTGTATCTATGTTCATCAGAGATATTGGCCTATAGTTCTTTTCTTGTGGTGTCTTTATCTGGTTTTGGTATCAGAATAATGCTGGCCTTATAGAATGAATTTAGAAGTTATCCTTCCTCTTCTATTTTTTGGAATAGTTTAAGAAGAATAGATATTAACTCTTCTTTAAATGTTTGGTAGAATTCACCTGAGAAGATATATGGTGCCAAACTTTTGGGAGCTTTTTGTTTACTGATTCAATCACTGTCAGTAACTAGTAAATTTCCTATGCCTGATTTAGTTTTGAGAGGCTATGTTTCTAGGAATTTATCCATTTCTTCTAGGTTGTCCAATTTGGCATACACTTTTTCATAATAACTAAAATCCTTTGTATTTCTGTGGTGGTGATAGTTCTTTCATTTCTGAATTTGAGTCCTTTTTGGGTTTTTTTTTTTTAATGAAACTGTCTAAAGGTTTATCAATTTTGTTGATCTTTTCAAAGAAAAAGCTCCTGGTTTTGTTGATCTGTTCTATTGTTTAAGTCTATTTCATTTCTGCTCTAATCTTTATTTCCTTATTTCCACTGGCCTTAGACTTTGTTCTTCTAGCTCCTTTTAGGTCTGAGGTTAGGTTGCTTGAGATTTTTCTTGCCTCTTGAGGGTAGGCCTGAATTGCTATAATCTTCCCTCTTTCTGCTGCATCCCAAAGATTTTGGACTGTTGTGTTTTCATTTTCACTTGTCTCCATGCATTTTTGATTTCTTAGTAACATGTTAATTTAACCTCCATATATTTGTGTTCTTTCCAGGTTTTCTCTTGTGATGATTTCTGGTTTGATACCACTGTGGCTGGAAAAGACGCACTGTATGACTTTAGTCTTCTTAAATTTGGGGAGACTTATGGCCTAACATGTGATCTATTCTGGAGAATGTCCCATGTGCACTTGAAAAGAATGTGTATTCCACTGTTTTAGGATGGAATGTTCTGAATATATCTGTTAGATCCACCTGGTCCAATCATTAAGAGCTACTGATTCCTTGTTGATTTTCCTGTCTGGATGATCTGTCCATTGATGTAAGTAGGGTGTTAGAGTCCCCTAATATTATTGTATTACTATTTTGTTAATAGTTGCCTTATGGATTTGGGTACTCTCATGTTGGGTGCATAAATATTTACAATTGTTACATTTTCTTGTTGGATTGTTCCTCTTATTATATAGTGTCCTTCTTTGTCTCTTGTTACAGTCTTTGTTTTAAAGTCTATTTTATCTAAGTATTGCTACCCCAGTTTTCTTTTCACTTCCATCTGCATCATAAATTCTTTTCCATCTCTTTCAATCTGTGTGTTTAGATCTGAAAGGAGTCTCATAGACAGCATATAGATGGGCCTTTTTTATCCATTCAGTCACCCTATGTCTTTTGATTAATTAGTCCATTTACAGTCAAAGTAATCATTGATAGGTATGTACTTATTGCCATTTTGTTACTTGTTCTATGGTTGTTTTGCAGTTCTTCTCTGTTCTTTCCTCCTCTTGCTGTCTGGCGGTGGTTTCATGCCTTTCTTTGATGCCTTTGATCTGCAAAAAAAACCAAAAGAATCCAAGCACATCTATTATAGCTTTTTGAACTGTGGTTACCATTGGGTTTGTATATAACATCCTATGCATGTTAGGGTGACGGCTGTTTAAGTTTGAACCCATTCTAAAAGCACTGCATTTTTACTCCCCTTATCCCCTGCATGCTCATCCTTTACATTCTTTGTGAATCCCTTTATTGACTTTTTAAACAGATCTAACTGATTTTACTGTTTTTGTGCTTTAACCCCTGTACTGGTTTTATAAGGGATTGATCTACTTCTATTATGTTTGCATGTACCTGAGAAATCTTTTCCTTTCCTAAGAAAAGGATTATGGCCTGCCTTTCCACTCAAAGAATTCCCTTTAGTGTTTCCTGTAGGGCCGATTTAGCAGTCAAGAACTCCTCTTAGCTTCTACTTGAGAAACTCTTTATCTCTCCTTCTATTCTGAATGATAGTCTTGCTAGCTAGAGTATTCTTGGCTGCAGGTTTTCTCTTTCAGCACTTTGAATATATCCTGCCACTCCCTTCTGACCTGCAAAGTTTCTGCTGAAAAATCTGACAGCTTTATGGAGTTTCCTGTGTGTGTGCAGTAGGCTCCACGCTCGATGAGGGGCTTGAACTAACAACCCTGAGACGAAGAGTCAGATGCTCCACCAACTGAGCCACGCAGGTACCCCGATATTTCCCTTGTATGTAATTGTTTTTTCTCTTGCCGCTTTTAAAATTATCCCTACTTTTTTGCCATTTTAATTGTCTTGAGGACGATCTCCTTGGGTTGGTATTTGGTGGCTCTCTGTGCCTCCTGAATCTGGATTTCCAATTCCTTCCCCAGATTAGGGAAGTTTTCAGACACTTATTCAAAGTTATTGCCCCCTTTTTTCTCTCTTCTCCTTCTGGGATCCCTAAATGTGGATGTTGTTACACTTGATGGTGTTGCTGAGTTCTCTTGGCCTAGTCTCATTTTTTTTTTTTTCTTTTTCCTGTTCAGGTTGGTTGCTCTCCATTACTGTCTTCTAGCTTGCTTCTCTGTTCTTCTGCTTCCTCCAGTCTACTATTTATTTACTCTAGTGTGTTTTTAATTTCAAGATTCTTCTCTCTGGGCTTTTGGTTTTCTCTTCACTAGAACCTGGTGCTTCAGAGGTGTCTGCTACGTGTGTTGCATGTGCCCCACTGTTGCGGTTGAGCCACATGTGCCTTCAGTCCAGTTGGCTGCAATGGCCCTCTTTGCCCATGGTCATCAGGGTTTGGTCCCTGTGCTGTTAAGGAGCCAGTCTGGGCTTGAGCTGGGTCAGCTGGATCCTTGCCTTAGCCCATTTGCTGGAACCGTGGTTATACTGAACTACAGGGCTCTCCCTATGTTGTCCCCAGGAGGCTTTCGTTGGTGGGCAGGGTCAGCAGTGAGAGACGTCTACTCCAGCCTTCTGCTGGGGCTGCAGTGACCCTGAACTACTGGACTCTCTTTGTGCTGCCCCTATGAGGTTTCTGTTGGTTGGTGGGGCGGTCGGATTGGATGTGTGCCCACAGCACCCTGCTGGGGCTGCCCTTGAACTGCTGTGTGTGGTCATCTTCTCCTTCCCCCAGGGCAAGAGTCACTTTGGAGTGGTATTGGCCCCTGTTGAGGCTGTTTGTGCAATGAGACCCTTGTGGATCCACTTTGGAGGAACTCCTGTGGAGTGAGGCAGTACAGCAGAATGCAGGGGCAAGGCAAGTTGTTAGCAAGGTAGGTGCTGAGCATTCCACGCTGGCTCCTATAGGTGTCAATGTATCTAGAGTGGGGGGCAGGGGAGAGAAAAGACCCTGTCAGCTCTTTTGTTCTTGAAGAAGTCTCCTAAAGATCCCCCCACTTCCACCACAAGTTCTGAGATTAGTGAATATACCTCCTTCTCATATGCCTCAGGCTCCTTTCAAACTGCTGCTTCTATGCAGTACTTGGGCAGGGTTATTATGCAGTCTCTCTAAGGGTGGAGACTCAGTTTCCTATTGCTCTCCAGCTCTCTGAGTCGAGCCCATTGATTTTTTTAAAGTTCCTGATATTAAGCCCCACTTATGTTAAACATTCATGAAGTTAAGTCCCTCTGGTTTTCAAAGCCAAGGGAGGACTTGTCTTCCCAGTGCAGGCACCCCTGTGGCTGCGGCGCCTGGTGTGGGGGCTGCTCCATGCTCGTGGTGTCCTTTCCATTTGTGGTTAGTCTCGCAGACTGGTTTGGTTCCTGCACCTCCGCCCTTTCTACCATTTTCAGTGTAGCCTCTTTACGATTTTCTGGGTGGGTTACACTGATGTGGCTTTTAGCTAGGTGTATCTGCTACCAGCTCAAATTTTAAAGTGTGAAACCTCAGGGAAGTTTCAGAGGAGGTAACAGGCCCAAGGCGGGCTGTCCGGAGATGAACCACTTTGCCTTTCCCTCAGAATAACCTTTCAGGCCAATCAAGACCCTGTGGGCTCAAGAGAAATCTTTGCTCTTCCCTTGACTACATGAGTCTAAATTGGCAGTCTTCTCCAGAACAAGGGTGATTAGCAGAGATGAATTTTATCTGAGTGAGCCATCTATATGGCAGGGCAAACATCTAATTACCAAACTGCTCTATCTTGTGAAGTGCAATCCTTTCCTCTGAAATCCCAGACCCCTACCCTTTTCTCCTTAGTTCAGGATGACCTATATACCTCCTTTTGCCTGTCTCTGGAATTTCCAGGTCTGGGTAGGTTCCCCATGTGTTGCTATTAAATTAGATTTTCTCTGGTTAATCTTTTTTTTTTTTTTGTCAGTTTGATTCTTAGTCCACCTAGGACCGTCAAGGGGACAGGACTTCTTGTTCCCTGATAGCTTCCATCAGAATGTCTTGGCTATCCTTTGGCATTTGCTGTTCCGTATCAATTATGGCATATATAATTTTCTTTCCTCAAAATACTCAGCTTCAATAGATCACAGGTAAGTGCTTGACTTACAAATCAAGTAGGAGTATCACTGTTACCTAATTTTCCTTATTAGTAAAGTCTAACTTGTTTCCCTTGTTAGCTAAAAATATTAAATAAATACAAGTTTAACATTTTCTGCCCACCCCCAGTGAATTTGGGGACCACTCATTTGCAGCAGTAATTCTCATCCATGGATGATAATAGTAGGACATCATCCCCCAATAGGGAAATATGTCCTTTCATTTAAATGTATTTAACTTGTATAAGTATTCACTTTTCTAATTCAGTTCTCATCATCAAAAATGATGCTTGAATGATTCATTCCAGAAAAGTCTCATGCATTTTCATCACTCTTATCATTTCAGAAGGAACATATGAATAAGTTGTTTACTAGCAAATACTGTAACCTACATGATAGACCAGTCATTCTAATTACGCTTTAAAAGGAACAGAAATGAAAACCATCGACAGGAACTTCTATTACTGTTCTTGCTGCTCAAGCATGGAAAACAAGAATTCCCCCTTCCACATCTGCTTATACAAAGGGTCATGCTTCACCAGAAACTTGTCTTAGTTCTTGAATAGTAAATACAAAACCAAATTTTAGTCTCAATAACAAAACTATATTTGCTGTGGCTTTCATATATCAAAATAAGCTAAAACCTACCAAATATTTCCAGATTATCTTCTAGGTGAGAGTTTTTCAGTAGATGTCTTCTTCTTGAAGTCTTCTGAGCCCAATGTGCTGAAATTATAAATATGTACATAGCTATGAATTCTGGGACATAACAGAATGGCATTATAGCCAGAATGCTGAGAACTGTCCTGCCCTACAGCCCAAGTTCATCTCTGCAATATATCACAAAGAGCCACCATTACAGATGGGCAGTTAAACTGTTCTGATGATTACAAATCATCACAGTGCATGACTTCCAAATTTAGGAGATGTTTGTCAAAATATGAATGTGCCCTTCAGAGTGTTTCCCACCTGAGAGAATCATTTATCAAGCATGTCATGGCAGCCAAAGGCTCAGAACTGATTGTTGCTTTAGAGGGTAGACATTGCAGTTCTGCGTTTCATTGTCTACTAGCCAGATGATGGTATGACCCAGTACACATTTTTTTAAGACTAAGCTTTTGGGAATTTAATGTTAAAGAGACAAGGTATGAGAGCTTTTGTTCTGACTTGTGAAGTGATTTGTTGGAAAATAAAAGGAAGCTAGGGAGGTTGAATTTTCCAGAGCAACATATTCTTCCATGTTTAACATAGCCAGAGGCCACCTTAATTCCTAATAACATTCCCAATTTTTTCTTAATGAATCGTGAAGAATATGGCTATTTATTTCTACTTTATTTAATACATTAGCCTCTTCCAAGCTGATATTTACACACACCTCCTAGTCAGAGCACTTATAGAATTAGGATATAAATTAAATTCATCATTCCCTCATTGCCTTTTTTTCCTCAACATCTCATTACACAATAAAATATTTGGCTATTAGAAGATCTACATCAATGTTGTTTATAAATAGGCCTCTTAAAATGCACTTGACAATATATTTTCAGTTTAAAAATCTAAGTTTAAGAAGATATGGGTGATATCAGTGAAAATGACAGAGTAAGGACCTCTGAAAACTCTCTATAAAAGCAATGAGGACACTGGCAAAACTTGTCATCAACTCTGAAAAACAAAGATTTAAGCAATTCGGAAACATTTTCAAGAGGAAATGGCAAGAACAATGAGACTTTTGACATTTTAACTTGCCCTATTCCCATCCAACACCTATGCTGGCCATGAAAACCAACAGCCCACAATCATAGCTAAAATCAAGTAGCCTGGCAACCACTGGAAGTAGCAGAAAGGAGCCGGTGGTTAAAACAACAACAACAACAACAAAACAAAACACAACAGGATAACCAAAAAGCTCTGGGTTAAAAGAAAAAAACTGAGGAATACGATATCTCTATGGAGCTTTGACATGCTTTGACTTATTCCTGGGAATGTAGAAGTCCATGCAGATGCATAAGCAAGGCCAGTGCCATGCACGTGCTCAGGAAAGAGCTAAAAAGGTCCTAACTCCCCACTTCTGGCTACATTCTGCTTGAGTAGAGCCTCAAGGTTAAAGGCAAAACAGAGTTGTAAATGCCTGGCTGAATGTTGAAGGCATGGCCAATGCACACACATGGCCCTTTTGCAAAGACTGGAAGACTTAATGATTCTAGACATCTAAGAAAATCTGTGTCCAATCATTGGCTCACCACTAAGCTAATCAAGCAGAGACTTCAGCCACACAAGACACTACAGACTACACATTTAGTTCAGAAAAACCCTAGACAAAGAGCAACAACAAATCCTGAGAGTGAAGAGAATCTGCTTTCCAGAATAGCAACATTATGTTATTTAAAATGCCCATTTTTCTGTAAATGGACTAAATGCTCTAATCAAGACATACGATGATGGAATGGATAAACAAGCAAGACCCACCTATAATTTCAGACCTAAAGACACAGGCAGGTTGAGAGTGAAGGGATGGGGGCACCTGGGTGGCTCAGTTGGTTAAGGGTCCCACTTTGGCTCAGGCCATGATCTCATTGCCCCCACGTTGGGCTCTCTGCTATTAGCACAGAGTCCACTTCAGATCCTCTGTCTCCCTCTCTCTCTGCCCTTGCCCAACACGCACGCACACTCTCTCTCCCTCTCAAAAATAGACATTATAAAAATTTAGGGGCACCTGTGTGGCTCAGTCAGGTAAGCATCCTACTCTTGGTTTCAGCTCAGGTCATGAGCTCATGACTTTGTGGGTTTGAGCCCTGCACCGGGCTCTGCACTGGCAGCGTGGGGCCTGCTTGGGATTCTGTCTCCTCCTCTCTCTGCCCCTCCTGTGCACTCGCTCTCTCAAAAATAAACATTAAAAAAAAAAAAGCCCAACCCACACTCTCCAGAAGAGCTCACAGGTCAGACCACAAAACAAGTCTCTACAAATTTGAAAAGACTGAAGTCATACCATGCATCTTTTCTGATCACAATGGTATAAAACTAGAAATCAACCACAAGAAAAAATCTGCAAAGAGCACAAATACATGTATGTTAAATAATATGCTACTAAACAATGAATGGGCCAACTGAGAAATCAGAGTGGAATCAAAAAATATAGAGAGACAAATGAAAAGACAATAGTCCAAAATCTCTGGGATGCAGAAAAAGCTGTTCTATAGGAATTTTATAGTAACATAGGCCTACCTCAAGAAGAAAAATCTCCAATAACCTAACCTTACACCAAAAGGAGGTAGAAAAATAAAGCCCAAAACCAGTAGAGGGAAGGAAATAATAAAAGATTAGAGCTGAAATAAAGGATATAGAAAATAAAAAAACAACAGATCCATGAAACCAGGAGCTGGTTCTTTGAAAAGATCAACAAAATGGATAAATCTCTAGCCAGATGCATCAAAATAAAAAAGACCCAAATAATATCACAAATGAGAAAGAAGTAATAATTAATAAAGAAATACAAACAATTGTAAGAGAATCTTATAAAAAACTATATGCCAACAAACTGGACAACCTAGAAGAAATGGGTAAACTCCTAGAACACAGCCTACTAAAACAGGAAGAAATAGAAAATTTGAACAGACCAATTACAAGCAATAAAATTGAATCAGTAATCAAAAAACTCCCAACAAACAAAAGTCCAGGACCAGGTGGCTTCATAGGCAAATTCTACCAAATATTTAAAGAAGAATCAACATCTATTCTTCTCAAACTATTCCAAAAAGTAAAAGAGGAAAAAAACACTTCCAAATACATTCTATGAGGCCAATACCCTGCTACCAAAACCAGATAAAGACACCACACTCACACCCACAAAGACAACTATAAGCCAATATCTCTGATGAACACAGATGCGAAAACCCTCAACAAAATACTAGAAAACTGAATCCGACAATACATTTAAAAAAGTCACTCACCACAATCAAGTGGGATTTATTTCCAGCATGCAAGGGTGGTTCAACAGTCACAAATCCATCAACGTCATACATCACATCAATAAGAGAAAGGATAAAAACCATATGATCCTTTTGGTAGTTGTAGAAAAAGGATTTGACAAAATACAACATCCATTCGTGATAAAAACCCTCAACAAAGTAGGTCTAGAGGGAACATACCTCAACATAATAAAGGCCTTAAATGAAAAACTCACATCTAACCATGGGGAAAAACTGAGAGCTTTTCCTCTAAGGTTAGGAGCAAGACAGGGATGTGCACTCTCCCTACTTTTATTCAACATAGCACTGGAAGTGCTAGCCACTGCAATAAGGCAACAAAAAGAGATAAAAGGCATCCAAGTTGATAAGGAAGAAGTAAAACTTTCACATGATACCACATATAAAAAACCCTAAAGACTCCACCAAAAAACTACTGAATTTACTTGTCAGTTCTAGTAAAGTTGCAAGATACAAAATCAATGTATAGAAATCTACTGCATTCCTGTAACTAATAATGAAGCAGGGGAAAGTGAAATTAAGAAAACAGTCCCATTTTCAATTGTTCCAAAAGCAGTAAAATACTTAGGACTAAGCTTAAGAGGTGAAAGACCTGTACTCTGACAACTATAAAGATGAAAGAAATTGAGACAACACAAACAAATGGAAAGATATTCCATGCTCATGGTTGAGAGAAAAAACACTGTTAAAATGTCCATACTACCCAAAGTAATCTACAGGATTAATGCAATCTCTATCAAAATACCAACAGCATTTTTCACAGAACTGGAACAAATAATCCTAAAATTTGTATGGAACCACAAAAGACCTTGAATAGTCAAAGCAATCTTGAAAAATTAAAACCAAATTGGAGGTATCACAATCCCAGACTTCAAATTACATTACAAAGCTGTTGTAATCAAAACAGTATGGTACTGGAATAAAAATAGACACCTAGATCAATAGAACAGAACAGAAAGACCAGAAATAAACCCACAATTATGTGGTCAATTAATCTACAACAAAGGAGGCAAGAATATGCAATGTGAAAAAGTCTCTTCAGCAAATGGTGTTGGGAAAACTGGACAGCGACATGCAAAGGAATGAAACTGGACCACTTTCTTACACCAAACCCAAAAATAAACTCAAAATGGATTAATGTGAAACCTGAAACTACAAAAATCCTGGAAAAGAACATAAGCAGTAATTTCTCTGCCATCAGCTTTAGCAACATTTTTCTACATATGTCTCTGAGGCAAGAAAAATAAAAGCAAAAACAAACTATTGGGATTACATCAAAGTAAAAAGCTTCTGCACAGCAAAGGAAACAAAACTGAAAGGCAACCTAATGAAAGGGAGAAGATATTTGCAAATGACATGTCTGATAAAGGCTTAGTATCCAAAATATATAGGGAATTTATGCAACACTCAAAAAACAAATAATCCAATTAAAAATGGTCAGAAGACATGAACAGACATTTCTCCAAAGAAGACCTACAGATGGCCAACAGACACATTAAAAGATGCTCAACCATCAGGGAATTTAAAATCAAAAGTACAATGAGATCAGGGCACCTGGGTGGCTCAATTGGTTGAGCATACAACCTCAGCTCAGGTCATGGTCTTGCAGTTGGTGAGTTTGAGCCCCACATTGGGTTCACTGCTGTCAGCACAGAGCCTGCTTTGGATCCTCTGTACTAACCTCAGCCCCTCCCCACTTGCGTGCACTCTCTCTCAAAATAAACATTAAAAAAAGAAAGTACAAGGAGGTATCACCTCACACCTGTCAGAATGGCAATATAAACACAAGAAATAAGTGCTGGTAAGGATGTGGAGAAAAAGGAACTCTTGTGCATTGTTGGTTGTAATTCAAACTGGTGCAGCCACTCTAGAAAACCGTATGGAGTTTCCTCAAAAAGTTAAAAACAGAACTACCCTACAATCTAGTAATTGCACTACTGCATATTTACCCAAAGAATACCAAAAAACTATTTCAAAGGGATACGTGCATCCCTATGTTTATGGCAGCATTATTTAGAATAGCTGAATTATGGCAGCAGTCCAAGTGTCCATTGACAGATGAATGGATAAAGAAGATGTGGTACATATATACAATGGAATATTACTCAGTCATAAAAAAAGAATGAAGTTTTGCTATTTGAAACAACATGGAGCTGGAGAGTATAATGTTAAGTGAAATAAGTCAATCAGGAAAGACAAATACCATAGGATTTCATGCATATGTGGAATGTAAGAAACAAAACAAGCTAAGGAGAAAGAAGAGACAAACCAAGAAACAGACTTAACTATAGAGAACTGATGGTTACCGGGGGGGGGGGGCCGGGGGGGGATGGGTGAACTAGGTGATGGGATTAAATAGTACATTTATCATGAGGAGCACTGAGAAATGTACAGTTGTTGAATGACTATATTGTACACCTGAAACTAATATAACACTGTATGTTAACTAAATCCATTTCAATCAGGTTTTGGTCTTCACCCCTCCATAATTGAAAGTATTCTTAATGCAGTCACCCATGACTTCTAATATTGTCATTTCCAAAGTCCCTTCTCTGTTCTTGACTTACCTAAAGTCTCAGTAGCAGTTGAAACAATTTTTGAAAATCAAGTTCACTGATGTATAATTTCCAATAAAATGTACACATAGTAAGTGTATAATCTGATATACATCTCTGTACCCATCACTACCACAACATCTAGAACCTCTCCATCACCCCCAAAGGTACCTTTATTCCCCTTCCAATCTAACCCCACAATCATCCTGACCCTAGGCAACAACGGACATGCTGTTACTATATATTTAGATTTTTCTTAGAGTTTCATATTAATGGAATCATATATGATGTATTCTTCTTTTGACTTATTTTGCTCGGCAGTTTTTGAGATTTATCTGTTATTGCGTCTATCAGTGATTCATTCCTTTTTATTAGTGAGTAGTATGGAAATTGTATAGACGAGCTACAATTTGTTTATCCATCTACCTGTTGATAGACATTTGGGATATTTCTGGTCTGGAGCTTTTACAAATAAAGCTGCTATAAACATTCATCTTGGTGTGGACATATATTTTCGTTTCACTTAGATCAATGCTTAGAATGGAACTGCTGGATCATAAAGTTAAGTATATGTTTAAATTTATAAGAAATATCAACCTGTTTCCAAAGTGGATGTACCATTTTACATTCTTAGTAGCAATGATGAGAGTTCTAGTTAGTCCACACCTCACCCATGCTTGTCATTGTCAGTCTTTTTAATTTTAGTCTAATAGATGTTTTCTGACATCTTGTGGTTATAGCTTGCATTTCCCTGATGACTAATGATACTGAATATCTTGTGTTCTCATTAACAAACTGCATATCTTTTTAATAAAGTGTTCAAATCTTTTGCTTATTTTTTATGGGCTGGTTGTCTTATTGAGATGCAAGCGTTCTCTACATTCCAGATAAATCCTGGGTTGCATATATGTATCATATGTTTTTTTCCCCACTTTATGTGGGCTTGTGTTTTCTTTTTTTTTTTTAATTTTTAAAATATTTGTTTATTTTTGAGAGAGAGCGAGAGAGAGAGAGAGCGCGCGCGAGCGCGGGGAAGGGGCAGAGAGAAAGGGAGACACAGAATCCAAAGCAGGCTCCAGGCTCCAAGCTGGCAGCACAGAGCCCAATGCGGGGCTCGAACTCACAAACCATGAGATCATGATCTGAGCTGAAATCAGATGCTTAACAGACTGAGCTACCCAGGTGCCCCACTGTCTTTTCATTTTCTTAATGGAGTTCAAGAAGTTTTAATTTTAATGAAGCTCATTTTATGAAATGTTTTCTTATGATTCATGCTTTTGTGTCCTAAGAATTATTTGCCCACTCCAAAATCTCAGAAGATTATATTCCATGTTTTCATCTAGAAGTTTTGTAGTTTAATGCTTACATTTTGGTCCACGATTTATTTTAATATTTATATGTGGTGTGAGGTCAAAGTTAAAGTTCTTCCTTTCTAATGGATATGTGGTTGTTCCAGCCCCCTTTGTTGAAAAGAGATTTTTTTTTCCTTCAGTTACCTTATTTCTTTTGTCAAAATCAACTGACAGTATACGCATGGGTCTATTTATGGACTCTGTTCTGTTGGTCTCTAAATTTTGACATTTCCTTGCTTACTTTCTGTGATGCTATATTCTCCTGGGTTTCCTCTTTGGTCAGTTCTCTTTCTTTTTTTTTTTTAAACATCCTTCTCCTGGTTTTCTGCTTTTATAAATGAGGTATCCAGGATTCATCCTAGGCCTCCCTCTATTTTTCTATCTACACACCCTCCCTTCATCAAAGATTAATAGGTGTTAATTAGAAAAAAAGAGTAGGAGAAGGGGAGAGAGGGAATGGAGAAGAAAAAGAATAAAAATGTGTTAGAATGATGAGCAGGGGCAGAGCCCAGGAGATGAGAGAATATGATGCATGGAAAGTACGTATAGCTGAAGTCTAAAATGTGAAGGAGAAAAGCATGGGGTCGGACTTCAAGCTGTATTACAAAGCTGTAATCATCAAGACAGTATGGTACTGGCACAAGAACAGACACTCAGATCAATGGAACAGAACAGAGAACCCAGAAATGGACCCAAAAACATATGGCCAACAATCTTTGAAGAGCAGGAAAGAATATCCAATGGAATAAAGACAGTCTTTTCAGCAAGTGGTGCTGGGAAAACTGGACAGTGACATACAGAAAAATGAACCTGGACCATTCTTCTTACACCATACACAAAAATAAACTCAAAATGGATGCAAGACAGGAAGCCATCAAAATCCTCGAGGAGAAAGCAGGCAAAAGCCTCTTTGACCACGGCCACAGCAACTTCTTACTCAACACATCTCCAGAGGCAAGGGAAACAAAAGCAAAAATTAACTATTGGGACCTCATCAAAATAAAAAGCTTCTGCACAGCAAAGGGAACAATCAGCAAAACAAAAAGGCAACCGATGGAATGGGAGAAGATATTTGCAAATGACATATCAGATAAAGGGTTAGTACCCAAAATCTATAAAGAACTTATCAAACTCAACACCCAAAAAACAAATCATCCAGTGAAGAAATGGGCAAAAGACATGAATAGACACTTCTCCAAAGACAATATCCAGATGGCCAACCGACACATGAAAAAATGCTCCACATCACTCATCATCAGGGAAATACAAATCAAAACCACAATGAGATACCACCTCACACCTGTCAGAATGGCTAACATTAACAACTCAGGCAAAAAAAGTCATTGGCCAGGATGTGGAGAAAGAGGATCTCTTTTGCACTACTGGTGGGAATGCAGACTGGTGTAGCCACTCTGGAAAACAGAATGGAGGTGCCTCAAAAAATTAAAAATAGAACTACCCTACGACCCAGCAATTGCACTACTAGGTATTTATCCAAGGGATACAGGTGTGCTGTTTCGAAGGGACACATGGACCCCAATGTTTATAGCAGCACTATCAACAACAGCCAAAGTATGGAAAGAGCCCAAATGTCCACCAATGGATGAATGGAAGATGCGCGCGCGCGCACACACACACACACACACACACACACACACACAATGGAGTATTACTTGGCAATCAAAAAGAATGAAATCTTGCCATTCGCAACTATGTGGATAGAACTAGAGGGTATTATGCTAAGTGAAATTAGTCAAAGAAAGACAAATATCATATGATTTCACTCATATGAGGACTTTAAGATACAAAAGAATGAACATAAGGGAAGGGAAGGGAAGGGAAGGAAAAATAATATAAAAACAAGGAGGGGGACAAAAACATAGAGACTCAAATATAGAGAACAAACAGAAGATTGCTGGAGGGGCTGTGGGAGTGGGGATGTGCTAAATGGTAAGGGGCATTAAGGAATCTACTCCTGAAATCACTGTTGCACTATATGCTAACTTGGATTTAAATAAAAAAAAAATTAAATAAAAATTTTAAAAAAAAAGCATGATGTGAGGCAAGGCAAAGTTTAAGAATAGTCCTGGAAGCCATGCTAAGTTTGTACCTAAACTTGCGAGCAATTAGAAACTGACATAAGATGTGTAAGAAGTATTTAATGGTTGTGTAAATAAATAACCACACAGTCGTTAAAATGGAGTTTGTGGAGGCGCCTGGGTAGCTCAGTTGAGCGTCTGACTTCAGCTCAGATTATGATCTCACAGTTTGTGGGTTCAAGTCCTGTGCTGGGCTCTGTGCTGACAGCTCACAGCCTGGAGTCTCCTTTGGATTCTGTGTCTCCTCCTCTCTCTGCCCTTCCCCTGCTCATGCTCTGTCTCCATCTCTCTCCCAAAAATAGATAAACATTAAAAAATGTTTTTAATAGAGTTTGTGAAGGATATTTTGCCCCTTTTAAAAATCCACATTATGTTTCATCTGGGAAACAAGATCTGTATGAGCTACATAAAATTTATATTTTATCAGGAGCACTTACAAAGAATAAAAGAAAAATGTACCACATGTTTAACAGTAGCTATTCCCAAATGTTAGATTGCAGACAGCTTCATTTTCTTCCTTTTGCTTTTCTATACATTCCATTTTTTTTCTAATTAGACTGTGTTAATTCTATAATGAGATGCTTTTAAAAGCATGCTAGAAAACAAATGACTCATTTTTAGAAGAGGTGCCAAGTTACTGTTAAGAATAATTAAGCTGGGCTTGAGTCTGTGGGGCTGCGGTTTAGGCAGCGTGGGGAGCCCAGAAAGTTGCCACTTGGAGCTCCAATCCTAAACTTCCTACCCTGCCCTCTGTATGTTCTAGATTGGGGCCACCCCACACCTAAGGCAGGAATATGGCGGCCACAAAGAAGACAAAAATGTCACTGGAGTCCATAAATTCTAGGCTCCAGATCGTTATGAAAAGTGGAAAGTACGTGCTGGGGTACAAGCAGAGTCTGAAAATGATCAGACATGGCAAAGCGAAACTCTGGTCATCCTCGCCAGCAACTGCCCAGCTTTGAGGAGATCTGAAATAGAACACTCTGCCATGTTGGCCAAAACTGGTGTCCATCACTACAGTGGCAATCATACTGGACTGGGCACAGCATGTGGGAAAGACTGTCAATATGCACACTGGCTACCATTGATCCAGGTGATTCTGACAGCATTGGAAACATGCCAGAACAGACTGGTGAAAAGTAAATCGTGCAAAATTTTTCTTTAGTAAAACTAGCCAGAGCTTGTTTTAAAAAGAAAATAAAAAACTAAGCTGAGTGTCATCACCACCACGGCAGAGTAGGAGACCCCACCCTCCATCCACCCATAAAGATCAACAGCTGGCTATCCACAAACAAAAATGGCTCTGATCAAGTTCAGGGTCCACTTGAACTTCAGCAAGCAACACAGTGGAACAAAACCTGAGAACAACCACACAAAAAAGAAAGAATGGGACTGCTTTGCCTGCATCATCCCATCCCCCAGGCCAATACTGCACAGCACTGAGTGTTCCCTCGAAGGCAAAGGGAGAGCAGGGAGAGCGACCAGCTCCCCCAGTCTTTTGGGGCACTGCACAAAGAACCCACTTTGGTCTCATCCCACCCAGAGACTGAAAAGGCCGAGACACAATGGAGGTAGCTAGGAACAAAAAAGAGCAGAGCTGCCTGCAGTAGCCACACAGCAGGAGTGACTGTGGTTCCCAGTGACCTGCTCTGCAGAGGACAGCAGTAGCTTTTGCCACTGGAGAAACCAATGACCGACACAGCCACCGCGGACCCCTACAGATTTCACCGCTGAGGGTTTCCCCGGAAGGTTTTCCTAATCACGGATGCCAGCTACCTGATGCCCCCGTAACTCTGTCCCCAGTCCCACTCCCTTCCGGAACCGCTATCCATGCTGGCAGCCAGCCCTGGCCTCTGTGGCTGTGCGAGTACACGACACAGCCTAGGTGCTGGAGGCTGACCCCTCGCCGCTGTGTGCACATTTGGAGCTAGCTAGCCCCTCCAGCTGTGCACCTACATGCTGCCGGCCTGATTTCCACCGCCAGCCTCTGCCAGCACATGCTGGCACCCACGGAGAGATCTTACGGTCACTAGAGTGAACACCAACAGCCAGGGCCCTGACGGCTGCTGATGGGCCTGGGTCCAGCCCCGTCGCCCGGCACTGGCCTGCACCAGGGGGCTCCCCCGCAGCTAGCCCCTCTAACGACGCGTGTGTGTGCCTCCAGGCTAACTCCCGTCACTGGCTTATATACTGCTCTGCTGTGCCCACAGGGAGACGCTGCAGCTACGGAGTGCATGCTGACAGCCAGAGCCCCTGCAGCTGCGAGTGTACTCGCACTTGGCCATGGTACCTTGCTGCTGCTGGCCCTGGCCACCACCACCACGTCTGATCCAACCACTGCCACTACAGGGCGTTTGTAGCTGGTCCCCACAACTGAGTACCTGTGCATCACCAGCTCTGGTCGCCGCCGAGGCCCACCCTGGTCCCTGGCCACTGGACCTGAAGGCACCGCCGAGGACTCCAACAGGCCTTGTAGCCATGCCATCCCTCTGCAGTCCTTGTCGAGAATCATGTAGTTATCGTCATGGACCCCAGCAGGCTGAGACGATGAGACCTCACAACCGCTGGACCTGGACAAGGCCCTACATGTGGTGCTCTGTGCTGCCAGAGCCAGGTTCCAACATGCTCCAGCTTGTCCCCACCCACAGGGGTAGAGGTCTTTCCTAACCAAAGACAGTCCATAAAGTCTGGAAGAGGTGACTGTGCCTTCCAATGTGCAGATATCTGTATAAGGCTAGAGGGATGGTGAAGAATCAGGGAAACATGCCACCACCAAAGGAACATAATAAATTATATATATATACACACACACATATACACACACATATATATTATATATACACACACATACACAGTTATATATATATGTATATAGTGATATATAAAGTTATATACGTAAGTATATTAATCATATATCAATAGATACAAAGGGAAAAACAGAAATACAGCGAAGGTAGGGAACTCAATACCCCATTTTCAACAATGCACAGAACATCCAGACAGAAAATTAATAAGGAAACACTGGACTTGAACTGTATTTCAAAACAAATGTTTCTAACAGAAATATATAAAACATCCTATCCAAGAGCAGCAGAATACAGATTCTTCTCAAGTGCACATGGTACATTCTCCAGGGTAGATCATACACTAGACCACAAAACAAGTCTTAGCAATTTAAAAAATATTGAAAATCTACCAAGTAACTTTTCCAACTTCAGCGGTATGAAACTAGAAATCAATTTTTTTTTAAAGTTAAACTAGGAAATTCACAAATGTGGAAATTAAACAACACGCTTCTAAATAACCAATGGGTCAAAGAAGAAATCAAAAGGGAAATAAAAAAATATCTTCAAACAAACAAAAATAGAAGCAACAAAACTTACTGGGATGTAGCAAAAACAGTTCTAAGAGGAAAGCTTACTGATAAATGCCTAAATTAAGAAAAAAAAGAGATCTCAAATAAACAACCTAACTTTACACCCCAAGGAACCAGAAATAGAACAAACTAATCCCACAGTTCAAAATTAACAGAAAGAAGGAAATAGCAAATATCTGAGCCAGAAATAAAAAATAGAAAAATAAAAAAGATCACCAAAATTAGGAGCTGGTGTTATGAAACGATAAATAAAATCCATAAACCTTCAGCTAGACTTACCAAGGAAAAAGAGAAGACTCAAATAAATAATACTATAAATGAAAGAAGGGACATTACAACTGATATACAGAAAGATAAAGGATCATAAGAGACAATTAGGAACAATTATGCCAACAAACTGGACAACCTCAAAGAAATGAATAAATTCCTAGAAACATACAACCCACCAAGACTGAATCAGAAGAAACAGAACATCTGAATACACCAATCCTGAGCAAGGAGATTGAAATAGTAATCAGAAACCTCCCATCAAAGAAAAGTCCATGACCAGATACCTTCATGGATAAATTCTACCAAACATTTAAAGAAGAATTAACATCAATCCCTATTAAACTCTTCCAAAAATTTGATGAGGTGGGAACACTTCCAAATTCATTTGAGAAGGCCAGCATTACCTTGATACCAAGACCAGACAAGGACATGACAAGAGAACTACAGGCCCAAATCCCCAATGAATACAGATGCAAAATTCTCAACAAAATACTAGCAAACTGAATTCAACAGCACATTATAAGGATTATGCATCATGTCAGGTGGGATTTATCCCTGGGATGCAAGGATGGCTTATTTATCCTATAAATACATAAACGTGATATACCACAATAGAATAGAATATAAAAATCATAAGGTCATCTTAAAAATGATGCACAGATTATGCAGATCATCATCTACAGAAAAATCATTTGACAAAATTCAACATTCATTCATGATAAAAATTCTCAATAAAGTGAATATAGAAGGAATGTACCTCAACATAATAAAGGCCATATATACAAGCCCACAGCTAATATCACACTCAACAGTGAAAAGCTGGGGCGCCTGGGTGGCTCAATCGGTTAAGCGTCCGACTTTGGCTCAGGTCATGATCTCACAGTTTGTGGGTTCGAGCCCTGCATTGGGCCCTGTGCTGACAGCTCAGAGCCTGGAGCCTGCTTCAGATTCTGTCTGTCTGTCTGTCTCTCTCTCTCTCTCTGCCCCTCCCCTACTCGCACTCTGTCTCTGTCTCTCAAAAATGAATAAACGTTAAAAAAAAATTTTAAAAAAAACAGTGAAAGGCTGAAAGCTTTCCCTCTAAGATCAGGAACAAGATAAGACTCCTATTTAACACAGTATTGGAAGTCCTAACAGAGTAGTTAGGCAAGAAAAACAAATAAAAGCTGTCATCAGAAAAGAAGTAAAATGGTCTCTGTTTGCTGATGACATGATTTTGTAAATAGAAAATCCTAAAAACCTCACCAAAAATACTGTTACAATGAAAAAATTAGTTCAATAAATTTGTAGGATAAAAAAATCAAAGTGCAGAAGTCAAATGCATTGCTGTACACTAACAACAAACTATCTGAAAAAGAAAGAAAACAATCCCATTTATAGTAATATCAAAAAGAATGAAATCCTTAGCAATAAACTTGACCAAAGAAGTGAAAACTATGGAGACACTGATCACAGCAACTGAAGAAGACACAAATAAGTGAAAAGACATTTCAATTCATAGATTGGAAACATTAATATTGTTAAAGTGTTCATAATATCCAAAGCAAAACCCAAAGGTATTTTTATAGAAATAGAAAAACAATCCTAAAATTTGAAATGTAATCCTGAAACTGTAAAAATCCTAGAGGAAAACATAGAGAAAAATCTTGATATTGGTCTTGACAAGACTTTTTCAACAGGACACCAAAAATACAAGCAACAGCAACAAGAAACCAGTAAACGGGAATACATCAAACTAAAAAGCTCTGCACGAAGGCAACCTACTGAATAGGAGAAGATATTTGCAAATGACATTCAACAAAGGGTTAGTATCCAAAATATATAAATAACTGATACAACTAAATACCCCCCAAATAAATAAACCAATTAAAAGATGGGCAGGATGAGCAGAAGGCACAGACAGACATTTCTCCAAAGACGACATCCAGATGGCCAACAGATACATGAAAAGATGCTCCACATCACTCATAATCAGGGAAATGTAAACGAAAACTACAATGAGTTATCACCTCATGCCTGTAAGAATGGCTAACAGTAAAAAACAAAAACAAAAACACAGGAAACAACAAGTGTTGGCAAGGATATGGAGAAAAAGGAACCCTCTTGCACTGTTGGTGGAAATGCAAACTGGTGCAGCCACTGTGGAAGACATTACGGAAGCTCCTCAAAAAATTTAAAATAGAACTAGCCTATGATCCAGGAATTGTACTACTGGGTATTTACCCAAAAGATACAAAAACGCTAATTCAAAGGAATACATGCACACTTACGTTTGTTGTAGCACTATTTACAATAGCCAAACTATGGAAGCAGCCAACTCTCCATCAATGCATGAATGGATAAAGAAGATGCGGTATATATATACAGCGGAATATTACTTGGCCATAAAAAAGAATGAAATCTTGCCATCTGCAACAACATGGATGGAGCTAGGGAATTTAATGCTAAGTGAAATAAGTCAGAGAAAGACAAATACCATATGATTTCACTCACGTGTGGAATTTAAGAAACAAAACAAATGAGCAAAGAAAAAAAGAGACACAAACCAAAAAACAGACTCTTAACTATAGAGAACAAACTAATGGCTACCAGACGGGAGGTGGACGGGGGGATGGGGATTACAGACTACACAGGATGAAATAAAATTACAAAAATAAAAAGCTCTGCACAGGAAAAGAAATAAGGAACAAAATGAACAGGCAATCTATGGAATGGGAGAAAATATTTGCAAACCACCTCTCTGACAAGGAATATCTGAAATATAAAAGGCGCTCATACAAGAGCAAAACACACATACACACACACACAATCCGATTTAAAAATGGGCAAAGACCTGAATAGACATTTTTCCACGTAAGACATACAAATGGCCAGCAGGTACATGGAAAGGTGCTCAGCATTACTCATCATCAGGGAAACGCGGATCAAAACTGCAGTGAGGTATCACCTCACACCTGATAGGATGGCTAGTATCAAAAAGACAGAGATAACAATTGTCAGCAAGAATGTGAAGAAAAGGAAACGCGCTTGGCGCGTTGTTGATGGGAATGTAACCTGGGGCAAACCACTACGGAAAACAGGATGGAGGTTACTCAAAAAATTAAAACTGGGAAAAATGTAAAAATGGAACTCTCATACGATATGGCAGTTCCGTTGCTGAGTGTATATTCAAAGGAAATGAAATCACTATCTCGAAGAGGCATCCACACGCTTGTGCCCACTGCAGCATTACTCACAATAGCCACGGCATGAAAACCACCAAAGCGTCTGTCGATGGATTAATAAATAACGCGCACACACAATGGAATGTTTAGACAGTCTTTAAAAAGAGGGAAATCCTGCCATTGCAACAATACGGATGGACCTGGAGGGTTACTAGGCTGAGTGAAATTAAGTCGGACAGAAAAGACAAATACCATCTGATCTCTCTTAAGTGTAGAATTTGAAACAGGTAAACTCACAGAAGCAAAGAGTAGAACCATGGTTGCCAGGGACTGGAGATGGGGAACTGAGGAGATGTCGATCAAAGAGTACAAACTTCAAGTTATAAGCGGAGTAAGCTCCAGGAATCAAATGCACAGCACAGTGACCATGGTTAACAATACTGTATATTACAAGTGGCTATCAGAGTAGATTTTGAACGTTCTCATATTAACACCAATGAATGACGTTATGTGATAAAGAGGGTGTGTTAACTAAACTCTTTGTGGTAAACATTTCACAAAAGATATGTGTACCAAATCATCACAATTGTACATCTTAAACTTACACATACCTCATATGTGATTATAGCTCAGTAAAGCTTACGGAAGACAAGTATAGCTAAGCTCTAAGTTTTATATGTTCCAAAGTTTGAGTCTTATGATTTTATTTCTACTTCTGAGCTCAGTGTTTGGTAGATCTTAGGCATAATAGATGAAGAAATAAAACCTTATGGGACTTCAAACAATCAGCTGGTGAGAAATAAAATGTCTGGATTGAAAGTGCTATTCCCTAAGGAACATTCCCTAAAGGACATACAAATCACAACACCCATGTCTGGTTCAAACTAATGCAGACTGCTGCAAATACTTACTTCGAATCACTTTCAAATATTTATTTAAACCTTCTCGGCTTTTGATAATGTGGTGTAAATGAATGAGAGCATATTTTGAAATGATCAGATCGTCTGGGACAGAGGCTCTACTCACATAAATACAAACGGCTGCTATTATGTTTCTGCCTCACACTAGAGTCCCGAGCCAGCTTTTTAAATTTTATATATGAATTTGCTCACAAACTGGTAAGCCAGAGAGATACAGCAAAGGCAGTGCGCCAGGCAAATTTGCATCTGGATTCTCTGTAGGACTCTGGGTAAGTGTTGTCTTGCAGTTTCAGAGGCAAATTTATTTGCGTAGCACAGATGGTTGCCTCAAGAACGGTTTGTAGCACAAATTGCTATTATAGTGTGTCATTCTCATTAATGTAGAGCCGGATCAGTTTTGCCCCAGTTACAAATGGATAAAAAGTCTATCTGTTTCAGGCTTTCAAATATACACATACATATATATTGAAGTATATTTTATATACATATATGTGTATATGTAGATATATACGTAGATATATACTATATATCTACTTTAACTCAGGAAGTAAAAGAAGGATGGGTGAGCAATTATAACTCATGCGTCTGCCTCTCTCTTGAGGAAACACTTTTAGGAGCTGGCATTCTGTTGTTTCCTCAGTCACTCCTTGCGACAGCTGGTACTTAATCCTCTCTTTTGTCTCCTGCTTATTTCACATCTGATCACGACTCAAACTAACTTCTCCTGAGGTAAAGCTATGACAGCCAAGAGGGTCTCCATGGACTTGTGCTCAGGTGGCTTTAGTGTGATCGAGAAGATCACGGAAAGCTTTTCAGAGGAAGTTTCTCTTGAACCAAGTCTTGGGAGATGCAAGGGAATAAGGTAGACGAACGAAAATGCATTCTATGGAGAGGAAGGCATGGTATACTGATTAATTCAGGCACAGGATAAATCTGGAGCTGAGAAGCAATAAACCGATAACCAGCTTAGTGTACTTACAGACACACGAGTTTTCTGACTTAGCTGGAGTTAAGAGATGAGCCTGGAGAAGTGACAAGATCATGAAGGGACTAGATTATGTAATGAGCATGATTTTACAGACGTAGGCATTATTTACAGAAGTTAGTGTGACTGACACCCATTTCGCCTTACTTCATATTTTGATTCTTCCTGTCTGATTTGAACCCACCCCCGTCTTTCTGGCATGGGTGATCTAGCAGTTGACCTCTGTCTCACCCGGTTAGCAGTGCTCTCGAGAGCATTCTGAAACGCCCTCCAAGCTTGTCTCACATTCTCCCAGTTCAGTTCCCAACAACTGCCTGATTTGCTCATTATGCCTAAAACTAGAGAAATAAGAGTAAGAAAGGAGATAATCCCTCTCTTCTCTAGCAGAGCGTTCCATGACAGACCGTATCAGAAGCTGCTAGCCTGAGCTTGGATTGGCTGCCCTTGGGTGAGACCCCGACCCCGACAGCAACAGGAAAGGTGGCTGTGGTAAAAGTGCAGAAATCACACAGTACAGAACGTGGCCGCCACAGGCCACTCCTTCAGCAGAGGTTGTGAGTAGGGCCTTTCCACTCTCACCGGGCCACCCGTACGGCAGGCACAGCACTGGCACGGGATGAACACTCCACTCTACCACTTTGCCAGCTGCGCTGCCCTGAGCAAGTGACTTAATTTCATAAAGCACCAGACCTAGAAGCTTTGCGCTGAGAAGGAAAAGGACTTAATTTGCAGACTGACTGTGAGATTTAGAGGTAATATATACATAGTATCTGTTTCATAGTAAGTGCTCAGTAAATGGTGATAGCATATCAAACGCTACATTTTTAATTTTTCAGAAGCACGTAATGTTTAACCCAGTTTACAGATGATGCTGTTCCTGACCACTCCCTCTATTGTCGAGCATTTAAAGTTTTTCCAATTTTCAATTTTATAATTAGTGCTGCATTAATCATCATGAATATAGTTTTATCTTTTGAATTATTTTAAAATAAATCGTTATGACATTCCTCATTAGAACAATGGATGTGAGTATTATTTCTATGCATTTAATGCATATTGTCCAATAGGGATCCAAAATGAATTAAGGAATAATTCTTACAAATGTTGAGTTAACCAGTTATCTTGAACACATACCTAAATTAACTATTACACTTACTTACTTTTTCTTTTATAAGATGTAAATGGTATTTTATTACCATTTGGATTTGTGTTATTATGATTAACACTACTAGATTTAAAATGTTTATTTTTTAAAACATATTTTTAATGTTTATTTACTTTTGAAGGAGAGAGAGTGGGGGTGCAGAGAGAGAGGGAGACACAGAATCCGAAGCAGGCTCCAGGCTCTGAGCTGTCAGCACAGAGCCTGATGCGGGGCTCGAACCCACAAACCAAAAGATCATGACCTGAGCCAAAGTCAGATGCTCAACCGACTGAGCCACCCAGGCGCCCCTAGATTTAAAATGTTTATTAGCTGATATTCCTTCTCTGTGACTCAATGTACCTTATTGATGAGGTTTACAAAGTATATGATATGCATATACATATATAAACACATATATACACATATATTAATCTCATTTATGACACTCATATATATTTTATGTGTAATTTCATACATTAAGATTTTCTACTTTGCCATACTCTTTGTAGCATCTGTTTTGGATCAGTTCTACATTTAAAATGCATTCTAACATGTGGAAGAAATATTCCCTTTACTCTTTTTTTTTTCTTAAAAATTATTTATCATCAAGATGGTTGCTTAGAAAGACCAGTGAATGAGAGAAAATAAAAAATGACTGGAAAAGAAAAAGACAAGGAAAAAATCAAAAACTGTTGGAATAAAAAAGGGTATGAACAAACACATGCTGCAGGGATTTTAAAAAGGATATTGTGAACAACTTTCTGCCAATTGGAAAATGTAGACAAAATAGACAATTTCCTATAAATATAAACTGAATTTATTAAAACTGACTCAAAAAAAAAATAGAAAACTTGAAACATGGGGGAAAAAAACACCCTGAATTAGGAGTTTATAATGAATGTACAATCAATAGCGTAGCTAAATACATGGATAAAAAGCCAACCAACTTATATGTAGCTTCTGAATCACAGGGTTAGTTTCTAGATTAAGCACCAGGATGTACTGAATTCCTAAAACTTGATCTAAAACTGATTTTATTACAATTTGAAAAAGCCCCATGATGCCCCTCTTTCTCTAGTGCCCTAATGCTACAGACTGAATATATCCTTCCAAAATTCACATGCTGATCCCCAATGTGATGATGTTAAAAGGAGGGGTCTTTGGGAGGTGATTAGGAGTGAAGCTCTTGTGAATGGAATTAGTGCCCTTATTAAAGAGGCCCCAGAGGGGAGATTCCTTATCTCTTTCTCCACGTGAGAACACAGGGAGGTGAAAAACAAAACAAACAAACAAACAAAAACCAAAACAACAACAAAAAAACACAAAAACCAAACCAGAAACAATGGCCATCTAAGAACCAGGAAGAGGGTGCTTGCTAGATACTGAATCTGCTGGTAAATTGATCTTGGACTTCCTAGCCTCCAGAATTGTCAGAAATAAATATTTGTTGTTTTTAAGCCAACCAGTTTATAGTATTTTTGTTATAGCATAATAATATGCTATTATGTTACAGGTGTTTTGTGTAGAACACCTAAGTATGTGCTGATTTTGCTTAATGGTTAATCTAGGGTTAACTCTCTCTCACAGTAGAGATATAGTTTACCTGGATTACCATTTAATACTATCCATTTTATACTCTGTGGTATGCACTGAAAGTCTATGTCTCCCCAAAATTCACATGTTGAAGCCCTAACCCCAAATGTAATGATATTGGGAGGTTGGACCTTTGGGAAGTAATAAGGTCATGACAGTAGAGCCCTCATCAGTGAGATTAGTGCTTTTATAAAGAGTCATGAAAGAAATCATCTCTCTCTGCCATGTGAGCATGCAAGAAAAAGGTGGCCATTGTTAACCAGGAAGAGGTCTTCACCAAGAACTTGACCTGCTGGTACCCTGATCTCCACCTTCCAGCCTCCAGAACCAGGAGAAATAAATATCTGATGTTTCAGCCACCCAGTGTGTGGTATTCTGTTAGAGCAGTCTGAACAGACTAAGACACTACACCATACTAGTAGGAGAACCAGTAGGAGGGTGTATGAATATCCATGCTCTGAAATATATTTGCACTTTTACAATTAAAATATTCAAGTGATCCAATAGGAGAAGAGTACCCAAAATCTAGCCTTGATATTGTGTCATTTACTTACTGAGGGTTTTTCTTACTGTTCTATTGAAATATGCATCAGGATGCTTTCAACTGAAAGTAATAGAAAAACCAAGCAAAGCAATTTGACTCAAACAATAAAAAACCGACCAGCTGGCATTTACATAAGGTCCAGGGATGGGGCGGGCTCCAGGGTTGGTTGGTTGAGCGACTCACTTGTGTCATCAAGAACACAGCTTCTTTCCCTTTCTTTGCTCTATAACCACAGCATCTGTATCAATCCATGTCTGGTTTCCCCTCCAGGTTGGAGGACAGCTACCAACTACAATAAAGCTTGCTTACTCCTTTATTTACATCCAGCAGATGAGAGAAATTGCCTCTCCCTAAGCCACCAAAAGAGGAAGCCTTTATCTTCAGTTTTTGGGGACGAATTTACATTTCCCCAAAAACAATGGTAGGGCTAGGTCCTTGAAACAATCACTGGCTCCCATCCAAGTACTAACCATGCCCTACCCTGCTAAGCTTCCGAGATCAGATGAGATCGGGCGTGTTCAGGGTGGTATGGCCATAGACATGAAAAGCCCACAGCTAATATCATCCTCCATGGGGAAAAGCTGAGAGCTTTCTCCCTGAGATCAGGAACACGACAGGGATGTCCACTCTCACTGCTGTTGTTTAACATAGTGTTAGAAGTGCTAGCATCAGCAACCAGACAACAAAAGGAAATCAAAGGCATCAAAATTGGCAAAGATGAGGTCAAGCTTTCACTTTTTGCAGATGACATGATATTATACATGGAAAGCCCGACAGACTCCACCAAAAGTCTGCTAGAACTGGTAAATGAATTCAGCAAAGTTGCAGGATACAAAATCAATGTGCAGAAATCAGCTGCATTCTTATACACTAATAATGAAGCAACAGAAAGACAAATCAAGAAACTGATCCCATTCACAATTGCACCAAGAAGCATAAAATACCTAGGAATAAACCTAACCAAAGATGTAAAAGATCTGTATGCTGAAAACTATAGAAAGCTTATGAAGGAAATTGAAGAAGATATAAAGAAATGGAAAAACATTCTGTGCTCATGGATTGGAAGAATAAATACTGTTAAAATGTCAATACTACCCAAAGCTATCTACACATTCAATGCAATCCCAATCAAAATTGCACCAGCATTCTTCTCAAAGCTAGAACAAGGAATCCTAAAATTTGTATGGAACCACAAAAGGCCCCGAATAGCCAAAGTAATTTTGAAGAAGAAGACTAAAGCGGGAGGCCTCACAATCCCAGACTTTAGCCTCTACTACAAAGCTGTAATCATCAAGACAGCATGGTATTGGCACAAAAACAGACACATAGACCAATGGAATAGAATAGAAACCCCAGAATAGACCCACAAAAGTAAGGCCAACTAATCTTTGACAAAGCAGGAAAGAATATCCAACGGAAAAAAGTCTCTTTAACAAATGGTGCTGGGAGAACTGGACAGCAACATGCAGAAGGATGAAACTAGACCACTTTCTTACACCATTCACAAAAATAAACTCTAAATGGATAAAGGACCTGAATATGAGACAGGAAACCATCAAAACCCTAGAGGAGAAAGCAGGAAAAAACCTCTCTGACCTCAGCCGCAGCAATTTCTTACTTGACACATCCCCAAAGGCAAGGGAATTAAAAGCAAAAATGAACTATTGGGACCTCATGAAGATAAAAAGCTTCTGCACTGCAAAGGAAACAATCAACAAAACTAAAAGGCAACCGATGGAATGGGAAAAGATATTTGCAAATGACATATCGGACAAAGGGCTAGTATCCAAAATCTATAAAGAGCTCACCAAACTCCACACCCGAAAAACAAATAATCCAGTGAAATGGGTAGAAGACATGAATAGACACTTCTCTAAAGAAGACACCCAGATGGCCAACAGGCACATGAAAAGATGCTTAACGTCGCTCCTCATCAGGGAAATACAAATCAAAACCACACTGAGATACCACCTCATGCCAGTCAGAGTGGCCAAAATGAACAAATCAGGAGACTACAGATGCTGGAGAGGATGTGGAGAAATGGGAACCCTCTTGCACTGTTGGTGGGAATGCAAACTGGTGCAGCCGCTCTGGAAAACAGTGTGGAGGTTCCTCAAAAAATTAAAAATAGATCTACCCTATGACCCAGCAATAGCACTGCTAGGAATTTACCCAAGGGATACAGGAGTGCTGATGCATAAGGGCACTTGTACCCCAATGTTTATAGCAGCACTTTCAACAATAGCCAAATGATGGAAAGAGCCTAAATGTCCATCAACTGATGAATGGATAAAGAAATTGTGGTTTATTTACACTATGGAATACTACGTGGCAATGAGAAAGAATGAAATATGGCCTTTTGTAGCAATGTGGATGGAACTGGAGAGTGTTATGCTAAGTGAAACAAGTCATACAGAGAAGGACAGATTCCCTGTGTTTTCACTCCTATGTGGATCCTAAGAAACTTAACAGGAGACCATGGGGGAGGGGAAGGAAAAAAAAAAAAAAGAGGTTAGAGAGGGAAAGAGCCAAAGCATAAGAGACTCTTAAAAACTGAGAACAAACTGAGGGTTGATGGGGGGTGGAAGGGAGGGGTGGTGGGTGGGTGATGGGTATTGAGGAGGGCACCTGTTGGGATGAGCACTGGGTGTTGTATGGAAATCAATTTGACAATAAATTTCATATATAAAAAATTTTTTTTTAATTATAAAGAAACAATCAATCAATCAATCACTGACTTCCTAACCAGGGCACATCAATGGAGCTCAAGTCAGTTCCTGGAAGTTCACTGCTGCCTTACAATGGGAAGGGGGAGCAAATGTTGAGGAGTCAAACACTCTCCATCCACTACAAAAGATTTGCTCAGAAAACACTCATGTTTTCACTGGTGATACTTGATTGCACATTCATTTTAGAGTTTGCTAAGACAAAAGGAATTACAGTGTTTCTTCCAGTTAGTGTCTGAAGTAGATCTTTGCAAAGGTTATGTGTCAGTTTGAGATTGCTGTTACATTTCACTGGGTTTATAACGAAACAAGACTCAAACATAAACAAAAAGGGTAAACTGATTTTTTTCAACTTAATCGGGGAAAAAAAGTCAGTTGTTAAGATAAATCATTTTAAGCTAAAAGTTATAGCTAAATATTAAGGGCAATGAGTATGTCCAAAGACACACAGGAGAGAGCCTTTCGATCCAAGCAAGACCCTTCTCCTGACAATCTAAGTTTGTCCTATGCCACAGCACATAAACATATACATGTTTATACACATATATCCAGTTTTATAACTGGATATAAAATCTGTTAGATATAAGATATAAAGTCTGTTAGAAAGCATCAATGTGCTTTATCTGTAGGAAGTTTATCAGTGTGATGGCACCTACATGTATAGAATACATAGCATTTTCTCTCTGTAAAATTTGTACGAGGGAGTAATAAATGCACATTGCAACAAAACTCAATGAGCATCAATAAGTAGACAGTAAAAGATAAACAAAGTCTCCTTCTCAATTTCTCCAAGAGTCCTCCCCCCTCCAAAGGCCTAGGTTATCGCTTTCTTCTTTGTCCTTCCCCAGATAGTCTAGATATATGAAAACACACATACATCCTTGTTAAAAATACAAATGGGGGCACCGGGGTGGCTATGTTGGTTAAGCACTCGGCTCCTGATTTCAGCTCAGATCATGATCTCACGCTTCATGGAATCGAACCCCCCATCAGGACTCACTAACCTGCTCGTGAACAGCGTGGAGCCTGCTTAGGATTCCCCTCTCCTCTCTCCCCCTCTCTCTGCCCCTCCCCTGCTCGTGTGCATGTGCACACTCTCTTTCTCTCAAAATAAACTTTAAAAAGATACAAATGGGAACATATGCCACCAACAGTTCCGTACTCTGCACATTTTCATTCAACAATTTATTCACACGTCTAGAGTGACCTAAATCTTGAACAGTGGCATGAATTCATCTTATGACCTTAGAGGTGAAGTGAGGGCAGCATTTGAGCTTAGGCAAAAAAAAAAAAAAAAAAAAGTAGGAAGGAGTTCTCCAATACTCAGGCAGGGACGATGCAATAAATAGGAGGTCTGGAGGAAAATGCCACAGCACTGGAAGTAAGGGGAAAAATCTGCCTCTGCCTGCGACAGGTATGTTTTGTTTCTGAAATTCCACATCTGAGTGAAATCGTATTTTTTGTCTTTCTCTGACTTATTTCACTTAGCATAATACTCTCTAGCTCCATCCAGGTCATTGCAAATGGCAAGGTTTCATGCGTTTTTACGGCGAACATTCCATTTTACGTATACACCACATCATCTTCATCCGTTCATCAGTCAATGGACATTTGGGCTCTTTCCATACTTTGGCTACTGTTGATAATGCTATCATTAAACATCGAGGTGCATGTATCCCTTCAAATCAGTATTTTTGTATCCTTTGGGTAACTACCTAGTAGTGCAATTGCTGGATTGTAGAGTAGTTTTGTTTTTAACTTTTTGAGGAGGCTCCATACTGTTTTCCAGGGTGGGTGTGATAGTTTGCATTCCCACCAGTAGTGCAAGAAGGTTTCCCTTTCTCCACATCCTCCCAAACACCCATTGCTTCCTGTGTTGTGAATTTCAGCCATTCTGATAGGTGTGAGGTGGTATCTCATTGTGGTTTTGATGTGTATTTCCCTGATGATAAGTGATGTTAAGCATCTTTTTCATGTGTCTCTTTGGAGAAATATCTACTCATGTCTTCTGCCCATTGTTTAACTGAATTATTGGTTGAATGGGCTATTTTTGAACAAAAAGCCTTACATTCTCATGTATTATTCGTTTATTCCTTGTTTGAGATTCTCTAATCCACCACTAGATGGACCTGTTTGATATTCTGTCTTTGGAGGAAAAAAAAACCGCTGCAGATTCAGGGAGGTCTTCCTAACAAGGATTTAGATCACTGATCTTAAAACAAGATTTCAGTTTAAAAAAAATAAACAATTCATTCATATGAAATAGTGAATGACACATAGTCCTATACTTGAATAATGGTAATGAAAACAAATACCTGTGTGTTAAGCCTCCTGGTTTAAGTAATAAAACACAACCCAATAAATCTGTTAAGCCAACTATACTCCCTCTCTGATCTTCTTCAATTTCTTACCATTCATATGAAACAAACATTCTGAATTATAAACTATTAGCTAATTTTTTAATGTTTATTTAGTTTTGAGAGAGAGAGAGAGGCAGAGAGAGAGAGGGGGACAGAGGCTCCGAGGCAGGCTCTGCACTGACAGCAGAGAGCCTGACGTGGGGCTCGAACTTACCAACTGCAAGATCATGACCTAAACTGAAGTTGGACGCTTAACTGGCAGAGCCACCCAGGCGCCCCAATTATCAGCTACTTTTCAAAATTATCTCTCAAAAATAAATGCTAAAAAAATTTTTTTAATTAGTTTTACAATCCATGATGTATCACTTAACAGCATAATGTTTGATTTTTCTAGGTCTTGAAACTTATATAAAAGAACTTCCATTATATGTATTTCAAATGCTTTTCTCACTCTTCATTCTATTTCTGGGATTCATCCGTGTTGGTACGAATAGGTCTAGTGCTTTTTCAAACTGCTCTATGATACGCTGCTGTACAAGCAGACTGAAATTTGTTTATCTGTGTTAAGGATTTTAGACTTGCTTTTTTTCATTCACCACTATGATTTTAAGATTCTCATTTTCATTATGCAGACAAAATTTAGACAGACTAAACACTGTTGATATGTAATCTGTATATAGTAGTTCCAATATCAATGTTGGGAGTCTGATCCTTCAATTTATTATTATTTTTGTTCCTGTTGACTTTCATTTACTTGGGCTTGTTTCTTCATGGGCTTTAGTAATTAAGAAAAAACTGTGAGTATATGTTCCTTGGTGGAAATTCCTTTTTAAAAAAATTTTTTAATGTGTATTTATTTTTGAGAGAAAGAGAGACAGAGTACGAGTGGGGGAGGGGCAGAGAGAGAGGGAGACACAGAATCCGAAGCAGGCTCCAGGCTCTCAGCTGTCAGCACAGCCCCAAGCGGGGCCCAAACTCACAAACCCCAAGAGTGTGACATGAGCCAAAGTCGGGCACTTAACCAACTAAGCCACCCAGGCGCCCTGGAAATTCTCTTAAAATAGTGTTTTGTTTTTGTTTTCTCCCCCGCGCTAATATATCCTTAATTAACTGCAAGGAGCTCTCCATTTTTCTTATTGGAAATTATTTCACCCATTGCTCTGTTTGGATAATAGTCTCTGTCTTTAGCAATGATGAGGCAAGTATTCTTTCTTTTCAGCAGGGAAATCCATGATTATCGTCTTCTCCAAAGATGAATATTTTAGAAAGCCTGGTGGCAAAGCTACTGCCATCTTTCACATGAGTCACATCAAGAGCAGCTTGTCTCTCTCTATTGGTGTCCCAGGTTAGCACGTTCAGTCAACATACATAGGCTGGCGGAACTTGATGAAATGCCTAATTGATTTGGTCAAGCTCCAAATCAATCAAGAAGATGTCAATCTGGGTGGTACCTACAAAGATTTTTCTCATTTCATAGAACTTATACGTGGCCTCCTCCGGCATAGTTTGATGAACAGCAACATGACCCTTGGGTCATAGATTCGATGGAAATTCTCACCACTATTGTCAATATTGAAGACATCCATAAAACTAGTAGGGTATCCTATATCAGTATACAGCCTGCCATCAATCTTAAGGAACACTGCAGGTAGATCTCCTTTTTCTCCTTTCAGAGCACACTTGAGTCTGTTCTTCAGTAAAATAACGAGAGGGCCCAGCGGGTGCACAAAGGACATAAACCTCAGTTAGTATGTCTAGCGTCCAAGGCTTTGGAGCTGCTACATGCTTCAGGACCATGAGTCATGACTGTTCTGGGTACAGAAAGAGCTGAAATCCATGTTTTATATCAATTATACAGGGAAGATTTGCTTTGCTCCTGCCAGGCATATAGGAACAATACCAACCTATGGTTACTTTAAAGTGAAATCTGGCTTGGTGGTATTCAGACCACACAGGTAGAGTGAATTCTGTCCCCAAAAGCAAGAGTGTATGCTTGTGGCTCAAATTTCTCAAGTAGATTCTTTTTCTCTTTTCCTACTCATCATACAGCCAACCTAAACAAGTAAGTTCCCCTTTGAGTGGTCAGTTTCTACATCAACCCTTTTTAGAGTTCCAACTTATGTTAGAATCTTGGATTCTACCTCCTACCCTTCCTTAGATCCTGACTTTGCCTCCTGTCTACTAGAGGTCATTAAAATCCAAGTTCCAGGCCTTCCAACTTTGACTCACAAAAGATTGTTACTGCTATCCTAACAATACCAACAAATCAGATAAGCTACAAAATCAGTTTTTAAACCTACCAGAGACCTGAGGACAGAAAATAAACCTAACTACACTAAAATCTAGAGGGTAAAGAGTCCTTCCCTTAACAGTCAAGACCTATAGATGTTTCATCCTAGCAGAGAAGCTGAAAGATGAAAGGAATGCATCATAGCAGGTGATAGGGTGAAGCCAGCCACATTTTAATGAATTTTTAATGACTGCAAGTGAACTAGCATGATGAACTAGAATCCCAAGGAGCCCCAGCCACAGAGTATGCACCTACCTGCTATTTACCATAGGCCCTCACCAAGGGCACATGGATCATATGCTAAAGGCTGAGACGGTGCAGAAGGGCTTAGAGAGATCCCGTATAAGGTGCTCAGATCTTTCCTAAGTAAACAGAATGCTCAATGAAGTATACAAGCAAGGCAGAAAGAGGAGAGAACTCTTTCTCAGTCACTTTTGAGTGCAGAGCAGCAACTGCCAAAGACTGAAAGAAGAGTAGAGCAGAGAGAGCTCTCCTTGAGTATATAAAGATAGGGATGGAACTAAATAGCAAAGAGAAATTTCTAGCGACTCAAAAAGCTAGAATACAGGCTGTGAAGCAGAGAGAAATCTCTCATGGTTCACAAAGCTGGTATCTAGGCTGTAAATTAACAACGAAATTTCTGAGGTCTTACAGGTACTTACTTGGTGTCTCTGCAGGGCTAGGGATTCTAGGCATTCTGACAGAAGGGCTGAGCAATTTTCTGGGGAAGAGACCATTTCCTTTAGCCTCTACTATTCTTTTATACACTGTGCAATGTACAATTAAAACTATGACACCTACAAAGAAACAAGTAAATGAAACTTACAATCATGAGAGGAAAGAAGCAGACCAAGAGATGAATCAGATACTGGAATTATGAGACAAGGACTCTAAAATAACCATGAAAACATGTTAAAGGATCTAATAGGAAAGCTGGCAACATTCATAAACATACGGGGAATCTCAGCAGAGAGAATGAAACAATAAAAATGATCAAATGGAAGTGCTAGAAATGGAAAACATAATATCCTAGTGAAGAATCCATTTGAAGGGATCAGAAGCAGCCTGGACACATGGAAGAAAATGACCTATGACTTAAAGATAGTAGAAATTATATAAACCAAAATACAGAAATTGGACAGAAAATGCAACGAATATCTGCAATCTATGAAACATATATGAACTGGAGTACCAGAGAAAAAGAAGAGAATGGGGCAGAAGAAATTGTTAAAGACACAATGGCTGAGAGTTTAACAGAATTGTTGAAAGATGTCAATTAGCAAACTCTAAGCGTGTATGCGCACGCGTGCGCGCACACACACACACACACACAGTACCCAGCACATCTAGGCACATCAGACTCAAGCTGCTGAAAACCAAGATAAAATTTCAAACCAGCCACATGTATTACACATAGGGAAACAACAGTGAGAAATACTGCTGACTTCTCATTGGAAACCAGGTGGGCCAGAAGACAATAGAAAGGCAACTTTTAAGTACCTGAAAGGAAAAAAAAGTTAACAAAGAATTCTATATATAGCAAAATACAACCTCCAAAAGCAACTGAAAAGTATGTTTTCAGACAGACAAAAGTGGAGAGATTTCATCCCCAGAAGAGCTGCATTGCAATAAATACTAAAATAAATAATCCTAAAATTTGTATGGAAATAACCAAAGTAATCATGAAAAAGAAAAACAAAGCTGAAGGTATCACAACTCCAGATTTCAAGACATACTACAAAGCTGTAATAATCGAAACAGTATGGTACTGGCACAAAACAGACACATAGATCAATGGAACACAATAGAAAGCCCAGAAATAAACCCATGATTATATGGTTAATTAATCTTCGACCAAGGAGGCAATAATATGCAATGGAAAAAAATAGTCTCTTCCACAAATGGTGCTGGGAACACTGGACAGCTACCTGCAAAAGAATGAAACTGGCCCACTTTCCTAACCACACACAAAAGTAAATTTTAAATGTATTAAAGACCTAAATGTGAATCCTGAAACCATAAAAATCCTAGAGGAGAGTAGTATAGGTAGTAATTTCTCTGACATCGACCATAGCAACATTTTTCAGGATATGTCTCCTGAGGCAAGGAAAAAAGCAAAAGCAAAAATAAGCTATTGGGACTACATCACAATGAAAAAGCTTCTGCACAGCAAAGCAAACAACCAACAAAACTAAAGACAATCTACTGAATGGGAGAGATATTTGCCAAGGACATATCTGATAAAGGGTGAGTATCTAAAATATATACAGAACGGGGCGCCTGGGTGGCGCAGTCGGTTAAGCGTCCGACTTCAGCCAGGTCACGATCTCGCGGTCCCGGAGTTCGAGCCCCGCGTCAGGCTCTGGGCTGATGGCTCGGAGCCTGGAGCCTGTTTCCGATTCTGTGTCTCCCTCTCTCTCTGCCCCTCCCCCGTTCAAGCTCTGTCTCTCTCTGTCTCAAAAATAAATAAACGTTGAAAAAAAAAGAAATTTTTAAAAAATAAAATAGGGGCGCCTGGGTGGCGCAGTCGGTTAAGCTTCTGACTTCAGCCAGGTCACGATCTCGCGGTCCGTGAGTTCAAGCCCCGCGTCGGGCTCTGGGCTGACGGCTCAGAGCCTGGAGCCTGTTTCCGATTCTGTGTCTCCCTCTCTCTCTGCCCCTCCCCCGTTCATGCTCTGTCTCTCTCTGTCCCAAAAATAAATAAACGTTGAAAAAAAATTTAAAAAAAAAAAAAAAAAGAAAAAGAAAAAAATAAATAAAATAAAATATATACAGAACTGATAAAATTCAACACCAAAAATCAAATGATTCAATTAAAAGATGGGCAGAAGACATGAACAAACATTTCTCCAAAGAAGACATACAAAATGGCCAAAAAACACATGAAAAGATGCTCAGCACCATTAATCATCAGGGGAATGCAAATCAAAACTACAATGAGATATCTTATTACACCTGTTGAATAGCTAAAATAAAAAGCACAAGAAACAAGTGTTGATGAGGATCTAGAGAAGAAAGAATCCTCTTGAACTGTTGGTGGGAATGTAAACTGGTGCAGCCATTGTAGAAAATAGTATGGAGGCTCCTCAAAAAATTAAAGATAAAATTACCATATGATCCAATAATTACACTACTGGGAATCTGCCCAAAGAATACTAAAACACTAATTCAAAAGGATATAAACACCCCTATGTTTATTGCAGTATTGCTTACAATAGCCAAACTAGGGAAGTAGACCAAGATAAAGAAGATGTGAGGTATCTATATACATAAATGGAATATTATTCAGCCATAAAAATAATGAAATCTTGCCTTTTCAACAACATGGAGTTAGAGAATATAATGCTAAGCAAGATAATTCAAAGAAAGACAGATGCCATTATAATTTCACTCATATGTGGAATTTAAGAAACAAATGAGCAAAGGGGAAAAAAAGGAGACAGATCAAAACGCTGACTCTTAACTACAGAGAACAAACAGATGATTACTAGAGGGAAGGTGAGGGGGATGGGTGAAATAGGAGAAAGAGATTAAGAATACACTTTATCTTTTTTTTAATGAAATGTTTACTTGTTTGAGAGAACGAGCGTGAACGAGTACACACACACCCACATGAGCAGGGGAGGGGCAGAGAGAGAGGGAGACAGAATCCCAAGTAGGCTCCACATCGACAGCAGAGAGCCCAAAGCAGGGCTCCATCTCACTAACAGTGAAATCATGACCTGAGCCGAAACCAAGAGTCAGACACTTAACTGTCTGAGCCACCCAGGCGCCCCTACACTTATCTTGATGAGCACTGAGTAATGTATGGAATTGTTGAATCACTACATTGTACACCCGAAACTAATACAACATTGTATGTCAACTACACTAGAAATAAAATTTTTAAAATTAAAAACTAAAAGACCCTGGAATACTTAAAGCAAAACATAGCATTTTGTACCGTTTACAGCACACGTAGAAGTAAAACACACAAAAAGTGCAATGCTGTCTAAGAAGCGATAAATAATATTGTAAGGTTCTTTTATTACTTAAAAATAGTACAAGACTACTTGAAAATAAACTATAGTAAGTTAAAGATGTATATTTTAATCTTTAAAACACCACTAAAAATGTCCCCAAACAGATATAAAAAATACTCAGTTCAAGTCCGCTACCAGCTGCATAGCAATGAATGCATCAGGGAATGATGGGTGGGGGCTGGGTGCAGTGGGCAGGGGGGTTCAGGGGCTGTGGGTACACAGCAGCAACAGATCACTAATACACATGGAGATCCCCTTTCCAGTTTACTAATATCCCAGAGTTCACTAATAATCACCATGCTAATTTTAGGGTGTTACAATTTGGCTGCTGAAATTCAACAAGATATTCGTTTTCCTGACGCGCAGCTAGCAGCCTCAGATCAATCACTGTGAACAGAAATGCCTTTCCTCATCGAAGTTACACACTTGTGTTGCTGTTGCCCGTATGCTTAGTCTGCAACTTTCTCAACATTATCAATTACTCCTCTCTCTCTGGCTCGCTCTTGGATTTTCCTATAGTCTGAAAGAAAGAGCTAGCATTCCGGCACCATGTTATTTTACTGTCACATCACCAATTGCTCTAGCTTGGTGGATACTTTCTAGAACAACCAAGAAAAGATGACAATGTCTTAACCAATTTCTTTTCTGGGCACAGAACAAGCTCTGCTAGCTTTCCCACCTTGGATGGAGGGTTCTTCCTTGAAGTCCTCTCATCCACCTTGACTTAATCAGTTTTATATATATTTCTTAATGTATTTATTTTTGAGAGACAGAGAGAGAGAAACAGAGCGTGAGCAGGGGAGGGGCAGAGAGACAGGGAGACACAGAATCCCAAGCAGGCTCCAGGCTCTGAGCTGTCAGCACAGAGCCCGACGCGGGCCTTGAACTCACGAACCATGAGAGATCATGACCTGAGCTGAAGCTGGATGCCTGACTGAGCCATCCAGATACCCCTATATTTTCTTTTTAAAAAATCAGCATAAAATTCATGTAAGTTTAATCATTTTAAAGCGTACAATTCGGTGACATTTAGTACATTCACAGTGTTAGTGTTGTGCAACCATCACTTTTATCTAGTTCAAAAACATTTCCATCACCCCAAAAGGAACCTCATATCCATTAAGCAGCCACTCTTCGTTTTCTCCTTCTTCCAGCCCCTTGCAACTGCTCATCTGCTTTCTCTCTGTGGACTCACCTACCCTTTTACTTTATATAAACTTTACTTATATATTGTATATAAATTTGTGTGATCTCTTGTGTCTGGCTTCTCTCACTTAGATTCAGTTCCATATTTTATGGTCATTTTCAACAGACCATCTCAAGTATTGATTTTGCATTAGCTATTACTTTTTGGAAGTAATGAAACACATTTGAAGCCATCCCTAGATCAGCAGAACAAAGTCTCATTATGGTGGACTCAGAGTTCCAGGAGGAACACTTTTCAGATATTCCCATTATTTTGTACAACACGCTTTGTCTACAAAATGCTGATGCAACGTGCTACAGTGTTTCTTACGCCTCAGAGAACGTGAAGAGCTCCTTCAACTTTTGCTTGCAGACAGGCACACAGCCTATATTACTTGGTGTAAACTGTTGCAATGTGAATGATGTCTTTCCACAAGATGTTCTCAATATTGCTTCGGTCTATTTCAAATGTGGTGGCTTGGGATTTCTAGATTTGCAATTTCCTATTTCACCCTTTCTAACATTCCTTGTCAATGGCGACCTAACACAAGCCCACAAAACTAACCCAAAAAATGGTTCATTGTTAGCCTTTCCCTAAGTGTGTTTTCCAGAATGTTCTTCAGACACTAAGGGGAAAACCAGAGTAGTTAACACTGTTGATAATGCTGGCCTAAGTTAAAGGATGGTGTCTTTATTGCAGGTTTTCTCAGACTCCTTAATATCAGTATACGTACTGTAATTCTCTAAGAATGAGTCAGAGTTTTGGGAAGACTTGGTGGCTCAGTCAGTTGAGCGTCCGACATGACCTGATCATGATCAGGTCATGATCTCAGGGTTCATGAGTTTGAGCCCTGCCTGCATCAGGCTCTGCTGTCAGCACAGAACCTACTTTTGGATCCTCTGTCCACGCACCCCCCCCCCCCCCCGCTGCCCCGCTCTCTCTGCCCCTCCTCTGCTTGTGTTCTCTCTCAAAAATAAATTTTTTTAAAAAAGAACAAGTTAGAGTTTTAAGATTTTCTCAAATGTATCTGGCTGTAAAATCCTTTATTGACCAACTGCATCATAGCACCAACATCCCACAGAACATTTGGGGAAATACTTATGCAATGCGGTGGATTGTCTGCTGTCAACTGAGGACCTTTTCCTTCAACTTTTTATGTTGTCAGCTGAAAGGTCTCTTCCAGCATGTTTTAGAAGCTTCCTTCTTATTGTTAATTCTAATATCCCCTAGCAGTTGGATGTGCTTTATTGATGGAGGAATCATCACTCTTCCTGACAAATTTGGAAGCATATTCGTTACATTCCTGAGGATCTCTTTCTGGGGGCGGGGCGGGGGTAGATTTGGTCCATACGAGGCACTCGTAGGACACCTGAAGAACAGGTGAGGAAGCCATTATTTACACCAGAACTGGCACGTGGACTTGTGGGCAGAGGGCAGATAGAAGGTTTGCAGTAGCTTCCAGGAGCCCTTTTGTGAATTTCCTGTGTCAGTACTGTAGGTAGCTAACATTATCTATGGCAGTTTCCCGTGATTCTATGGTCTCTACCTTTCTGGAACCCTGACCTTTACTCCATCCAGATCTTCCTGTAATTTTTCAGGTATCTAAATACATGTATTAAATCGCTTCTTGTCAAATATCTGTTTTCTGATTTCCTGTCTGAATCCTAACTAATAACTAGTTTGATGTCGGTATTGGTTCCAAGAAACAGATCCTTAAGAATTGACCATATAGAATTAGTTTTCTTTCCTGATTATACATGTAATCAGGGATGACCTTCCTAGTAGAAATGACACTAGTAATCCATGGAATTCAGTGAGAAGTAACTATTAAAAATCATTACTGGGGCACCTGGATGGCTCAGTCGGTTAAGTATCCAACTTCAGCTCAGGTCATGATCTCACGGTTTATGGGTTTGGGTCCTGCATTGGGCTCTGTACTAACAGCTCAGAGCCTGGAGCCTGCCTCAGATTCTCCCTCTCTCTCTGCCCCTCCACTACTCGTGTTTTCTTTCTCTCTCTCTCTCTCTCTCTCTCTCCCTCCCTCCCTCTCCCTCTCCCTCTCTCCTTCTCTCTCTCAAAAGTAAATAAACATTAAAAAAATCATCACTTATAGTTGAAACAACAGGACCTTCAGGTGGAAATGAGGACGGTAATAACTACAAGGGTGGGCTAGATGCTTCGGACTAAACATCCCACAGAAGCAAAAGGACAAGCTCACTTCTTTAAAATCTTGGGTCAAAGCACTCTTAGAGCACCAAAGGACATCCAAGAGCCCCTTGGAAAAGTCTCCTATCCCTTGTAGTCTTGGGGGTTGATATTTCCAAAAAAAACAAAACAAAACAAAACCCAAACAAAACATAACCAGATTTAAATTGATACTTATTGCAATATTACAATACATACTGTGGTCACAGCCTTGTCAAGTCTCTTACATCAAATTTTGGGTGTTAATTGAAAAAAAATGGGATCTTGAATGAAATGATGACATCTGTATGCACTTCAATGACTGAGATACTTGAATATCTGTATACTTCCCTTCCAGTAGAATTAGCCCGTTTTCCCATCAAAGGTTAGCCTCTCAGGCTTGAAGATCCCATAATTGTCTCACTTAAAGCAGATTCGGGCTCTCCTCAAATGCACCCCCACCATCTCTCATTGCATTTAGACATATAATTAGAGTCATAGCCCATCACAATCTAGGACAGGGGTTGGCTTTTTTTTTTTCTTAAAAAGCCACATTGTATTTTTTTAATTTTTTTAAGGTTTATTTATTTTTGAGAGAGACAGAGCATGAGTGGGGGAGGGGGAGAGAAAGAGGGAGACACAGAATCTGAGGCAGGCTCCAGGTTCCGAGCTATCAGCACAGAGCCTGTCGTGGGGCTCAAACCCACAAGCAGTGAGATCATGACCTGAGCTGAAATCTGATGCTCAAACAACTGAGCCACCCAGGCACCCCTTAAAAAGTCACACTGTAAATATTTTAGGCTTGCAGGCCACATAGTCTGTGTCACCACTATTCAACATTGCTGTTGTAGGGCAAAAGCAGATATAAACAATATGTTAAAAAAAAATGGCCATGGTTGTACTCTGATAAAACTTTACTTACAGAAACAAGTAATTCACAAAGCAGAATTTACTAATTCCCCGTCCTACAGGGATATGTACAAGGACGGACCTGGGAAGAGAGAACTTCTACTTATTTGTAGGTTTTTACCTGTACATATGCTATATGTTAATAACAGTTTACTTAAAACAATGATAAATATGCTGGACTTTCAAGGAAGATGGCACAGTAGGAAGACCCAAGGCTCACCTTGTCCCCTGAGTACACCCAGATAACATCCACACCAGTGTAAATGACCCAGAAAACAACCCAAAGACAGGCAGAACAGACTCTGTGCAGCCAAATGTAGAGAAGAGACCACATCAAAGAAGGTAGGAAGGGCGGACACTTGCTCCAGAGCCAAACTAACCCATCGAACTGTCTGCAGGAGGGAGGGAAGCCAAGAGTATGGAAAGGGGAGAGGAACAGGCCCCCACCAGGTACCCCAGGCACGGGGGACCTACACTGGAAAGACAAATCCCCGTAGCATTTGGCTTTCCAAACCAGAGGGCCCTACCTTCGTGACTTCTTACAACTAGTGGGGCTTAACACCTAGAACATTAAAAATCACCAAGCTTGGGTCTGGGAGAGCTGAGAGGGTGACAGGAAATGGAGTCCCTGACCCTAAAGAGACAGCACAACAAACAGCCCCACTGAGATACAGCATAGAAAGAGTAATTTGAAAAATGCCTAGGGTTCATAGGAGGGGAATTTATTTGCTAATCTCAGAGCATATGCAAGAGAGGCAGGATCTTTGGGAGACTTCTCCAAGAACAAAAGAGCTGGTGGGCACCATTTCCCTCCTGTGCCCTCCAGCCTAGAGACATGGATACCTGTGGGAACCAGCTCAGAGTGAACATTCTCCACCCAACTTGCTAACAGTGCACCTGCGCCCATGCTTTCCTGCAGACCCACACCTCTCCATCCTGGCCTGGGCAGGAATTTCCCAAGGTGGCTGCAGTTTCCCTCCCACAGTAGACTGGCACACCACACCCCAGCATTCTTTTACAGACACACCAGCTCCAACACATCCTTGGCAGGAGTCCACCCAAAGTGCTGCAACAAGTCTGCCAGCTTTGCCAACAGCCCCACCAGCGAACAGCACCATCCCAAAGTGACTCCTGCTCCAGAGAGGGCAAGATAACCACACACATCAGTCTGACTGTGGTGCTAGCAATGGGCTAGGGGCAAATATCTGGTCCGACTGCAGCCCTCCCCCCCTCCCGCCAACAAAAGCTTCTCAGGAGACAACATAGGGAAAGCGTCCTGTGGTTCAGTGCTACCATAGCTCTGGCAAATGCCTGGTCTGACTCAACTCAAGCCCAGGGTGGTCCCATGCTGGCCCACTAACAACACAGGGACCAGACCCTCCCCACAACAAAGAGAGCCACTGCAGCTGACTAGACTATAGGTAAAAGCAGCTCAGCCACAAGAGTAGTGCCCATGCAACACACATAGGAAATGCCCCTGAAGTGGCAGATTTGGGGGAAGGGGGTACTGCACTACAGGGCACTAGAGGACCTCTTCTTCGTAGACCACCACTTTCAATGTTTTATTTATTTTTGAGACAGAGAGAGACACAGCATGAGCAGGGGAGGGGCAGAGAGAGAGGGAGACACAGAATCCGAAGCAGGCTCCGGGCTCTGAGATTCAGCACAGAGCCCGATGCAGGGCTCGAACTCACGGACCGTGAGATCATGACCTGAGCCGAAGTCGGACGCTCAACCGACTGAGCCACCCAGGCGCCCCATAAGACCACCACTTTCAAGAGCAGAAGACGTTCGTGAGTTTCATAACCCATAGAAACAGACACAGAGAGTTAGACAAAATGAGGAGACAAAAGAATATATCTCAAATGAAAGAACAGGTCAAAATCACAGCAAGAGATAAGCAAATGGAGATAAGCAATATGCCTAATAGAGAATTTAAAGTAATGGTCAAGGGAGCCTGGGTGGCTCAGTCGGATAAGGTCCAACTCTTGATTTCAGCCCAGGTCATGATCTCACAGTGGGAATTCCCATGATCTCACATGGGAATCAAGCCCCATGCTATTAGCACAGAGCCTACTTGGGATTCTCTTCTCTCTCTCTGCCCCTCCCCCTGCTCACACTCTCCCTCTCTCTCTCTAAATAAATAAACATTAAAAAAAATTAAGTAATGGTCATAAAGATACTCGTTGTGCTTGACAAAAGAATGGAGGACCTCAGTGAGACCCTCAACAAAGATACAGAAAGTAAAGAAAAAAAAAACAATCACAGATGAAGAACTCAATAACTGAAATTAAAAATACACTAGATGGACAGATGCCTGGGTGGCTGAATCTGTTAAGCGTCTGACTTCAGCTCAGGTCATGATCTTGCAGTCCGTGAGTTTGAGCCCCGTGTCAGGCTCTGTGCTGACAGTTCAGAGCCTGGAGCCTGCTTCAGATTCTGTGTTGCTCTCTCTCTCTCTCTGCCCCTTTCCCACTCACATTCTGTCTCTGTCTCCCTCTCTCAAAAATAGATAAACATTAAAAAATATATACTAGATGGAATAAATAATAGACTAGAAGAAGCAGGAAAATGGGTCAGCAACCTCAAGGACACAGCAGTGGAAAGCAATCAAGCTGAATGCGAGAGAGAAACAAGAACAACAACAACAAATAGACTTAGGGAACTCAGTGACACAATCAAGCATAGTAACATTTGCAATATATTGCAAATCCTAGAAAGAGGAGAGAGAGAGAGAGAGAGAGAGAGAGAGAGAGAAAATGGGGGGTAGAAAATTTATTTGAACAAAAAATAGCTGAAAACTACCCAAACCTGGGAAAGGAAACAGAAATCAAGACCCAAGAGGCACAAAGAACTCCCAACAAAATCAAACCAAGGAGATATACACCAATATACACAGCAAAAAGTAGTAGTAAAAAGAGAATTTTTAAGCAGCAAAGAGAAAACAGTTACATACAAGAGAAACCCCTTAGGGCTATCAGCTGATTTTTCATCAGAAACTATGCAAGCCGGAAGGGAGTTGCAAGATACATTCAAAGTGATGAATGAAAAGAAAAAAAAAAAAAAAACTCCAACCAAGAGTACTCTATCTGGCAAGGCTACCATTCAGAATGGAAGGAGAGAGAAAGTTTCCCAGACAAAAAGGTTGAAGGACTTCATCACCACTAAACCAGACTTCAGGATATGTTAAAGGGAACTCTTGGAGCTGAAAGGAAAGACTGTAAGTAAGGGTAAGTAAGGAAAACACAAAAGCAGTAAAATTAAGTATATCTATAAAAAATCAGTCAAGGGATTAACAAAATAAAAGGATGTAAAGTATGACACCACATACCTAAAATGTGGGCAGGAGGGGGGAGGAGGAGTAAAAATGTAGTGCTTTTAGAATAGGTTCAAACTTAAGTGACCATCAACTTAATATAGACTGCTATATGCAGAGGTATTAAATATAAACCTAACGGTAAGCACTTATCAAAAACTGCTAACAGATACGCAAAAAAATAAAGAGAAAGGAATCCAAGTATTTCAAGAAAGCCAACTAACTGTGAGACAAAAGAGCAAGAAAGGAAAAGAGAACTACAAAAACAACCATAAAATGAGTAGCAACATGGCAATAAATACATACCTATCGATAATTACTTTGAATGTATTCTGAATGAGTATTCAGAATATTCCAACCTAAAAGAGTAAAATTCACATTGTTTTCCAGGCATCCATGGAATATTCTCCAGAACAGATCACAAAACAAATCTCAACAAATTCAAAAAAACTGAACTCATACTATGCATCTATATATTTATTCTTGGTCAATTCTTATATATATATATATATATGTGTGTGTGTGTGTATATATATATATTTCTTTCTTTTCCTCCTCTTATTTCTTCCCTTCTCTATTCTGGTTGTTGATTTGTTTAGGCAGACATTTTTAATCTATTCTTTTCACACCTCTTCTATATCTCCTTTATTTTCCTCTCTCTCTCTCTCTCTCTCTCTCTCTCTCTCTCTCTCTCTGGATTAAGCCATATAGTTTCTCTGATTCTCTGCCTGATCAATTTTTTTTTCTTTTCTTTTTTCTCCACCCCTGTCATTTCTCTCTTTGTATGAGAGATAAGGCTTCTTCCACCACCACCCCTTTTTAAATTTTTTTCAGGGTTACTTCAATGAACAAATCAAAGCACGTCTGGTAGAAGGTCCAAACCACCACTACGAGCAGGGAGATAAAAGCAACCAGAGCCACAACAACAGACAGCATGCAACACACTCCAAAAACACCTCCTGAAGGGCGAGGCCCTGGACAGTGTATGACCCCTTTTTAATATAGTAGTGCTCACAGGTGCAGGACACATAACAAGCTATTAAAACACATAAAGGGGGCGCCTGGGTGGCGCAGTCGGTTAAGCGTCCGACTTCAGCCAGGTCACGATCTCGCGGTCCGGGAGTTCGAGCCCCGCGTCGGGCTCTGGGCTGATGGCTCGGAGCCTGGAGCCTGTTTCCGATTCTGTGTCTCCCTCTCTCTCTGCCCCTCCCCCTTTCATGCTCTGTCTCTCTCTGTCCCAAAAAAATAAATAAAAACAGTTGAAAAAAAATTTAAAAAAAAAAAAAAAAAAAACCACATAAAGGACAGAAAAGTAGACAAAATGACAAAACGGAAGAATTTTCCTCAAAAGAAATTACAGGAAGAAATGAGAGCTAGAGAACTGCTCAAAACAGATATAAACAATGTATCTGATCAAGAATTTAGAATAATAATCATAAGATTAATGGCTGGGATTGAAAAAAGCATAGAAGACACCAGAGAATCTATTGCTGCAGAGATCAAGGAACTAATAGCCATGACGAATTAAGAAATGCTGTAAATGGGGTGCCAAATAAAGCAGATATAGTGACAGCAAGGAGCAGTCAGGAGATTAAGTGAAATAGAAGATAAAATTATGGAAAATGATGAAGCTGAGAAAAAGAGAAAAAAGAAAATACTAGACATGAGGGAAGAATTAGAGAACTAGGTGATTCAATGAAACATAATAATATCCATATCATGGGCGTTCCAGAAGAAGAGAGACAGAAGGGGGCAGAAGGTTTACTTGAACAATTTATAGCTGAGGACTTCCCTAATCTGGGGAAGGAAGCCGACATCCAAATCCAAGAGGCACACAGAAATCCCTTCAGATTCAACAAGAATAGGCCTTCTACACAGCATATCATAGTGAAACTGGCAAAATACAAAGATAAAGAGAGAATTCTGAAAGCAGCTAGGGACAAATGGTCCTAAGCCTACAAGGGGAGACACATGAGGGCAGTAACAGACCTGTCCACTGAAACTTGGCAGGCCAGAAGGGCCTTTAGTTTAAAATCTCGTTTGTCTGATATAAGTATTCAATGTGCTAAATAGGAAAAATATGCAGCCAAGAATCCAGCAAGGCTGTCATTCAGAATAGAAGGAGACATAAAGGCTTTCTCAGACGAACAAAAACTGAAGGAGTTCATGACCACCAAACCAGGCCTGCAAGAGATCCTAAGGGGGACTCTGTGAGTGGAATGCTGCAAAGACTACAAAGGACCAGAAACATCACCACAAGCATGAAACTTACAGATAACACAATGACACTAAATCCTTATCTTTCAATAATAACTCTGAATGTAAATGGACTAAGTGCCCCAATCAAAAAACATGGAGAACCATCTATCATGCTACTGGAAGTCAAAAGAAAGCTAGGGTAGCCATGCTTATATCAGACAAACTAGATTTTAAACTAAAGGCTGTAGGGGCGCCTCAGTGGCTCAGTTGGTTAAGCTTCCAACTTCAGCTCAGGTCATGATCTCACAGCTCATGGGTTCAAGCCCCGCATCAGGCTCTGTGCTGACAGCTCAGAGCCTGAGGCCTGCTTCAGATTCTGTCTGTCTGTCTGACTCTCTCTCTCTGTCCCTCCCCCACTCACGCTCTGTCTCTCTCAAAAATAAACATTAAAAAAGATGTTAAACTAAAGGCTGTAACAAGATGAAGAAGGACATTATATCATAATTATGGGGTCTATCCATCAAGAAGAGCTAACAATTGTAAATGTATATGCCCCCAACTTGAAGCACCCAAATAAATAAATCAATAAATCACAAACATAAGCAATCTTGCAGGGGACTTTAATACTCCACTAACAACAATGGACAGATCATCTAGACAGAAAATCAATAAAGAAACAATGGCCTTGAATGATATACACTGCACCAGATGGACTTGACAGATATATTCAGAACTTTTCATCCAAAAGCAGAACACACATTCTTCTCGAGTGTACATGGAACATTCTCCGAGATAGATAACATACTGAGTCACAAAACAGCCCCCAATAAATATAAAAGAATTGAAATCATAACATGCATACTTTCAGATCACAATGCTATGAAACTTGAAATCAACCATAAGGAAAAATTTGGAAAGCCTCCAAATGCATGGAGGTTAAAGAACATCCTACTAAAGAATAAGTTAACCAGACGATGAAAAAAGAAATTAAAAATATATGGAAACAAATGAAAACATGCCAGTCCAAACCCTTTGGGATGCAACAAAGTAGTCATAAGAGGAAAATCCACTGCAATCCAGGCCTAGATCAAGAAACAAGAAAAATCCCAGATACAAAACCTAGCCACACACCTAAAGGAAGAACTGGACGCAGAACAGCAAAGAAACCTCAAGTCCAGCAGAAGAAAAATAATAAAGATTAGATCAGAAATAAACAATACAGAATTTTTAAAAAAGTAGAAAAGATCAATGAATCTAACAGCAGGTATTTTGAAAAAATAAACAAAATTGATAAACCCCTAGCCAGACTTCTCAAAAAGAAACGAGAGAGGACCCAACGATAAAATCACAAACGAAAGAGGAGAGATCACAACCAACACCACAGAAATACAATTATTAGAGAATACTATGAAAAATTATATGTCAACAAACTGGACAATCTGGAAGAAATGGACAAATTTCTACACATCCACACACTACCAAAACTCAAATGAGAAGAAATAGAAAATTTGAACAGACCCATAACCAGCAAAGAAACTGAATCAGTTATCAAAAATCTCCCAACAAGCAAGAGTCCTGGGCCACATGGCTTCCCAGGGGAATTCTACCAAACATTTTAAGCACAGTCAATACCTATGCTTCTCAAGATGTTCCAAAAAATAGAAACAGAAGGAAAGCTTCCAGACTCATTCTATGAAGCTAGCATTACCTTGATTCCCAAACCATACAGAGACCTCACTAAAAGAGAGTTACAGGCCAATATCCCTGATGAACATGGATACAAAAATTCTCAAAAGATACTTGCAAATAGAATTCAACAGTGTATTAAAAGAATTATTCATCATGATCAAGTGAGATTCATTCCTGGACTGCAGGGCTGGTTTAACATTTGCAAATCAGTCAAAGTGATACACCACATTAATAGAAGAAAGGGTAAGAACAATATAATCCTGTCAATAGATGTGTGGGGAAATAGGTACTGCTTACATAAATGGGTTAGAAAAAAGCTTAGGGCGGAAAGCCACCACCATGGAGAGAAAGCATCCGATATTAGCTAGTGAGATATTGTAAGGGGATCATTAGTAACTTGTTATATCACCTGTAGGAAATTACTTTCCATCTAACACCAATATACTATTGTACTTTGATCACAAACTCCACTTGCCCCCCAGACCCTTTGCTTCATACACACATAAGTTAATGATTACTATCTAATTGCTTTCTTCATGTTCAACCTGTGTATAAGATCTTGTTTTCTTCATGTTCACACACGTATAAGATCTTGAGTGCTCAATAAATATGGAGACAAAACCCCTGCTCGGGGCTCTTGTCTCCTTCCAGACATTAACCTCTCTTGCATTCAATTCTGGGTCTGCTCTCTTGCTGGACAAGAGACTCCTAGTCTGGGACATAGATGCAGAAAAAGCATTTGACAAACTACAGCACCCATTCTTAATAAAAACCCTCAAGAAAGTTGGGATGGAAGGAACACACCTTACCATCATAAAAACCACATATGAAAAGCCCACAGCTAATATCATCCTCAATGGGGAAAAACTGAGAGCTTTCCCCCTGAGATCAGGAACACGACAGGGATGTCCACTCTCACCACTGTTGTTTAACATAATATTGGAAGTCCTAGTCTCAGCAATCAGACAACAAAAGGAAATCAAAGGCATCAAAATTGGCAAAGAAGTCAAACCTTCACTTCTCACAGATGACATGGTACTCTATATGGAAAACCATAAAGACTCCACCAAAAAGCTACGAGAACTGATACATGAATTCAGCAAAGTTGCAGGATACAAAATCAATGTACAGAAATTGGTTGCATTTCTATACACCAATAATGAAACAACAGAAAGAGAAATCAAGAAATCGATCCCATTTACAATCGCACCAAGAACCATAAAATACATAGGAATAAACCTAACCAAAGATGTAAAATATCTGTATGCTGAAATCCATAGAAAACTTATGAAAGAAATTGAAGAAGACACAAAGAAATGTTAAAACATTCCATGCTCATGGACTGGAAGAATAAATATTGTTAAAATGTTAATACTACCCAAAGCAATCTACACATTCAATGCAATCTCAATCAAAATTGCACTGGCATTCTTCTCAGAGCTAGAACAAACAATCCTAAAATTTGTATGGAACCACAAAAAACTCCGAATAGCCAATGTAATGTTGAAAAAGAGAACCAAAGCGGGAGGCACCACAATCCCAGACTTTAGCCTCCACTACAAAGGTGTAACCATCAAGACAGTGTGGTATTGGCACAAAAACAGACACTCAGATCAAAGGAATAGAGAACCCAGAATTGGACCCACAAATGTACGGCCAACTAATCTTTGACAAATCAGGAAAGAGTATCCAATGGAAAAAAGACAGTCTCTTTAGCAAATGGGGCTGGGAAAACTGGACAGCAAAATGCAGAAGAATGAAACTGGACCACTTTCTTACATCGAATACAAAAATAAACTCAAAATGGATGAAAGACCCAAATGTGAGACAGGAAACCATCAAAACTCTAGAGGAGAAAACAAGCAACAACCTCTTTGACTTGGGCCACAGCAACTTCTTACTTGACACATCTCTGAAGGCAAGGGAAACAAAAGCAAAAATGAACTATTGAGACCTCAACAAGATAAAAAGCTTCTGCACTGTAAAGGATAACATCAACAAAACTAAAAGACAACCGACGGGATGGGAGAAGATATTTGCAAATGATATACTAGATAAAGAGTTAGTATCCAAAATCTATAAAGAACTTACCAAACTCAGCACCCCAAAAACAAATAATCCAGTGAAGAAATGGGCAGAAAACGTGAATAGACACTTTTCCTAAGAAGACATCCAGATGGCCAAAAGACACATCAAAAGATGCTCAACATCACTTATCATCAGGGGAACAGAAATCAAAACCACATTGAGATACCACTTCACACCTGGTAGGATGGCTAGTATAAAAAAGACAAGAAATAACAAGTGTCAGCAAGAATGTGAAGAAAAGAGAATACACCAATAATAAAGCAACAGAAAGAGAAATCAAGGAATCAATTCCATTTACAATTGCACCAAAATCCATAAAATACCTAGGAATAAACCTCACGAGAGAGATGAAAAATGTATACAATGAAAACTATAGAGAGTTTATGAAAGAAATTGAAGAAGACACACAAAAAAATAGAAAAATATTCCATGCTCATGGATTGGAAGAACAAATATTGTTAAAATGTCAATACTACCCAAAGCAATCTACATATTCAACGCAATCCATGTCAAATAACACCAGCATTCTTCACAGAACTAGAACAAACATTCCTAAAATTTGCATGGAACCAGAAAAGACCCCAAATAGCCAAAGCAATCCTGAAAAAGAAAATCAAAGCAGGAGGCATCACAATCCCAGACTTCAAGATGTATGACAAAGCTGTAACCATCAGGACCGTATGGTATTGGCACAAAAACAGACACTCAGATCAATGGAACAGAATAGAGAACCCAGAAATGAACCAACAAACATATGGCCAACTAATCTTTGACAAAGCAGGAAAGAATATCCAATGGAATAAAAACAGTCTCTTCAGCAAACGGTGCTGGGAAAACTGGACAGCAACATGCAGAAGAATGAACCTGGACCACTTTCTTACACCATACACAAAAAATAAACTCAAAATGGATGAAAGACCCAAACATAAGACAGGAAGCCATCAAAAATCCTAGAGGAGAAAGCAGGCAAAAACCTCTCTGACCTTGGCCACAGCAACTTCTTACTTGACACGTCTCCGAAGGCAAGGAAACAAAAAAGCAAAAATGAACTATTGAGACCTCAACAAGATAAAAAGCTTCTGCACAGCGAAGGAAACAATCAGCAAAACTAAAAGGCAACCAATGGGATGGGAGAAGATATTTGCAAATGACATACCAGGTAAAGGGTTAGTATCCAAAATCTATAAAGAACTTACCAAACTTACCCCAAAAACAAATAATCCAGTGAAGAAATGGGCAGAAGACATGAATAGACACTTCTCCAAAGAAGACATCCAGATGGACAACAGACACCTGAAAAGATACTCAATGTCATGCATCATCAGGGAAACACACATCAAAACCATATTGAGATACCACCTCACACCAATCAGAGTGGCTAAAATTAACAACTAAGGAAACAACAGACATTGGTGAGGATGTGGAAAAACAGAACCCTGTTGCACTGTTGGAAGGGAATGCAAACTGGTGCAGCCATTCTAGAAAACAGTGTGGAGGCTCCTTAAAAAATTAAAAATAGAATTACCCTATGACCCAGCAATAACACTATTACGAATTTATCCAAAGGATACAGGAGTGCTGATTCATAGGGGCACATGTACCCCAAAGTTTATAGCAGCTCTTTCAACAATAGCCAAATTATGGAAAGAGTCCAAATGTCCATCAACTGATGAATGAATAAAGAAGATGTGGTTTATACATACAATGGACTACTACTTGACAATGAGAAAGAATGAAATCTTGTCACTTCCAACAACTGGAGGGCATTATGCTAAGTGAAATAAGTCAGTCAGAGAAAGAAAGGTGTCATATGTTTTCACTCATGAGTGGAATTTGAGAAACTTAACAGAAGACCATGGGGGAAGGGAAGGGGGAAAATAGTTTCAAACATAGAGGGAGGCAAACCACAAGAGACTCTTAAACACAGAGAACAAACTGAGGGTTGATGGAGGGGGCAGGAAGAAAGGAGAAAATGGGTGATGGGCACTGAGGAGGGCATCTGTTGGGATGAGCACTGAGTGCTGTATGTAAGCGATGAATCATGGGAATCTACTCCCGAAGCCAAGAGCACACTGTACACACTGTATGTTAGCTAACTGGACAACAAATTATATTTAAAACAATAATAATACACGGAGATAAATGAAAATGAAAACATAATGGCCCCAAATCTTTGGTATGCAGCAAAAGCTATTCTAAGAGGGAAATTTTAGCAATACAGGCCTACTTCAAGAAGCAAAAAAAAAAAAAAAAAAAAAAAAAAAAAAAAAGACAAAAACAAAACCAAACCTCAAACAACCAAACTTACACCTAAAGGAGTTAGAAAAAGAAGAATAAACAAGCCCCAAACCAGTAGAAGGAAATATTGAGATTAGAGCAGAAATAAACAAAATATAAACTAAAAAAATATAGAATAAATCAATGAAGCCATAAGATGGTTCTTTGAAAAGGTCAACAAAATTGATAAACCTCCAGTCAGTCTCATCAAAAAAAGAAAAAGAAAGAGGACCTACATAAACAAAATCAGAAATGAAAGAAGAAAAATCACAACATCACAGAAATACAAAGAAACATAAGAGAGTACTGTATTATGAACAATCACATGCCAACAAATTGAACAACCTAAAAGAAATGGATTTCCCGACACACATAACCTCCCAAACTGAATCAGTAAGAAAGAGAAAATTTGAACAGATCAATTACTAGCAATGAAATTGATTCAGTAATCAAAAAACTCCTAACAAAGTCCAGGACCAGATGGCTTCATAGGTGAATTCTATCAAACATTTAAAGAAGAGTTAATACCTATTCTCCTCTAATTACTCCAAAAAATAGAAAAGGAAGGAAACCTTCCAAATTCATCTTATGAGGCCAGTATTACCCTGATACCAAAGCCAGATAAAGACACTACAAAAAAAAAAAAAAAGAGAACTACAGGCCAATATCTCTGATGAACATAGATGCAAAATCCACAGCCAAATATTAACAAACCAAATCCAACAACACATTAAAAAAATCACTCACCATAATCAAGTGGGATTTATTCCAGGGATGCAAGGATGGATCAATATTTACATATCAATCAACATGATACATCACATCAACAAGAAAAAGGATAAAAACCATATGATCATTTCAGTAGATGCAGAAATGCATCAGAAGTACAGCATCCATTCCTGGTTAAAAAAAAAAAAAACTTAACAAAGTAGGTTTAGAGGGAACATACTTCAACATCATAAAGGCCATATATGAAAAACTCACAGCTAACATCATACTCAATTGGGGAAAACTGAGAGCTTTCCCCTCAAGGTCAGGAACAAGACAAGGATGTCCACTTCTTACTACTTCTAGTCGACATAGTACTGGAAGTCCAAGTCACAGCAATTAAACAACATAAAGAAAGAAAAGTCATCCAAATTTGTAAGGAAAAAGTAAACATTTCACTCTTTGCAGATGACATGATACCGTATGTAGAAAATTCTGAAGACTCCACCAAAAAAACTACTAACACTGATCAATGAATTCAGTATGTTTGCAGGATACAAATCAATATACAGAAATATGTTGCATTTCTATACATTAATGATGACATGAAGAAGGAAACAACCCCATTCACAACTGCACCAAAAATAATAAAATAGCTAGAATTAAACTTAAACATGAAGGTGAAAGACCTGTACTATGAAAACTATAAAACACTGATCAAAGAAATTGAACATGACACAAATAAATGGTAAGATATTACATGGTCATGGATTGGGAGAATATTGTTAAAATGTCCATACTACCCAAAGCAATCTATAGGCTTAATGCAATCCTTATCAAAATACTTAACATCATTTTTTACAGAATTACAATAAATAATCCTAAAATTTGTACAGAAGCACACAAGACCCCCAAATAGCCAAAGCAATCTTGAAAAAGAAGAACAAAACTGAAGTTATCACAATCCCAGATTTCAAGACATAATCCAAAACTGTAGTAACCAAAACAGTATGGTACTGACACAAAAACAGACATATAAATTAAAAGAATAGAGAACCCATAACTATATAGTCAATTAATCTTTGACAAAGGAGGCAAGAATACACAATGGGGAAAACATGATCTCTTCAACATTGCTGGCAAAACTGGACAGCTACATGTAAAGAATGAAACCAGACCACTTTCTCACACCAAACACAAAAATAAACTCAAGATGGGGCGCCTGGGTGGCTCAGTCGGTTAAGCGTCCGACTTTGGCTCAGGTCATGATCTCGCGGTTTGTGAGTTCGAGCCCCGCGTCGGGCTCTGTGCTGACAGCTGAGAGCCTGGACCCTGCTTCAGATTGTGTGTGTGTGTGTGTGTGTGTGTGTGTGTGTGTGTGTGTCTCTGCCCCTCCCCTGCTCACGCTCTGTCTCTATCTTTCAATAATAAATAAATGTTATAAAATTAAAAAAAAATAAAGATGGATTAAAGACCTAAACATAAGGTCTGAAACCATAAAAAGCCTGGAAGAGAACACAGAGAGTAATTTCTCTGACAGTGGCCGCAGCAACTTCTTTCTAGATATATCTCTTGAGGCAAGGGAAATAAAAGCAGAAATAAAGTAGTGGGGCTACATCAAAACAAAAAGCTTCTGAGCAGCAAAGGAAACAATGAAAAAACCAAAAAGACAACCTACTAATGGCAGAAGATATTTGCCAATGACATAGCTAGCTGATAAATGGTCAGTATTCAAGATATACAAAGAACTGATACAACCCAACACTAAAAAATGATCTAGTTAAAAAACAAGAAGAGGGGCGCCTGGGTGGCGCAGTCGGTTAAGCGTCCGACTTCAGCCAGGTCACGATCTTGCGGTCCGTGAGTTCGAGCCCCGCGTCGGGCTCTGGGCTGATGGCTCGGAGCCTGGAGCCTGTTTCCGATTCTGTGTCTCCCTCTCTCTGCCCCTCCCCCGTTCATGCTCTGTCTCTCTCTGTCCCAAAAATAAATAAACGTTGAAAAAAAAAATTTAAAAAAAAAAAAAAAAACAAGAGGATATGAACAGACACTTCTCCAAAGAAGACATCCAGATGGCCAACAGACACATGAGAAGATGCTCAACATCCCTCATCATCAGGGAAATACAAATCAGAAATACAACGAGGTGTCGCCTCACACCTGTCAGAATGGTTAAAATCAAAAACATAAGAAACAACAAGGATTGGCAAGGATGTAGAAAAAAGGGAACCCCCGTGTATTATTGGTGGGAATGCAAAATGGTGCAGCCACTGTTGGGAGACCGTATGGAGGAGGTTCCTCATAAAAATGAAAAATAGAATTACCATACGATCCAGTAATTCCACTACTGGGTATTTACCCAAAGAATATGAATACACCAAATCAAAAAGATATAGGCATACCTATGTTTACTGCATTATTTACTATAGGCAAACTATAGAAGCAGCCCAAGTATCCACTGATAGAGGAGTGGATACAGAAGATGCGGTACACACAGACACCCAGACACACACACACACACACACACACGACTATTATTCAGCCATAAAACAAAGAATGAAATCTTGTCACTTGCAACAACATGGATGGATGTAGAGGGCATAATGCTAAGTGGAGTAAGTCAGAGAGAGACAAATGCCATATAATTTCACTCATGTGAAATTTAACAAAACAACAAAAAAATTAAAAAAGAGACAAACCAAAAAACAGTGTCTTAACTATAGAGAACAAACAGACGGTTACCAGAAGGAAGGTGCATGGGGGAATGGGTGAAATAGGAAAAGTGGATTAGGAGTACACTTACATTGATGAGCACGGAGTAATGTTTAGAATTGTTTTTTGTTTTCTTTTAAAATTTTTAAGTGTTTATTTTTGAGAGAGACAGAGTGTGAGCAGGGGAGGGGCAGAGAGAGGAAGACACAGAATCTGAAGCAGGCTCCAGTGCTGTCGGGCTCAGTGCTGACAGATGTGGGGCCTGAACCCACAAACCGGGAGATCATGACCTGAGCAGAAGTTGGACACTTAACCAAATGAGTCACCCAGGTGCCCCTACATTTAGAATTGTTGAATCACTGTACTGTACACATGAAACCAGCATAACACTGTATGTTAATTATACCGGTATTTTTTTTAAAAAAGGTCAGCAGCCTTAAAAAAAAAACGAGAAGTGTTAAACTAAGGTATATACAATACCTATGATGTGTTGTGAGGAACAGAGGAAGGAGTGACCTAGAAGATAGTTGTTATGAGTTGGGTTGAATTCCACAAAAAGGAACGTTGGAGTCCTAGCTCCCAGTGTTTCCGGAGGTGATCTTATTTGGAAATAGAATTGTTATAGAAATAATCAGTTAATGAAAATGATGTCCTACCGGAGTAGTGCGAACCCTTAATAACTGATGTCCTTACTAAGAACAGAAATTTGCATATACATACAGGGAGAACACCATGTAACTGACAGAGGCAGAGGTTGAGGTGAGGTCACTGCAAGCCAAGGCACTGAGGAAGGAACCTCAAATCAGGAAGAGGCAAGGAAGGATTCTTTCGTAAATTTTTCAGAGACAGCATGTCCCTGCTGGCACCTTGACTTTGGACTTTCAGCCTCCAGAGCCGTCAGACAATAAATTTCTGTTGTTTTAAGCCACCCAGATTGTGGCATTTTGTTATGGTAGCCCTAGAATGTAATAGGTACAGTATGCATTCGTGTCCTGTGTTTCACAGGGGAGGAATGAATCCCCAAAGTCACAAACTTTATGTGTAACAACGCTGGCATTGGACGCAAGCCTTCAAATTTATTGTTCTTGTCACTAACCTAGAGACCAGACTAAATTTGCTCTGGCATTCAAGGCCCATTGGTGATAAGTAGATTGAAAATATTTGCAAAAGTCCAGCTCTCTGTCATTGGATTAGCCATTTCCACGTTCTTTCCTTTACCCAAATTTTATAAAGCAAAGAAATCTGGAAATAGTTTTCTCAGCATATAAGGTGACAGTAAATAAAACGCTAGCCTTTTCAAAAGACGGTTTTCATTCTGTTTCTGATTATTTGGTGACCTAGGTATCTGGATAAACTTCTTCACTAAAAAATTTCCACCCCTGGCTCCAGGGGACTACAGAAGCAAATAAATAAATTCAAATGTTGGTCCTGAGCAAAGGGAGGAAATCACAGACAAGAACTTAGAACTGAGGGGCACCTGGCTGGTTCAGCTGGTGGAGCATGGGACTCCTAAATTTTTTTTTTTTCAACGTTTTTATTTATTTTTGGGACAGAGAGAGACAGAGCATGAACGGGGGAGGGGCAGAGAGAGAGGGAGACACAGAATCGGAAGCAGGCTCCAGGCTCTGAGCCATCAGCCCGGAGCCCGACGCGGGGCTCGAACTCACGGACCGCGAGATCGTGACCTGGCTGAAGTCGGACGCTCAACCGACTGCGCCACCCAGGCGCCCCAAGGAGCATGGGACTCTTGATCTCAAGGTTGTAGGTTTGAGCCCCACGTTGGATGTACACATTACTTAAAAATAAAATCTTAACAAAAACAACAAAACTTTAGAACTGAAAGCCAGCCCACAGGCCAAATTCTTATTGTCTTGGTAGTATTAAAAACCTCAAAGTGAGAATTTTAGAGTGATCTTGGATTAGTGGACTCCCAGGAAACCCAGCAGATTCTCTCATGGAGAAATTCATCCCAAGCTTCAAAGGATGCCAACAAATAGAACCCAATCATCGGTCCATCCTTCTACGTCTCCTTTATGTAGAGGCCACTTTGAGGCAAGCAGGCTTGAGGGAAAGAATGTAGAAAGGGCCCGCAGCAACCACCAGGCTGGGTACAGACAGGCCCATCAGGCGACTCACCTCAAAATGTCCATAGGCCCTAAGGGACCAATGGGATACTTACAACCAAGCATAGTTACCAAAAAGGGAGAATTCCATACTTCGCCACACCTCCTCACCTTCCTTCCTTAAAAACAACCTCCTCCCACTACCTTGTTTCAGATAGCCTCTCTGCTGTCCTGCCCCCCAGGACATATTCAATAAACTTTTCAATAAACTTTTATTGCCTTTGTTCTGACCCAGGCGAATCCTTTCACCTCTTGCACCACCTGCTTCCACCTGATCATTGCCCCACATCTGGGGCCCCATCTGATTGAGAGACACTCCATTTAGACAACACAGTTTATAAGACAATTCTCAACTTGGGTGTTTTTTAAATGTTTATTTATTTATTTATTTAGAGAGACAGACAGAGCGGGAGAGAGGGAATCCCAAGCAGGCTCTGTGCTGACAGCCCAGAGGGCTCAATCCCAAGAACCGTGAAATCATGACCTGAGCCAAAATCAAGGGCCAGAGGCTCAAATGACTGAGCCACCCAGGCACCCCTCAACTTGAGCTTTATAGGGCCATGTTCACATTCCAGAACATGCTGTGGTCTTTTATGCTGTCACCCACAGCACAGACAATTCCCTCCCCCTTCTCGTCCTACCTCTCACCTGACACTGGTGAACTCCCATCTCTCCTTCCAGTCTTAGCTCGACCTGTGAAGCTGCATGGAGTTCCTTAGAGAAAGTCAATACCATCTCTGTGCACTCTTCTATTCCAGAACATACTTTTTATTTATAACTCAAACTTCCTCAGGCACCACGAGCCCACGGTTAGGAATGACAACACCTCAATATTAACAGTTCAAATGTCACAGGACTGCTCCTTTACCCACTGTCTCTTCCTTTGTTATTTTCGGAAACTTACGGGTGTGCGTCATGGGTGCCTGTGAATGATCCTATGTTCTTCTCTGCTATGGAGTCCATCTAAGGGAGTGCTAAAAAGAAACAACAGGCCCAAAGTGGAGTGTCACTTTTATGAAGCCCCACCAACACTTCATACCGAACTGAACTGCAGTCTCGGCCTCCCCCAGGAGTGGAATTTTAAACCAATCAGCCTGGGACTTCCTGGTCAGCATTAGTGAGGTCATCTGTGAGGAAGTCAAGCAATGGAGGATAGTACTGCCTGAGAAACAGGAAACAAATGAATGAGCCCAGTGACCAACCCAGTTTTCTGACCTAAGAGAGTTTCTAGGCTGTGGGACAGGGACAGAACCATGGTGGGGTCCAGTGGACTGCCTGAGTGAAGAGACAGAGTGAGGAGTGTGGAGAGGTTGTGTGCCCTTGGCCAAGTTATTTAAATTCTCTGTGCTTTCAGGGCACCTGGGTGGCTCAGCCGGTTAAGCCGTCGGCTTGGATCAGGTCATCTCACAGTTCATGGGTTTGAGCCCCAGGTCAGGCTCTGTGCTGATAGCTCAGAGCCTGGAGCCTGCTTCAGATTCTGTCTCTCTCTCTCTCTGCCCCTCCCCTGGTCATGCTCTGTCTCTCTCTCTCTCTCTAAAAAATAAATGAAAGTTTAAAAAAAATGTTTTTTTAATTCTCTGTGCTTTCAATTTCTTGGTCTATAAATTGTTCAAAAAAAAATGCATTTACCTCAAAGGGTTGGTTTCAGCATTTTAACAAGATAATACAAATAAAGGACTAAAATTGGTGCTTGACACTTGTTAAAGTGTTAGTTTTTATTATTATCCAACATATTTGGAATTGGTTGGTTAATTGAAAAAGCTTACTGAAGTGTGGAATCATAAAAAAGAAAAATAAATACACTGGAATAGGTTGCTTGTTTCTCAGTCATCTGCTTTCCCTTCTCTCAGAGTAATTAATGACAGCATCTAAAATACAACCTATGAGTCCCTGCCTCCCGGTATTCGTGTTGTGAAATCCACTCCCTTGAATGTGGACTGGGCCTATGACTTGCTTCTAACAAAAGAACATGGCAAAAGTGATAGAATATCACTTCTGAGATTAAGTTACAAAAAGATTCTGGCTTTCATCTCGCTCATTCTCTTGCTTTCTCCCCTTCCTCCTCTGTTCCAGCTTGCATGTTATGAGCTGCCCTCTGAAGAAGCCCACAGGACAAGCAATCAATTCCTCTGGCAATAGCCAACAAGGACTTGATGGCTGCCAATGGCCTCGTGAGTGAGCTTGGAAGTGGATCTTCTGAGGCTGCCGACAGCCAACAGAGTGAGCCCAGAAGCACTCCTCTCCAAATAGAGCCTTGGCCAACACCTAGACTAAGCTGCCTCCAGATTCTTGCTCCACAGAAACTGTGAAGTAAATGTTTCTTGCTTTAAGCCGTTACATTGTGGGGCGATTTGTTACAAAGCAATGGTTAACTGTTACAGTTACAGAAACTCTGATTTTAGCTGAACAAACAGACTTCCAGCCGATTTCTACCAGGCTGTTTCTCAGCCTCCCTAACAGTTAGATGTGGCCAGGTAACAGAGTTATAGCCAACAGAATGTGAGAGATGATGTGTGGAGTTTTCAGACCAAGGCTTCTAAAATGTGGCTATGCAGGTTCCAGTGCCTTGCCCATTCCTCTAGATAAGACACAGAAAGTTATGAAAATAGCAGAACTACAAGATGGAAAAACCTGGATCCCTGAATCACTCTGTAGAGGAGGGCTACCCAGTGACCAGGATCATCCATTTGAACTATCTGTGAGTGATAAATAAATTTCTATTGTGTCGGAGTCATTATAATTTGGAGGTTTGTGGCCGCAGACAGCCATGCTAATTAACACTTTTATGTGAAAGAAAAGAAAAACTTTTCTCTGGAGTAAATCACTATTATTTTGGGTATCTGTCACATGAAGCCTAACCTGTATCCTTATCAATATATATGCCTTAAGAATATTATTTTTGGGGAATGCAAGCTGGTGCGGCCACTCTGGAACACAGTATGGAGGTTCCTCAAAAAACTAAAAATAGAACTACGACCCAGCAATTGCACTAGTAGGCATTCATCCACGGGACACAGGTGTGCTGTTTCGAAGGGACACATGCACCCCCACGTTTATAGAAACACTATCAACAAAAGCCAAAGAATGGAAAGAACCCAAATGTCCATTGATTGATGAATGGATAAAGAAAATGTGGTGTATACACACACACACACACACACACACACACACACACACACACACACACACACAATGGAGTATTACTCGGCAATCAAAAAGAAGGAAATCTTGCCATTTGCAACTACGTGGATGGAACTGGAGGGTATTATGCTAAGTGAAAGTATCAGTCAGAGAAAGACAAAAATCATATGACTTCACTCATATGAGGACTTTAAGAGACAAAACAGATGAACATAAGGGAAGGGAAACAAAAATATAAAAACAGGGAGGGGGACAAAACAGAAGAGACTCTTAAATATGGAGAACAAACTGAGGGTTATGGGAGGGATTGTGGGAGGGGAGATGGGCTAAATGGGTAAGGGGCACTAAGGAATCTACTCCTGAAATCATTGCTGCACTATATGCTAACTAATTTGGATGTAAATATAAAAAATAAAATTAAAGGAAAAAAAACAAAACCTTGGAATTCTAACTTAGGGAAAAAAAGAATATTATTTTTACCTAGATATGTACTCCCTTGTCATTCTCCAAGGCCTTTCTCTTGAGTATGGTCCGTCTGATTGGAGTTCTTGCACAAACTATATGCCTAGTGCTTTACATTTGACTTTGTTTCATTTTGTTCAAAGTAGAGACAAGTCAAAGACTCTTGCAAATCAAATCGAATGCAGAATCCTACCAGACCTGGGGCTTTAAAAAGTCTTTCTAGGGGGCTTGTTGGTGGCTCAGTCAGTTGAGTGTCTGACTCTTGGTTTCGGCTCGGGTCATGATCTCACAGTTTGTGAGTTTGAGCCACGCATTGGGGCCTACTTGGAATTCTCTCTCTCTCCTTCCCTCTCTGCCTCTCCCCTACCATGGTTTCACTCTCTCTCAAAATAAGTGAAAAAACTTAGAAAAAAAAAGTCTTTCTAGTTGCTCATAACCACTTTGCCTACACCCAATTCAATAGTTTTTTTTTTTTTTTAAGTTTTAAGCAATTTATTTAAACATTTGTTAATGATGAGAGGGAGAAGAAATGATCGTTGTGGACAAGATATAAAAACAGACATTTATACAATTAGTGTCTTTACATCTTAATTGCACAGTATTAAATTTTGAACATCTTTGCCTTTTGATGGAACTATCTTTGCAGTTAAAATGACCCACGTTGAAAAAATACAATCTAAAGCCTTACACAACACAAAAGGTAGAAAATAACATGAATAGCTATTTTTTATTAGCATTCATCTTTATCCCGTCTTTCCAAAGCATTCTTGGTTTTCTTTTTTACATTTTATTTCTTTTTGATAGACAGAGACAGAGCACAAGTGGGGGAGGGGCAGAGAGAGCCGGAGACACAGAATCCGAAGCAGGCTCCAGGCTCCCGACACGGGGCTCAAACTCACAAACCGCGACATCATGACCTGAGCTGAAGTCGGACGCTTAACCAACTGAGCCACCCAGGCACCCCGACCTTCTTGGTTTTCTTAGAAACAGTTCTTTTTCTTTGCAGTCTCAAATTTTATCAATTTGTGTAATTTAGCTACATAATTATGAGTATGATGGAAATAGATTGGTAACAAACATAACCAACTCTTGCTAAGCATTCTTCTCAACTGAGGGACGCAGATACACAGGAGTGAACCAAAGTGAAGGCTACTAGCTGTGTAGTGCTTTCTTTAGTACTTCCCAGGGATCAGCTGCATATTTCAGAAAGAATATTAAAAACGTTAAGTGGACAGTGTTTAGGAAGAGCTTCTACTATACACAATGTGTACTTTTAGGGGAACAGAGACCATAGATTTCATCTACTTTTCAGAGGGAGCTCTGATCTCTAAAATATTAAGTACTATACTAAAAGTTAAAACCTAATCCATGGCACCAAGCTGAGGCCTAAACATCTTCTCTTCCTATATCTGATTTTGGATACTGTGCATCTACCTTTTTCTTGAATACTCCTTTTCCTCTAAAAACTAAATTCATACAGGGGTACCTGGGTGGCTCAGTTGGTTAAGCATCCAACTCTTGGTTTCAGCTCAGGTCATGATCTCATGGTTCGTGAGGGTTCCGTGCTAACACTGTGAAGCCTGCTTGGGATTCTCTCTCCCCCTTCTCTCTCTGCTCCTCCCTTGCTCGCTCTGTCTCTCTCAAAAAAAAAAATTTCTTTTTTTAAACTAAATGCATACAAATAGATGTTTGAGAGCCGGTGACCCTAACTGTTCACCAAAAACATTCAGACCCTAGGGGAGCCTGGGTGGCTGAGTCGGTTAAGCATTCTACCTCTGATCTCGGATCAAGTCATGATCTCACGGTTCATGAGTTCAAGCCCTGCACGAGGCTCTGCACTGACAATGTGGAGTCTGCTTCGGATTCTCTATCTCTCCTCTCTCTCTGCCCCACCCCACTTGCACGCTCTCGCTCTCTCTCAAAATAACTTTAAAAAAAAAAAAAAAAGCCATTCAGACTCTGACTCTCAGTTCAGAACCTTTCAACTAAATGGGGCCCCCTAACTCTGCTGTGGTCAAATGTTCCCCACCCAGAGAGACTCTGAGCATGCTGTCTAAAGGAATAGCCCTCATCAATTTTGATCCTTTCACCCTTTTGTTTTCTTCGTAGCACTTATGACTGTCTGTTTTACTATCCAGTACATATTCAATGAAAAAATTCAAACTATTCAGGATATTATTTTTGACATTTGTTTATAATTTCAATATCAGATTTCCCAGTCTTTCACAATAGTCTGTCTTTTTTTTTTTAATGTGAAATTACTTAAGTGAAGGAGAAAAATACACTGGACTAAACAAACCACACAAGGAGCCTACGGCAGCTGCAAATTTGGAAACTTTGTACTAGGTCGATGCCTTTTAAATCTGTATCAACACAAGGAAATCTCACTAAAATGAAGCTGAGAGGTCAGCAGCCGGTGCTTTCACACCCTAGCACTCCTAGTCCATTGCGGACACAACAGGAAGAGCCTACCTTGCAAGTCCATTTACTTTTGCTATTACTTGACTACCCCAGTAGGAGAAAGGTTTTCCTCTGCCCAGGCAACAGCTCAGCCAATGAAAACCACCATGCTTCCAACTCCCAGTGCATTCCGATGGACTTCCAATTTATAAAAGCCGTCCCCCGTTCCCCTTTTCCTCTATACACTGGCAATCCTTTCTTTTGCTCTGTGGATTTGCCTGTGATTTTCCCATTGCTTGCTTGTCCCCCAGTGTAATTCTCTGCTATTCTCAAACAAACCCCCCTTTTTTTGTGTTTGCTGGCAAAGTAACTAGCTGTTTATTTTTAAGGTTAACAAGCTGCATGTTTATGTTCCCCAGAAACGAAACCAAAAAAATCTTAATTTCAAAAATTAAAAGATGAAATGAGAACAGTAACAAAAGAAACAAAGGAGAAGAGATGCGATTTAGAAAGTAGGAGGCGGGGCGCCCAGGTGGCTCAGTTGGTTGGTTAAGCATTTGCCTTGGGCTCAGGTCATGATCCCCCGGTGTGTGAGTTGGAGCCCCACATCCGGGTCTCTGCTGTCAGCGCAGAGCCTGCTTTCGATCCTCTGTGCCCCTCTCAGCCCCTGCCCCACTCTCTCTTAAAAATAAATAAATAAACTAAAAAAAAAAAAAAAGTAGCAGGCAATTGCACAAATCATGATGTTGTATACCTGAAACAAACATACTGTTATCAAGTCATTATGTTGCACACCTGCAGCTAAGATACTGTTACAGCTAATTAAAAAAAGAAAATAGGAGACAAGCCACAGATATTTAAAGCAGTATTCACACAACAGGTGTTTATGATCGGAGTTTAATAATTTCTCCCCTTACATTGTTGCACTTCTGACGGTCCTATAAGGAAACAGAAATGATTTCCCAAACTTTGTCATCTCCTACTTTCCAGCATTTTTTTTTTCTATGTATCCCCCTGGAGGGAGCAAAACTGAAGGCCAGATTTTCTTCTGATTGGTCAAACTCATTAGAGCAGTGGTTCTCTACCAAACATTAGACTCACTCACGGTTTATTAAAAGATTCCTGCCCGCCCTCCCCCCGCCCCGGGGGAGATTCTGATCCAGTAAGTCTGAAATTTGTATTTCCCCCACATTTGTATTTCCAAGAAACTCCCTGATGATGCTGACACTGCTGGTTGGACTGTGGGAAGCACTACACTGAGGCGCGCAGGAAATTTACAAGGGTGACCACCGCAATTTACGTCTAGAAAAGCAAACTTCGCAAAAAAAAAAAAAGTCAATCCAACAAACAAAAACCCCGACACACTCCCAGACAACAGCAAAGCTCTAGGAAGCCACACATATTCCCGTTCAGTCTGCACAGATTTGCTTTATCGGTTCTATGAAAAGCTTCGTGTCAGTTAAAACACCTACCTAAACTGGTTCAGCCAAACTCCCGCCATTCAATGCTATATAAAAGGGCAGGCTCCCGGCTAAGAAATATCAGCAATCGTCTTACGGATAATCGAGCCTCCTTCACCTGGGTCGAAAAATGCACCGCCCGCCCCCCGCCCCCCGCCCCCCTCCCCGACCCGACATTCACCTCAAAGGAAATATCTATTTCCCTCAACGTAGAGCATCGGTTTTAGGGATGTTTCCATTAATACAGGAAACCCGATTCGGGCAGGATCTGAGCTACACACGTCAGTGACAGTGAAAAAAGACAAAAACAAAACCTGAAACTCCACCCGCCGCCGCTACGGTACCTGAACCAGGGTCCCGCCCTCTCTTCCACGGGGAGGACGAAGGGGGCAGGGCCGAGTGCGCGGCGCCCACGTGACCGCCAAGCGCCGCGCGCAGCCAAGTCGCGCGATCTGCCGTCATATCAGCTTATGCCGCCGGCCCCTGATTGGCTGGCGGCTCCGGCCGCTAGGAGCGTGTGTCTGGCTACGCCCCTCCCTGCCCGGCCCGCTGGCTGAACGCTGCTGGGCTCACTTTGGCCCAAGGCAACCTGCGACGTCGGCGGCGGTGGAACCTTCGGAAGGTAGGGATGCCAGCAGGGCAGGCGGCGGCGGCGGAATACCTCCGGAGAGGGATGGGCGAGGAGAGGAAGGGAAGTGGAGGGAGAGAAATCCGCAGGATGGGTCCCAGGTGGGGAAGTTGGGAGCGCGCCAGACGCTTTCTTTCAGGACCGGCTGCGGGGTGTCAGGCTCCGGGCGGGCGCTGGGGCTCCAGCGGTGACCCACGGCAGGGATTGGCAGGCAGCCGGGCATCCTGACAGCGTGCGCAGGCCGTGAGGCGTCGAGTGCGGGCGCAGGGGGCGCTCACTGGCGCTCGCTGGCGGGGATGGGGAGAGGGGCGACCGGAGACCTGCGGTGTCTGGGGGCTGTAGCCTGGCCCGAGGACGTTTCGGGGCGCTAAGGAGGCCCGCACATGAAAGCAACACACACGGCGAGGGACGTGAGGAAAACGACAAGTTGGCTACTGCGGATCGCTCATCCCAGGGAAGTCTGTCCAGTGAACGCTAATGCTTGGCTTTGAGACAGACTTCCCTATGTTTTGGAGGGATTTTTCCCTTTTTTGTTTTTTAAAGGGGCAAAGAAATTAGGCTGTGACCTCCTGACAATTGCAGTGCAAACCCCAGTTACTGCAACGTAATTAGGATGGAGGGACAACAGTCCGCGGTTTGTAAAGACTAAAAGGGAAGGGAAATAATGTATCGAGTTAGCGTCGAAAAAGGAAGAAGTCCTGTCTCTTGGCATCCCTGTGTAATAGCAGAATAAATTTGGAGGTGGTGTATATAGATAAAGTTCTAAATGTCAGTACGTAAAGTTTCCAAACTGGAAAGCTTGCGGTAGGCAGATATTTTTTAACCAAAACCTTCCAGCAGGTTACCTGTCTTTATATCACCGTTGGTGCGTGCGTGCGTGCGTATTTAGGTTTCTAATGATAAGCATCTAAAAAATAATAAGTGCATGATCCTTGATCACTTACAGAATGCTTTCCCATTCATTATGTAATGTAATTAGCGTGGAATACTCAGAATGCCGCATCCGTATGAGTACAACTTGAGAGATAATATAATGTAGAAGCTGGGAGAACAGACTCTAGACTATACATCCCAGTTGTTACTTGTTACTTAAGTTATTTAAACACTCCTGCCCTCAGTTTCCCTTTCTCTAAAGTGAAGGTTACAGAATTATCTACCTCCTCGGATTGTGATAATTAAGCCAAGTGATACAGAAAAAATGTTTTTAAATAATACCTGATTCTCAACAAAGGTTAGCCGTTACTGTCTATACTTTTAAAATAAAGCAAAAGTAAGAGTAGACTCCGATATTCTAAGCCTAATTGTGTTTTATTAAAAACTGTTTTGGGGCGCCTGGGTGGCGCAGTCGGTTAAGCGTCCGACTTCAGCCAGGTCACGCGATCTCGCCGTCCGTGAGTTCGAGCCCCGCGTCAGGCTCTGGGCTGATGGCTCAGAGCCTGGAGCCTGTTTCCGATTCTGTGTCTCCCTCTCTCTCTGCCCCTCCCCCGTTCATGCTCTGTCTCTCTCTGTCCCAAAAATAAATAAAAACGTTGAAAAAAAAATTAAAAAAAAAAACCTGTTTTATTTTTATAAAGTTTCTTTGTTTCTGTAAATGTAAAATAGTGCCAGCTTTGTTTCAGTCATGGGTAGTTAACTTAGGGTCTGTGAAGACCCTGACTTCAGTGGGGTATAAACCCCTTAAAATCGTATGCAAAATTATGTGAATTTGTAGTCACTGAGAATTGTAAACATTAAGGAGCTGAAGAGTTGAGATAGTGATGAAGAGGCAGTGGAACTTGGTGCGAGTTTAAGAAGTTTGACTTTGTGGGGTGCCTGGGTGGCCCAGTCAGTTGAGCGTCCAGCTCTTGATTTGGGCTCAGGTCATGATCTCACAGTTCGTGGGTTTGAGCCCTGTATCAGGTTCTGCACTGCCATTGTGGAGCCTGCTTGGGATTCTCTCTGCCCCTCCCTTACTCCCGCTTGCTCTTTCTCTCTCAACAACTAAACATTAAAAAAAAAAAAAAAAGAAAGAAAAAAAAATAGAACTTGGACTTTGCAGCCAGACTGCATGTGTTTGAGTTCCAGCTCCAGCATTTGTTACTTGATGATCCCAAGCAGATTACTAGTATTTCCTGTGCCCAGCTACTTGATCCATAAGATAATACTAGTACCTAACTCATGGGGTTTCTTGAAAGGGTTAAATGAGCTAATATTTACACTGCCTAGTGTACAGTAAATATTGATACTAGATATTATCAGTTATTTTTCAAAGAAAAACCAAATGACCTCTTTCTCCCTTAGGTTAAAGTAATTTTGACTCAGCTTTGGCTCCCGTAGCAACAGTAATAATAGCTCCTGTTTCTTGAATAACTTCTCTGTGTCAGTGCCAAAAGACTAGAAACTTAGTGCCTAAACCTTAAGAACAATTCTATAATGAAGATACGTTATCTCATTTTACAGATGTGGGTTTGAATATAAACTTCCAAGTTGAACTGCAATTTTGAGATTATATTACTGATTTCGAAAGATTTCTTTGTTAGATGTCACAAAGTACGGCAACGTATTTAGGAATACTTAATTTCTACATTCAACAAATAAAATTAATTGAAGCCAAAATTCTAAAAACACTTAAAATAGGTTTCATTTCACAGTATCTAAACCGCCTCCCTTTCCGGCACTGGCTTGTCGTTGCAGCAATTATGCACAGGGAATGTACAAATGAACACAACTAGCATGGTCCTCAGATAAAAGCAAAACTGAAGTTAGGGACTGAGATCTTGTGAAAGTTATTACTCACGTCTGATATTGAAGGTTGATTAAAGTAGATTTCTGGTTACTGTTTGAATTGTTTTTGGCTGCACTGTACTTACTGTATTGTCTTAGGGCTACGGGACTCTATAGGTAACATGTAGATTAGTCTGGAAACTCTTAACCAACCTTTAGTGGTGTCACAATATCTAGTTGCTGGGTTGTTTCTAAATGTTTATGTTTCCTGGTATGACTTAGTGTACTTCCTTTGCTACATTATTTCCCTTAGCAGTCTCTACTCCTTATGGCTTCAGCTTCAACCAGTACAAGCTCACTGTTGAACTTCCGATTCATATTTGCATGTAATCTACTGCTTTATGTCTAAGAAGAAGCATAGAGTTAAAGCTTATTAGTCTATGCTAATTAGATTTAAGACCCAAACTGACTCCATCATTCCTTGCACACCCTGCGTGTCCCAAATATATATATTTGTCCCTGCGGCACCAAATATAACAGCTCTCCCAGAATTCCCTCTTTTGATTATGATGACATCATCATCCACATGAGCCAGCTTAAATCTCATAGTCATCCTGCATTTCTCCCTCTTTCATATTCCCGTATTTAATTGGTTGTCACACCCTGTGGGTTTTATGGGTTTTTTTTGTTTTTTGTTTGTTTAAGCAGGCTCCACCCCCCAGTGCTGAGGCCAACATGGGGCTTGAACTCATGACCCCGGGATCAAGACGTGAGCTGAGATCAAGAGTCAGATGCTTAACCAGCTGAGCCACCCAGGCATCCCAAGCCCTGTGGGTTTTTTACTTGCTCAATCTCTGATGAATGTGTGTGTTCTTAGAGCTGGGCTAGTCTATCACAGGAACGACCAAATTAGTCTATCTCTGGCTCTGGCTCTTTGTCTTTTTCTCATCAATACTCATATTCCTAATGGAATGGGTTCTATGAAGTACGGGTCTGATTATAATCTCTTCCCTGCTCAGCGACCTTTTGGTATCTCCCCGTCGTGTATGAGGGAAAGTTGGATTCCCTAGCAGGGCAACAGAGCCCTTCCCAGTGTGACACCACTTTCCTTTCATAAGGTTTATCCTCAAACATTTTTTTCCCCTCTGTTTTACCCGTCACACTGTTTGGCACCCACCAGTGACACCCATTGAGTCACGAATGTGGCATGACTTTTTTCCATGCCTTTGCAAGTTGTTACTTTTATTTGAAATGCCCCTCTCTAAACTTTTCTTTCTGATAATGTCCTTTAACGCCTGAATCAGATATGTGTATACCTTTGTTATAGCACTTGCATTGATGTAATTATTTCTAAAATTGCCTTGTCTTGAAGATGGATTTTGACTGTATCTTTTCAGTCTTTATAGGCTCATTATCTAGTGTAGAGCTTGATGCTTAATTGTTATTTGAATGAATTAACAGTGTATGATGAAGGATATATGTCAATATCTGGCATTTGGCATTAGTTAACTAAAACTAAGCACCGGGGTGGCTTGGTCAGTTAAGCATCCGACTCTTGATTTCAGCTCAGGTCATGATCTCACAGTTCGTGAGTTCGAGCCCCGCATCAGGCTCTGTGCCAACAATGCGGAGCCTGCTCGGGATTCTCTCTCTCCCTCTCTCTCTGACCCTCCCCTGCTTGCTCTCTGTATCTCTCTCAAAATAAATAAAAATAAACTTAAAAAAAAAAACTTTCCATGCCAAAGTGAGAAAAAAATGTTTGCAACGCCTATCACAGAAAAGGAGCTAAACACTCTTAATAAATAAGAACTTCTAGAATTTGATTTTAAGAAACTGACAACTCAGTGGGAAAATGGGCAAGGGATAAAGACATTACTTCACAGAAAAAAATATAAATTATTCTAAATATGTGGAGTCATGCTCAACCTCACTCATAATAAGAAAAAGGTAAATATACACGGAGATATCATTTTTGTTGCTATCAGATTAGCAAACATCTTAAAGTTCGATGATACTGTCTGTTAAGGTTGTAGAGATATAGGCACTGTGGCCTTGCAAAGTGGTACAGTTCCTGTGCAGAGCAATTGGGCAGTGTCTACCAGAGTGACCAGTGCAGTTCAACTCTGTCCTAGCTTTTCTGCTTGTAGAAATTTACACAAAGTAGGGTTAATCGTTGTAGCATTGTTTTAAATCACCTAAGATTAGAATCTATCCAAATCCTTGTACGTGAGTTAGATAAACAGCAGCGAAGTCACACAAAGGAAACATATGTCCATAGTCCCTTAGCCACACTTTCAAAGTCCGAAAAGCCCTGAAAAACCAGAAGTTTTTTTGTTTTTTAAAGGTGGGCACTCAAACTCATTTGGTGGCAAGGGCTTACTCCCACTGACTGAGGTGCCCATTTTGTGTTGGTGTACCTGTCAGGTACCCCCACCCCTTGCAATTTGCTGGGACTGTTTTTGTTACTGTGGGTTTAATTGCATATGGCAACATTAAAAAAAAAAAAAAAAAAGAGGTAATGAAAGCCCATATGAATAACAGAATGAATGGAAGCACCTGTCATTGGTAATAGCACAGAACACGGAGTTATATATTGTAGGAACTTGTGCGTCGTGTGTCTGTGAGGCCTCCTGCTAAAGAAGACGGTGTGGGCACTACCACCATGTGACTTAAAGACTAGAAGAACAGGGGCGCCTGGGTGGCGCAGTCGGTTAAGCGTCCGACTTCAGCCAGGTCACGATCTCGCGGTCCGTGAGTTCGAGCCCCGCGTCAGGCTCTGGGCTGATGGCTCAGAGCCTGGAGCCTGTTTCCGATTCTGTGTCTCCCTCTCTCTCTGCCCCTCCCCCGTTCATGCTCTCTCTCTATCCCAAAAATAAATAAACGTTTAAAAAAAAAAAATTTTTTAAAAAAAAAAAAAGACTAGAAGAACAGATTGCCAAAGTTTTACACTAGTGGTGAGGACCAAGAGAGAACTAACGAAAACCAGGAAACCACCGCCCAGGACAGAAAACAAAGATCCTAACCATGTTCTGATTAAGTGGTTGTGACAACAAGAACATAAATAAATGCCACCGGTTGCTTCTTGGATCTTGAAACAAGCTGGAATATATCAGGAAGAACTACTACTGAAGAAGAATGTTAGTATTAAGAAGAGAGGAATCAAGTTTAGGGAGCAGGGTAATGAAAAATATCTGAAAGTATGGTGAAAATTACTCTGCTGGTCAGGAAACAGCTACACCTAACCCTGGTGAATTGGCTAAGGTAATACCCGATGGAAACGTGAGTGCTGAATACATTTGCAGTGGTGGCGGAATATTGTGGTAACATATTGTTAAATTGCTCTGCACAGGAACTGTATCACTTTGCAAGGCCATAGCAATGTAGGGTCGTGTCTGTTGCCCTACAACCTTACCGGCAGAGAATGTCCTCAAACTTCAGGACATTCGTTAAGCAGGAACTTCATATATAGTTTTTCTAAAAATGTTTCGCATTAAAAAATATCAACATGGGTAAATAATTGTTGCACATGCTTATCCTTCAGGGACTAAGATGGATCTTGTACTCAGTGCTGCAGATTATTATTTTTTTACGCCGTACATCTACCCAGCCTCGTGGCCCGAAGACGACATCTTCCGACAAACTATTAGTCTCCTAATTGTAACAAATCTTGGCGCTTATATCCTTTATTTCTTCTTTGCAACACTGAGCTATTATTTTGTCTTTGATCATTCATTAATGAAGCATCCACAGTTTTTAAAGGTAAGTGATTTTCTTACCTACTTTTTAACTGTGTTTACCATAAAAATAATACGTATTTGTGTGTGAGATTTTCAGGTTAAACTGGTTATAACCATTAAGAAAAATTTCTGCAACCAGCATTAGATGGGTTAGATAGTTTTGGTAGGGCTAATCCCCTCTCTTAATGGAAACAAATAAATGAACCCAACTTCTTTTTTTTTCTTTTTTAATTATAAGCCTGGTGTCTTGCTAGATATATAGAATTTCTTTGCTAACAGTGATGAATAAATAAATGCACACATTTGTGTATTTGCTTTAATGTTTGACTTTCACAAACTGAAGTATGTTTTTACTACGTGTGTGTGTGTGTGTGTGTGTATATATATATATATCTTTTGACACGATAGGAGATTGTAAACTTATTTACAATCATTTTCTATTTCAGTTATTTATATTTATCAGTTCCTCCAAGGACTAAAAAAAGAAAAAATCAAGAGAGGTTTGGGGATGGAAGTTATTTATGAAAGAAAGGCTCATTTTATAAATAGACGTGTAGAATGCGGATTTTGTGAGAAAAAGAGTAAGATCAAGAATTCAAGGTACTTAGCGTATTTGCTTTTTAAAAAAGAAGTGTCTTTCTTACACATGCATTCCCACGTATTAACATTTTAACGGAAACAGTTTAGCAGTAAGCTCCTTCACATAAAAGAGGTTGAAAAATCCATTCCAAGACAATTTCATCAATTTCATGCTGGTTTTGTTTACCATAGACTTTGTGGTTTTTAAGTATTGGAAATTTCATTTTCAGAATCAAGTCTATAGAGAGATTACGTTTACTGTGCAGTCATTGCCGTGGATTAGTATTCCCACTGTTGCATTGTTCCTGCTAGAGTTGAGAGGTTACAGCAAATTATATGATGACGTAGGAGAGTTTCCAAGTGGTAAGTAAATAATATGAACATGAGGCACAGAGTGGTTTCTCTCAAGAACCAAATCTGCCTCTTTTTCTTCTTTTAAAATAATTACAGATTGTTTGTGGGTTTTTTTTTTCAGTTAAAAATTTTTGATGTTGGTTAAATTTTTTTTAATGTTTCTTTATTTTGAGAAAAAGAGACAGAGTGCAAGCAGGGGAGGGGCAGAGAGAGGGGGAGACAGAATCCGAAGCAGGCTCCAGGCTCTGAGCTGTCAGCGCAGAGCCTGATGTGGGCTCAGTCCCATGACCCCGGGATGATGATCTGAGCCAAAATCAAGAGCTGGACGCTCAACCACCTGAGCCCCCCAGGCTCCCCATTTAATTGTTTTTAATGCTTTGTTTTTATGCATTCATGTCTTGCCACATAATGCACGTTTCCTAATCTATCAATTTTAAAGCTGGTCGTGGATGGAATTATGCTTAGGGGAAGACGGATAGATCAGAGATAGAGCTTTGCATTCATTTACTATTCTCTTTATTGAATTCAGACTCCCTCAAAAGCTCAAATGGTACATAATTATAGAAAATCAGAAAATACAGATTTTAAATCCACTGTCCTGCTACCTAGAAACTACCTCTTTTGACATACATCCTCCAGTTTTCTTTTCTTTTTTTTTTTTTTTTAACGTTTATTTATTTTTTGGGGGGGACAGAGAGAGACAGAGCATGGATGGTGGAGGGGCAGAGAGAGAGGGAGACACAGAATCGGAAACAGGCTCCAGGCTCTGAGCCATCAGCCCAGAGCCTGACGCGGGGCTCAAACTCACGGACCACGAGATCGTGACCTGGCTGAAGTCGGACGCTTAACCGACTGCGCCACCCAGGCACCCCGCATCCTCCAGTTTTCTATGCATGTATACTTCATCATTTATGCTACAAAAATGAAACCCTACTACACATACTGGTTTGGACTTCGCTTTTTTTTCTTAGTAGTGTATATATATGTGGCTATCTTTTCATTCAGTAAATATTGACCTTATATAGTGTATGAGTTACAGTATCACATTATGTAGATATCCATAGTTTATTTAAATGATCCCCGATTTTTAGGCCTTTAGATTATTCCTTTTTTTCTCTTGTAGCCAGTCCTGCAATGACTAAATTTTTGTGAAATTCTGAAATTATGTAATGAAGAGACATTTCTGGTGTCTAGTATTAGAAAGCGAGAATAGTAGTTAACATTTATTGAGTGTTAATATGTACCAGCTACTTCTAAGCTTTCCACACGTATCAATCCATTTTATTCTATATCGGTTCTACGACATAGGTCCTGTTATTACGTTCCTCTTATAGGTGAGTAAATTAATGCACAGAGAGTGTCAGTAACTTGCCCATTCAGCAAATAAGTGGTCATTCAGCAAATAAGTGGTCTATCTGGGACTGGCCCTCAGGTTCGCTTGCACCCACACAGCTGCTGTCCAAGTAAGAGGTTAGATATTTAAAAGAAGGAACAAGAATTATACAGTAGGGTGATGAATTGACTAGGCCTTGAAAAGTGGATAGGACTCTGAGTAAATATAAAAGGAGAAAGTGCATTCTAGATACATGGAACAGAATGAGTAAAGGTACAGAGGTGAGACTTTCAAGATGTTGGGAGGACACTGGGTAAACCAGCCCGGTTAGTACAGGAATGGGTCAGGCAGGAAAGATCAGAAAAAGTTGGGTTGTGGAGGAAATGCTAGGTTTTAGGTATTTAGCGGGAAATAAAGTTCTAAGCAGGAAAATAGTGTGTAAAGATATGTTTTATGAGGATTAAGATGAAGGAAAAATAAACAGTGTTATTTATGCCCAGAGATTTAAATAAGAAAGATGCCTTAAGCATGTGTTTTTTTCTGTCTCATAAATGTCTTCATAATTTAATATTTGAGGTGGGGGCACTTTAAGGTTTTATGAGAGGCAAATGAGAAAATGAGCAGATACCAGAGAGATTAGGAAGATTAATTTATAATGTATTGAATTAGCCAAAACAGTTGATAGTGTTAGGTCTAGGATCATATTTGGTCCACTGAGATGGACAAGTCAAGTACAAAGTAAATTCTGATCCTGGAAGCCGGATCTTGGTTCTGATCTATCGTGTTGTCTCTTCTAGGCTGGTTTCGGCTCATTGTTAGTATACTGTCCTTCCTCTTTTTCACTGACATGCTGATCTACTGGATTCACAGAGGCCTTCATCATAGACTTGTGTATAAGGTAGAGTGAAATTTAGGGGAAAGAGAAAAACTATATCCATTTCAGCAGTGTATGGTTACAAGTTCTGTTTTCTGTCTCCCAGAATTTCCTGTAACTTACTAAATACCTAAGTAGCCACAGCATGACAGATACCAGGTTCATTTTGTTTGTGTTCTTTATGGGTCTGGAGGGGCTATGTTACAATGTTACTGTTTCAGGTAAAGGAGGGCATTTTATAACATGAGTGATTTTGCTGAATTTATAGAGATTTTTTAGTTAGGTCATTGGAAATGACATGCTCATGACATGGGCATGGAAAGCTAAGTTGAAAAGTGAAGGTGGTTATTAACTGTGTTCTTTCCTTCTGTAGCGCATACACAAACCTCATCATCTCTGGAAGATTCCTACTCCATTTGCCAGTCATGCTTTTCACCCCGTGGATGGCTTCCTTCAGAGTCTACCTTACCATATATACCCTTTTATCTTTCCACTACACAAGGTGGTTTACTTAGGCTTGTACATCCTGGTCAATATCTGGACGATTTCCATTCATGATGGTGATTTCCGTGTTCCCCACATTTTAAGGCCATTTATTAATGGCTCAGCCCATCATACAGACCACCACATGTTCTTTGACTATAACTATGGACAGTATTTCACCTTGTGGGATAGAATTGGAGGCTCATTCAAAAATCCTTCCTCCTTTGAAGGGAAGGGACCACTTAGTTACGTGAAGAAGATGACAGAAGAAAAATGGAACAGCCACGCAGAAAACGGTTGTAAAAATGGAAAATTATTCAGTGGAGAGCTTACAAAGACTGAGTAGTAGATTTTTGCCCTGTTATTGAATATGACAAAATATTTTTAGTTAAGGAAAAATAATCTACATACATACAACCAAGAGACATAGCAAGTAAATGGTATTTGAAAGTCCACGTTGTGGGTTCTGCTCATCATGATGGTAGGTCAAGGAAAGATGCTGTCTGTGAACACCAAGATTTTCAACCTCGTGCTTACAATACTAAGTGTTGGTCTAAAGGGCAAGTTATGTCTTTCTAGCCAGCGTATCTATAATTTGTATAGCCTCAGCGGTTTTTGTAAGGATAGAGAATAAATTATCGAGGGGACTAGGTTATGTCCTTTTGCCTTAATCCACCCATACTGATTAAGAAAAATATGTTATGCTTGATAATACCAACACTAAGCATCATAACAAAGAAATACTAATAGGAATAGGGTTCCTTATTTCAGGAATGGTTAAGTCTTCAGTGTTGGTATGGTAATGACTACCCACAGTGTTTGTTCAAGTGGAAACATCAGTGTGAAAAAAAACTCTGATAAAACATTAGCAGCCAAGTAAATGACCTAATTAATACCAGGTATAAGAAGATTATCATCTTCCTACATGTAGGAAGCTTCTCTGTAGACATTGTCAAATAATTGCATTTTACTGATGAAAACATAAACTAGAATTTTTAAGAAAATATTCATACTACCATGATTTAATCCAAACCTGGGACTATTTTAAGATTTTGATGGTTATTGTTTTAAACCATTGTTTAATAAGTATTATGTGAACCTGAGTATATTTAGAAAGGGAAATTTGATGCCCAAGTAATATATTTGACATTACTGCTTTTTTAATTAAAAGGATGCACTGCACTTTTGATACGTTTCAAAGTTACAATCCTGTAATTTCCTATGAAAGGAAGTAATTGCCAAAAATTTAGGCCTATCACTGAAGATTAGCTTTGAAATCTTATTTTCTCTCCTCTCCCTTCACTTTCCCCCACATTCTGTGCAAGAAGATTTAACAAATACTTTCGTAAAGAAATGTCGTGTGTTGTAACAAATATGTTGGAAAAACATGATTTGGAAAGGCATTCTATAAGCTATTTATGTAAAATCAATAAAAGTTGATTATCACTATTATTAAACTGTATCAGTTAAATATTGTAACCGCACAAAGTATTCTTTGTACACATTTTGTGTCAACTTGAAGCCACAGACATGATGTGGATCGTTGAAACTTTTAAATGTTCCCAAATGCTCCAAGTCAAGAGAGAAAGAAGGGGGTAGCACATTCTTTTTATACTCACATTCTTACTAGACGTGAGTGTTTTAGCAAGAGACCCGTCATAAAACTTAATGCTTGGTGTCCTGAAGAAAGTATTTTTTTCTGAGTTACTGTTGACAGGGTCCTACTACTTAAACATACTAGCGTGCCAGCTGGTGTTCTGTAACTGACAAATGCAGACAAGTGATGTTCACTAACCCCCCTGGCTCCAGTGCTCCACTTTGACCCCCCAAAATTAGGAAATTAAGCAAACTTTGTTTCCTCTGATAATGACAGCTAATATTCAAGTTTTCTATTTCTGTTTCAGTTTTGGTAGTTTATCTGTTTCTAGGAATTTACCCGTTTCTTCCAGGTTGTCCAATTTGTTGGCATATCATTTTTCATAATATTCTCTTGTAATAGTTTGTATTTCTGTGGTGTTGGTTGTTATTTCTCTTCTCTCATTTGTGATTTTATTGATTTGGGTCCTCCCTCTTTTCTTTTGGGTAAGTCTGGCTAGACGTTTATCAATTTTACTAACTTTTTTCTCAGGACGTGCCCCTGGTTTCATTGATCTGTTCTATTGTTTTTTTAGTTTCTATATCATTTATTTCTGCTCTAATCTTTATTATTTCCTTCATTCTGCTGGTGTTAGACTTTGTTGTTCTTTTTCTAGCTTCTTTACGTGTAAGGGTGGGTGGTTTATTTGAGATTTTTTTTTGCTTCTGAGGGCAGGCCTGTATCGCTGTATAGTTCCCTCTTAGGATCGCTTTTGCTGCATCCCAAAAGTTTTGGACTCTTGTGGATGACAGCTAGTGTTTATTGAGTTTCACTCCTGATCAGGCACTATTAGAAGTCCTTGACATGAGGAAATTGGAATGCAGTTGTATGACTTTTCCAAGGTTATTTCTCTCATGTAAAGCCCAGTGTGGATGTTTCTGGTCAGTGGGCAGCTCTCCCCAGTCATTCTGAGACCCAGGCTCCTTCCATCTTGGGACTACCTATCTCTAGTTTACAGTCTTCCTTGTTGAAGAAGCCCACAGAGGAAGAGGGAAAGGTACCCATGGAAAATGTTTGTGGGTCAGGCCTAAAAGTCATGCATATCCCTTGCCATGTTCCTTTGGACAGCACTTAGTTGTATGGCCAATCACACTGAAAGAGATTCTGGAAAACGTGTCCAATTGTGCCTGGAAGGATGGGGCAACTGCTTTCTGGAACAGCTAGCCAGTTTGCCATGCGCACATAATTTATTCTTTTCGGGGGTCCCAGTAAAAGGCATTGAAGTGATGAATGAGCCCCCAGAGTATTTCAAGTTATCCATCCACTGGATGTCTTTGTGCCCTTAATTAACTGTGTGTTAGTTTCCTCTAGGTTCTTACTACTGTGTCGCTAATAGAAAAGAAAGGACATGGGGCGCCTGGGTGGCTTGGTCGGTTAAGCATCCGACTTCAGCCAGGTCACGATCTCGCGGTCCGTGAGTTCGAGCCCCGCGTCGGGCTCTGGGCTGATGGCTCAGAGCCTGGAGCCTGTTTCCGATTCTGTGTCTCCCTCTCTCTCTGCCCCTCCCCTGTTCATGCTCTGTCTCTCTCTATCTCAAAAATAAATAAACGTTAAAAAAAAAAATTTAAGAAAGGACAGAATTTATAGGGAGAGGAAAGCTTCCCAAAAACGTTAGTAATAATCAAGCTGGTCTGTACTCTCCCATCTTTTTTTTTTTCTTTTTTTCCGCCTTTTTAAAAAAATTCTAATCTTATTAAGCGGTATGATGTTTAGAGGTCTGCCATTATTTTCTATACTACTACTGCATCGGCCAATCTCCTTTAGAGGAATTCAGACAATATTCGTGGAAGTGAGGATCTAAATTCCCTCTCACAGGAACATCAAGTGAAAGGTTTTCCCCCTTGACTTTGAAACCTTTTGTAGTTAAAGAACCGAAAGGGACAGTCAACATTGTCCACTTTTATGATAGAAATTGAGGGGCGCCTGGGTGGCGCAGTCGGTTAAGCGTCCGACTTCAGCCAGGTCACGATCTCGCGGTCCGTGAGTTCGAGCCCCGCGTCGGGCTCTGGGCTGATGGCTCAGAGCCTGGAGCCTGCTTCCGATTCTGTGTCTCCCTCTCTCTCTGCCCCTCCCCCATTCATGCTGTGTCTCTCTCTGTCCCCAAAATAAATAAACATTAAAAAAAAAAAAAGAAATTGGGAAATGGATGGAGATGGTACAAGAACACATTTCAAAAACCCAGAGACTTTTATCAGGTGCTGTCCCTGTTCTTTGCTGTCTCTGGTTCTTTGTGCTGTGTCTCTCTGTGCTGTGAATTTCCTACTTCTCATTTCTCTGTCCCATGTTTCTTTCTCTTCCCATCTTAAAAGAAGTCAGGGACAGATCCAGCAAAGAATTGTGAGTTCAGGTTTTGGTACATGGGGTCTGCAGTGCTAGCAGACTATTTAAATAGGGATGATGTCTGGGAGGAAGAAGGAAAGTAGGAAGACCAATCAGAACAAAGATTTGAGATTAATTCAGAGAAGAAAAAGTTTAAGGCCATGAGATTGCCAAGAGAGCATGAAAAAAGCTATCCAAAGAAACAAACCAACTTAAGGGATAAAGAACTTCCTTTCCTGGTCTTCCCAACTTCTTCAGTGTCAAAAACCTTGACTGGCAGTCTTCTATCAGCAGTTACTGCTTTCTGCCCTGTATCGTTGTTAAGTGCACCCAATTTATTCTAGACCCCGGAATCCTTCAAAGTAGAGACCGGGTGTGAATCATCACTGTATTAAAGTATGTGTCCTTGAAGGACATGGTTGAGGTTAGGGGCACCTGGGTGGCTCAGTCAAACATCTGACTTCGGCTCCGGTCATGATCTCACGGTCTGTGAATTTGAGCCCCGTGTCAGGCTTTGTGCCAACAGCCCCCATCTCCCCCCCCCCCCCCCGCTAAAATATGGTTGGGGTTTGATAAATACTTTGCTGAATGAATTAATGAAGTGGTGGAAATGCCCTTCCCTTCAATAAACATTTAAGGAACCCCCTACCAGGGGTCACACACTGCACCAGATGCTGCAAATATTTATGCTGTAGATTCTTTTTTTTTTTTTTAACGTTTATTTTTGAGACAGAGAGAGACAGAGCATGAACAGGGGAGGGTGACACAGAATCTGAAACAGGCTCCAGGCTGTCAGCACAGAGCCCGACACGGGGCTCGAACTCACAGACCACGAAATCATGACCTGAGCCGAAGTCGGCCGCTTAACCCACTGAGCCACCCAAGCGCCCGAATGCTGTAGATTCTTAAGCACTGTCTTTTTAGCCAACAATTCAGGTCTTATTCATTAGCTGACCTTTGCTGAGTGCCTGGGAAGAGTCAAAGGGAAAGTAAAGAGGATTCAGATGGGTCCTAATCAAGGATGGACTGTCCTTTTTTTTTTTTTCTTTCCATTCAAAGTTCACTAGGAATGAAGGAACAAAACTTGCCAGTACCCTGGATTCTGACCATATAGGAATCAGTAGTAAGAGAACCGATCAGGGAGTTGAATGCGTCTGCGTGGAGTTACTACATAACAGTGTTCCGGATACAAAAAAAAAAAAAACTTCAAAATTATTGGTTGATTACACCAAGAAATGACGAACCTGGGAGGACAATCTATAACTTCAGCTGGAGTATAATTCATCTCAGAGGAATTACAGACACTAATTGCTTTAGAGTTAAATAGTTTTGAGTCCTGGCTCTGCCCCTTGCAAATTGCATGACCTTGGTTTCTCTATCTGCAAACTGATGAAAATACTGCCTACCTAATAAGATTAAACGGGTTAGAAACACTCAATTAAATGTCAACCGAGGCTATAATTCATGTAAATTGTGAGCCTCTGCTTTCTAGGCTCAGTGATTATTGTCATTACACCTGGGATAGCCCCTCAATGGAAATCAACTACTGGGAGAAAAAAAACGCCCCTGGGTACTTTGGCCTTAACATGGGAGGGTGAAAGACACAGGGTGAACAAGAAATAGGGAGCACAGAGGAAAATCCTAAGAAAAGCCAAAGTTAACACATATACTGTAAATTTTCTTTGTAGCAATTGTAAGATATCTAAATTATTGCTAAATTATTTTAAAAATGCATTGCTGGGGCACCTGGGTGACTCAGTCGGTTAAGCGTCTGACTCTTGGTTTCAGCTCAGGTCATGATCTCACCGTTCGTGGGGTCAGGCTCTGAGCTTACAGTACGGAGCCTACTTGGAATTCTATGTCTCTCTCTGCCCTTCCCCCCGCCACCAGAATAAATAAATAAATAAATAAATAAACTTCAAAAAAATAAAATATTTGTACTATAGACTTTCATCCACTCCTTATATCATTTTATCTATTTTAAAATTATAATTTTACACACTAAGCCATTTCCTTGTATGAAAATGTGGCCTCCTGACATGTTCTACCAAACAAACAAATAGGAACCTGGACACTTAGTGCACATTCTGATATTTGAGAGCACTTGCTGTGGTGAGTTTTGTCCAGTGCTTCATCAAGATTTTTTTCTTTTAATTAACTTAATGGAGGTATCATTTAAATACAGTAAAATGTACTCATTGTATGGTTCAATGAGCTTTTATAAATACGTACACCATCCAAGCAGCACCCAGTGAAGATATAGAACATTTTCAGGGTGCCTGGGTGGTGTAGTCAGTTAAGCGTCCCATTCTCGATCTCAGCTCAAGTCATGATCTCACGGGTTCGTGAGTTCAAGCCCTGCATCAGGCTGTGCGCTGATGCCGTGGACCCTGTCTCTCTTTCTCTCTGCCCCTCCCCCACTTGTTCTCTTTCTCTCTCTCAAATAAACTTTAAAAATATTAAAATTAAAAAAAAAAGATACAGAACATTTTCTTTACCAGAAAAAAATTTATCTTCCTTCACAATCTCTCCACATCCCTTAGGTAACCACCAATCCACTTTCTGTTATTGGAGATGAATTTTGCTTGTTCTAGAATTTCTTACAGATTGAATCAGTATGTACACTTGTGTCTAGTTTTTTTAGCTTACATGTTTTGAAATTCAGGCTATTGCATATGTCTGTAGTTTGTTCCTTTTTGTCTCTGTTCCATTGCGGTATATTACAATTTGTTTATCTGTGTGTCTACCGATGGATTTCTGGTCTATTTCTAGGTGAGGTTATTATGAATAAAGCCGCTACAAACAAATGTACAAGTCTTTGTATGGATCTATGTTTCCCTTTCTTTCTGGTAAATACCTGTTCGTATAATGCCTCAGTACCAGGGTAGATATGTGTTTAATTTTACAAGAAACGATCAAACTCTTCTCCAAAGTGTACCATTTTACATTCCGACTACAAATGATGAGAATTCCATTTCCTCCACATCCTCACAAACAGTATTGTCAGTCCTTATTTTTAGCCATGCTAGTGGGTGTGGAGTAGTGTCTCATTGTACTTGATTTGTATTTTCCTATGACTAATTATGTTAAACACGTTTTTTTTTTTCATGCTTTTTGGCTGTTTTACACTTCTTTTCTGAAGTATCTGTTCAAGTCGTTTGGCCACATTTTAGATCAAGTTGTTTTTCTATTAGTGATTTATAAGAATTTTTATATATTGGCACAAATCCTTTGTCAGATATATGTGTTACAAATGTTTACTCCAATCTGTAGCTTGCCTTTTCATTTCCTTAATTGTATTTTTAAAGTCAAAAACAGGAAAGTTATTTAATTTTGATTAAGACCAATTTATCAATTTACATCTTTGATAATTATTGCATCTTATGTCCCATTTAAGAAGTCTTTGCCTATCTCAAAGCAAGCTCGGACTTCTTTTTGGGGGAAGATTTTTGATAATGCATTCAAATTCGTAATAGAAGACTTTTCATATTTTTATTTCTCCATTTGTCAGTTTTGATACACTGGTTTTTAAGAAATTTGTTTATTTCGTTTTAAGTTTTCAGATTTTTTGCCATAAAGTTGTAACATTCCCCTATTACACTTTTATTTTTTTTAATGTTTATTTATTTTTGAGCGGGGGACAGGGCAGAGAGTGGAAGACTTAGGATCTGAAGCAGGCTACACAAGGACAAGGACAGTAGAGAACCCGATTCGGGGCTTGAACTCATGACCCAAGAGATCGTGGCCTGAGCCACCCAGGGGCCCCTCCCTCTTACACGTTCAAAGCTTACAGGATCTGTAGTGATGTTTCCTTTTTTTTTTTTTAGAAGATCTTTTTTTTTTTTGATGTTCCTTTTTAAAATTCCTGATACTGATCATTTGTTTTCTTCCTTTTCTTGATCAGTAGAGCTGAGCGAATATACATTTAGTTGATCTTTTTTAAAGAATCTACTTTTCGCTCTGTTGATTTTTCTCCATTGCTTGTCTTCGGTTTTGTTACTTTCTGCTTTTTCCTTTTATTTTTTTGGGGTTACATTGATCTCTGTGTCTCTCTCCCTTTCTCCCTTTCTATGTCTTCTCTTTAACTTCTCAAGACAGAAGCTCAGATCAGTGATTTTTTTTTCTTTATAAATATAAACATTTAAAGCCACCGAATTTCCTGTAAGGTCTGCGGTGACTGCATGCCACACATTGTGATACGCTGTGTCTTCATTGCTATTTAGTTGCAAGTATTTTCTATTTTTCAGAGCGATCTCTTCTGTGACCAGTGGTACGATGGCCTTGTACTGGGTCAGCTTAGCCGAGCCAGAATGGTGTTTCCCGAAATTACTCTCCTACAGGGTTGTGGGTTAGCACGGCTGCCCAAGTCGTTTTGTGTCAGATTTAGAAGGTGGAAATGGAGCGGCAACCATGTTACTTTTCACGCTTGGAAAGATGAGGCGGTCTAGGAATCACTGTTGCCGATTCAGTCAAGTTGTAACTTCGCAGTTGGCTCGCGAATGCAATCGGCCCAATGCAGCATCTGGGCCTGCAGCAGCCGTGACTCCACTCTGCTCCCCTTCAGCTTCTCCCAGTTCTGGGCCTGATGTGTGTTTAAGCCTCTGCCGCCCTCCATCTCAAAGGGGTGGTGAGGGGTTGACAAAGGCACCGGTCCACCGTCCTGAGTTGCACAGTCTCCCAAGTGCTAGTCCATCCTCGTCGCCCCCTCGTGCCCACCTCACATTTGCCTTTCCTTCCTGACTTCCTCCTCCACAGACTTCAGATCCCAACACCAGACGGAAACGATCACCTCCTATGAACCGTAACCAGCCTTCACAGTTAGCTGTGGTCAAATCCTCGCTTCTCTGATGGAATGCTGATAAAGAACCTGCCACTGAAAGTGATCCCAGGGGTCAGAATCTTAAGAATCAGACCTCTGTTGGGGCACCTGGGGGGGGGGGGGCTCAGTCGGTTGAGCATCCAACTTCAGTTCAGGTCATGATCCCACAGTTCATGGGTTGGAGCCCTGAGTCAGGCTCTGTGCTGACAGCTCGGAGCCTCGAGCCTGTTTCAGATTCTGTGTCTCCCTCTGTCTCTGCCCCTCCCCCCCTAACACTCTGTCTCTCTCTCTCTCTCAAAAATAAATAAACATTAAACACAATTTTTTTAAAAGAATCAGATCTCTGCAGACTTTTCAAGTCACTATGTTTGGATACCTGACACTAGCATAACATTGTGTATTTCAATTAAAAAATTTAAAAAACAATCAGTTCTCTGAACTGGTCTTGTGTTATCTGCAAGCGATTCTCTGATTCAGTTAGCTTTAAAGTCACCAGTGACCCTGTTTCCAAAATTAAAGGGGATGTTGGAAGTCCGTGATCTTGCAATAGCAAAACAGTTACTTAAATAATCACTTGGAGACACCTGTAATCAAGTGCATGTGGAAGACAAGGCTTGGGAGGAACAAGTGTTTGAGGCATAGAACATTCTAGTGGAAACGGAGTGTAAAAAGCTTATGCAGAGCTTCTAAGTGTGCTGAGAAACTTAGACAAAGATGATGAGTTTATGACTTTAAATTCCCAGTTCGGCACCCAACTAAGGAGCCCAAACGCCCTAAATGAGAATTGCCCTAAATGAGAATATGCCCTAAAATAAACTCTTACCTCTGCAGTTGTAGAGCCAAATTTCTGAAAGCCACGTCAAAGTTTCATTGTGCTGGCAGCAAATTAAATTCCTGATCTTATTGACTTTTATATGTTAAAGGTATGGCATTGATGGGGAACGAGTAGGACTCTGAAAATGAGATAAAGGTATTAAAAGAATTCTGCACCCCAACTCCAGTGTGTGTGTGTGTGTGTGTGTGTGTTGGGGAGGGAGGGATTCATACCACCAAGCAATTCTCTGACCCCAGCTGGGTGAACTGCCTTTCAACTCCACTCTGACTCTACTCAGAGATCGCATCAGATTTCACAGGGTAAGGGCTCAGTCCCACAAGACTGGCCACTTCAGATGCCAGCTGTTACCTGTACTTGCTTCTGACCCACAGGCTATAACCCAGAGGTTTTCACAACCGCCTCCTTGAGTTTGAATAATTTGCTGGAGTGGCTCACAGGACTCAGGAAACCTGTTTACTCGCTAGATTACTGGCTTATTACAGAGGATATTAAAGGATACGAATCAGCAGCCAGGTGGAGACTTAGTAGGGTGGGGTCCTGAACAAAGGAGCTTCCCTCCTTGTGGAGTCCGGGGCTTGGCCTGGTGCCACGCAGAAAGGTTCCAGTTCCCAAACCTATACACTCTGAAGCCCCCCCCCCTTTTTTTTATGGAGGCTTCATTATAGAGGCATGATTGATGAAGTCATTGGCCATTCGTGATTGATTCAACCTCCAGTCCCTCACCCCTCCCAGGAAATAAGAGAACTGAAAATTCTATCCCTCTAGTCACATGGTTGTCTCTCCTAGCAATCAGTGCCCATCCTTCAGTGTGGTCCAAAAGTTAGCCCATTAACATAACAAATGACACTTTTATTACTCTCCTCACTTAAGAAATCCCAAGAGTTTTAGGAGCTGTGTGTGCCAGAAACTGGATGAAGACCAAATATATATATTTTTATTATAGATCACAATATCACAGGTAGATAGGCAGATTTGATGCAACTAGGGACCTTGAGCCCATAAATTCTACTGAGCCTCCTCGGGCAGTAGAAGAGAAAATTGTGTGGTAGGCAAAGTATTGTGACAGCACTATTTAGCAGAAAGATATATGGCATAAAAGTAATATGCATTCAGATACTGGTTCTGAGCTTATATAGTTTCTTCTATTGATAGGGAAAAATCTGTTATAAGATGGCTGACAGGACTGATGGGGGATTCCAGTCCCTGTCCGAAGACCCCCCTTCCGGGTTTTTCTTCTTACCCAAAAGACTTGCCACACTCCAAAAGACTATAAATTGTCCCCACTGCTGATGCTCTGGGCTCAGACCTCTGGAGAATGATCTCCTCTGCACCCACCTGTGTAAAATAAATCTCTTGCCTTCCAAGATCTCCCAGTGGAGAGCCACCCAGGCGCCCCGAATAATATTTTGTGTAATACCTTGTGCGGAGCCCATTACATGCATTATCTTATTTAATCTTTCCCAAAAACCTATGAGGCACATTCTATACTTTACATATGAAGAAATTTGAGACTGCGAAGGTGAATCTGTGCAAAATCACAGAGCAAACTTATGGGGAAGTCAGGATTTGAACTCAGGATTTAAACGTAGTTCTGTTTAGAGGCACCTGGGTGACTCAGTCAGTTGAGCATCCAACTTCGGCTCAGGTCATGATCTCGAAGTTCGTGAGTTCAAGCCCCACATCAAGCTCTGTGCTGACAGCTCAGAGCCTGGAGCCTGCTTCAGATTCTGTGTCTCCCTCTCTCTCTGCCCCTTCCCCGCTCATACTCTGTCTCTCTCTGTCTTTAAAAAAAATGAATAAACGTTGAAAAAAAATTCAAACATAGTTCTGTTTCAATTCACAACCTTTGGTTATGCGCTAGGATAACACTGCTGTAATGTAAAGATAAACTGACTTAACCCTTACAGAGTACCTAGATCAAAGGGCCTCATGGTTAGCACTCGGTAATTGTTATTATTCATTCTACACCAGCTAACCAAAGCCCTTTGACCAGTTTTACTTCCCTTCAACTCTCGCTATCACCCTCTTTCTCTAGGTTAAAGCCCGGTGATTAATTCATTCACAGGGGTGAATGATTAACATCGTAACCCTTCTTCTAGAACCTTTTATGCAATTGCAAAATGTCAAACCTGTGGAGGACACTAAGGATCATGAGTTCAACCCTTTATTTACAGAAGGAACAAGTCCAAAGAGATACGCGGAATTAGTCAGCGTCACATTGTGAGTTTGTAGGCAGGATGGTAACTCTGTGGAGAAGGTTAAGAGAAAAACAAACTAAAGCAGGTGTTCAAATTCCCTCTAAAGCAACTATGCTAATGATATCATGTAGGGCAGCTCCCACTGTAAACTTTTTGGAGGGGCCGGCGTTGCAGAAAAAGTAGTCTCTCTCGATGAGTGTGAAATCACTTAGTGGGTAGTTGTGGGTAATCCTTGCAGATCCTATTGTTCGAAGTACCATCCTGTAGGAAATTGAGGAATCTGTTTATCAGACTTTTGGATTAAGAGCTGGCGTGGGAAGTTCCCACTCCCTTTGAGATGCCAGGCTTCCAGCTACTTGAGTAGTAATTAGAAATTCGGTGCCTATGGACAGAGAAAGGCTTATGTTAGACTCAATCTTAGACTTTAGTTAGCACCCAGCACGAGGGCTCAAAGGGATAGGGAAATGTTTCCTTGCTTCCTCTTTCTCCTTCTGTTCAGTAATTCACACCTGAAGCCACTAGGTGGTGTCAAACAAGGACGATTCCTCTCAGTGACCGTCTGGCACAGGAGCTGGACCCCTCGCAGGCTGAGGGAGGCTTTGGGCTTCATGCGACGTTCGGTATATGCCCTACCCTTGAGAATAAATAAAAGTTTTCAAGTACATTTAATTAATGTTTTTAAAAAAAATGAAGTGGGGGGGGCGCCTGGGTGGTTCAGTCGGTCAAGCGTCCAACTTCGACTCAGGTCACGGTCTCACGGTCCGTGGGTTCAAGCCCCATGTCAGGCTCAGTGCTGACAGCTCAGAGCCTGGAGCCTGCTTGGGATTCTGTGTCTGCCTTTCTCTCTCTCTCTCTCTGCCCCTCCCCTGCTCACTCTCTGTCTCTCTCTCAAAAATAAATAAACGTTGGAAAAAATTTTTAAAAAATGAACTCCCACGGTGCTGCTTCATAAGCAGAGCAGAGAGCCGCCCGAATGAAAAGAGAGCGAGCCGCGTGGGCATCTGCGAAAGAAACATTCAGGGCAGGTCTTTGGGGTGTTTGAGAAAGAACAACGAGGTCGCCGTGACCTGGGCCTGGTAAGATCTGGAAAGTTATGGAACTATGAGGAAGTGTAGAAGTTACACACGGAGGTAAGGAGAGTGGGAAGGCCGGAAGGTGCGCTCAGGTTGCCTGGAGTCTCGAGGAGTGAGCACCAGGACCTGTGAGTCGAAGGAGAAAGGATTTGAGGCGTAACGTTTAATGAAAATGCTGCAATGTTGCGTCAGTCTCAAAAGCGTGGAGATAAATCTGCACGACCTGGCTTTTTGGTAGTCAGACGCTTGGGTCTTGACTTGGGGCAGCTGACTTACCCCTCCAGGCTTCTGTCCCCCCCCCCCCCCTCGTCAAAGAAAGAGCCAAATTTCCTATCTCTTCCTTCTCCCGTGCCACCGTCTTACATATTAGACGTTTAAATATACGAATGAAGACTGATAACGGGACAACACACGGGCATTAAAATTACAATCGCTTTGAAAGGCTGAAGTAAAAGCACATGTAATGGGCGGCGGGGGGCGGGGGGTGTTCTTGGTTATAGACTGACATTACATTCCTTCCAGTGGGTTTTTTTTTTCCTCTCCCCAATTTTGTTTGTTTTGTTCTGTTTTTCCCTGCTGAGGCTGAGTAGTTTCCAGGATCAGACTGTAGGTGGGGCAGTTACACTTTTCCCCACGTGCTAGCAATAAAAGCTAGCTCATCCACACTTCTTGTCTAGACAGAGGACGTGCACAGAATCATAAAACCTGCAGACCGGAGGGCTCTGGAAAGGTCATCTGCTCCCTCCCTTGTCTATAGAAAATCTCACCCCTCGACCAGCCCGGCGCTGATGCATCCATTCTCCCTGCTGGGTTCCTTTTGGCTGAGTTTAAATCTCCACCGTTCCAGGCCTGGCCGTTTATTTTAGGCGCAACAACAAAATACGCAAACCGAATAAAATCCAGTATGTGCATGTGCCCACATCCCCTCCCCGTGGGGCAGCATAGCACTCTTGGTGCGACAGGCTATCGGAGTGATTTTCCACATTCTGATGGTTTAGTAAATGTCATCTGCGGGCTCTCACAAAGCATCGTGGTTGTCTTAGGTTATTTCCCAGTATTTTGGGTCCTGATAGAGAGAGAGAAAACACCAGCAAATATATTTACAAAATGGCAGGACTAAAAATCAGCAGGGCAAGATTTAGACAGATGAACATCCCCACTGGCCCCGGGAAGATGCTTATGTCAATAATGTGTGTCTCGCCCAGAAGGAGGTGTATGAAAAGATTTTTTTTTTCAATTATATGCAACTAGTATGCTCCTGAAATTTTTTCTGTGAAGCTCTACTGTCTGCATATTTAATCCTGTTTTTCCATTAGAAATCACAGCGTTAGGGCACCAAGGTGACTCAGTTGGTTAAGAGTCTGACTCGATTTCGGCTCAGGTCATGATCTCACGGTTCGTGGGTTCCAGCCCCTCGTCGGGCTCTGTGCTGACAACACAGAGCCTGCTTGGGATTCTCTCTGCCTCTCTCTCTGGTCTCCCCCACAAAATAAATAAATAAACCGAAGGAAGGAAGGAAGGAAGGAAGGAAGGAAGGAAGGAAGGAAGGAAGAAATCACAGTGTTTCCCCCTTCTTTGGAAAAACCTAGGCCTAAGAGTTAATAAAGCCACATTTAGGGGTATAGTAATTTTTAACTGTTTAAAGGACAATGTTTTCATGGTCAACCACTAATCATACTACTCAAAGCAGGTTGCAGAGTATGTGTGCAAATTAGCCAGCAAGCCTAAAGGGAATAAAAGCCGTGAGTTATTTAAATCAGATGTTAGACGCCTTTGCAGTTACACTCGCGCCCAGTTTTCTACAACAGGAGAGGACACGGCTGTCTTTTTGTGTTGCAACCTTTTCCTCCCCAAGTTTATAAAAGAGCCTAGTTATTTTCAAATGAACAGGTTGGTTTGGAATTAGCAGTTGATTAGCAAATGGGAAAATGCACAGGGACCACCTTCTGGAAGGAATGGGAAAATCCTCGCATATGAACGTTCAGATAATGTTGTTATTATCATTTAGGTAAATTTGTTCATTCAACTAGCAGTTGTGAGAATCTAGTGTATATTGGACATTAGATAGGAGGTGGGATAGAGCTGTGAACAGTTAAATGGGAAATATCAATAAATAAAAAATAGTGAATATTTTCATAGGAAATATACAGAAGTGCTATGGGGTCCCAAGGCAGTAGGACCTAACTTAGCCTGGGGTTGAAGGTGGGGGGGAAGGAAAGATCTCCAAAAATGTTGGACCGTTAATCACAGATCTGAAGGTGACACGTGGAAGGGCCAGTAGAAGAAGGTTCCAGGTAGAAAGAACTGGATGGAAGGAAGTCGAGAGTTGGAAGAACATGGACCATCAAAGACCAGGAAGGAGGTCTAGCACGGTGGGAATATGGAATCCTAGAAAGACTGGTATGCAAGGTGAGGATGTTCGGTTTTACCCCAAGAGTGACGGGACGATACTGAAGAATGTATTCAGGGAAGTAACAGGTTGAGACCTGTGTCTGAGGAATACCACACTGCCTGCTGGGTGAATGGATGGGTGGCAGGGGGATATAGATTTGGAAGTTAGCAGCATATAGATGTTAATAAGAGCCCTGAGAGAGGTGGCCCAGGGAGTATGTGTTGAGTGAAACAAGGGCCAAGGACAGAAACCTGAATAATACTGGAAGGTCAAGCAGAAGAAGAGAAACCAGTAAAGAAACTTGGAAGGAGCCCACCCAATGAGGTTAACCAGGAGAATGGTGCTTTGCAGGAACCAAGACAAGAGACTGCTTCAAAATGGAAGCAACCATCAGCGGTAACACATGTGGCCAAGTAGCCAAGCAAACTCAGGACTGAGGAGCTTCTAGTGTATTTAACACAGGGAGGTCTAGGGTGAGCTCGGCTCAAGCCGTGTCAGTAGGGTGAGAGGAGCAGAGCTAGCCTGGGGTGGGTGTGCAGTGACTGGTTAGTGAAGACGTGAAGATAGATGGCTCTTCAAGAAGTCCAGCAGCAAATGCAGAGCAAAGATGGAGCCAGGGGTGGATGGTGGGGCATTGGGTCAAGGTGGGAGATGTTTTATAAATGCGAGAAAATTGGAGGATATTTAAGTACTGAAGGAAGTGACGGATTGAGCGGAGGGAGTTGCAGAAAGTCTGTGAGGAGGTCACTGGAGGCTGGAGAGGCTGAGATTCAGGATACAGGAAGAGCAGCGACTTTGGAAAGAAGGAGGAATGTGCTTCTGCTGTCAAGGGAGGGAAGGAGGAGAAATTGGGTGTGGAGATTGAGACATTTGTGAGTTTAGTGGCGAATATTTGAGATTGTTCCTGTCCGGTGACTCTCATTTTCTCTGTGAGGGAGAAAGGGTCTGAGGGGGACCTTTTTCAACATACCCATTAAGAAGTTTTAAAATTCTTGTTGATCATTAGAGAACAGAATAGAGAACCCAGAAATGGACCCACAAATGTATGGCCAGCTAATCTTTGACAAAGCTGGAAAGGATATCCAATGGGATAAAGACAGTCTCTTCAGCAAGTGGTGCTGGGAAAACTGGACAGCGACATGCAGAAGAACGAACCTGGACCACTTTCTTACACCAGACACAAAAAGAAACTCAAAGTGGATGAAAGACCTAAACATAAGACAGGAAGCATTCAACATCCTAGAGGAGAAAGCAGGCAAAAACCTCTTTGACCTCGGCCACAGCAACTTCCTATTCAACACGTCTCTGGAGACAAGGGAAACAAAAGCAGAAATGAACTATTGGGACCTTATCAAGATAAAAAGCTTCTGCACAGAAAAGGAAACCATCAGCAAAACTAAAAGGCGACCGACGAAAGGGAGCAGATATTTGCCAATGACATATCAGATAAAGGGTTAGTATCCAAAATCTATGAAGAACTTAATCAAACTCAACACCCAAAAAACAAATAATCCAGTGGAGACATGAATAGATTCTATTCCAAAGAAGACATCCAGATGGCTAACAGACACATGAAAAAAATGCTCCACATCACTCATCATCAGGGAAATACAAATCAAAACCACAATGAGATACCACCAGTCAGAATGGCTAACATGAACAACTCAGGCAACAATAGCTGTTGGCGAGGATGTGGAGAAAGAGGATCCCTTTCGCACTGCTGGTGGGAATGCAAGCTGGTGCAGTCACTTTGGAAAACAGTATGGAGGTTCCTCAAAAAGTTAAAAATAGAACTACCCTACAGTCCAGCAATTTCACTACTAGGTATTTATCCAAGGGATACAGGTGTGCTGTTTCGAAGGGGCACATGCACCCCCATGTTTATAGCGGTGCTATCAACAATAGCCAAAGTATGGAAAGAGCCCAAATGTCCATTGACAAATGAGTGGATAAAGAAGATGCGGTATATATATATACAATGGAGTATTAATCGGCAAACAAAAAGAATGAAATCTTGCCATTTGCAACTACATGGATGGAACTAAAGGGTATTATGCTAAGCGAAATTAGTCAGAGAAAGACAAATATCATATGACTTAATTCATATATGGAATTTAAGATACAAAACAGAGGAACATAAGGGAAGGGGAGCAAAAATAATATAATAACAAAGAGGGGGGAAACATAAGAGACTGTTAAATACAGAGAACAAAGTGAGGGTTGCTGGAGGGGTTTTGGGTGGGGGAATGGGCTAAACGGGTAAGGGGCATTAAGGAGGACACTTGTTGGGATGAGCACTGGGTGTTATACATAAAGGTTGAATCACTGGAATCTACTCCTGAAATCATTGTTGAACTATATGCTAACTAACTTGGATGTAAATTAAAAAATAAACAAATAGGGGCGCCTGGGTGGCTCAGTCGGTTAAGCCGCTGACTTCGGCTCAGGTCATGATCTCGCGGTCCGTGAGTTCAAGCCCCGCGTCGGGCTCTGTGCTGACAGCTCAGAGCCTGGAGCCTGTTTCAGATTCTGTGTCTCCCTCTCTCTGACCCTCCCCCGTTCATGCTCTGTCTCTCTCTGTCTCAAAAATAAATAAACGTTCAAAAAAAAAAAATTAAAAATAAATAAAAAATAAATAAAAAATAAACAAATAAATAAAATAAAATCCTTGTTAAGAGGAAGTGTCTAAAAAGCTTTCATGAACTTGACGTGAAGAGAAAATTCTTAAAATGTTGTATTTTTAAAAACAGATTTCTATAGGGGCGCCTGGGTGGCTCAGTCGGTTAAGCGTCTCACTTTGGCTCAGGTCATGATCTCATGGTTTGTGGGTTCCCTGCATCAGGCCCTGTGCTGACAGCTTGGAACCTGGACCCTGCTTTGGATTCTGTGTCTCCCTCTCTCTCTGCCCTTCCCCCCGCTTGCACTCTGTCTCTCTCTCTCTCAAAAATAAACATTTTTAAAAATTAAAAAAAACCAGATTTAGATAAATGTAATTCACGGTCAAGACAGAGTATGAAGATAAGAGACTCATGAAAATTCTGTCCTTAAGCAGTTGATGGTGGGCTCACTAAAGATATTAATTCAAGGGGCGCCTGGGTGGCGCAGTCGGTTAAGCGTCCGACTTCAGCCAGGTCACGATCTCGTGGTCCGTGAGTTCGAGCCCCGCGTCAGGCTCTGGGCTGATGGCTCAGAGCCTGGAGCCTGTTTCCGATTCTGTGTCTCCCTCTCTCTCTGCCCCTCCCCCGTTCATGCTCTGTCTCTCTCTGTCCCAAAAATAAATAAACGTTGAAAAAGAATTAAAAAAAAAAATAAATTACACTTCTAAAAAAAAAAAGATATTAATTCAAACTCAAGTTGTACATCTTACCCTAACAAACATTTTATGAACAAATCTAATGGTTAGCTGAATTAAAACAATTTACCTTACACATCCAGATTTAATGTTTTTTTTTTCTCCTCCGAACAGTTGGATGAATACATAATCACTAATTGCAGTAGAATTATATTAAACTTTATGGAACTGGATGATAATTAACCCGGTAACCTGAACTTGATTAGATGCTTGTGTTAAATGCTGGCAATAAGCAAGTGCTTTCTTTGATATCCACCTCAAGTGCATACTAAATATCACAGCATGGTCCAATAAGGATATACGCAAACAGAGTCAATGAAGTTTGAAGAAATTAGACAGAATAAATGAATCACACTTTCATTCACATGGAGCCCACCCTGGGGGAGGGAGGGAAGGAGAGCACAGGGAGGTAGCACAAACTGGTTGTTTCCTTGTCTTAAGATCATGCAGAATCCAATGTTCCAAACCATAAAGAGTTAATCCTCCTGGCTGAAGCTGAGATCTTTTCCATGGTATCGTTTTTTGAGAGGAGGAAGCACCTGTCTTCCAGAAAGGACCCATAAAGCGTCAGGAGGACTACTCAGCAACAGGAACCAAAGTTCCCTTTGTTAGAACTCGAGCTACAATTTTCCCTATTTTCAAGCCAGGTCCGTAGGCAGGAACGTTCTCCAAGTAATCATTATGATAGTCCTTCAGATCTTAGCTCTTTGGAAGTCTGCTCTGCACAAAGTCCCTCATATTAATTGTTCTCTACAGCAAGCTTGGAAGATTAACGTGGAAGCCACAGTTAACCCACAAGGGCACAGAAGCTCCTTCACCTCATTCTAAATATAAACTCTAATGACTTTGGCTTTGGTGGCGCAGTCCTGGAAGCCATACTCACATGGGTCCTACTCTAATGAAAATGCCAGCCACTACTGACATCCGCCCCGTGTCCCTTTGTCGCACTGGAGCAACTCATTCACGACAGCAAAGAGGAAAGAAGGCTTACTCTTTTCCTGAAGGTCATTACCCTGCTTCCCCAAGACTCTCACAGCCAGTGTTGGCTATACTAAGACATGCAATATCCTAACCATCCTCCTCATCCTTCCTGGCTCTATTTCAGGCCATGACCAAAAAGCCGTACAGCTAATGGTGTTGGAGGGGCCAAAAGTGACCACCACAGAGGCCACCCTCCTCTAGCTTCCTTCCTCCGTCCCTCTTTCTCCTCTCGTTAAAATCTAGTGAACTACATTCACCTTTTGAAAGGCTTCCCAATCAGCCTACCTACCCCTCGTATCTCATTTTCTTGTCCTTCATACATTTACTTACTCAGAAACGTCAGGCTTGCCTTTGCTGGGTGCATTTTGGGGATGTTTTGTGTATGTCGTGATGACATAATCCAAGGAAAGGTAACGTAGACAGCTTTCTTTTTCTTCAACTTGTGTCCTAGGATGCTTGTTGCTGCTTCCGTGTGATGCAGACTGAGATACCTGGGCAAAGCTGGACTGTTTGTTAGAGGGCTGAGCATATGAGTTTTGGCATCGGACAAATCTGGCTTCGGATCTGGCCCCTTGTCACTCACTAAGTTTGGAGACTGGGGAAGGTTACTGAATTTCTAATTGGCCTCATTTTCATCATGAGTAAAATGAGAATTGGTATGCCAAGGACTCTGTAGCATTATTCCAGTACCTGACACACAGTGGATTCTCAATCCAACTGCTATTAAGAGTCTGAGATGTGATCTTTACCTTTCACAGTTTTATAAGGAAAGGAAAGGGACAAGTTTTTGTGCCCATGTTGTGTAAGATATTGGCTCTATATATGAAGGGCCGAAAGTGAGGGCATCCTCGTTTCTTTTAAATGGTAAGAAAACACTGTCTCAATGACTCAAATGGAGATGAGCCTTAAATCAAACTGTATTTAGTAAGACCTTTTTATTGAATTATAATTGCTTTGAATACAATATTATATTAGGAGTGGCTTGATATTTTTATACATTACATAATGACCAACATGATTGGTCTAGTTACGATCTGTCACCATACAAAGTTATTACAATATTAGTGCCTATATTCATTATGCTGTACATTACATCCCTGAGACTTATTTTATAACTGGAGTTTTTTACTTCTTAATCCCCTTCACCTATTTTAGCCATCCTTCTACTCGCTTCCCCTCTGACAACCACCAGTTTGTCTCTGTATCTACGAGTGCGTTTCTGTTCTTTTTTTTTTCTTTTTTTTTTTTTTCGATTCCACATATAAATGAAATCATACAGTATGTGTTGTCTTTCTCTGGTCTGACTTAATTCACTTAGCATAATATACTCTAGGTCCACCGATATTATCACAAATGGCAAGATTTCTTTTTTTAATGGCTGAGTAATATTCCCGTGTGTGTGTGTGTGTGTGTGTGTGTGTGTATACACATATATACCACATCTTCTTTATCCATTCATCTATCAGTGGACAGTTAGGTTGCTTCCATATCTTGGCTATTATGAACAGTGCTGCAATAAACATAAGGGTGCATATATCTTTTCAAATTAGTGTTTTCATTTTCTTTGGATAAATACCCAGAAGTGGAATTGCTGGATCATGGGTGGTTCTATTTTTAATTTTTTGAGGAACCTCCATCCTGTTTTCCACAGTGGATGCACCAATTTGCATTCCCGTCAACAGTACATGAAGGTTCCTTTTTTTCCCACATCTTCACCAACACTTGTTATTTCTTGTCTTTTTGATATTAATCATTCTGACAGATGTGGGTGGTATCTCACTGTGGGTTTTGATTTGCATTTCCCTGATGATGAATGATGGTGAGCATTTTTTCATGTGCCTGTTGGCCATCTGTATGTCTTCTTAGGAAGAATGTCTATTCAGATCCCCTGCCCATTTTTTTAATTAAGTCATTTTAATTAGGATTTTTTTTTGTTATTAAGTTGTATGAGTTCTTTATGTTTTAGGTATCAACCCCTCATTGGATATATTGTTTGCAAGTATCTTCACCCATTCTGTAGGTTGCCTTTCACTGATGGTTTTCTTCACTGTGCAAAATGTTTTTAGTTTGATGCAGTCCTATTTGTTTATTTTTGCTTCTGTTGCAAATATATACATACATATATATATATATATATATATATATATATATATGACTGATGTCATTGAGTAGTACATTTTGCTTCTGTTGCAAATATACATGTATATATGCATGATGATATATATATTTGATATGATGTCAGTGAGTAATATATTTTTGCTTCTGTTGCAAAGATATATATATATGTGTGTGTGTGTGTGTGTGTGTGTGTGTATGACTCATGTCATTAAGCAATACATTTTGACAATCTTATTCTGGGCCTTAAATAACCCAAGGTCAAATGCTACCCATTTCAGCTAAATAAGTTGCATGAATTTCCTACAGAGATCTAAGAACAGAGCCAAGAAAGGGCTCATGCTTTAGTATATTTTCTATAAGTAGGTGATAAATTAAAGGAAATATTGAACTTTTATTTCTCTCATTTAACCAGTATTTATTGGGGGCGCCTGGGTGGCGCAGTCGGTTAAGCGTCCGACTTCAGCCAGGTCACGATCTCGCGGTCTGTGAGTTCGAGCCCCGCGTCAGGCTCTGGGCTGATGGCTCGGAGCCTGGAGCCTGTTTCCGGTTCTGTGTCTCCCTCTCTCTCTGCCCCTCCCCCGTTCATGCTCTGTCTCTCTCTGTCCCAAAAATAAATAAACGTTGAAAAAAAATTTTTTGAAAAAAAAAACAAACCAGTATTTATTGGACTTCCACTAGATCACAGCCTCTGTGCTAGATGCTAAAGCTGTAATGAGAAATAAAGCAGGTGTGGATCCTGTCCATCTGCCCTCACGAACCTTAGAGTCTAGTAGGGAGAGCCCATTGACAAGGAAACAAACAAAGGAAATACACTGATGTGTGCTATGAAACACCACCAGCACACTGCAAGCTGGAGTCATGGCGGGGGGGATCCGCTTTAGATGGCATAGTCATTAAAGGTCTCTTAAGGGATGATATTTAATCCTGAACTTAATGGATAAGAAACCAACAGCCAAGAGAATGGGAGAAGAAGACATTGTCACAAGAAGAGGAAACTTCAAGAAGGAGGGGCCGAGTTGAGAAGGTCCTGGGTGTGGCTGTAGGAGCTGGGTTGGGAGCTGGGCGGTGAGTGCGAGTGGCACTTTCTAATAAACATGATTCTGTTCCTCCTGTTGTCTCCCTGAGTGTTCCAGAAACCCATTCAAACACGCTCTCAGAAAACAGCTACCTTCATACTTCAGTCTAAAAGTTGACACGTTATTAAAGCAAATTGGGAGTTTCAATAGAGCATAACAATTCATAGAGGGACATTTCAGGCTCGGTAACCTGAACTGGTAACTGGAATTGCATTATTATTTTCAAATGACCCATCTCCACCTTTTAGTGTAGAAAACGATTATGCCTAAGATCTCAATGTGCACCTTTAATATGTAGCAGGCTTTCTCTTTTGTGACGAATTTTAATACATTTGTAGTCGCCAAAATTTTCTCTTGCTCAGTCTTCTTTAATGTTTTTGAAAATCATCATTGTAATTAAAAAAATTTTTTTTTACAATTAAAAAAACTGTGGGCTAAATTAAAATGTTTGCGGAGCACTTCGACAACATTATTAATGCCACTGTTAGGCTCAAATCAAACTTCTTATTTGGCTAGGTCAGGGTGACCTGCTGTGGCTTTTTTGCACCTTAAAATCCTATACCTCTCCTTCCAGGTCACTTGCACTTCTGGAGAGATGTGTACTCACAACCCACAGAAATTGAGCGACACTGCCCCCAAAGGTCTATGGATCCCCCTTGTCACTCCCCTTCCACTCAGTGCACGACTGTCCTGGGGAGGGTCAGCCTGCTGCTTCAGGCTGGAGAAATGAACAGTGCCCAGCCTTGTTTACGTGGTAAGGACTGGCTCCCACCCTCGGGGTGATGGGCCAGCTTCTCCTACACACTGCTGCTTTAACCCGTTTCTCTTTGAGCCCATTTCACCCCTTCTCTTGAGCAGAATAAACATCAACCACTCACACTGACCTTATAGAAGCACCTCATTGACTTTAACAGATCCTTTGAGGGCAGAGAACTCAATCACTTTTCTTCACAGGGCTTTAAAACATGATCACCGTAATGATGATGAAAACACCAAGCTCTCTCACCATTTCCTATGAAATGAATTAGTATCTGTAAACTTCTTCTTGAGGCCTGACCTATATTAAATGTTAGCTACCGTTAAAATCATCATTATCATCTATTAAGCACAGGCTAAGTTTCAGGGCACTATGCTGAACTCTTTCCATACATAATCTCATTTAATCAGTCCAAGAACTCCATAGGGTAGCAGATAATTTACACCCATTTTACAGATGAGGAAACGAAGAGTGTAAGAAGCCGAGAGCCCCAAGTCCCACAGCTATACATTTTGGAGCTGGGATTCAAATACAGTCTCCCCAGCCTTCGTCGTCTGTCCTCTAAATCAACTGTATTTATGTTCAAATGGAAATGCTTTAGGGATAGTCTTTTGCAAATGTTTGGGGGATCACCAAGCTGGAAGATTCTCTCGCGCTTGAAATTTCTCTAATGAAGGTTTGGATGGTTTCTTAAACATGAAATGCATTTAGGTGGGCTAAGGGAGAGAAATAGAAGAAAGGAAGAAGAGAAGCATTTACTGAGCATATACACTTATTATTTATACGCACACGTAAGCTTATAAAGTCGTCCGGGCTTTACAAGAATCCCACTTTTGGAGGTTAACTTGCCCAAGGTCATCCAGTTCACTAGCGGTCGATTCAAAATTCAAGCCCACGTTGGTCTGGCCTCAGAGCCCAGCCTCCCTCCCAGGGCTCCAGCCTGTTCCTTCGTCCTCCTATGCCTTCACTCTATGCATTGCAAGTGCTTCAATGATAATTTCATATTTTCCGCTAAGGTACTAAAACATCTTATCCAAGGAGGTCAGGGAAATAGCTTCCTTAGAGAACAGTCAGAGAAAAGACTGGACAGTTGCCTTTGGGGGATGGTTTTCCGATACAGAACTGCCCACAGGTGTGAAGATAGATGAGCTGACCTCTCAGGTCCCTCCCAGGCCCAGGGCTCCAGGGTTTATTTGCCAATGAAAATGTCAGGCTTTTTCTTCCATAAAATGATGTATGATGGTCTGAGTACATTCTCCACTCCCACCCCCACCTCCTTTCATCTGATTAAAAAGCAAGGATTAAATCAGCAGAAGCTGCAGAAAGGAAGAATTTCTCCAGGAATGATGAGGTTTTCCCGAGACAAGGCAACGAACGGAACAGGTAGAGGGAGGCAGAGGGAAACCTAGTGGTCTGGCAGGGACGACTGAGCCAGGCAGAGTGGGTGGATGGGACAAAGGACAGATGCGGCTGAGCTACGAGGCCTGTCACCCCGCATTAGTCAACAGGCATGAGGTGTAGACCAGTCTCTACTTCTGAAAAGCATAGACTCTAATTACACAAACCGAATTAATGGATGGGAAACAATTGGAGAACCATCCATTTTTAACCAGGAGATAAGAGGTCAGACTTGAATCAGAAATCATTCATTCAACTCAATATTCATTGAGTACCCTCTCTGTGCCCGACGCCGTTCTGGGCGTGAGGGATGTGGAAATGAACCAGACGGTTCTAAATTGTGCCCTGCTGGGGGAGGCAGAGAATAAACAGGGTAAGAAAGTGAAACGTGTAGTATTTTGGTCGGCGTTGAGTGCTAAGTAGAGAAATAAAGCAGGAGACGGATGCCACTGTCAGGGGCAGGGGTCGGAAGCTATAATGTCTGATGGGGGTGGCGGGGGTGGGGGTGGGTGGGCGTGGCACAGGGGTTATGCCTCACTGAGAAGGACATGCCTGAGTCAGAAGAGCTGAGGGAGCAAAGGAGAGAGAGAGATAATGAAATCTGGAGGAGGGGAATTCCAGGCAAGGGAAGGTCAATGCAAGGTCCTGAGGTAAGAGGGGCCTTGGTGTCTTAAAAAATAGTGAGGGCATCAATGTGGCTGAGTAGAAGGTGGAGTCGAGGGCCAGATCGTGTAGAACATTTGAAAGGATTTTGGCTTTCACCAGCACGCGGCAGCAGCCATTGGGGCCATTGAGTCACTGAAGGACTTCATCTGACCTACAGTGTAATTGGATGTCTCTGGTGTGGTGTGGGGAATGCTCTGTCCCCTGGGAAGGATAAAGCAGAGAGACCAGCTAGGACGCTGTGGCAACAATCCAGGCCAGAGATGGGCTAGTAGCCGTAGTATGGGTGGGGAAAAGTAGTCAGTTTCTGGATACATGTAAATACTAGAACTTCAGATGTGAAAAGGAAGACAAGTCTTAGGGGAAGGAAGGAATGCTTTACTAATGATCTGTCCCTCAATCCTTCTGCCACAGCTTGTCTTCTCAGCAAAAGAACAGTGAGGCTGCGTCGAGGCTGATTGTGTGATGGTCCAACTTACGCTCTTAGTTGGTTTCCACGGAGAGTCGTGCCACAGGGTCAAGTTTTCCATATTTGCAGGTGACTGACCCGAGCACCGTGCTCGGCACTTGGTCTGGAGACGTAAAGACACATAGGGCAGAGTTCCCGGTCTCCAAGAGCTCTTAGTCTAGTGAGAGAGACAGGTGTATAGGCCACAAATTCAATGTGATGGAGTAAGGGAAGAGCCCAGGGTACGATGAGGAGCACCTAGTAGTGTCTTGGGTCAGTCTCTGGAAAGAAAGGCATTTGGGGGGCTGTGAAAGACGTAGGAATTAGCCAGGAGGTAACCATGGGGTGAATCCCGTAGGCAGAAGAAGAGCGGGTACGGTAGCACAGAGCTGTGAACTGGCCAGCTGTGAACTGGCCATGCACCAATGTGGGCTGGGTGGGCCGAATAGCCAGGTAAAGCCAAGACTCACCTTGATGTAAACATCACATCAGTGAGCCTTTTGGAGGCACCCCACTCAGGGTCACGAGCAGAGAAGGAAAGATTCATCCTCATTCTTAGAAAAATTAACCCAACGTGTCTATGTTTATTCCTGACTTGAATCCTCCATGTTTTTAAATATCAGATCGTGGGGCGCCTGGGTGGCGCAGTCGGTTAAGCGGCCGACTTCAGCCAGGTCACGATCTCGCGGTCCGTGAGTTTGAGCCCCGCGTCAGGCTCTGGGCTGATGGCTCGGAGCCTGGAGCCTGTTTCCGATTCTGTGTCTCCCTCTCTCTCTGCCCCTCCCCCGTTCATGCTCTGTCGCTCTCTGTCCCAAAAATAAAATAAACGTTGAAAAAAATAAATAAATATCAGATCGTATGTGTATGAAGCCTGGAGACCAAAAATATACTTTGAAGCCTGCCTTTGCTGCTTGTCTGACCTTGAGTAAGTCACTCCTTCTGCGAGTCTCGCTTTGTCTCTGCAGAACAGGAACATAATAACAGAGGCCTCGTAGCGCTGCTATGAAAACCGAATGAAATATGTCTGCAAAAACATTTCCCCAAATGTAAAGAGCCGTTCAAACATTAGTTACTGGTTTAGAACCTTGTAACTGAACGAAACCACCACCTACTGATGACCTCTTCTGTTTACATTGTTTTCTCATGCCCTCAGTGCCGCCTCTCGAGTTTCATAGACCACTGAGTTCCTCACTCTTGCCATTTCCAGGCCGTGTTCGGGGAAGCGCCTGTCTCCTCTGACCAGGCTGGCTCCAGCCTAGATCCCCGGGTCCTCGGTTAGAGTCCCCTCTCCCATTCTGCCTGGTGTTCAGGACAAGCCTCCAATCTTTTCTCAAGTCCCAAGGCCATGTCAGCACGTGGCCTTGCCTCCTATTTCACCAAAAACACTGAGGCCACTGGCCTGAACTTCTACTGCTGTCCTTTTCTCCAGCCGTCACCAAAAACTGCTTCAACAAGGAGACAATGCCTGTCCCATTTGCAAACACCCTTCCTTGTTCTTCAGGGTCTCTGGGAAGAAGGCATCTCCTCTTCAAGATAACTTCTTCTCTTCAAGGGGCCACCCCCTCCTCCCTGCCTCTCACCCTCTACCCCCTCCCCCCATGTCAGCTTTTAATTCATTATCTCCTGTCCTCTTTGGGACCTTGCTCAGTCCATAATCCCCTTTCTTCTATAAATTCCCTTTCTTGCCCTCTGCCCTCCCTCAAGATTCACTTTCAGAGGAGAAAGTCTCTCTTGACGTCCCCTTGGCTTCTCAGCCGAGCGTCTTGAAAACAGCCCCTCTGAATGGGGTCTTCACTCCTCACCGTACCTGGCGTCTGACCATACCGCTCAATCCAAACCACTTCCAAAGGCATCACCTCCACATTGCCACTGGACACCCCCAGTCTTAGTCTAACTGGGCCTCTCTGCTGTGTTCGACGCAATTTCTCCTTCGGTTCTTTCTGAAATTCTCCACTTGTTTGACATCTCTCATGATTCTCCCCCTGCGTGTCTGATCATTTCTTTCTGTCCTATTTCATGGGGGTCTTCCTCCTCTGTCAACTTCCTAAATGTCTGCATTCCCCAAAGGGCTCCCTTCTGGCCCCATGTTCTATTTCCCATACTATCCCACACAATCATGATTATAATGCTCCCTTGGAAGCTGATGGCTTCCATATTTAAATCTTCCATAGTGACGTACATCACTGCTGGACTTGAGACCCTTCCTGACCGTAGGCTTCAAGACATCTCACCTGGAGATCCCAAACATAAAAATCAGCATGGCCCAAACTACATGCATCATTGCCTCACTTCCCCCGACCAGATTGTTTTCCTATTTCCTTTCTTGGTAACTGACATTATATATTTTTTTAACGTTTATTTATTCTTGAGAGAGAGGGAGAGATAGAGTGTGAACGTAGGAGGGGCAGAGAGAGAGGGAGACACAGAATGGGAAGCAGGCTCCAGGCTCTGAGCTGTCAGCACAGTGCCCAATAGGGGGCTCGAACTCACAAACTATGAGATCATGACCCGAGCTGAAGTCAGACGCTTAACTGACTGAGCCAACCAGGCGCCCTGGTAACTGACATTATAATCCACTCAGTTACTGAAGTCAGGAAACGGGGACTGATCCCAGACTATTCTAATGCATTCCACCACACATGGCCAATACTCAAATGTCACCCATATGGTCTCCTAGCATCTACTGGATCATGCCCTCCTCTGTGCTTTGTCCCCTGAAGCAGCTCAGGCCTCGCCTTCCTCCACACATACTGCTGCAGTCACTTACAGATTGGTCTCCCTGCCTTTGATTTTGTTTCTGTAATTCCCCCCAACATCCATGTTCTACACTGTTGCCAGAGCAAACAACTGTAGAATGTAGTTCTGAGAGGGATACTACCCACCTTAAAACCAATCAGAGGGATCCAACCCATGGCCTTCGAGACAAAGGACCTGGCTCTTCCAAATCTGTTGAAACTCATCTGCTGCCCTTCACACTACACACCTTACATCCCCATTGTGTGTGTTCTAGAAGGCCCATCTAGCACCTCTCTTCCCTGCTGGAGTTCTGAATCAATTAAGTATAGGAGATCGCATGCGAAAGACCAACATACATACCCCCTTTATTACAGATAAAATCCACACTGAAGAAAGTGACTCTTATTTGCAGTGGAGTGGGCTTCCTCGTTGTAGACCCCAGAAGGAGACAAACGTGAGCTCCCTGTAAATGGCTCACTCCCATTGGGAAAACAAGAGAGCTGAATCAGGCACATGGAAATTATTCTTCTCAGATTCACTAATCAGAAGCCACTCTGATTAGTCAAGGGAGAGAGAGGGTGGGAATTGATAATGGAGCTTCCTCCTCATGGAGATAAGCCACCGGAACGCAGAAGGTGCATCTCCTCTCTGTCACCTCACATCGTGTGCCCTTTCTCATGCTGCTTTGACTCCCTAGCGTGTCCTCCCCAGATTTTCCACCTGCCTGACTTCTACTCCTCCTCCAGGACTCAGGTCAGATCGGACCTCCTTCAGAAGCTCTCCATGAATTGCCAGGCTGTGCCCCTCCTCTGTGCCCCTACGTCTCTCCCAGAGCATTCACCTTCATGCCGTTAATGTCTATTAACTGGCATGTTTCCCTTAAGGGAAATATCATGCCATTCAATCGTGTGGTCCCAGTGCCCGGCTGGTACATAGTAGGCACTTAACAAAAGCTTGATGGACTGGGCTGAGGTCATCTAAACAAGCCTCTTCGTTTGCTAAACGACCTTTAAAATCCCCATTTTGTTAGGCGCCTGGGTGGCTCCGTCGGTTGAGCGTCCAACTTCAGCTCGGGTCATGATCTCACAGTTCGTGGGTTCAAGCCCCGCACTGGGCTCTGCGCTGACAGTGCGGAGCCTGCTTGAGATTCTCTCTCTCTTCCTCTCTCTCTGTTCCTCCCCCACTTGTGTTCTCTCTCTCTCTCAAAAGAGATAACTAAAATCTTAATAAAAATTTATTTAAATAAAAGTAAAAAATTAGTTTATAAAGGCTTGATTGTTCAGATACTTAGCTGTGTATGGTCCTTTCAAAAAAAGGCGGGGGGGTGCGCAAAGCACACACACAAGGAGATCCCATGGTTCTGGGATGCTCTCCTCTCTCTGTGGTCAGTGGTAGGCAGGGGCAGGGCTGGTGGGTAGCACTTTCTCTGTGGCTTCTCCTCACCCCTGCCCCAGAGGCATCCATTCATGCAGGGGCACCCCCAGACCAGGCGTTGATGGCTCCTCTGCCAGCCACGGGACAGCCTGAGAAATGTTCCTCTCCCTCTCTTTTGGACTGGTGCCTGGAGCGGTGACCAGCTCCTTTGGAGGGCGGGGAAGGAGGCGTGAGTGATGGGAGCTGAGGACACGGGGCTGTTTGTCAGAATCAGGCTGCCCATCAGAAACGGAGGAGACTGGGGGCGCCTGGGTGGCTCAGCCGGTTAAGCGTCCGACTTCGGCTCAGGTCATGATCTCGCGGTTCATGGGTTCGAGCCCCGTGTCGGTCTCTGTGCTGACAGCTCAGAGCCGGGAGCCTGCTTCGGATTCTGTGTCTCCCCCGTCCCTCCCGTGCTTGTGCATGCATGCTCTCTCTCTAAGATGAATAAATAAACATTTAAAAGAAAGCTCCATTTTCTATATTGAAGGTATTTGTAGCAAAAACAGAGTAAGACTTGGAGTCAGGCAGATTTGGCTTCTGAACCATGTGACTTTACTCAAATTACTTGTCTTTTGCTAAATCCCAGCTTCCTCATCTGCAAAATGAGGCTAATATTACCTTTCTCCCCAGTATGGTATGGTAATTAAATAAGATAAAATAAATAAATCACACTGAATAAATGAGATCATTTTATTGCTACTCTTACTAACAAATCATATTTTACTTGAAGAATATTTAATTGAATAAACTCAGCAATAAATAAAGGTGTAATTCCCCCTTCAAGGAACTTTGAGTCCCGAGAAGGGGCTCAACGTGGGGATTCTGGATTTCCAGGATTCTACAGAGGATTGTGTATTTCGAGATTTACTAGTCAGGTTCTTCAGAGAAACAGAATATATATTTATAAATATATATATTAATATATATGTAAATATATATTAATATATGTAAATATATTTATATGTAATATATAAATATGTTAATATATGTAAATATATCTATATATATGTAAATATTAATATATATGTAACTATATATTAATATATATGTAACTATATATTATATAAATATAAATATATATATTGAGATTCATTTAAAAATTTTTTTAACGCTTATTTTTGAGGGAAAGAGAGAGAGACAGAGCATGAGCGGTGGAGGGGGCAGAGAGAGAGGAGGAGACACAGAATCTGAAGCAAGCTCTAGGCTCTGAGCTGTCAGCACAGAGCCCAACGCGGTGGTCGACCGCATGAGCTGTGAGACCACGAGTCAAAGTCGGAAGCTTAACCGACTAAGCCACCCGGGCGCCCCTATATTGAGATTTATTATGAGGGTTTGGCCCACATAATTATGGAAGCTGAGAAGTCTCCTGATCCGCCGTCTGCAAGGTGGACACCGATGGGGACAGAGAGAAACTTAAATGCATGTTACTAAGTGAAAGAAGCCAACCTGAAAAGGCTCCACCCTGTATGACTCCCAGCTTATTACATTCTGGCAAAGACAAAACTATGGAGGCAGTAAAAAGATCGGTGGTTGCCAGGGATGAGAGGGGAGGACGGGATGAACAGACAGAGCACAGAGGATCGTAAGGACAGTGACACTATTATGACACCACAATGGTGAATACGTGCCATTATACGTTCATCCAAACCCGTAGAATGTGCAACAGCAAGAGTGAACTGTAACGTAAATTATGGAGCTTGGATAACAACGATGTTGTCGATGTAGATTCACGGGTTGTAACAAATGTTGGGAAGTCCATGCATGTATAGGGGCAGGGGGTGTATGGGAACTTCCTGTACTCTCGGCTCAATTTTGCCCTGAACTTAAAATTGCTCTAAAAAAATAGTGTTTTATTTTTTAAAAAAAAGGTAAAAGGATAACCAGTTTGCTCTGGAATTGCACTCTTTCACTGTGCCACAAGCGGAAATGCAGATATACTTATGGCCCTCTTTTGGTCGCACAATGACATCATCTCATTAGGTGGCAGATGAAGAACATTCTGGAAACTGGCTTCCCAAAGGAGCTCCTGGGGCAGAATCCCCTGCTCACCTGCCAGCCTGCACCACTCAGGTCAGGGGATGTATATAAGAAAGAAAGGGGCTACACTTTAGTCATAGCAGCTTACCCTTTACCTAACGCATAGAATAAATAAATGAACAGATGAATAGATACCGCACTTTGGCATCTAAGGTGGATTACAATCATTTGTGAGGTGAACAAGGATACAAAACCACATAAAGACAGACCAAGTAAATAAGACGTTGTGTACCAGGCACAAGGGCAGTATGCAAGGGGTCCAGGATCAAATAGTCACAGCATTTAAGCAGTGTTTGATGAGTTTAATTCACAAATTCCTGGAAGTTAGGGAGAAACACACGTTCTAAACCGTGTCTGATGAAAAGAGTTACACGTTTTCCTCTATATTTGATCCCAGAAAATTCTGAGATTCTGTATTTCCAGGGACTATGGATTTATCACCACAGGATCCTACAATTACTGGGGGTGAGGGGTGGGGAGGAAGGTAGGAAGTAGGAAATTTTCAAGCAGTAAAAGAAATATTGGGCAGATTATAAGCACCTCAAACATAGAGGCTATAGTTTTTCCCTTTTCTGGATGTCTCTTCCTGCCCTCTCCTATCTCCCCTGCCCCCACCTCCCCTCCTGTGCTCTGCTTAGCACCTGTCTCTCCGTATAAAATGCAACTCTGGGGTTCCTCCCTGGGGATTGGGCTCGACTGCTGTTCCCTGGAGAGGAGAGATGGTAATGAGGGCAGCACTTTGGGGAATGAGAACTGACGCCCGTAAATCTGTGAGGAAATTCTGTTAATCATTGAATTATAACTTCTCAGTAGAGAAAGTCACTTGATCTTTTCAGCCAACCCTGGGAAAAGCAACACATCTATTTAATGCTGACCTTAGATCACCTCTTCATTCAGTAAGATCATTCCTCACCTTCCCAAAGAGATCGGCTGGCTTGGGGAAAACCTCTAAGATTGTTTAGGAACTTTGTGGGTTTTTCTGTATCCTCTCCACTCTGGTTCTTCAAGTAAAAAATAAACATTACAACTCTGGGGGAAGGAAAGAGGCCACATAACTAAGATGTCTCCGCCTGATGAAAAGGGCTCTGGAAATAAGGTAATGTTTGCCAAATTACTAGAATACCAGGTTTCAAAGTATTTGAGATCTGGTAATAATTTTAATAAAAAACGTTTCCAACTCATGCACATTATAAAGTGTTTGCAAAATGCAGACACACTCAAAAAAGGAAACCTTCTCACCCTCCCTGTGATGATCGCTGTTAATATTTCAGGGTTTAGTCTTTGCCTGAGTCTCCCCACCTCTGTGATGGTCTCTGGATCTCTCACTGTCCCTCTCTACCTCTTTCCCTGTCTTGCTCCCTCTCATGCAAAACTGGGATCGTAAAGTACAGAATGTTCTGTAACTGGCTTATTTTGTTTAATCACATGTAAGAAATACTTCCCCCATTTTTAAACCCACACAGCCTCGAGAGGATGATTCAGCTCAAGGCTCTTAACTGAGGGCATGTTTACGCGTAGCTGTGGTTCTTCCATTCTCAAAAGCTCGCTGGGTGCCCCTTCGGTACCAGGCTCTGTGCTGGGCTTTAATGTGATGAGAGAGTCTTGATCTTGGGGAGCTGGTAGTCCAACAGGGAGGATGGATGCATAAGGAATTACCAGTGGGGCGAACGTTACATAAAAAGAAACACAAGGGTTCTTGGAGGATCCATAACAAGGGCCAGGTTAGGGAAGAAAAGTGACAGCTCAGAACTGTTTACGTGAAGAGGAAATTCCCAGATCTCACTGGTATTGTCTCAAAGCCAATTCACCTTCTTGGCAAATCCCTCCACGGGTGGGTGAGAAGCACCTGGGCCAGTCAGGCTGTGCGTATGCATGTATTTATTTTATTATAATTATAATTATAATTATTATTTTTTTTAACTTTATTTATTTTGAGAGAGAGAGAAAGCACTAGTGGCTGAAGGGCAGAGAGAGAGAGAAGAGAGAATTCCACACAGGCTCTGCACTGTCATCACAGAGCCTGATGCGGGGCTTGAACTCACGAACTGTGAGGTCATGACCTGAGCCAAAGTCAGACACTCAACCAACTGAGGCGCCCCCCAGGCGCCCCCAGGCTGTTTACCACTATAGCCCTGCTCACCAAAGTGACACTATCACCCAAGTTCCGTGTTAAAGGAAATGGACCTTCTCCCACACTGCTGTTAGAATTTAAACAGGTACACTCCTAGGAAAACACTTTGGTAATATATGTTCCAAATAAAAAGTGAAGATGTGCCTAAGCTTTGATCTAGTAGTTCTTTACCACGAGTCGAGCCTAAGAAACTGATGAGAAACTTAGACACACTTTTATTGTATTGTATTGTATTGTATTGTATTGTATTGTATTTTTACTTGAGTATAGTTGATAAAATCATTTCAGGTGTATGACACAGTGACAAACACAACTTTATATATAAATATTTCTTGACACAATTGTTTATAATAGTGGGGGAAAGGTAGCAACCTAAATGTTCACCAGGGGCGCCTGGGTGGCTCAGTGGGTTGAGCGCCCGACTTCAGCTCAGGTCACGAACTCGTGGTCCGTGAGTTCGAGCCCCGCGTCAGGCTCTGGGCTGATGGCCTGCTTCCGATTCTGTGTCTCCCTCTCTCTCTGCCCCTCCCCTGCTCATGCTCTGTCTCTCTCTGTCTCAGAAATAAATAAGCACACAAAAAAATTAAATGTTCATCAAAATCAGAAAGTCAGATAAATTACGGTGTACTCATTTGGTGGAATACTGTGTCATAAATAATAATAGCCACTATGTGTTAAACATTTACTATGTCCCAGAACCTGTTGAAAGCTTTTAAAATATTACCTTCAAAAACTGCCTAATTCTATGGAAAATGCTTGTCATATAAAGTTGAGAGGAAAATGGGAATCAAGATTTGACTTATAGACTAATTTGTATTGTGTTGTGTGTTTATATGCACATACAATGAAAAAGACGGAATGCTAATGATGGTAAGATCACAAGTGACTGGTAATTTCTGCTCTTACTTTTTTTTTTTAAGTTTATGTATTTATTACTATTTTGAGAGGGAGAGGGCAGCACAAGTGAGGGAAGGAGAGAGAGAAGAGAGAGAGAGAGAATCCCAAGCAGGCTCCACGCTGTCAGCACACAGAGCCCAACGCGGAGCTCGATCTCACAAACAGCAAGATCATGACTGAGCCACAGTCAAGGGTCGGACGCTTAACCGACTGAGCCACCCAGGCACCTGTTCTTCTCTTACTTTTTTATATTTCTATATTTCTAAATTTTCTGTGATAAAGTACCTCAAACACATTGATCTACTTTAAGACATTATCTTAAAAACACAATTCAGATGCTATTACCGACTCCTCTTGATGAAATAATTATTAATGTTGGGGGAAAAAAATCAAAAGCCAGAGTATATCAGATGGTTGTCCATAACACTGCCAGTGGTAGGGGGGTCTGGGTGGCTCAGTCATTGAGCATTTAACTGTGGCTCGGGTCATGATCTCAAGGGTCAGTTCGTGAGTTTCAGCCCTACATCGGAGTCCGCAGCGACAGCGTTGAGCCTGCTTCAGATCCTCTGTCCCCTTCTCTCTGCTCCCTGCCCCGCCTTGCATGCTCTCTTTCACTCTCTCAAAAAAAGAAATAAATATTAAAAAAACAGAAAAGGCAAATACATAAAATTGCCAGTGGTCCTACTTCCCAACAAACGTCGAGTTTGCTGGGTGGTACCAGATTCTCTGCTCCGCTGGTCAGATTCTACACGGGTTGCCCTAGACAATTCGGAATTGCTCTGGAGAGGATCTGGGCTTGAGTCCTGGTCCTGTCACCTGATGGGTAGACCCAAGGCAGCAGCTCGCTTCGCCTCTCAGATGCTCGGTTTCTTTGTCCGCAAAATGGGAAGAGTAACAGTGGCCTCACAGGGTTGCCGCGCAGGTCAAATAATACCCAGAATGAGAAACTGTCTCTGCAAAATGACCGCACCTGCTGGCTTAGTGCTGGCTCTGAATCGGCAGCTGGGGGGCTGCTTGCTGAAGGTCCCCCCAACTGCCCTGTTTGCTCCCGAGACACACACAGGGTTTGCACTTTCTGCCTGTGGGCTGGATTATGGTTAGCTGTGAGTTCCTCGGGGAGGGTTCCAGGCCAAGGACAACAGCTGTGGTAAAAGAGGGGATGATCTTCGATCTCCTCCATTTCTTTCTCTCTCTCTCTCTCTTTTTAATGATCATTTATTTTTGAGACAGAGAGAACGTGAGCGGGGGAGGGGCAGAGAGAGAATCCAAAGCAGGCTCCAGGCTCTGAGCCGTCAGCACAGTGCCCGACGCGGGGCTCGAACCCAGGAACCGCGAGATCATGACCTGAGCCGAAGTCGGACGCTTAACCGGCTGAGCCACCCAGGCGCCCCCAGTCTCCTCCGTTTCTGATGGGCAGCCTGATTCTGACAAACAGCCCCGTGTCCTCAGCTCCCATCACTCACGCCTCCTTCCCCGCCCTCCAAAGGAGCTGGTCACCGCTCCAGGCACCAGTCCAAAAGAGAGGGAGAGGAACATTTCTCAGGCTGTCCCGTGGCTGGCAGAGGAGCCATCGACGCCTGGTTTGGGGGTGCCCCTGCATGAATGGATGCCTCTGGGGCAGGGGTGAGGGGAAGCCACAGAGAAAGTGCTACCCACCAGCCCACCAGCCCTGCCCCTGCCTACCACTGACCACAGAGAGAGGAGAGCATCCCAGAACCATGAGATCTTCTTGTGTGTGTGCTTTGCGCACCCCCACCTCCCACCTTTTTTTGAAAGGACCATACACAGCTAAGTATCTGAACAATCAAGCCTTTATAAACTAATTTTTGACTCTTATTCAAAAAAATTTTTTATTGAGTTTGTAGTCATTTCTTGAGAGAGAGCGAGAGAACACAAGTGGGGGAGGAAGAGGGAGAGAATCCCAAGCAGGCTCTGCACTGTCAATGCAGAGCCCGACGCAGAGCTCAAACCCATGAGCCGTGAGATCGTGACCGAAGCAGAAATCAAGAGCTGGATGCTTAACCGACTGCGCCACCCAGGCGCCCCCCTAACTTTTATTTTAAAAGAAATCCCTGGGAAATAATTGTTCTGAGACTTGTAGAGAGACCAAATGAGAAATGTAACTGTGTGGCACTCACCGGTAAAAGAGTAAAGATATTCCCTCGGGGCTGGCCTTAAATAAAATCTCCTTTGAAGTGTTGTAAGATATACTGGGTCCTGGGGCGCCCGGGTGGCTCAGTCGGTTGAGCGTCTGACTTCGGCTCAGGTCATGATCTCGCGGTCTGTGAGTTCGAGCCCCGCGTCGGGCGCTGTGCTGACAGCTCAGAGCCTGGAGCCTGTTTCAGATTCTGTGTCTGCCTCTCTCTGACCCTCCCCCGTTCATGTTCTGTCTCTCTCTGTCTCAAAAATAAATGAACTTTAAGAGGAAAAAAAATAAATTAGAAAAAAGATATACTGGGTCCCTACTTTGTGTGACGTTGCTTCTTTGGGGGGTTAACTGGACTGAGCATAAGGGACAGACACCCATGCACTTACCATCATCAGTGTGAGTTGCAACTGAGTTGCAACTGATTGCTCTCAAGCTTGTGGTCCACTGTAGCACCTGATTTTTTTCACCCATACACCCTGTTCCCTTTCTGTATTTGTGCAATTGATTTGACCTACCTCCATTTACCCCAATCAAACATCCAAGCAGCGGTTTCTGACTTACCACCTCTCCAATATGATAGACCATTTGAACCACAGAGAATAACCCAAAAGGCATCTGTCCTAGATTTATGGGTGTGGGTGCGGGTGGGGGTGTTGTCCCTAAAAATAATGAGAGCTCACGTCCACGGGGGCTCTGCAGTCAAAGCAATAATTTCAAAGCTGGATATCAGCAGAAAAACTAATGAGACCCTTTAAAATGCGTGTTAATGCGGTATGCGTATAAAATTAACAACCCTTTGATCACCGAGCCACAAACACCCTCCTGAGGTCGATCTGGAAGTCACAGAGAGGATTGTCTCTCCAGGGCAGGGTGCCAGACATGAGCGGGAAGACACCGGAGCCTGGGGATGACCCAGCTGCGTCTTAAAATTAATACTGTGTTAAATTAGCTCCCGTGTTAATGCTATTTTGTAACAGCTGCCTGGACTGTGGGAACAACAGCAGTTGGGGACATGCAGAGACCTGCCTTCGGGACCATTCCCCTCTCTTTGCTTCATCAGCGCCAAACAATAAAGGCAAAACCACTGCCTCGATGTTAACCGGACCTACCACTCACTGAGTGCTCACTGAGCGCCAAGTGCTGCGCTAACCCCTTTACGTGCATTACCTTGTTTATTCCCCCCGACGTCATTGTCAGGTGGGCACCGCCAGTATCCTATCTGACAAATATGGAGACCGACGCTCTGAACGTGGCTTGCCCAGTCTCACGCGCAGGTGGGTGAACTGGGGATTTTCTTGCCTGGGTCTGTCTGACTCTAAGATGCCCTCTTCACCTGCAGCGTGGGTTTCCCTCTTACAAACATCGGTGGTGCGCTTCCTTCACACAGGCCAGGGGGCTTTCTCTAATACATTGCAACCAAAGCCCACAGATTGATACCTCTTCTCCTCCTCCTCCTTTAGTTTATTTATTTTGAGAGAGAGAGTGTGCACGCACAAGCAGGGGAGGGGCAGAAAGAGAAGGAGAGACAGAATCCCAAGCAGGCTGGCACCCTCAATGCAGAGCCCGATGCGGGGGGGCTCGAACTCACGAACTGTGAGATGGCGATCGGAGCCGAGATCAAGAGTGGGAGGCCTAACGGACTGCGCCACCCAGGCGCCCCCTGTACCTATTCTGGCGGGCTGGGGTAGAGGCCATCCGCATTTGCTTTCTTAGGTCTACCCCTAATCCGACCCCATCAACAGACATAAGGAGGATAAGCAGGAGGAGGCTCTTGAAATGCAGCCCAGGGCTTAGAAAGTCTTGCAGAAATGAATCCTCCCCACGGGACATCCGGGCATCTGTTCACTGCCCAGCACTTTCCCCATGAGTCCGGTCAGAGAGGAGACATCTGTGACCTTGCCCAAATGGCCTGGGATCATGGCGAATGAGCAGCCGCCCACATTGGCCATGCGGTCCGCCCCCCACAGACACATTTTAACTCTGCTGTGCCTTGCTCTCCCATTTCAACAACCCCCGAGGGGACAGCAGGGACTGCCTTCCCGAGACACCTCGGGGCAAAGTCCTGTCGCGCAGAACACGTCACATGGAACGAGTCACAGTGAAGCCAGCCTCTGCCAGCAGAGAATTGAAAGCCTTTCAGAAGCTACCAGAAATACAGCCAAGAAACCCGTCCTTCTTTTTGAGAGAGGAAGAAAGGGAGGCAGTCAGTTGACAAGGAAGGGACGCTCCTGGCGAGAGGCATAACCCAGCTTCCAGTTAGAGGGTAGCAGGGAGAGAGAACAGATTAAGAAAGAAATAGTCAGCAACGTATGCTTCTTTCTATTTTCACGACCAAGATCCCCTGGCTGACCTTTCAGGCCAGCTGGGAAGTTATACCACACACTGAGCATGCAAATGGGGCCCATGCTGTCTCTCTCTGCTGTTCTCTGTCCTGCTTGCCCCAGGACCTTGCTTTAGTCCCTGGGGACGCCTCAGTTTCACCAGAAAACCCCAGATAAACACAGCGTCTCTGGCGGGCAAAGATGGGGTCAGGAAGAAGGATTCGATATATCAGAATGGCTCCGGGGCCCACGTACTAACATCTGTTCTGGAGGCATGAGTCCAGGCTGCCAAGGTACAGGCCGGCTCCCTCACGTAGACGACGGGGGTACGCCAGCCACACAGCAGTGGGGAAGCGGGCTCCCCATGCCAGATCTCAAGAGCTGGGGCCGCTCTCCTAAAAGCATATAAAGGTCAAATGGCCCTACAGATCACCAGACAAATGTCTGCTTGTCTTTGGGGCTGAACTTCTTTTTTAGCTCACGACACATTTCCATAATCCCCCAAATCCAACACACTCAACACCCTCCACAGTCTAGCCTAAACATGGTCTCAAAGTCTGTCTCCAGCTACCCAGGAGACCGCCGATGTGGGCAATTCGCCATTCTCTGACCTCCTATCGACTCGCCACGTCTTGGCTCGAGCCATCCACTCCAGCGGGCATGCCTCCCCTCTCCCCTCCTCTTAGCCAGTAAACCCCTATCTTTCAAGGGCAGTTCAATTGTCATCTCCATCATGATGCCCTCCTTCATCGTTCCAGTTATAAGTCATCTATGAGACATGAACAGGACACCTCGTGTGGCCCTTCCTACATTCTAGCAAATATCACAGATACTGGTGAGCTTCTCTCCCTTTACCAGTACTGCAAGTTCTTTGTGGTTAGCTGGTGTTTCTCATGTTGCTCTGTCCTCCTTACATCAGTTAACTCAATGCAATGCAGACATCGTTTCTTGGCGTTCTATCAGATCCCAGTCCCCACCTGTGAAATATGGCATCTCTCTGCCCCTTCTAAGTGGTGAGCTTTCCGACTTTCTTCCCGGTAGGGTGGCCTCTATCTATAGATTCTGGCGCTTTGAAAACATCACCCCGGTGGGTGTCACGTGGGCGGGGGGGAGTTAGGAAGGGTTGAGTCTGTGGTGTTGCAGCGTGTTCGTGTAGATTTTCGTGCAAATTGTGCCCCCATGGAAATGTGTGTGATACGGCTAGGCGGGAGAAGCGGAAGCTGGAAGGCTAGCGAAGAGCCTTTTTATCAACAAACCAGGCAACAATCTAATGTAACTCAGTTAAACAGAGGTGAAGAACATGGGAGAAGTGAACAAATACCAGCAACACCGTGGAGGGAGGAGGTGTAGGGTTCCTTTGTTATTTTGCACTTAGGTCAAGCCCCATTCTCTCTTCTCATATCACAGCCCGGATTGATCTTGCCTCGAGAAGCCACCTTTGCCATTTGCAGCCCAGATGGCTTGAGTGGGACGTGAACCCCAAACTTGGCCATTTCAGAAATGAGACTCCCCCCCCCCCCCGCTGGGGCGGACCACCAAAAAGCCTCCTTGGGAATAAAAGCAAATAGAAAAAACAAAGCGAAGAAAAACAAAACAAAACAAAACAACCCCGAGTCCTGTTAACATCTTTAAGACTTTAGATCCTACTGTGCGTAAGATCAGTGAACTTCCCAATCATCCGAACTAGTCCATTTTCTTTCGGCTTAAATCAGTTGAGCTGCGTTCCTATAACTTTCAATGGAGGGTCCTAACTAACATTAGGATTGGCCAAATATTGGACATCAGGAAAATCAAAGAGTCAAAATGCCCTGGTGTTTGGGGGGTATGGGAGGAAGGAGTACCACCATCCACTGTGATAAATGCAAAGAGAAAGAAGTAATGAAAACACTGATATTTAGAAAGCAATACACTGTCTGAGCTGAAAGTCATGCAAAAAAAAAAAAAAAAAAAAATTCCAGCGAAGATTGTTATATACAGAGCAAAAAAAGAAGGTAGGGAAAATGGTACAATTTTAACAACCAGTAGAAAGCAGAATTACTTCAGTCGCTATTGTACTTCTGCCTTTTCCATCAAGTGGTATCTTCGAACTGAAGAGTATGAATACTATAAAAAGATACATGGAAGGGAAGATGTGTGACAATCTGGTAAAAAAAAAAAAAAAAGAATTTATTTGGGGCCCCTGGGTGGCTCAGTCAGTTGAGCATCCAACTCCCAATCTCAGCTCAGGTCATGATCCCAGGGTCATGGGATCAAGCCCTGCATCAGGCTCTGTGCTGAGAGTGCAGCCTGCTTGGAATTCTCCCTCTCTCCCTCTATGCCTCTCCCCTCCTTTCTCTCTCTCTCTCTCTCTCTCAAAAAAAAAAAAAAAAAAAAGAATTTACTCAAGGAAAATGTGTTTACATCTCCAGACGTATCTGGATTATATCCTTGTGTATTGGAGAAACTTACAGGTATGGACTCAGCATCATTCAAGAGATAGATGGAAAATAGGAGATACTAAGGACAATGTCTTAACGTTCAACAAGGGAAAAGGGATGGCTTTTGAAAACTTCACATGGAAAATCTAGACACCAATCCCCAGCAAAACTCCAGAGTTCATTATGAAACACATGGCTGTGAATACTTAAAGAATGAACGCAGTAGTTCCCAGAAGCAAGTGTGATTTCACATAGAAATGAGGCATTTAAATCAACACCATTTCCAAAGTCCTTACAATGCCCACAAGGTGCCGGCTTACCTCTCCTTCCTGGTCCCTTACCATTCTGCCCCTCTTACCTTCTCCGCCCTCGCCCCCCACCCCCCACTGCACACGCCCACACATACTCACTCTGCTCCAGCCACACAGACGCGGACTCTGTTCCTGGGCTATTCCATATTCTTTCCTATTGCAGAGACTTTGTTCTCACTATTCCTGCCTTCTTGCGTCTCAACTTAACATAGCAAAGTCCTTCTCATCCATTTGGTCACATTTCAACGTGACCTTCTCCGAGACAGACTTTATTAAAAGAACCCCATCCAGTCACTCTTGATCCCATGATCCTATTTTATATTCTTCATCTAAAACGATCTTATTTGTTTACTTCTTTATTGTCTGTCTCCACTCCCTGCATTTGTGTTGACCAACACAGTAGCCACCAGCCACAGTGGCTATTGAGCACTTGAATGTGGGCGAGTCCTAACTGAGATGTGCTACAGGTAAAAATACACCCTGGATTTTGAAGACTTGGCATACAGAGGGATAGAAAATGCCTCACGAATAAAATATTTTGCATATGTTGAGTTAAATACAACACACTCTTAGGATTAGTTTCACCTGTTTCCTTGTAGTATTTGTAATGTGACTACTCCAAAAATAAAATTACGTATTTACATTGGACAACACTGCCCTAGGAAAAAAAAAAGCTTAAGAACAAAGACCCAATCTGTACTTTTAACCATAAATATATATCCACGTTTATACCCATAGCTAATATATAATACATGCTCAAAAAAAAAAAAAGGCACGAATTCATGCGTTTAAAAAAAAAAAGTACAGTCTCTAGATTGGTAGATAGTGGAAATGTTGGATCTTTTCTTCCATCAAGGCAATTGACAAAAGCTATCATTTGTATATAATAAATTGAAAGTCAGTTGAAGAGCCATTTCCCAAGGAAATTGATTTAAAGTCACTGGGATAAACTGTTTTGAGAAAGAAAAAGGAAAAGCAAGTTTATATTATGGGATCTCACTGAAGCTAGATCACCATGTATTCTAAATGCTGTATTATTTTGGGGCGCCTGGGTGGCTCAGTCGGTTGAGCGTCTGACTTCGGCTCAGGTCATGATCTCACGGTTCGTGGGTTCGAGCCCCGCATCGGGCTCTGTGCTGACAGCTCAGAGCCTGAAGCCTGTTTCGGATTCTGTGTCTCTCTCTCTGCCCCCCCCCCCTCCACTCGTGCTCTGTCTCTCTCTGTCTCAAAAATAAATAAACATTAAAAATTTTTTCAAAAAAAATAAAATAAATGCTGTATTATTTTATATACCACTAAGGGGGAAAAAAAACTGTACTAAATAAGTCACCATGCCTGGTGATTTCCTCTGTTAGGATACATTCCCATCCTTGGGTCCTCATGAAAACTGTTTTCTGACAAGCTGCCCAATCGGTTCACCGAATCTGCTGACGTACATCATCAGCTAGCTTAAGAGACCAACTACGTCAGGGCCCTTGGGACATTTATACTGTCTCAAGTCAAGCTCAAGGTTGCCAAACCCCCATGTGTGATGTCATGATTCGAATTGCTCCTCCTACCTGAAAAAGATATGCTGAAGTCCCAGTCCTCAATACCTCAGAACGTGACCTTATTTGGAAACAGGGTTGTCACAGACGTAACTGGTTCGGATGGAGTCCTTTTGGAGTAGGGTGGGCCCCGATCCAATAGAACTGGTATTGATATAGGAAGAAGGAACGTGGGTACAAACGTGTGCCTTTCATAAGACAGTGTGAAGACACACAGGGAGAATGCCATGTGCTAACGAAGGCAGACACAGTGAGGTGTAGCCACAAGCCAGGGAACACTTGGGGCTACCGGAATCTGGAAGAGGCAAGGAAGGATCGTCCTTGAGAGGCTTCAGAGGGTGTCTGACCCTGCCAACACTTTGATTTTGGACTTCTAGCCTCAGAACTGTGAAACTGTACGTTTCTGTTGCCTGTGAACCACCCAGTTTGTGGTACTTTGCTCTGGCAGCTCCAGGAAATGAATGTGGATGCCACATGACGCCCTTGGCCGTCCCTCCGGGCACCTGAAGGAAGAAGGGAAACCACAGTGCGACTCTGCCACGAAACTTTGCATCAGATGCGAGACTTTTGGACCCTACAGCTGGGTTATTTATCCCCAGAGCCGCAGTTGTAGGCTAGATGAAGAGAAAAAAAAATAAAATAGTGAGATGATGCGGTGTCGATCACGTTCCAAGATCATACACGCTCGCTGTCAAACGTACACTTGCTGTTAAGCTCTTTCTCTAGCAGTGGCGCTGACCCATACATCCCTCCCCACCTTGTGAAACAGGTAAGAAGATAAACTGTTGCCTCAAGACTGAGCGAAATGAAGGTACCCACAGGGGAAGCGAAGCTATCACCATGACTTGAATTAATAGATTATACTATGTCCTGGGCACCTGAGGGGCTCAGTTCAGCATCCGATTCTTGATCTCGGCTCAGGTGGTGATGTCATGTCACAATCTCTCGGTTCGTGAGTTCAAGCCCTGCATCGGGGCTCTGCGCCTGCTTGGGATTCTGTCTCTCCTTCTCTCTGCCCCTCACCTGCTTGTGCCCTCTCTCCCTCTGTCAGAATAAACTTAGAAAAGAAAAGAAAAGAAAAGAAAAGAAAAGAAAAGAAAAGAAAAGAAAAGAAAAGAAAAGAAAAGAAAAGAAAAGAAAAGAAAAGAAAAGAAAAGAAAAGATAGATTGTACCATGTCCTAACTCCTAAAAGTCTGAAAAGTTAGAATTCCCCATTGCAAGTTTAGAAACCATCTCAGGTTGGTTTAAGACAAACATCCTTTTGAGCCTGGGTGGCTCAGTTGGTGAAGCATCTGCTTTCAGCTCAGGTCATGATCTCGTAGTCCGTGAGTTCAAGCCCCGCGTCGGGCTCTGCGCTGACAGCTCGGAGCCCGGAGCCTGCTTCGGATTCTGGGTCTCCCTCTCTCTGCCCCTCCCCTGCTCGTACCCTGTCTCTCTTTCTCAAAAATAAGTAAACATTAAAAAAAAAATTTAAGACAAAAATACTTTTATGACTTAAAAAACAAACAAAAAAAAAACCGGGTATGTCCAGAGTCAAGAGCCAGAGGAAGGGGACCGAAAGCAGAGATGGGAAAGCCATTGCATTTGCTCTCTACCTTTGTCTCTGCTCTCCTCTCTGCAACTAATTGGTTTGCTTTTTTTTTTTTTTTTTTTTCTGTTCGAAGAGCAGCTCTCCTGGGGCATCAATCTACTTGGTGGAAATCACTCCCAAGTTTACATGGTGCAGGTCCAGCCACTAACCTTCTCTCAGTCCCAATTTCTAGTTTCTGGAAGGGATTCTGGCTCGGCTTCAGTCAAGAGCCCACTTCTGCACAGTCAGAGGTAGTAGGGGTGGGGTGAGGCAAGGAGGGAGCACCAGCTCAAAGCTGGAACACGGCTGCCAAGGGCCAGCCTGGGGCTGTAAATGTCAGTGTCAGGGAAGACGGGCTAGTGGGACAAACAACCCTAAAGGTGACTTCTGTGATGCTTTAAGAAGCTTCTCTAACAAGCCACATAGACACAATGGTAATGTCAAGAGAAAACTAGAAATAGACCAGATAATCAGCTCCTTCCTTGTTCTCAGTAGGACTCAGAGATGGAATTAGGGGACAAATCCCAGTGATTGACACAACACCAAAAGTTTCCCCTCTTCTGGCTGCTATTTGTCTCAGTATAAATTCTCTGGCAGGAGATTCCTCAGTCCTTTAAGCAAATAAGCTCCGTCAACACCCATACGCCAAAGTGCAAAGAGAATAAAGTTCATCTAGAACACAGAGTGTGGGCTCTCTATCCAGAGCTGATGTAGGAGTCGGGTTAAAGACAGGACATGGTTCTTTTAGAGGATACTTTTCTTAAGAGGATGGGTTAATTGCCAAATTCCTTCTCCCCGCTTCCTTCGAGAGAATACAGTGTCGGGTGTAGGGACACAAGTTATTGTATGGAATGTTCTGGGTTCAAATCCTTTTCCTACATTACCACTACGCTTGGGCAAAGACAAATACTGTATGGTGTCACTTATATGTGGAACCCTAAAAAAAAAAAAAAAAAAAAAAGAGCCTATAGAAAAGGAGAAGAATGGCCATTGCCAGAGGCTGGGGGATTTCCCTGGGAGATACTGGTTAAAGGTGCAAACTTTTAGTTATAAGGTGATTGAGTCCTGTAAATCGAACATACACATGGTGACCATAGGTAGGAATACTGTATTGTATACCTGAAATTTACAAAGAGAGTAGATCTTTTAAAACATTTTTTTAATGTTAATTTAGTTTTTGAAAGAGATTGAGAGACAGGGTGTGAGCAGGGGAGGGGCAGAAAGAGAGGGAGACACAGAATCCGAAGCAGGCTCCAGGCTCTGAGCTGTCAGCACAGAGCCCGACGCGGGGCTCGAACTCACCAACTGTGAGATCATACCCTGAGCCCAAGTCGGACGCTTAACTGACTGAACCACCCAGGTGCCCCATGGAGAGAGAGTAGATCTTGTCCCACTGCCCCTGCTAAAAAAGAGACAATTATTTGAGGTGATGGATGTGTTAATTAACTTGATTGTGGCAATCATTTCACAATGTATATGTCTATCAAATCATCTCATTGTATACTTTAAATACGTACGATTTTATCTGTCAATCACACGTGAAAAAACGGAAATTAAAAAACAAAAAGACTCAAGCATGTTACTTAACCTTTCTAGACCATAGGTGTGGTTGTAACAGTACCTTCCTCACAGAACTATAAGAAGTAAACGAGATCACCCACGACAAGTGCTTAGCATGATATCTGACTATGCTTTGACAGCTGTTATGTTACGGCCATTTTTGACGTACTACCTTTTACTAAGAAAAGAGCCTACCACCCTTTCCTTGTGTGATTTTATTTGCCACAGTGGAGAAGATAACCCTAACACAGATTGTGAAATCTCAGGTGCCGTTTTGTTTTAAACAGAAGATCCCCACCTCCCCCCACCCCCCGCCCCCCACACCCAACATTAGAGTTAGGGGAAAACCACCAGCCTTCCCATAAAACTGTAAATACCACACAGCGTGTGACTTTGGCCTCTCTACAGCTGAGCTGGGTATACGGGGTTACGGAAGAAGTTTAGGATGCTTGGGGGAAAAAACAAAGGCAAACAAAATATTATTAGCACTCTAGTAAATCAATCACAGATGGCCTTCGAAAATTAACCCAGAAGCAGAATGCTCATTTTCAGAAAGCACCTGCCTTCTTGAAATGATCTGGAAAAACCCCAAGAACATCTCCCATGTAAGTGGTCCAATATTCACCACTTCAGCTGGAAACGTGGGGGAAAAAAAAATCTTTGTTCTTTCAGCCTTTGTTGCTCCCCCCCGCCACCCCCTGTCAACAGTAGATAGAGGAAAAGCACATAATGATTCTACCAGATATGGATAAGGGGACCCACCTCCCACCCTGGGAAAGGGGCTGGCCCACTCAGGGCTGAACATCTCTGCAAGCAGGTTGCAAAAGGGAGGCTGTCTCTCCGTGTCCAGGCCATGACTACTGTCTAGAGGGCACAGAATTGCCTTCCCTCCCCTGCCTCCCATAACCAGCGGGCCCTTTTCACTGAAGAGTTGTTTATTGTGTAATTGATGAAAGGTAATGGCCCTTGCAGATAATTTACCAGGGAGCCCCAAATTTAAACTCATGCCGCTGATTAAGATGGACATTCCCTCCCCTCCTCTTGGTCACCCAGCTCTCTAAAACATTAAAAAAAAATTTTTTTTTAATGTCATTCACTTTTAAGAGACAGAGAGAGACAGAGTGCAAGTGCAGGGTGGACAGAGAGAGAGGGAGACACAGAATCCGAAGCAGGCTCCAGGCTCTGAGCTGTCAGCCCACAGAGCCCCATGTGGGGTTTGAACTCGCGAACTGTGAGATCGTGACCTGAGCTGAAGTCGGGAGCTTAACCGCCACCCAGGCGCCCCTCTAAAACGTTTTTAAAGCTCATAGGGCCTCCAAGAGTATCCTGGGTTATTAATCCCCAGCATCAGCACCCTTTTCTCTCAACTAAGATTCCTACAAAAAGCACAAAAAGGCCTACCTAATTTTTCCCTTTAAGCCTATTACCTGCTTCCTCTTTGGGGAAAAATAGCTCAGCCAAAGGTTCCTGGCTGGTTGACCAGAGCCCCGAGCTGTGTGTCTGCTCAAAACTTCCAGTACATGGTTAAAAAGCATTGCTAATGCTTCATGGAAATAAATATTTCAAAACCCCTTGCTTTCTGGCCTGCCAGATGGCTGTATTTCACACTTTCGACTGTGTCAGACTCCAAAAAACTTAGCAACTCAAATTTTTGTGGTGGGGTTTATGATCCTGGAATAGGGGTTGGGTGCTGCATGGGTAATATAGTATAGGAAGGCTTTTTCTAACTTAAAAAAACATTTTTTTTTTTTTAATGGAATGAGTTCCACTTACTTCACTCCAGTGGCACAGCCCCATGGTGGGAATATCGTTCGTGGGCCATTCCAGCTAGGCAACACAGCCAGCAAAAGCTCTTCTCATATTTGTATCTACTTTTACACCCCCTCCACCTTCACCTCAAATCCTGTGTCCGGTCCGTTACCCTTATCTGTCTTGGCTCCCTGCACGGACAGTCTCAGGGAACACCGGTCTTTAAGATGGGTCCACACACTGAGAATTCCTTGCACGTTGGACACAGACACACACAGGAGCCCAAGTAGGACTGAGAGCCAGAGTCCTATGAATCTTTTTAGATTCGAGGTGTCTCAGTCTGTTATAATAGAATCTCACAGACGAAGTGGCTTCTCAACAACGGAAATTCATTTCTCACAGTGCTGGAGGCTGGAAGTCCAAGGTCAAGGCAGATTCAGCGTCTGGTGAGAGCCCACGTCCCGGTTCATAGAGGGCCGTCTTCTCACTGTATCCTCACACAGCAGATGGGCTGAGAGAGCTCTCTGGGCCTCTTTTATAAGGGAACTAATCCCATTCTTGACCTGTTCCCATGACAGAATCACCTGCAGAGGACACGCTTCCTAATACTTTCACATGGGGGGTTAGGCTTTCAACATATGAATAAACATTCAGTCCACTGCAATGATCTTGATTTTTCTTCGTTCCATTCTGACTGTTTTTCAGGCCTTAGGCTAAAAAGATACCAGGGTAGTCCATCTTGTGTTTGTTCCTGCTAGTAGTACTATTATTATCATATAACGAATACATTTATTAAAGAAAAATTAGAAAATAAGAATAAACGAAAGAAGCCAAAATTCAAAACATATATATATATATATGTGTGTGTGTATATATTATGCGCAGAGTCTTATAATACAGAGAAAAGCACTACTAACATTTAAAAAAGTTTTTTAATATTTATTTACTGTTGAGAGAGAGAGAGAGCACACCTGCGCGCGTAAGTGGGGGAGGGGAAGAGAGAGAGGGGGAGACACAGAATCCGAAACAGGCTCCAGGCTCTGAGCCGTCAGCACAGAGCCCGATGCGGGGCTCGAACTCACGGGCTCCAACGCACGAACTGCGAGATCATGACCTGAGCCATGAGCCCAAGTCGGACGCTTAACCCACGGAGCCACCCAGGAGGCCCAGCACTACTAACATCTTAGTATACATTCTTTTATAATTTGTCTGCATGTCACTACATCCCATATGTAAGTACTCCTATTTTGTGCCATCAGGCACACCGTATACTGTTTCGAAACTTTCTCATTTAACAATATGTTGAGAACATCTTTCCAAGGCCATGTAAACCCTTCTGCACCCGCGTGCACACGGCATCGGGATCGCTTGCAAATAGAAAGTGCTCCTTCCCCAAGTATGCCCACAGATTTCAAGACGTTCAGGGTCGGGGATGAGTTTAACCACCTAATGAGAGCAGGAGGATGACCTTTTCCTCGGACTCCCGCAGATGCTCCGAGTCTCAGCTCTGCCTGCTCTAGGTGGAAGGAGGGGCTAGAAGAGCCCATTCGGGGCAGTGTGAGAAGGGGCGGCGGTCAGGTACCCTGTGTCCGCGGGAAGACAGAAGCCGATCTCGAACGCTCTGGGAGCATCAGCTACGGGAGTGTTCCAAATGCAGAGGTCCTTGCTCTCACCTAGCCACGGATGAAGCCTGATGTTCAGCATAGAAACATAAATCAGGGGCGCTATGGCTGCTGCCTCCTTCCCTAATTAGCATGAGAAATGTCATGTCCTTGGCAGGCCCCCCCCTCCCCGCCTCACTCTCAGTCCAGGAAGCCAGTCGAGAGAGTTTTAGCAGCTGGGAGCCTCCTGCAGCCTGGCCAACCAGCCTTTCCCCGGGCCCCAGGGGACTGACACCATTCCTCGTGTCCTCTCCCAACAAGCCTGGCAGGAAAGCTGCCCTCCAGAAGTCAGCACCTCCCAACAGCCTCCTGTGGGGTGACTCCTCACCTCACAGGGGGCCCCAAATGGCCAGGGGCCATGGTAGTCTCAGGGCACCAGGTCCCCTAGAGCTCTGGTGGCCAGCAGGAGCTGCCTGTGCACAGAAACTGTGATGTATGTGGAAAATTGTTCTTTACAAATTGGTTTTTTTAAAGAAGTTATTGAAACTAGGGGCGCCCGGGTGGCTCCGTCAGTTGAGCGTCCGACTTTGGCTCAGGTCATGATCTCCCCGACGTTGGGCTCCCTGCTGTCAGCACAGAGCCCGCTCCAGATTCTCTGTCCCCCACTCTCTCGGCCCCTCTCCCACTCATGCTCTCTGTCTCAAAAATAAAGAAAAAAAAGAAAGAAAGAAAGGAAAAAAAAAGAAGAAGTATGGACGCCTGGGTGATTAAGCATCTCACTCTTGACTGCGGCTCAGGTCATGATCTTGCGGTTCGTGAGTTCTAGCCCCACATCAGGCCCTGTGCTGACAGTGAGAAGCCTGCTTGGGATTCTCTCTCTCCTCTTTCTGTCCCACTCCCCACCCCCTCCACAAAAGAAATAAATAAACGTAAAAAAAAAAAAAGATATTGAACCTCTCCCTTTGTCCACAAGCTCAGTTCTTCATGAGTTTTTACCTAAATGAAGCTCGTGTGGCTGATGCACTTTCATCTGTCCTACATACCCTCAGTTTCGTCTTCTTTTGATAATTGCACCAGCTTTCCTTTTAGGGAAGTGTCCTTCTCCCAGTCCACAGGGGTGGGCACGTCACTAAGGCCTGGACAATCACGGCGCCCAATGTACCTGTCCACAGGGAGACTGTGTTCCATGCGAGCCAACCAAAGTGCTTCCGTGAAATTTGACGTAAGGATTCTGGGAGGAATAGAGTCTCTTTCACTTCTGCATCAAGATACAGTCTTGAGATTTCCAGCAACCATCATTCCCACCATGTGGACGTGATCTGTCTACAGTGTGACAGAACGTGACACACAAAGAAAAGAGAAAACTAGCAGAGTCCAGAGATGGAGAGAGAGATCTGATGGCCTTGTTTGCACTCCTGGATACAGCTGTCCCTGAAGCCTTTACAACCTACTATATGGCTTTCTCCTTCTTTATCTGTATATTCAGCTTACGCTAGCTTAAATTGGGTTTTCGTGAGTGTCAACTGAAGAAATTGACAGATACATCTCTAGATGATGTCCCTGCTTCTAGTCTCTTGCCCCCCTCATTCAACCTGTTCCCCTTGGTGTTACCAGAGGAAACTTTATACAGTATATTATGATGTATAAAACATTTATAAACTACAAACATGGTTATGTCATCTCCTTATCTAAGAAATATCAGTGACTCCACATGGTCTGAAGATAATTCCAAACTCCCTTTCATGGCATGTTAGTCTCTTGAGGTCTGATTGCTGACTATTCCTCAATCCTCACCTCTGATCGTTTCCTCTCATGCCTTCTTTATCCCCTAAACACTATCATCCCTTCACATCTATCACTTCCTACTCTACACTTCATATTCTATCGTCACTCTTCATATTCTGGCTTTACAAACATACCGGTCACTTCTTTGGCGTGTCTTGTTCTTTGCTCATGTTTTCCCATGTCCCTACTTCTTGGCTGCCAAGGGAATTCATATCTACCCTTCAAAACTCAGCTCGAGAGATGCTGACTCCTTCCGGTAGAACTGGCCAATTTCTCTTTTGTGTCCTATTACGCCCCGTGCGTGCCTTCATCACAGTGCACGTCCCTCTGTCTCTGCCCTTGCTTATTTAACACGGCAGTCTCGATTACTGGACCCAAGCTTATTGAGGTCAAGGCTGTCAAGGCTTATGTCTTATTTGACTTTGAGCTCCTGGCACTTAGCTCTGTGCCTGGCATACAGTAGGCGTACTGAGGATGTTTAATAAATGATCGAACGAATGAATGAATCATGAGTGTACCCTAAGAATGGCATGGCTCTGGGAGGCTATGTCGACAATCCCATTTAAACACATCTGGGACAAGTCAGCCCTACCATGTACACACTTATCTTTTCCTTCGGCGTCTCCATTTCCATCCTGACGTTGTGCTGTCCCAATCTGGAGGGCACTAGAAGGGATAACTGATAAAGCAAAATCAAAGTTTATCTCCCACATACTCAAAACATTTTAGAAAAAAGCCACTTACTTGGCTTTTCGTCACTCAACATCATTCTCAGGAGGGCAAAAATGGCACAGAGACAGTCAGTGTCCCCTGATTCTTGGCTCCATGAGGCCCAGGGCCACGCATGGCTCCTTCATGGTGATGGGCCCAGGCACTTAGAAGAGTACTGCGTGGGGGCCCCCAGGTGGCTCAGTTGGTTAAGCGTCCAACTCTTGGTTTTGGTTCAGGTTGTGACTTCGTGGTTCCTGAGTTTGAGCCCTGCATCAGGCTCTGTGTGGACGGTGCGGATCCTGCTTGGGATTCTCTCTCTCTGCCCCTCCTCTGCTCTCACTCTCTCAAAATAAATAAATAAGCTTGAAGATGGAGAAGAAGAAGAAGAAGACGACGATGACACTGCATGAATGAATGACTGACAGATCACACGTCCAAGGCAGAGCAGCAACAGAATGCCAGCATCTTGAGTGTGCCCAATATCTCATCTTTCTCTAGCCAGACACATAATTCTGTTTTCTAAAGCCCGTTGACAATGACTGACTCCTTCTGCCACCGCCTTGCTCAAGCCCAACAAGAGCTGAGCCTCTGACTTCAACCTTGTCTGTTCAGTCGTAATCCAGAGAGCCAGGCTGCACCACCGTTCGTGAAAACTGGCTCTCGTCACCTTTCCGGGTGACAACACCTAAGGATTGATCTAGGGAGGCAGCTGGCATTCGGGTTGGGCTGACACACTGTCAGAGAAGGGAGACGACACAGAGTCAATCCTTAGGAGACCAGAAGAGGCTCGCCCTGACAGCAGAACCTCACTGTGTGCCAGCCCGGTCAGGGATTCTAACCAGGTCCAGGGGAGAGGGTCTGTGTTGAGATGGACAATATATTATCCACTGACCCTGTGGATCCTGAGGGAGCTTGAGCAAAGTCGGGCAAAACAGGAAGAAAAAGAGAGCGTTTTATATTATGGTAAATACAAGTAAGTGAAACACTTCTGTTGCTGCATCCAAAAAAACTAACTTCGTGGGGGCGCCTGGGTGACTCAGTCAGATAAGTGCCCAACTTCAGCTCGGGTCATGATCTCACAGTTTGTGAGTTCGAGCCCCGCGTCGGGCTTTGTGCTGATGGCTCGGGGCCCGGAGCCTGCTTCGATTCTGTGTCTCCCTCTCTCTCTGCCCCTCCCCTGCTCACACTCTCTCTCTCTCAAAAATAAATAAAGGTTAAAAAAGTTTTGCAAAAAAGCTAACTTCACAAGGTCACTAAATTGAAGAGTAACAACGAAGTTAGACTCCACAAGAAGACTGCCCTTCCTCTTCTCTGTCACCAACTGACAGTGCTTGTGACATGGGCGACAGACAAGGCCCACAGGGAGCAGGAGAGGAACGAAGCAGGGGGGGTGGTCATGTCACCGAACTCACTGGGCCAGCACCTTCTCCAGGCCCCCAGGAAGAGAGAAGGCAGGGCCCCCAGGAGGTCTGAGAAGGAAAGAGAGGGGATAGGAGGTGGGGGAGCACAGGTGGATCGGGGCCCAGGGCTGAGAGTCCGGGGGGTTGTGCTGGGGAGAACGTGGAGCCAGACCTACAAGGATTTTGAAGGGGCCTGGAAAATGGGGGCTCCCAGTAGAGACCCCTTGAGAAACTCTCAGTGAATGGGGTTATTCTGATTAAAACAGCCTTCTATAAAGAGGAGGGACGATAAGAAAATGCCTTTGCAAGTCTCTGATGTTGATGGTTGAGTATGGACTCTTGCACTCCCTCCCTTTCACACTGAGCAAGTTCATTACCTCCTCATCCACAAAATGGCAGCAATAGTACCTTCGTTATGGAGTTGTTGGGGATTAAAGAGATGATTCATGGAAAGCACTGAGCACTGTGCCTAACAAGTACTGCATTTTCAGTGTCACTATTTCCTTTATTTGCAATCCCAGGTGGGTATTGGTGTTGAGCAGGGCTCAGCACATTGGTAGAGGCTATGGCCCAAAACAAGAACCAACTATTCTTTGTTCAATAAACCTTTTCGAGCACCTTCCTTCCAGGCACTATTGCCAGGAACTCGAACCTACAAGGCAGCAGAAGGGTTGGTCACACCCAATCACACCCTTGCGTAGGATAGGCATCCGATCCAGAGAACATCTCTGTATTAAGTAGCAGTAAGCCGTCAGCTCTCAGGGAGCTGAGGTCAGTTTTGCAGGGCACATGCGAGGCAGAAGTATAACCACAGGAGGGCATGGGGAGGGAGAGCTAACTATGCATCTGCACGATGGATTTTTGTGTCTGATTCTACAAGTGTCTGGGTTTTCCATTCTACTGACATCGTGACCAAGGTGGCTCTCATCCACTAAGAGAGGGTAACGAGCTTTCTGAACACTTGGACCTTTAGTAAAAATTCCTCTGAAAACAATGCAAGAGAGACATCTGGACTGCCTTCCTCTGGGAGTGCCATGGGTCAGGTCTGTGCAGAGGAACCATCCAACGTTGTCATCGTGTGCCTGGCAATGACACATGCTAATGAGACTGAACCATGAAAGACACACGACTGGGCCCAGTGTAGGTGACTGCCTAGATGTAGGGCAGTTCCCAAGCAAGGAACAAAACATGGTTTGGAATTCAAGTGCAGCTGGTAAATCTCTTCCTCCTGGCTTCCCAGTCTTCCTTAGTAGACGGTTTTGCGTGCCTCATCAGGGTTTCCATACCAGGCTAACCATGAGAATCATTTAGGGAGCTTTGGAAAATTTGGATTTCTGTGCCCCACCCCCAGAGACACTGATTAAATAGGTCTGTGCTGTGTATTATTAAAAAGCTCCTCGGGTAATTCTAGCTAATTCACAGCTAGGTTGAATCACGCTAGTAGATAATGATGCAGCAAGCCCGTGATCAGGAAGGAAGCTGAGGCTCACAGGCAAGGGTGGACCCAAGGCCACTAACTTAGGGCTTCCGATCCTCCAACTCTTCATTCCCAGAAACAGGGACCTAGTGACTGCCTCTTGACCCTTACCACGGACTCCCTTTCACGGAGACATAGAGGAAATTCTAAAATCTGATACCAGCTGGCTTTCTGGAATTCTCTGAGACTGTGAGTATAGAGTACTAGGATATTAAAGATGGGACCACTCAACAATAAAACCCAAAGATTCCCAACCTTTTATTTTCAAGAAACGTTCCGGTTGCTAGGAAAGTCGCGGAATGGTACTCTACCCTTAAGACAAGGAAGTACATGTTTTTCCTTTCCCTGCCTGGCTTTGATTTAGGAGGGACTCAGCATCCCTTTGATTTAGGAAGGACTCAGCATCACCGACCAGGGCCCCAGCTACCATATTCTGACATCCAGTGGGCAAAGAGGACATGCCTCCCAGGGGCTGTTCCCAGGTAATGACTGTGTGGGGTGGGGATAACGGGGCAGACCCTTCTTGAGAGACGCTGACCATCCCTGACAGCAGTGTTGTCTCAGAGACTCCCAGACTGCTTTGCCAAACCCTCTCTAGACTGCACAGAAGTCGAGGATGCCTTTCCCAACCTTCCTCCCTCTGCTCACACTTGATTCGTGATCAAAGAACTCTCCTTCTTAGTCCTTCTTAGCCTCCTCTCTCCTTTCTCTCATGCGGACATTTCCTTTAACCAAGTCCTCACACATTTAATCCCGCTTTGCCCCCACCCCTACTTCTGGGAGGACCCAGACTAACAGGCCTACTTTGGAATAGCTGTAGTTCTGATGCTATACTGGTCCTCCAGGGACGTTCAGATCTGTGGCCTTTGGGGTTTGAGGCCTTGGACGTTCAGGGACTTCAGCCTTATGGCACCAAGCAAGGGTTGGGAAGAAAGACACAGAGTAGACATTTAGGAATAAATCTCCGTAGCTGACTCAAAAGATGAGAGCCTCTGATTTTATTTCTTCATTACTACAAGGTAGAAATTCTTCTTCTTTTACAGATAATAAAACGGAGGCTCAGAGAAGCCAAGTAACCTGCTCAAGATCACTCAACTAATAAATGTCAAAGCCAAGGAAATTTCCAACCTCAAAGGTCACCTTCTGTCTACTCCGCTGCAGGAATTGTTCACAGAATGCAGCATAATGGGATGCTTAAGAGCACAGTTTGGAACCGGACTGCCTCGTCTTTAAAGGAAGGATAATGTACCTGCCTCGGAAGATGATGCGAATTAGTTTCGATAAGTGCTGATTAAACATCTGCTGGTAGTGTCGGTGGCAGTAATGGCAGCCGTAGCGGGCTGGGTTTCCTCTGTGTGCGTCCATCAGGAAGTTGGGAATGGTAGACGGGTTCTAAGGGGACTGTGACTGCACTTGCGAGTGTGTGAAATAATGTCATTTATGTGACTGAAGCATGGGACACCTGGAAGGAAAAGTACCGGAGGGAAGGATTGACCAGGACTGTCTCTCCTGAAGGGTGAGTAGGACCCAGGGGCAGAAGGACACTGGCCACTGAAACCAGAGACTGTCCAAAAATAAGGGGATCCCCCAACATGGGGAGTGCAGGAGCGAAAGGACGTGGGCTTTTTCTTCCAGAGAAGCAGGGGCAACTTGAGGGACTGAACATAGCCTTGCTCCAGATTTTCTCAGATTCCCCTGAAAGTCAAGAAGAACCTTAGAGGAAAACAGATTTTTTTTAGAAACTAGTTATTAAGCATGTGATTTACTTAATGGCTTAAAAAAACATGACTTGTCTTAAAATACTAGGTTGGGTTTTTTTGGGGTTTTTTTTGTTTGTTTTTTTAAGGAGAGAACAATTAGATAATGAATTGCATCTAGGTCTTGTGGGAAATAGGACCTAAAAAACCCCCGATGACCTACAGAGTTTTTTTCCGGCAAGTAAGGAAAGAGAGCAGGTTTCAATGTCCACACGATCCCACCTTGTTCCCAAGGGTTTTGCGTAGACAAACTTTGTAGCTCCAACAATCTGAACGATTGGGGCATCAAGATACTCACAGGTCCTTACAGATGTTGCTGCCTTTTCCTCGTGTAGAAGAGCATTGCCGTGACTCAAGCAAGTTCAGGACACAAGCTGGGAACCAGACTGCTGGGGAAGGGAAAGGCACCAGACGACGCCGAGGCCGGAGCTCTGGTACCACTGAGTTCAGTGCAGCATTTACTGAGCACTTCCTATGCACTGTCTTCTGGGCTGGCCCCTGAGAATATAAAGACAGGGACTTCACAGAGCTCACAGGCTGGTGGGGAGAGAGAGGCAGGCAGATATTCACGCAAAAATGTGACACGTGATAAAAAAAAAAAAAAGTAACACATCATGGCACCGGGTTTGGCCCCCTTGGTTGAGCACCTGATTCTTGATTTTGGCTCGGGTCATGATCTCACAGTTGTGAGCTTGAGCCCCACGTCGGGTTCTGCGCTGATGGTGTGGAGCCTGCTTGGAATTCTCTCTCTCTCTCTCTCTCTCTCTCTCTCTCTCTCTCTCTCTCAAAAATAAATAAATAAACTTAAAAAAAAAGGAACACATCATGCATGCTCAACACCCTAGCTCTGCTGAACCTCTCCCAGGCTCGTCGGTGGCCACACCCCAATCTCACTTGCAGTCATCATGCATAGTCTTCCTTAGGCCTGGAATCCTTTTCCTCCCCATCTCTTGCTTAAATACACTCCCTCAGAGATTCCCCCTTTGTCCACAAGACGAGCTCCCCAGCTCTCTTCTCTAGGAGCTTACCCAGTTGATCCCCAAACAACACAGGTTTGAACTGTGCGGGTCCATTTATATGTAGATTTTTTTCCCAATAAGTACAGTCTTGTAAGTGTATTTTCTCTTCCTCATGATTTTCGTAATAGTATTTTCTTGCCCCTAGCTGACTTCATTGTAAGAATACAGTATAGAATACATATAACAGCCTTTGTTGTAGGGCAGCTGTGAAAATCAAGTGGGTGTTAAACTATTTGGCACAAGGCTTGTCATCCAGCACGTGCCCCGTCCACAGCAGTTTCTGGGTTGTAACTAGATGGTGAAGGAAGCAGGCTTGTCTTTGGAACCCTCCCTCCTTTCATCTTGGGCCCTTTCTCCACCTTCCAGGTGTATGCACTCCCTTTGTCCGCCTCCCAGATGGCCTCTTTTTTTTATGTCGCCAAAAGCCCCCTCTTGTTCCCACATCACCCCTGTCCCCAAATCACCTCTTGCCTCTCTTCCTCTCGAGTATTCTGTATACTTGTTGAATCCGATCTCAAGTGCTAGGTCTCTGCGATCTCACATCAAGGCCCAAGTGCTCTTGAACAGAAGGTACTTGATCACACAGCTGTCTGTCTCATGGGGCTCCTGAGCCGCTGACCTCTGGCCGTGAAACACAAGAGCGAGCCCGCGAGCTCGGGCAGAGGGGCTTTCCTGACCCCTTCTAACTGGACTGAGCAGATTGCACTAAGTGTCTCAAACCTGTCTGTGCGGCCAAATCGCCCAGAGATCTCTTAAGAAAATACAGATTCCTTGGTTCCACCCCCAAATTTCTTACTCAGAATCTCCAGGGATGATATGCCTGAAGACCAGGTGACGGCTTCACTTGCTCTTTTTGTTGTTGTTATTTATTTATTTTGAGAGAGAGAGAGAGACAGAATGCAGGAGGGGCCGAGAGAGAGGGAGAGACAGAATCTCAAGCGGGCTCCACGCTGTCAGCACGGAGCCCAACGCGGGGCTCAAACTCACCAACCGTGAGATCGTGACCTGAGCCGAAACCAGGAGTCAGATGCCCAACCGACTGAGCCACCTAGGTGCCCCTGACTTCATTTGCTCTTAAAGTTGAGCAGATACAGGGCCACCCTGAGTAGGGGTGCCGTCCTTCCCTACCAAGTACGGGGGCTGTGAAGGCACAGCGACGGTGCCCCATGGCCTGGAAAAGCAGCGGCCGGCACCAGCCTGGTGTCCCGGCTGATGCCTTTCTCTCCCACCTCTTCCTCGGTCTCCAATGCCACAGCCCTGTTGTCCGGGAAACCTCCATCTCCCCGCTATCACCGCAGCGACTGCGGCAAAACGCCCGCCCCGACAAACTAAACGCGGGCAGCTTTTATTGAACGCAACGCCAGCTATGACATTTATCATTTCCCTGAGTCACCACAACGATAAGAGACAGTTACCATTACTGGTTTCATCTTACAGGTAAGAAAACCAAAACTGAAATTAAGTATATGCCCATGGGCATGAAGTCAGTATGTGGTAGAACTTGAACCTAGGGAAGTCCGAATTCAGAACTGGAATTCCTAACCCCTGCACTCTGTTGCCTTTATTTATTTATTTAAAAAAAAAATTTTTTTTTTCAATGTTTATTTATTTTTGGGACAGAGAGAGACAGAGCATGAACGGGGAAGGGGCAGAGAGAGAGGGAGACACAGAATCGGAAACAGGCTCCAGGCTCCGAGCCATCAGCCCAGAGCCCGACGCGGGGCTCGAACTCCCGGACCGCGAGATCGTGACCTGGCTGAAGTCGGACGCTTAACCGACTGCGCCACCCAGGCGCCCCTATTTATTTATTTTTTTAATGTTTATTTATTTTGAGAGAGAGAGAGGGAGAGAGAGCGAGCGAGCATGAGCAGGGCAAAGGGGCAGAGACAGAGAGAATCCCAAGCAGGCTCCAAGCTGTCAATGCAGAGCCTATCTTGGGGCTTGAACCCACAAACCATGAGATCGTGACCTGAGCCGAAAATCAAGAGTCGAACCGCTTAACTGACGGAGCCACCCAGGTGCCCCACTTTTCTGCCTTTATGTACTCGGTCGCTAGGCTTCACGATGTGTCTCCTTTGTACCGCAGACGACCGATTCACCGTGTTTCGGGAATTTTATGCATTCTGCCCTGTGATCGTTGAAGATGAGCCAGCAGCTTGTACTCAGCAGCCTGGAGACCCTTATTCCAGCACAGAATCACAGCCTCCCTTTCTCTGTAGGGAGCCTCCCGGCCACTGAGTCACAGGTGCCGTCTTCCGGGGCTCTTGAAACAAGGCTGTTAAAGCGGCTCCCTTGTGTCACCTGCCTTCACAGCGGCACCTGCCTTCACAGTGTAATGCTCGGGGCCCTGGTCCTCCGCCACAGCAATCGAATCAAATCGAAAACACAACACCTATAAGTAGACACCCTGTACTTCCTTGGTCCAGCCAAATGAATGTTTGGACCACTAGAAAGACCTCAAAGAGAGTATAGACTGTCAGCTCTACCTCTCACGTGGCCTTCCTCAACCCTGGATGCACTTTCCAATCACCTGGGAAGCTTTGAAAGAAATATCAATGCCCGTGCCCTACCACCCACACTTTCTGATCTAACTGGACTGGGATGGCTCCCGGAGTCCCCAGTGATTCTCACGCGTTTGGGAAGCCCCGCTCCGGGCTGCTGCTGGTGTTCTGTCGCTAAGAATGTCTTTTAAACTTGGGGAGGTGGTTTTCTGTCCCCCTTAAGAAACGGACATAGCTCTTCCCCAGTGGGGGAGGGGGGGGCGGCCAGGGCTCATTTTGAAATTTTTCCGTAATGTTTATTTATTTTTGAGAGACAGAGGGAGACAGAGCACAAGTCAGGGAGGGGCAGAGAGAGAAGGAGACACAGAATCCGAAAGAGGCTCCAGGCTCTGAGCTGTGCGCACAGAGCCGGACGCGGGGCTCGAACCCACGAACCGCGAGATCATGACCTGAGCCGAAGTCGGGCGCGCAACCTGACTGAGCCACCCAGGCGCCCCAGCCACTGCTTCTTTTGAAAGAAGGTCGTTTCTCTTTCCCTTCCCCATGTTTCTCTTTCCCTTCCCCATGTAATTCATTGGTCCTCCTGGAAGGACTTTGATCACCCCATGAAGAGAGCTGTCTCTAAAATCTTCAGCAGGTCTGCCTCTCTCTGTCTCTCTCTCTCCTAACTCATCCCTCTGCCTCACAACACTTGGAGTCTAACAATCCTTCCTCACATCTAATCCAAATCCCTCCTACTGCAAACTCCAGTTTTCTTGTTTGTCCTTGTCAGAAACAAAGGGCAGCTTTCTCACTCGAGCAAAGCTCTTGAGGACTGATTGGTGAGGAGGCTGCCAACAGAGGGTAAATGCGGAACTGTCTGACCTTGGTTTTACATCCGCCCTCAGGTACGATTCGTCTCTTCCTCCGGGACCCTGATGAGCTAAGAAGAAGGGCATTCTGGTTGAGGCTCCTCGATTTATTTATTTATTTTTAAATTTTTTTTAATGTTTACTTATTTTTGAGACAGAGACAGAGCATGATCCGGGGAGGGTCAGAGAAAGAGAGACAGAATCAGAAACAGGCTCCAGGCTCCAAGCTGTCAGCACAGAGCCCGATGCGGGGCTCGAACCCACAGACCGTGAGATCATGACCTGAGCAGAGGTCGGACGCTCAACCGACTGGGCCACCCAGGCGCCCTGAGGGTCCTCGATTTAATTCCTAGGATGAATAAGGATGACTTGGGGTTTCTTTGTCATTTTTAGTCTTCCCATCTCTTCACTTATAAAGCAGATAAAATTGTAGGGGCGCCCGGGTGGCTCAGTCGGTTAAGCGTCCGACTTCGGCTCGGGACATGGTCTCGCGGTTCGTGGGTTCGAGCCCCGCGTCGGGCTCTGTGCTGCCATCTCAGGGCCTGGAGCCTGCTTCGGATTCTGCGTCTCGCTCTCTCTGCCCCTCCCCCACTCACACTCTATCTCTGTCTCTCAAAAATAAAGAAATGTAAAAAAAAAAAAATTTGCTTTAAATAAAGCAGATAAAATTGTACTGAGGGGCACCCGAGTGGCTCCAGTCAGTTGAGTGGCTGGCTCTGGATCTCAGCTCAGATCTTGATCTCGGGGTCATGAGTTCAAGCCCCACGTTGGGCTCCACGCTGGGGGTGGAGCCTACACTGAAAAAAAAAATGTGTTCAGGAAAGGCCACATCTAACGAACAGCTCCTTCTTCCTCGCACTCGTTTCCACTGCTCCTCCCCCCACCGGAGTCTCCTTGAACTCATAGCTCCACCTGAGTTTGTGAAGCAAAAGGAAGGAAAGATAAAGCCAGTGTGTGAACTGGCTCTTTTTCTGTAACCTACAGAAACTAGGACACCAGCAGCACGAGGCTGTCGCATTTAATGTCTGTGGATTTGTTCCAAGGGACAAGTTCATGGGTTGATCAACTGAACAGAGGTAGTCACCCGAGAACCTTAGGGGACTTACCCCAAGTGTCATGTTCCTGTTTGTTTGTGGCTGGGCAGACCGTGGTCACTGCTTCATAGCCACCCCCAGCGCTTGGAGGAAAAAGAGTATCCTACCTGCTCGGTGACTAATTGGTTGAAAACAAGTCTGCAATCTGTTAAGCAGAATGTGTCTCCCTTCTTGCCGCCCCCCTCCCTGCCCTATTGCCATGCTGTTAAAGTTATGAATGTCTCTTTCCAGTTTCCCCCACTGGGATAGCTATGTTCTCGATGTTGTCTTCGGCAAATTACCAAAATAGAATTTATGATTCATTGACCCAAATTATATTCCCACTGACAATATCTGCAGAAATCCTGTTCAACAATGGCTTGCTGAGTTTACAGAAAACATACATCACTCCCTGGAATTCGCCCTCCCCAACAAGGCCAACAGAAGTGCAAATTAAATCTTATCTGCTCGGAAGTCCTTGATGAAGAACACCCTGGTCTTGGCAACTCGATGAATATTTTCAAAAAGCTTTGAGAAAGCAAGCTTGTTAGCGTTCTTGCAGTTAAATCCCGAGGCGTATATGAAAGACCTCTCTGTATGGACCATATAGCCTATTTTCTTAAACTACAACTCTGACCTTAAGGTCTCATGCTTACTTTGTGCTCTGAGTACCTTAAGACGTTGTAGACCTTTTTCTCAGCAGGTGCACATCCTGCATGGTAATCAGGCTGTAGCTTTGATTTTTCTTGCTCATGATCTTGAAGAGGAAGCAAAGTGATCTAAAAAGTTAAGAAACGAAACTTAGGTTACTTTCCTTACTAGATAAACTTCTTCCCTGGTGACTTTTGCCTTTGTGAACTCATCTCAGAATGAAATAAAGGTTAAAACCCTAGTTTATCAGCTTACAGTCTGTTAAGCAGAGTGAGACGGAATCCCTGCAAAGCAAAAGAGAAGGACTGAAGATACGATGGGCACCTTCCACCCCTCTCTCCGAGTGAATGCAGCCCTAAAAACCAGCAAGAATGCACAGGGTAGCTCTTTGAGGACCCTAAAAAATAAGTGATAGCAGGTGGATTGGGAAAGCCCAGAATGTGAAATGCCAGAGAACCAGCATTGTCTGCCCTACCCCTGCCCGCCCCCCTTTTTCTCCCTGATGTTTCCTGGCTTGGACTCAAGGCAGCCCCAAAATTGGAAGCAAGAAACAGATACGGATAGAGAAAATTCCAGGCGAAAGCCCTCTACTTCTGGCTCTACAAGCAGAAAGGAGATTCCGGATGCTTAGGAGGAATGGAGAAAATGGTCCATTTTTCTTTTTCTTCTTCTCTGTTCTGTTGTGCCCAAGTCCCAGACAACCCTGAGGTGCTGGAGGCAATGACAGCAATGGCGCCCGCAGGTACCTCGAACTCTCTTCCTTCTGGGTTCCTCTGTCTTTTCTCTCCTTTCCCCCTCTGCCTCGTCTCCCCAGATCTCTTTTGAATCCAACTCAGGAAGACAAAAAGCGTGTCATTGATCAAAATCTTTACAGCAGTAACTGCTCAGGCCTGTGCTTGGAGCCCCAGTTCAGGAAGCTCTGTGTCAACTATAAGGACATAGAGTGTGTGTAAGAGTAAAGGTGCTTCCAGTTGCCTTGGGCTTAGGCATGGATTGATACTTAGAGAAAGGGGCTTTAGAAAGGGGGTTTTGTTCGCTCTGAAGTATTTACCTAAAATTTCTTAATCCATGAAAGCATTTTCACGTGAATCCTTTTTCCATTTATTCCTTCACGGAAGTGGCACACTTTCAAAGCATGAATGATGATTACAAGTCACTGGGGGCAAATATTCTAGTATTGGCTCAGGCTCACTGAAAAATATAAGAACATTGTCGTGCCCTTCGACCATAGCAGAGGGTATCTTTTTATATGTAGATATCCCTTAATTTCAGGATGATAACTGATGTATCGTCATGAATTTACCATCCACTCACGGAGAACCAACTATGTGCAAAGCACAGTTCAGACTTTGAGAAACAGATTTTGACTTTTAAAAGAGGATTTATTTGCACAGGTACATCCTGAAATAGCAAAGCGTTACTGGTCTGCTTCTCTAGAATCCTGGTTGGAGCTTTGGACGTTAAACACGTAATGCATTGACATTAAATTTACAGGTATACGGACTTACAGAAAAATCTGTCGTCCCTACGTCAAAGGGCAAGTTAGGTCTAGCAGAGAGTCGCCACCCCTGATGGTCCACCCCCCCCCCAGAATCAACAACCCCCTTTGCAGTCAGGCACAGGCCCCACCTGAGACCCCGTGAATGGCCACACATGTGGGGTGACCATGGCCACCGACGATGAGGACCTTGAGAGGGTGAGGAGGCCAAGTTTCCCCTAGGAAAAGCAGAGCTTCCCAGATTGATCCTGGACTTAAAGACAAGACAGTTCTCTCTGGAGTACAGGGGCACCTGAATCTACCTCCCTCCCTTCTCACCAACACTACCCAATGGCCCCAGAGTTCACAACTCCCTTGGAAAAGTCACTTGGGGCACCTGATTGGCTCAGTCGGTTAAGCATCCGACTTCAGCGCAGGTCATGATCTCACAGTTTGTGGGTTTGAGCCCCACGTCGGGTTCTGTGCTGACAGCTCAGAGCCTGCTTCAGATCCTCTGTCTCCCTCTCTCTCTGCCCCTCCCCTGCTCACACTCTCTCCTTCAAAACTAAATTAAAAAAAAAAAAGAACATTAAAAAAAAAAACTTAAAAAAAAAATCAGCTGCTCTTCCTTGGGTGGGACCACCTCATGGCAGTAATTCCCTGCCTGGGACGGTGGTCCAGCCTTATATCTACTATCCCTCTTCAGACAAGCTTCTTTGTCAGCTTGATCCATCCCAGGGCCTCGTCTAGGGCGCCATGATGACTTGCGTGTATCCACGTGAGCCAGAAGGAGATCACCCGACTTGTCCTCAGCTCCGCGTTACCCCTACCCCATGTTTCTCTGTAGATCACCATTGCAAAGTGACATTCAGGGTCCCCTGTCGGAAACGGGACTGGCCAGGAGCTAGGATAGGGATAGAGGGATAGAGTTTCGCCTTTGAAGCCATTGAAGCCAGAGAGAATGTGAAGCCTTTTCCATGCCCGAGCATCAGGCTGATAGGGTGCCGGAACATTTGGTGTGTCCCACACAGCGAGTCTGTAAGGCCTGAGCTTCCTGGTTTCTAAATGCAGTCATGTTGATCTGCACTGTTGCCTTGGTAGAGTTCCCAATCCTGACGAGGCTTCTGAGTTACCCAGCAGCTTGTTATAGATTCCAGACGGGCTGGTTCCTTGGGTCTGTGAGGTGGGGCCCAGCAATTTTTTTTTTTTTTTTTTTAAACAACCCACAAGGGTGATTCTGAGGCAGCATGAGCTGGCATTTGGAAACGATTGGTATACATGATTGCCTCTGGACAAATTAAGATACGAACCGATTTGGCCTTCCTGAATCTTAGATGGTGACCGTGGCATTTAGACTACCCCGAGGGGTTCTGGGATCCCCAAGCATCCAGTTTACCACGGCCGTTGTACTGAAGTTTTATCCGAACTCCGTTTCTGCACATCTCTAACTTGCCTCCAGGACAGAAAGTGCTGACGGGAGCAAAGCAGAGGTAAGTAATGTGGAAAAGCTCTTAAGCACGGAGAGATGCTTGAGCAAACTGGCCTTCTCCTAAACAGTTCTCAACAGCCCTTTAAAAATGCAACGGAGCCGACTGTACTTTTAATCACATTCTGCTTGCCTGCTGGCTCCCCCCTCTCCCGGACGCCTTCCTCTGGAGGTCACTGAGAACATAAAGTTCCCAAAATGCTGGGCACAGGCCAAGCGGAAGGTCTTCATGGAATTTTCTGTTTGTTTTTCACGTGGCAAGGTTACAAGCTAAGACAAAGTCTCCAATCAGAAGATAATAGAGCAGCCATTGTCACTAATCCCTTCACAGGGCCGAAGTCTGGAATCCATCGCTGCGCTCGCTCAAGTCCTCTAGAGCCGAGGTCACACAATAGCAGAAGAAGGGAAACAAATGAGGTGGCTGTCAGTAGGGGACCGGGGACAGGGGTTCTGATATGGCCGCACTATGGAAAATTATGCAGCCCTAACAAAAGAATGAGAAAGTGTTTATGCCCTGATTTGGAAAACTCTTTGTAAGTGTAACGTTAATTGAAACAAATAAATGCAAAAACGCAGAAGCAAGGAGATGACATATGTATGCATTCGTTTATATCTGATTATATGTGCATTTCTGGGAGGACGCGTTTAAAAAATACCATTGTTTGCCTCTGGGGAGAACTAAGACGGGGAGGGGACGGTTCGCACGTACTTTTTTTTTTTTTAATTCAAGCATAATTAAGATACAGCATTACATTAGCTTCGGGTGTACAATATAGTGATTCAACAATTCTATGCATTTCTTGGTGCTCATAGAGGATTCAAAGCAGGCCCCACCCTGACAGCGGTGAGTCCCAGCGTGGGTCTTGACCTCACGAGCTGTGAGATAATGGCCGGAGCCCAAGTCGGGCACTCAACGGACTGAGCCACCCAGGAGCCCCAGGATAAGTGTACTCTTAATCCCTTCATCTTCCTGCCCACCTCCCCTCTGGCAGCCACCAGTTTGTTCTCTGTATTTAAGAGTCTGGTTTTCGCTTGTCCCTTTTTTTTTTTTAATTTAATTTTTTATTTGTTCCTTTGGTTTCTTCCACATAGGAGGGAAAACAACTCTTAAGGATCTACATTGATTGCGGGAACAGGTAATCTGAATGAAGCTACATGTAAAGGTATTTATATTTAGTTTGGGTTCGATTTCACTTTTTTTTTTTTTTTTTTTTTGCCACAAATTCGCCTCTCTAATCATGTTTTGCTCACCCTAATTTTAGACCAAGCCTGAGTTATATGAACACACACCAGCTGGACAGTGGGAGGAAACAGCTAAGAAGCCAGTCTGGGAAAGAACATTTGCCTTGGGTGACTGATCTGCAAATAATAAAGAGTGGCTATGGTTTGCAGCCCAGTTGTCTCCAGAAGGTGACAGCATTAAGGTCACGATCCACTAGTGGCGTGCCCTGGAATTTGCATACTCTTACTAAGAGTCAAAGAGTCTGAGTCAATCTAAAATTATGGCAGCTGATTGCAAAAATGGCCCCAGTTACGCCTCCCCATGCAGTCACGTGCTTACTCTATGACCTGTAACTCTTCCTTTCAAGTAATAGAACCTATCTCCTCCCTTCTTGACCCTGGACTGGCCTTTTGACTAGTTTGGGTCATTAAAATGAAGCAAAAGTAGTGTTGTGCCATACGCAAGCCTAGGCATCAGGAGACCTCCTACACTTCACTCCGTCTCTTGGAGGACGGCCACTGACGTGAGCCCGAACCTGGCCTAGCGGCTGGGGTGACGGCCCTGAGCTGGAGCTCCAGGTGTGCAGGAAGGCCCAGCGAAGATCAGCAGAGCCAATCTGACAAGTGAGGGTAGACACGGGAGGATTAACCTGGGATCAAAGCTGTCCATCTGACTCCTACCCTCATGAGTTGAATACAAGCCTCTTGTTTTCAGCCACTGAGTTTTCTGGTTGTTTCTTACATAGCCTTACTGGGACAGCAGATGACTGGCACAGAACTTCTTTGCTGTCCTGGCTTTGCTTCCTTTCCATCTCTAGTAGGCTACCGTTACTGTTATGATTGGACAAGATAGGATAAAATAGGCAGAGAGGGAAAGGATAGAACCTGAGATCCCTGGGTGGGGGAAAACACCTATTTTGGAACAACGCTAGGAGCCTCAGACCACAGCAAACCCCCCCTCGGGTTTAAGGTTCCCCTTAAGAATGTAACAGACACCGCCTACTCCCCCTCAGGTTCCCCTCGGGAATTTGACAATCAAAATACCTGACTAAAAAAAGTAAACCATAAAACTCATGGTCCATGAGGGACAGTATGACCAGTCTGACTCCTCACACAATGGAAACGAGCCAATCAGGATTGGACAACCCAGTACCCAGAGCCATCCAGCCAATAAGGATTGGACAACCCAGTACCCAGAGCCATCCAGCCAATAAGGGTCGAGCCTGACAAGAAACGAGGGGGAAGTGAAGGCGGACAAGTACCTTATGAGACAAGGACCCTTGCCTATAATCTGTAGGTCTTCACCATCGAATGCCCCCTCTCTGTAAAGAGAGCTTTCCTACTATTCTTACTTCCTAACCTTATACTCTAATAAATTTTTGCCAGCTGCTCCTTGTCACCACCTCTTCACTCTTCAAAGAGGTGAGACAACAAATCCAGGGTATTGAGCTACAAAAAATCCTGCCATGTTTTCTCATTACCCGCTCCTCAGTCTCCATGAAATTCAGCTCATTAAAGAGCGACCATCAGGTGTCAGACCTTTAATGCACAGTCCCTGACCTCAAGGCGTGGACAGTCAGGTTGATGAGGTTTTGGGGTGGTGGGGGGGTTCGTGGGGTCTGGAGCCGACAGCCAAGAAAGAGCTCTTGAAGATGTCTTCAGTGTAGAAAGGTGATTTTCCCAAAGCTCGGGGCCAGGACCCATGGGCAAAAAAGAGCTGCCTCAGGACCTTGAAGAGACGCTGGTTATATTCTTGGGAGCTGGGGGAGGTAAAGTCAAGGCGAAGTTGCCCACGAGATTTTCATACGCTAAAGAAGACTCACAGATTGCCGGAGGTTTAGCTATTGTCAGGCCAAGGTTGTTTTTCCCTCTAGCCAATCATTAGCATTAAGACAGTAGGGAGTCCCGGAGACACGTTTTGCGCTGCCTGCCTCACTTATTTGCCAACCGGCCGCAGGTTATAAGGAAATTTAATTTTATCTGCCATTTCCTTCTGCCTTTGTTTCCCACATCAGGGTGGGGAAGCCGACCGGAGTGAAGTATGCACGGATTACCGTGATCACACAGGAGAGGTACACTAGCCCAGCCTGGAGGTTCAGCAAAGTTTCCTGGCAATGACCTCTGAACTGTTTTAAAGGATAAATAAACGTTTGTCAGTGAAAGAATGTACAAGGCATCTCCAGGCAAAGAGCACAACGCAGGGAGAGGTAAGGGGGCAGGCACTTTTCACCCATTTTGAAACCCTTCTGGTTTCTAACCTCCACACCTCCCCTCACCCCTGCTTCTTTTTCTTCCAGTTTCCCCCAATTATAGTTTATGGTTCAGTCTCCTAGAGCCTTGCTACTCAAAGTGGGGCCAGCAGAACAGCAGCGGTGACATCACCTGGGGGCTATTTAGAAATGCAGATTCTCGAGTTCCACCCCAAACAAGCAATCGAATATTCATTTCAACGAGATCCCCCTAGGTGGTTCAGGCGCAGATTAAAGTTTGCAAAGTTTCTTTCACTATAACACTCGCATTCGGGGGGAAGCTAACAACTTGCCCTGTAACTTCAGCCATAGAACCTTTTATGGGTAAGTTGTGCAGAAGGGAGATTCACCAGCAGTCGGTATATTACTTGTACCAACTACCCTTTTATTTATTTTTTTATTTTATTATTTTTTTCAACGTTTATTTATTTTTGGGACAGAGAAAGACAGAGCATGAACGGGAGAGGGGCAGAGAGAGAGGGAGACACAGAATTGGAAACAGGCTCCAGGCTCTGAGCCATCAGCCCAGAGCCCGACGCGGGGCTCGAACTCGCGGACCGCGAGATCGTGACCCGGCTGAAGTCGGACGCTTAACCGACTGCGCCACCCAGGCGCCCCCCAACTACCCTTTTAGACTGTTTTCAAATACAGCTATTTTTCTTGAAGGCATGTTTTTTATTTTTTATTTTTAACGTTTATTTATTTTTGGGACAGAGAGAGACAGAGCATGAACAGGGGAGGGGCAGAGAGAGAGGGAGACACAGAATCGGAAACAGGCTCCAGGCTCTGAGCCATCAGCCCAGAGCCTGACGCGGGGCTCGAACTCACAGACCGTGAGATCGTGACCTGAGCCGAAGTCAGACCGTGAGATTGTGACCTGAGCCGAAGTCGGACGCTTAACCGACTGAGCCACCCAGGCGCCCCTCTTGAAGGTATGTTTTATCTCCCTAATTAAATGGTAACCAAGAACTTCATTTCCTTGATGCACCACTCTTGAGTGCCTCGGGCAGAAAGGAAATGCCAAGATGACGGACAGACAGGCTCTTCCCTGTAGGAGTCTGCAGTCTAGTAAGAAGAGAAGTTCACTGTGAACAGCAACTCACATCCTCAAGCCTCACTCGGCTCCCTGCGGAGGAAGATCCCCTGGACCCATTTCTTGACGGCACTGAGCCTCAGTTTTCTCATCTGCAAAATGGGGGTAACACTTAAGTTGCAAGTTCACTGCAGGGATTAGAGATCATGTGTGTTCAGCACAGACCTGGCAGAGAGTCGGTATTCCACAAACAGGTGGCGTGAAAGAGAGATAAACACATACGCTGACGATGCAGAAAAGGGAGAGGTTACGTTTCATTGAGGGAATCAGAACAGGCCTTGCAAAAGAACGAGTACAGGTAAGCATGAGACAGGCTAGTAGAGTTTTTGTAGGTGAAAGAAATTAAATAAGCAAACTCGTTCTCATAGAGATTACATAAGGAGACCAAGAACTCATCTGATTTCCCCCCCGCCCCTGATTTGTGAATTTATCGGTAGGTATAGCCATTTATTTATTTATTTTTAATTTTTTAACGTTTTATTTATTTTTGAGACAGGGAGAGACAGAGCATGAACAGGGGAGGGTCAGAGAGAGGGAGACACAGAATCCGAAACAGGCTCCAGGCTCCGAGCGGTCAGCACAGAGCCCGACGCGGGGCTCGAACTCACGGACCGCGAGATCGTGACCTGAGCCGAAGTCGGCCGCTCAACCGACTGAGCCACCCAGGCGCCCCATAGAGCCATTTAAAAGGTAAAACGACTAGAGCCCTTTAAAAAATATTTATGCAGTTTATGCATTAACAAGTCGCCTTTACCGTAAAGATTAAGATGATGGGAAAGAAGATCTCCCAGAAAATCTGGGCCATATGGTTCCCTCACATCGTGGTTGGGCACTCAGATTCAGCCGTTGTGTTGACTGCCTGCTGCCCAGACAGAGCGGGGTGAAGTCAGGACAGAGCCCTGCTTCAGCATGAATGCCTCTGCCTTCTCGAGCTAACACACTCCCTCCGCCACTTAAGAATGCACAGAGCATTTGCCAGGTCGGGAATGCCTGGCTATGACAGCACCATTTGCAAAGTAAAGAGTCTATTTATGAAGATAATGGCAATACCCAGGCCAAGCCCACCGTGGGAGAACCTTGGCTCCTAATTAGCAAGAGCAGTGCATTTTAATGAGGCCGCCTCTGGTAGGCAGTTGGCTCCTGCCTTGACTGCCAATGAATCTGGGGCAGAGTGAGCTTGTTGGCAGAGAGAACACAGAGCAGGTGAGGAGAACAAAACAGAGAGATGCGCTCATCTCTTGGAAACTTTAATCCCCAGAATTATTTGATTTCCCCATTATGCTGGCTGTCGTCCCAAAGGCTGTTTCTCTGGGAGCAAATAGCTCGCAGAAGAAGCTATGGATTTTGGGTGAACTAAGGTAAGCAGATACATCATTTTGAACAACCCTGGAACTATTGTGGGGAGCAGAGGCCTGAGAGGGTTGGAGGCCCAGAAACGTGGGCACTTGATACCTGGAAGGCAATGAAGCCATGCCAAGAGGCCCATGGAGAAGCCCGAATCCTTTGCCTTCTTCTGATTGGGCCAGAAAGCCACAACGGCCCTGGCCTCCATAAACCCCATGGAGGCGATCTGATACCTTCAACGGTCATTTAAGGCAGGACGTCAAAGTTCTGCTGAGCGCTCACGGCATGCTGCTTGCTGACGGGCGCCGTTAAGAAAGCAGAACTCCTCCAGCACCTGAGTCGTTTCTGGATTCTGTCTCAAGGAGAGTGATCTCCCCACTGAAAGGGCAAGGGACTATTCATAGATGGGGACCGGTGATCTGAGATGCATGAAGGAACCGGGGGACCGCCCTAACGCTTTAAACAACGTCAGGTGCTGAGCCCTTGCAGCTTAGACTGAGCATGAGTGACTTGGTGGGTCCCTCACCGGTTACCTCTGAGGCACCAGAGAGGCCCGTGGGTTTGACCATGAGCCCCAGCAAGATAAACCACGGGATTTTCAAAAGAGTGTTTGCGAGCAACTTGAAGAGGAAGGAGCGATCTTTAGGAACGGGCGTTAAGACCACTATGAGAAAAAGTCATGTAGAGACTGCTAACCATCCCCCAATATCTTTTCTTAGCTTTTTCCACAGGAAGGGCTATTTCAGCAGAGTAAATGGCTGCTGTATTCGTTTCCTACGAATGACCATAACAAATGACCAAGACTTTAGTGACCTAAATCAACACGAATTTAATATTTTATAGTTCTGGAGGCCAGAGGTCTAAAATGCGTGAGCAGGACTGCATTTCTCTGGGGGCTCTAAGAGACCATCTTTTTCCATGCCTTTTCTAGCTTCTAGAAGCCGCCTGCTTTCTTTGACTTGTGGCCTCGTCCTTCATCTTCAAAGCCACCAGCACAGTTTCAAACGTCTCTCTGTCTCTCTTTGATCCTCTGCCTTCTAACTCTCCTGTCTCCCCCTTACAAGGACCCTTGTTATTACATTGGATTCCTGTAGATAATCAAGGATCATCTCACATTTTGAGAGCCTTTACTTAATCACGTGTGCAAAGTCCCTTTGCTACATCAGGTAATCTATAGGACCTAGAGATTAGGACATGAGTGTCTTGGCTGGTGGCTGGGGGTGGGGGAGAGCAGGGTAGGGATTATATATCGTATAGGGATTATAGGGATTATAGGGATTATTCAGCCTACTTGAGCTACCTGAAATAGAAGTGAATTATCCAGCCCTGTGACCAAGTCCTGGCGATGCATATGAGCAAAAGTGAGGCATGTCCTTTTTGAGTCATGCCCTAAACCGAAGACGCATGTTATGTGCTAAAATGTCGATAAGGAAGTCCTTTTAAACCATGCAGATGAGGGCAGTACCTGGAAGTGTTTCAGAAACAAGAGCCTATGTCCCTGATAATTTCTTGGAGCAAAGCCACCCTACCAGCTTGGACTTTCGCACGAGAGAAACATAAACTGCTATCTTGTTACAGCACTGCAGACAGAACTCCGTGCTACTTAATGCATTATACTAGTAGGCCTCGGAACTATACTTGACGAAGTGTTTCGGAACTCGAGCCGCCTCTAACAAGGTCTCCTTTGATATCCGTGCGCTCAAGATGGAGACATATGGGTTAAAGCCAACAATTAGGTGGATTTATAACTGCTTGAGTAACCATAAGGGTACAGATTAATGGGTTGGTATTAATCTCTACACAGAGCTTTTAATAATATGGCCTTGTTACAGTCCTTGCTCTGAACAGTCCAGACTATAGTCGAGATGTTTAATTTTCTTACAGGGGCCTCTTGGAGAGGGCTACAGATATAGGATGGTATGTCAGGGATCACAACACACTGGTGAAGGGACTTAAGACTATGAGCAAGAGTTGAAAAAGCAGCAATAAAGACAGGAGCAGGGCCTTCAGACTGAGCGTTTGTTAGGTATAAGGTACGATGCTAAGTGACGTGGGATAGAAAAGACAAGAAGACACATTTCCTTGCCCTCTTCTGATGGGGGAGATGAGGCATTTATATAAATGTATGCAAGGTATCACCAATGACTCAGCTTGCAGGGTGGCCCATAGAGAGCCTACAGCATGGGGGTTCCTTTGTCAGTTTCTACTTTGTTTACGTTTTGCCAGCGGTAGCCGAAGGTCCTTTTGTCCACCCCTGGTAGATGATGACTCATCAGAAAGTGTTGGAAATACTATTTTACCCTGGCAAAAAATCAACTTGTGTTTCCAGGAATTGGGTCCTTCCCAACCCCACAGGGAAGGCAAAGAAGTGTTGGGTGTTGCTAAGGACTGTACAGACTTTCTACTCCATCTATCAACCATCAGACTCTTTTGGGGAACCACTGAGCCCTTTTATGGTTAAAAAAATAAAAGTGAATGAGAACAATAAGGGCTTTGGAGAACGAGGAGAAAAAAGGGAATGAGGAGGAGATATGGAAAGGGGCCCTGAGTCTAGAGGGCATCTACTCCTGAGACTGGACCCACGTGGACATGGTCCCCAAAGTGCTAGGGGCCGTGGACCCCAAGAAGAAGCGTGGTGGGGGTTAATGCACGAGTGCCCTAAGCGGGTCCAGGACCGCAGCCTAGGTCTCCATCAAGGCAGGAGGGGATACCGATCTTGCCTGTGCTTCAAGTCCTCGCCTCCAAATCCCCTGCGCAGAGGCCCCCAGGACCCTCATGAATGCTAGAGAGCCACCATAATTGTTCTCTGGGGCTGACCTGGGGGGTGTTGGTGCACTCTGAGCTGGGGATGCCAGCATCACCAGTGATGAGAGCACAGGAATACCTTGGGTTCCCAGTAGCAGGGGCACTTTCAGCAGCTTGGAAAGACCACCACACCTGGATAAGCTGAAATGCCCTTTGTATCCCATTATGGACAGGTTCTGGATGTCTGCTTTCTTTCTCTTTCCATGTACGATTCTTTTAAAAAAAATTTTTTTTTAACGTTTATTTATTTTTGAGATAGAGAGAGACAGAGCATGAATGGGGGAGGGTCAGAGAGAGGGAGACACAGAATCCGAAACAGGCTCCAGGCTCTGAGCTGTCAGCACAGAGCCCGACGCGGGGCTCGAACTCACAGACCGCGAGATCATGACCTGAGCCGAAGTCGGCCGCCCAACCGACTGAGCCACCCAGGCGCCCCCCATGTACGATTCTTAAGAAGGTTCAGGACAGTTTCACTTTATAGGCCAGTTGAGCAACAATGTCATTGTCCCCTAGCCCTTCCTGCCCTCGAGAACCAGTCCAAGATCCTCTCCCTGCCCCGGGGACCCCTCGCCGCCTTCGGGTCTCCTGGATATTGTTTCTCTACCCCATGGTAAGCGTGGGTTGCCGCCTGTTAGGGAAGACAGGTAACTAAACAATGCTATATACTGATTCGGTTTAGGATAAATGCCAATTAGAGACCATCAAAAAGTACTTCACAGGCAGAAAGAGTATTGACCCTCTCTTGGTCCCCAGCTCATGCAGGGTGTTCATTTGTCTAGGTGATAGAGCCCTGGGGATGGGTGATAAAATGGGGCATGATCTCTTCCTGGCAACGGCAACTCAGAGACCCCTGCCAGAAATCTGGGCCGAGCCTGCAAGTTGCTTAGGAACGAGAGCTCACCAGCAGAGTTAGGAAAATGATCACGTCTTCGGGGGAAAAAAAATAAAATAAGAAAAAATAAAAATACATTTTTCCCCCCAACGAATCGTGATGACATTTTCCCAATCTACAAGCTTTCTGCTGAATCCTGCTGGTGTTCCACAAACATCACTGTAATAGCTCCCATTAATTGGATGCTTGCTGTGTTTCAGAAGCTTTCCATACCTACAGCACGTTAGGTGGACAGTATCATTGCCTCAGAGAAGGGAAGAAGGCAAGCTGAGAGCCCTCACGTGATGTGTGCACTGTCCTTTGGGTGAAGGTGTGAGGCTGGGACTTGAACCCAGATTTGTCTGGTCCCAAAGCATGGGTTCTTTCCATGATGCTTCCCCAGGAACACGGTAATAACCGCAAAGAGCAAGTTTAGATCACAGGAATTACTTTCCACTTTCCACATCGCTCAGTGCATCGCCGTCCATCTGATCGTTTTTTACCTCCTTCTGCACTACACGTTGTAATGGCTGAGAGAAGTTTTATCACAGGCAGCTGGCTTCGGCTGGTTTGCATGCTCACAAAGAGAGAAAGAGCTGCAAAGATCCCAAGGGCATACATCTACCTTTGCTCATCCGGGACTTCTTGTGAAAGCCTACCCTTCCCACACAGCTGCAGCTGCTTTGAATGAATGGGAGTTCATCTGGGGGGAAATGGTCTATTGCTCTGGGGAATTGCTGTCCTCCCCAGAGGCTGGAGGGCATGTGCAGATTGCTAGGAACACCTTGATCTACCTGGCGCATGGGGTGTTTGTACACTCAGCAAAGGCCAGCAAAGGAATGAAGGGTCCCAGGTCTTCTATAAATGCCCATGTTCTCTTTCTCAAAAGAGTGAATGAGGTTCACTAGTTAATCCACTGCCTTTTTTTTTTTAATGTTTATTTATTTGGAGGGGGGGAGGCAGAGAGAAGGGGAGACACAGAACCCCGAAGCAGGCTCCAGGCTCTGAGCTGTCAGCACAGAGCCAGATGCAGGGCTCGAACCCATAAACCACGAGATCATGACCTGAGCTGAAGTCAGACACTTGACCGAGCCACCCAGGTGCCTCAAGTCTTGCATACACTAGACAAGTCAAATATCGGATGTGTTAAAGAATGAATACTACTTAGCATATAACATTTGGGGCGAACCAAAGACAGGCTCCAGCCTCTCTTACCACCTGAACCGAAACCCAAAGTACCAAAATAAGATAGGTAGTCAGAAAATTGGGTCATTAAAAAAAAAAAAAAAAAAAACTGGCTCCTTTTAGCATCACTACAATATGGTTAATATTCTGACTTTTCTCCCTGCCTCAGTTTACTTAAATGACAGATGAAGAGTGTGGATTAGATGATCACTAAGGTTCCTAGCACTTGGGTTTTATAATGTAAAATATCAAGGGCACCTGGGTGGGTCCGTCGGTTAAGCATCCGACTCTTGATCTCGGCTCAGGGCTCGATCTCACCATTCGTGAGTTCGAGCCCCACATGGGGCTCTGCGCTATAAGCACAGAACCTGCTTGGGATCCTTTCTCTCCCTCTCTCTCTGCTTCTCCCCAGCTCACTTACTCTCTCTCAAAAATAAATGAATCAACTTAAAAAAAAAAAGAAATATTATTTTTAGGAGAAATAAATGAAACTGAATTTTTCTCCCAGAAAAGTTGTTTTTTTTCCCCGTGAGCTAAGACAATTTAGGGAATTGGATCTGAACTCCTTCTCTTTCAAATTTCTTATTTTCTTTTTTTTTTTTTTTTGGAAGTAAACTGACAGAAGTGATGATTTCAAAAGCTAGAATAAAAATTCAGTCATTTCACAAAATTAGAGCCTCATTCTGAGTGACACATTAATAATGGAACAAGTGTACTGAGCAAATCACATTAACTTTGTCACTTCGTAACAATAGGACACCAAAGGGGTGATTAAATTTATCTCCCTGACACAAGTGATAACTCCATACCAAATGCAGTGTTATATTGTGTAGGAAATGGCATCTTTCCCCTTCCTGTTCTAAAATGTTAGATAATGACACATAAAAAGTAATTAATAGATTCCTAGTCGGGGGTTTATGGAGCAGGTCGAATTAAACTGTTTCTTTTTTTTTTTAATTAATGTTTATTTTTAACAGAGTAATAAATGCACATAGTAAAAAGAAAGAAAAAAAGTCAAATGGTACTGAATGGAAAGAAGGAAAGTCAGCTGCCTCCCGCCTGCCTGCCTCGTGTCCACAGCCCCACTCCTCAGATCCATCTACTTTCAAATGATAAGCTATTTCTTCTAGGATTTATTGCTGTGTTTATAAAGAATTTCCTTATACTATTACATCTTGGTTCCCCAATTTTAGTTAATATCTATCCTTCTGTTTTAGAAGGTGAGGAGTTCATGCTCCTACACTCCTCTCTTTTCATCTCTTGCATTATTTTTCATCTCAATCTTTATTCGTTTGTGTTCAGTACTTACATCATTATCGCTACGTAAATAACACTCATTACTATTCATGATAGTATACTCGTAGAATACTACTAGGAATTAAGAATAGTATACTATCATTGCCTCTTTTGTTGTACAACTTTTTGTGTTTTTTTCCAGAGTTGATAATTGTTTTCTTTTTTTTTTTGAGAGAGAGAGCACACAAGCTTGTGCTCAAATATACTATTAGTAGCCTACTTACAATTTGAGAGCAGAGAGAGGGGGAGGGAAAGAATCCCAAGCAGGCTTCACCTTGTCAGCGCGGAGCCCAGTGTGGGGTCCAAACTCACAGATGGCGAGATCATGACCTGAGCCAAAATCAAGAGTCTGAAGCTTAACTGACCGAGCCACCCAGGCGCCCCTCTTTTGGCTATTTAATTTGCTTAGAATTTTTTTTAATCCATGCTGGAAGTTATCGGTAATAATAGATTAGGAGCTGAAATCCTATTGACATTCTAGAACCTTGGGCTAAAAGTAATAAGATGAAAAGTAATAAGGATATATAGACAGGGTAGTACGTGAAAGTTCATAAAATCATTGTGTGACTATAAGATGGGGACCTTACTTGACCGAAGTCTGAGATAGAGAGTTGTGTTCTTTCACTGATCTCAAACCCCACACGTCAGTAGTAGATTCACTTGTTAAAACACAATCAAAGACTATATTAATTGAAATACACTTTCAGAACAGGAAAGATGGAGGTCCCATTTCATTCATGTTGCTTAACAAGTTCCACCAGAGGGTGTACAGAGTTACATTGGACAAGGTCATGAGAATCTGAAAAACATGCCATGTGAGAAATAAAGAGGAAACTGAGATTGTTGGCTTGGAAATGACTTCGGGGGAAATTACAGTTGTCTCCAAATACGTGCAAGGCTTTCATGTAGAAAATGATACTGATATACAGCTTGACTCCCGGGTCAGATAGACGTAGGGCCAATCGGTGAGTGTCAGGGAGGCAGGGTCAGCTCAACGATGATAGAACTTTCTAACAACCAGATCACTTGTAGACATTTCCCTTGTCCCTCCAGCCTCTGTTCTCGCATTGTTTCTTTGGTCATAGCAGTTTAGACTGGGCCCTTGGCTGTCTGCTGAAGATTATATTTTCTACTCTTGCTTCGTATGGCCCTGCAATTAGGTTCAGATCGTTGGGATATAAACAGATATGATGCATGCCACCACTTGCTCGTGCCTATTTTATTTTATTTTATTTTAAGTTTATTTTATTTTATTTTATTTTAAAGTTTATTTATTTTGAGAGAGACAGAAACAGTGCGAGTGTGGGAGGGGCAGAGAGAGAGGGAGACAGAATCTCAAGCAGGTTCCGCAATCAGTGCAGAGCCTGATACGGGGCTCCAACTCCCAAAACCATGTGATCATGACCTGAGTGGAAACCAAGAGTCAGACACTTAACTGACTGAGATATCTGGGTGCCCCGTTGATGCCTTTAAAAGGAAAGGAGTGTGCCCTCTTCCTCTGTCTCCCTTCCTATGGTCTGGAATGTGGTCATGATGAGTCTTCTTCAATCTTGTGGGTAAACGTGCAGAGCAAAAACGATGGGAGGAACTTGAGTTCCCAATATCGATACTCAACACCCCTTCCTCAGCCTTGGACTATTTGAATTTTTTTTTAATGTTTATTTACTTTTGAGAGAGAGACACACAGCATGAACAGGGGAGGGGCGGGGTGGGGGGGACACAGAATCCGAAGCAGAATCTGAGTTGTCAGCACAGAGCCCGATGGGAGCTTGAACCTGTGAACTGTGAGATCATGACCTGAGCTGAAGTTGGAACTTAGCCAACTGAGCCAGCCAGGTGCCCCTCAGCCTTGGACTATTGGAACTGTTAACTAAGAGAGAAACTTTCCATCTGTAAAATTTCTACCTGGTTAAGCCACATATTTGGATCTATGTTAGACTATTGTACCCTATAGATTAAATAATAGAGATACTTTTTTCATGATCCCTTTGGTGAAAGATTATTTTTATTTCTACATCTGTATGTATACATATGCATCAAGACATGTCTGGAGGGATGGTTGTAATAATAGAGATACTTTTTAAGCAGTGGTCTCTAGGGGGTCATCATTGAGTCCTTCTTTTCTCTTATCGCACTGTTTTTTCCAACACTGAGCAATGAACTCGGTTCTGACACTCTTTACCTGGAGTTAGCATCAGATGCCACAGGTCAAGAGCTCGGTCCTATAAGCCTGTGTCCCCTCCAGATGGCAGTTGCAAGTCCCGGCTGCCACCTGTGCTTCTGGCTATAGGTCAGAGATTCCCATACCCCTTCCTTAGGATTTGCTAGAGCAGCTCACAGGACTCGAGGCGAAACATTTGCCTATATTTACCAGTTTATTATAAAAGTTATTATAAGGAACAAAGATGAACAGCCAGATGAAAGAGCTGCGTAAGGCAAGATATGGGGGAAAGGGCATGGAGTGTCTGTGCTCTGAGCGTGCCAACCTTCCAGAACGTCTATGTATTCACCAACCCAGAAGCTGTCTGAACCTCGTCCTTTTGAGATTTAATGGGCACGTCATTACATAGGCATGATTGATGAAATCATTGACCATTGGTGATTGAACTTGTAAACTCAGGCATGATTGAAAGGGGTTTGTTATAAATAACAAGACACTCTTGTCATCGTGATGGCTGTGGAGCTATTTCAGGAACCAACAACAAAAGACCAAACACTATAACAAAAGATTCTTCCATTATTCTTACTGCTTAGGAAATTCCAAGGTTTGGAGGAGTTAAGTGTTAGCAATGGGGACCAAGACCAAATATGTATTTCCTATTATAAATCACAGTATCATGCTTCTACTCAGTCAGTTACTATCTTTTTTTAATTTTTTTTTAATTTTTTTAATGTTTATTTTATTATTTTTGAGACAGAGAGAGACAGAGCATGAACGGGGGAGGGGCAGAGAGAGAGGGAGACACAGAATCGGAAGCAGGCTCCAGGCTCCGAGCCATCAGCCCAGAGCCCGACGCGGGGCTCGAACTCACGGACCGCGAAATCGTGACCTGAGCTGAAGTCGGACGCTCAACCGACTGAGCCACCCAGGTGCCCCTGAAATGATAGTTCTTAAACCTAAGCCCTATTATGTATTTCTCTTCTTAAAATCTTTCCATCGCTTCCCATTATATTTAAGATAAAAATAAAGTCTTAAGATGGTGTGATAGACAAAACAATGCCTTCCACTCCCAAGATGCCCCTATCCTAATCCCTAGAACCTGTGAATGTTACCTTACATGGCAGAAGGAACCTTGCAAAAGTTGACTAACGTAAGGATCTTGAGATGGTAAGATTCTCCTGGATTATCTGGGTGGGCCCAACGTAATCACAAGCGTCCTTACAAGAGAAAAGCAGAAGTGAGGAGAGTCAGAGAAGAAGATGGAAACAGAGTTTTGAGTGATGGGGTCTGAATGTGGAGGAGGGTGTCACAGCTCATGGAGTACAGACAGCCCCTCAAAGCTGGAAGAGGCAAGGAACGTTATTGTCCCCTGGTGCCTCTAGAAGAAATGCAGCCAACACCTTGATTTTGCCCTCAAAAGTCTCATTTTGGACTTTTGATCTTCAGGACTATAAGGTAGTACATTTGTGTTATTTTCAGCCATGCATTTTGTGGTGATTTGTTCTAGCAGTCATAGAAGACCAATACAGATGGCTTTCATCACCTGGCCCTTGCTTGTTTCTCTTGTTCCATCTGTCACCAAGACCCTGCTTTCTCTGAACCCTGTCCCTTTGGGATTTTATTCCATAGGCGTGATTGATGAAATCATTGACAATTGGTGATTGAACTCATGCTCCAGTCTATGCTCCATCCCTTTTCAATGATTTGTAGCTCCCAACAAGCAGGGTCCTTAGTTTATGCTTTTTTTCTATGATCGTTTTCCTTGCCCCTTGCCTTCCCTCCTTTGTCTTACTACCTTTTCAGCCTGGGCTTTGATGTAAGTTTCTCTGGGAAAACTTCACTGACTACTAGGACTGGGTTTGGTGCCCTTGCTATAGACAGATCCCCTTGCCACTTGTTTGTAGCACTGTTAAATGCTTGACACACCGTATTCCTGAATTGTCCGGTTTGTAGTTATCTCAGAGCTTAGCATATATGTCAACAAATGTTTGCAGAATGATCTTTCACTGGAAGTAGTGTAGTAGAGCTGGGCTAACTACAGATGCTACAGTTACTAAGATACAGAGATACTATAGAATGAACCTTTACAGTGGTTGAGGAAAGGGACCCTATCATTTGAAATGTCCTACATAAACACTACCCATCCCTTATATTAAGGTAAGTCAACCCCTGTGTATCTTCTAAGTCTAGATAGATAGATAGATAGATAGATAGATAGATAGATAGATATACATTAAACATACATAATTTTTAGGGGCACCTGGGTGGCTCAGTTGTTTGAGTGTCCGACTTCGGCTCAGGTCATGATCTCGTGGTTCGTGAGTTCGAGCCCCACATTGGACTTGCTGCTGTCAGCCTGTCAGCGCAGAGCTCATTTCAGATCTTCTGTCCCCCTCTCTCTGCCCTCCCAGCTTGTGCTCTCCGCCCCATAAAGATTTAAATGAATATATAGAATTTTTAAATATATAATCAGCTTTATTGAGATATCATTTATACGCGATATAATTCATTCATTTGAATTCAATGGTTTTCAGTAAACTCAGTTGTTCCACCATCCCCACAATAAATTTTAGATCATTTTCATCACCCCCAAAAGAAACCCTGTGCCAATTATCATTGCCTTCCAAGTTCCTCAGCCCCAGGCAGCCCTCAGTTTATTTTCTGTCTCTACAGATTTGCCCATTCTGGAAATTTCATATAAATGCAATCACATAATCTACGGTCATTTGTGACTGGCTTCTTTCACATTTTTTAAATCTGTTCATCAGTTGATGGACATTAATGTTGTTTCCACTTTGGGGTTATTATGAATAAGAAAGCATAAGTCTTTGTTTTTCTTTAACTTTGTTCTTCTTTTTTTAAGATTGTAATTGGCTATTCTGGGCCCCTGGCATTTCCATATGAACAATAAGTTTAGCTTCTCAATTTCTGCAAAGAAGCTAGTTCAAAGTAGGATAGGGTTTGTGTTGAATCTGTATAGGTACTTACAGCTATTCACTTTCTTCCAAGTATTGCTTTAGCTGCATCCCATAAGTTTTGGAATGTCGTGTTTTTGTTTTCATTCACCTCAAAGTACTTTCTAATTTCCCTTCTTTTTTTAATGCTTATTTATTTTTGAGGGAGACAGAGCATGAACAGGGGAGGAGCAGAGAGAAAGGGAGACACAGAATTCCAAGCAGGCTCCAGGCTCTGAGCCATTAGCACAGAACCCGACGCGGGGCTTGAACCCACAAACTGCGAGATCATGACCTGAGCCGAACTCGGACGCTTAACCAACTGAGCCACCCAGGTACCCCTCTAATTTCCCTTTTGATCTCTTCTTTGAACCATCCGTTACTTGGAGTGCATAGTTCAATTTCTGCATATTTGTGAATTTCTCAAATTTCCTTGTCACTGATTTCTAGTTCCATTCCATTGTGGTCAGGGAATGTACACTATATGGTTATTATTTCAATACTTTTAAATTTGTTGAGTCCCATTTTATGGCTTCACATATAAGCTTTCCTGGAGTATGTTTCATGTACTTTGAGAAGAATGTGCTTTCTGCTAATTTTGGTCGACTGTTTTATGGATGTTTGTTAGGGTTGTTTCATTGCTAGGATTGCTCTCAAGCCTTCTCTTTTCTCATTGATCTTCTGACTAGTTGTGCTATCCATTATGGAAAGCGGGATGTTGAATATTATTATTCAATTGTTTGTTTTCCTTTTAGTTCTTCAGTTTTTGGTTCATGTATCTTGAGGGTCTGTTTTCAGGTGGACCAATGATTGTAATTGTACCTTGATGATCGACTGATGCTTTTATCATTATGAAACATTCCTCTTTATCTCTGGTAATGCTTTTTTGTTTTAAATTTTATTTTGCCTGATTGTATTATAGCCACTTCAGCTTTCTTATGGTTTCTGTCTTAATGACATATATTTTTCCGTCCTTTTGCTTTCCACCTACTTGTGTCTTTGAATCTCAAGTATCTGTCCCGTAGATGCACATTGATACGTATTGCTTTATTAATAAAATCTGAAAATCTCTGCTTCTTCATTGGATTGTTTATTCGTAATTAGTGTTATTATTGATACAGTTGGATTTGCATCTGCTATTTTACATTTTGTCTTCCATCCGTCTCATATGTTTTTTTTTTTAATTTTTTTTAGTGTTTATTTACTTCTGAGAGAGAGACAGAGTGAGCAGGGGAGGGGCAGAGAGAGCGGGGCACAGAATCCAAAGCAGGCTCCAGGCTCTGAGCTGTCAGCACAGAGCCCGATGCGGAGCTCGAACTCACAGACCGTGAGATCATGACCTGAGCCGAAGTCGGACGCTTAACCGACTGAGCCACCCAGATGCCCCCGTCTCATATCTTTTTTGTTCCTCTGTACTTCGTTTACGTTCAGTGAATATATTTTAATTTAACATTTCAGTTCCTTTAATTTTTTTCACCATACTGCTTTGAGTTATTTTGCTGGTGGTTGCTCCAAGGCTTACCATATGTATCATAACTTATCAGAACTAATTTTATTAACTTAATTTCAGCGAAAAAAACTTACTCCTGTATGAACTATTCCTTCCTCCTCACTTTTGGTGATTATTGTTATACACGTTGCACCTATATGTGCTACAAACCCAAATATACATTGCTGTAATGACTACTTTATATAACTTTATGTCTATTTAAAAAGCTGATAAAAGAAAAGAGATCAGTTATATATTCATACAGTGTCTTATATTAGCCTTATTTTCTATTTCTGGCCTTCTTCATTTTTTCTGTGGATCAGAACATCCATTGGTGTCATTTTATTACTACAATACAGCTTTGCTCCCACCTGCCTCCTTTGTGCTGTTATTGTCAAATACATTGTATTTCTATATGCTGTAGCCCCGACCATACAATTTGATAGATACCAGTTTATACAAGTGCGTTTTAAGCCAGTTAAGAGAAGAAAGAACACAGAGGCATTGATATTGCCTTTTAAAATTACATAATTTGGGGCGCCTGGGTGGCTCAGTCGGTTAAGCAGCCGACTTCAGCTCAGGTCATGATCTCACAGTTTGTGAGTTCGAGCCCTGCGTCGGGCTCTGGGCTGATGGCTCAGAGCCTGGAGCCTGCTTCTGATTCTGTGTCTCCCTCTCTCTGCCCCTTCCCCACTCATGCTCTGTCTCTCAAAAATGAATAAATGTTAAAAACAATTTTTTTAAATAAATAAAATTACATAATTATCTTTACTGATGCTCTTTGTTTTCATTGCATGGATTTGAATTACTGCTTGGGGTCACTTGCTTTCATCCTGAAGAAGTTCCTTTATTATTTCTTGAATCCAGAGGGGAAGGAAACCTGGAAGAGGGCGGTTTCTTGCAATAGTGAGCAGCAAAGGGAAAAACGGAGAATTAGGTGAAATCAAACAGGCAAATGACTGGCCAGCTACTCCACAGCACTTGCGTATTGCTTTACAGAAATTTGAATAGGTCTGCTTTACTGATTCATCGAATTTCTCCTACTTGCCGGACTTGGGTCTTGGAGGTTTTCAAATGTATATTAATTTAATCTTTCCAGAATGACACGATTACATGAGTTAAGAGCTTGGGTTTTTATTCTGGTAGAGATGAATTCAAATTTTGAACATACCCCCTAAAAAGCCTGTGACCTTAGAAAAGTTACTTAACCTTGTCAAGTCTCATTTACCAATCGATAACACCATACTATGTGCCAGAGAGCTGCGTGATGGTCACATGAGAAAGTTCATGTAAAATGTTTATCCTCCCACACAAACGCTCAGTCAATAGCAAGCTTGAAAAAACACAGCAATATTGGATTGTGGTTTTGACCGTGATAGGGTACAGCTGTCAAACTCATGTTTATATTGTAAACAATGATAAATCTGAACAAAATGTATGAAGCAACACTTTTCAAGCTTTAGACAAGATATATAGGAGGGATTTGATCCCTTGAAGAATAAAAACACATTAGGTGGGCTCCATATTCACTACAGCTTTCTGCGTGGGATTTGTTTACAAACTGTAGCATTAGACGGAGAAAGAAAAGGTGGAGGAAACAGAGACTGAAGGTGGAGGTGGGGGTCACCAAGAGAAAACAAGTGAAAAAAAAAATGAACAGAGCCTTTGGCGTTTCATTATAGACAACATCGAGTGATCTAAACAAAAAAGAATACCCATTTTGCACACTTTCCAATTCATTTTATGAGGCCAGAATTACTCTGACACCAAAATAAGGAACGACACTGCAATGAAAGGAAATGACAAATAAGTAACTTTCACAGACATAAGAGAAAAAACATTGCATGAAATATTAGCACACTGAATCTAGCAATATATAAGTCATGACTAAGTAGGTTGTACACAGGCATGCAAAGTTGGTTCAATAGAAATCAATCAATGTAATTTACCATGTTAGAAGAGTAAAGGAGAGGGGCGCCTGGGTGGCTCAGTCGGTCAAGCACAAGCTTTGGTTCAGGTCATGATCTCGTGGTTCATGAGCTTGACACCCATGTCAGGCCCTATGCTGTCAGCTCAGAGCCTGGGGCCTGCTTCGAATTCTTTGTCTGCCACTCTCTCTCTCTCCCTCTCTCTCTCTGCCCCTCCTCTACTCACGCTTTCTCTCTCTCTCTCCCTCTCTCAAAAATAAAATAAACATTAAAAAAAAAAGAAGTATAAAGGAGAAAATCATAAGATTAGCTCAATAGATGCAGCACAAGAATTTGACAAAATCCAGCTAAAACTTTCAGCAAACTAGAAAAAGATGGGAACATCCTCAATCTGATAAAGGGCAACTGTAAAAACCCATAGTTAACATCATACTTAATGGTAAACAACTAAAGGCTTTCCCCCAAAGACTGGAAACTAGCAAGGTTGTCTGTTCTTACAATTCTATTAGTATTAGCTAGTGGAAAAGGTGTGGAAAGAAATTTTAAAACAAAACAGGAGACTTATTGGGGCGCCTGGGTGGCTCAGTCGATTAAGCGGCTGACTTTGGCTCAGGTCATGATCTCCCGGTTCACGATTTCGAGTCCTGCGTCTGGCTCTGTGCTGACAGCTTGGAGCCTGGAGCCTGCTTTGGATTCTGTGTCTCCCCCATCTCTGCCCCTCCCCTGCTCACACTCTGTCTCTCTCTCTCTTTCTCTCCCTCTCTTAAAAATAAACATTAAAAAAAAAATCCTAAAAAGAAAGAGAAGACTTACAGATTATAAAAGAAAGTTGTAAAAGTCCTTTATTCACAGACAACATGATAATGCACTTGGAAAATGATTCTAAAAATCTACCCCCAAAACTCAAACTTAATAGAAATAAGGGAGTTTAGTGAGGTCAGAGGATATGGTATCAACATAAAAAAAAAACAAAAACAAAAAACCTCTAATGAATATTTATATACTAGCAATAAACAACTGGAGATAACTTTTCAAACTATTATAACAGTATGAAGAAAGATCCTTGGGGATCAGTTTAATGAGCGACATGCATGATCTCTGCATTGAGAACTATTGAGAATTGAAAGGCCTGAATGGGTGCGCCTGGGTGGCTCAGTCGGTTGAGCATCAGACTCTTGGTTTTAGCTCAGGTCATGATCTCACCAGTTTCCTGAGTTTGAGCCCTGAGTCAGGCCCTGCACCGACCATGGGGAGCCTGCTTGGAATTCTCCCTCGCTCTCTGCCCCTCCCCCGCTCGTGCTCTCTCTGTCTCTCTCAAAATAAATAAACTCTTTCGAAATAAATAAACTTAAAAAACATACTGAAAGGCTTACATAATGGAGAGAGAGACCATGATGGCCGATGACTCACCATGTTGGGGAGACTGGGGAAATGGCATTGCTGCACATTATTTGTGGTTACTTTCTCTAAATACTGTTTAAGCTATTACATAATAATAGGATACTACCAATAGCTACCACTTGTTAGTGCCAGGTGTGACTAACAAATTCCTAAAAGGGCAGCTTTCAGCTCTTCTCTGCCGGGAAACTCCTTCTGGTTCATAGGATCAATGACAAACTCCTCTGGTATTCACAGGCCGTCCACTATTAGCTCCGAGATTCCTCTCTATGTTCACCTCCCACGTTCTGCCACACATACATCCTATACTCCAGCCACACTGGATTCTCCAGCCAACTGAAGAATTTTTTTTTCTTCCATCTTCCAGGTACACGTATTCATGCCACGAAGGAAGCCACGCTTGATACAAGCGGACAGTGATGGTTATGCTCCCATCTAACATAGCTTGCTTACATTTACGGCCAGACTGATGTCCTACCTGATGTGCACTCCAAGTAAAGGTGGTTAATGTCGACCAGGAGCTTCTCAGGATTCCAAGCTTTGAATGCCAAATTTCCTTCTTTTACCAGCACTCCTGATTTTATAAACAACGAACCCCATCAACCCCAGCATTCCCCAAATCTCCTGGTAACTTGGGTTTAGTAGGATTTCATCAGAATCCAGATATGTTATGTATCTATTTTCAAATGTTTATTTATTTTTGAGGCGGGGGAAGGGAAGAGAGAGAGGGAGAGAGAGAACCCCAAGCAGGCTCTGTGCCATTAGCACAGAGCCCAACATGGGGCTTGATCTCCTGAACCGTGAGATCATGACCTGAGCTGCAACCAAGAGTCCGATGCTCAACCGACTGAGCCACCAGATCCAGACATTTTAAATAAGGTTTTGAAGCATCCTGGCCCAGGACCAACAGCTCAGGCCACTCCAAAGCCCCACGGCCAAATGGCCTGCAAAGTCGCCCAGTGACTCACTTGAGGTTTTGACCTTCGCGTCTTGACTCATGATATTCCCTTCTTTTTAGATGACTCTTCACCCCACCCCACCAGCCATCCTTAGCCGTGGACTGGTTCCCACAACTTAAAATACTTAGTACAGTGTGGGGCAGTTTAAGTACTTAAGGTATGATAAGTAGTTGCTGACTGAACCAGAGAAGAAAAATGGTTCACTGACACCAATCCCAGAAGAGAGCATAAATGGACGCATTTGATTCCGAGTCAAGACAAACGGAGACAAAATGTGTGTTTAAACAATGCAGGCAACTCCCCTTAATTGGCAGCCTTCTTCGGAAGCAGATTGTCGTAATAAACCAAACCCGCAATCATTCCAATTTTAGGGAATTCAGAGAAATTTGTCGGATATTTATTTGTTTCTTCTATTGGTTACTTACAGAATTACAAAGTTTTTTAGTATATAGATGTTCAGGGAAGCTTCAAATTGTTTTTCTTTTTTATTCTACTATCGTCTATTACAGCCAAAGGAGAGTTTTGAAATGGACTATACAAAGAGCCTCAAATCTATTGTTTTATATTTGTTCGTTTGACACGGGTGTTATCATATATTCAGGGCTGGCTTCATGGGCATACGCCCTATACAGTCACATAGGGTCCCCCACTTAGAAGGGCCCTGTACTTGGTTTAATGCTCTACTCTTGCTGTCTCGAAAGTCTCGTTAATTTTGAACATTTTCGTTTTGCAAAGGGCCCTGCAAATTATGTTACCAGACCTGCACATATCCCCTCATTCTCCACCATTCCCTCCCCTCCATGCACTTCTCTAGCTAGAAGGCAATCCCAATGGCTAGAGAGAGCTGGAAAGCCCGTGGAATCCTGAGACAGTTAGGAACCAGGAACAAGCCCCAAGGAAAAAAACATTGTGCATCCCGGTTGCTTTCTGTTGGCTGCTATAGCTAAACGGCTGCTCTTATCAGAGCAAATCCAGGATGCTGCTAGAATGGGCGCTGTGAACGAGCCGGACTTAAAACAGAGGGGTCCAGCTCCAGACTCACCCGTGAGCTGCTTGAGTTGCATTATCGACCAATCAATCAGGATGAAGCATTTTTTTACTTTCCCTCATTAGCATATTGGGAGGGGGAACCTGGGCAGGAACTTTATACAAGCAGGGCCTCCCCATTGCTACGGGCGGCCGGCCTAGGTACTTTCTTTTAAATTTTTTTTTTTTCCAACGTTTATTTATTTTTGGGACAGAGAGAGACAGAGCATGAACGGGGGAGGGGCAGAGAGAGAGGGAGACACAGAATCGGAAACAGGCTCCAGGCTCTGAGCCATCAGCACAGAGCTCGAACTCACGGACCGCGAGATCGTGACCTGGCTGAAGTCGGACGCTTAACCAACTGCGCCACCCAGGCGCCCCAGGCCTAGGTACTTTCTGGTAGAGCCGTGTCTCCCCTCACCTCTGTCTGTAACCACCCTGCCTTTGATTTTTGGGTCTGGCCTCGTTTCAGGTTCAAGAACCCAACTGCAATAACAATACCGGAGGTTGCATTTTCTCAATTCTCCAACCTTTGGGATTTCCTCTCAGTCCTCCCCCTATAACCTCTAGTAGGAAAGTCTGGAGACTTCTAAGCTAGTCCACGCTTCCCATTCTGCATATGAGAAAACTACCATCCAGGGAGACAAGATCATCCAGCCACCACTTAAATAATTTGAATGAGGGGCGCCTGGGTGGCGCAGTCGGTTAAGCGTCCGACTTCAGCCAGGTCACGATCTCGCGGTCCGTGGGTTCGAGCCCCGCGTCGGGCTCTGGGCTGATGGCTCAGAGCCTGGAGCCTGTTTCCGATTCTGTGTCTCCCTCTCTCTCTGCCCCTCCCCCGTTCATGCTCTGTCTCTCTCTGTCTCAAAAATAAACGTTTAAAAAAAATAATAATAATTTGAATGAATGAAGTTAGGGCAGGATACAGGATAAGGGGCGGTTCCTATCTCAGATGGAGCCTTGGTCTCGTTGCAGGCAGAGTTCCATGTCCCCAACCTCTCTCCCCTATTTTTCCATCTCCATTTCAATACCACAGACTCTGGAAAATTGAGCCCTGCATCAGGCTCCTCATTGGCAGTGTGGAGCCTACACAGGATTTTCGCTTTCTGCCCCTCCACTGCTCGCGCTTTCTCTGTCTTAAAATAGATAAATAAAAACTAAAAAAAAAAAGAAAGGAAGAAAGAAAGAAGAAAGAAAGAAAGAAAGAAAGAAAGAAAGAAAGAAAGAAAAAGAAAGAAAATACTTCCTTTTTATAAAGAACAGAAATCGGCTCTGCTAATGCCAAACATGGGAATTAATCCCCTACAAAATGACAAAAAACTCTACTTTCTTCCCATAACATCTTTTCTTTTTTCTTTTAATTTTCTTTTTTTTTAAATTTACATTCAAATTTAGTTAGCATATAATGAAACAATGATTTCAGGAGTAGATTCCTTAATGCCCCTGACACATTTAGCCCATCCCCCCTCCCACACCCCCTCTAGTAACCCTCTGTTTGTTCTCCATATTTAAGAGTCTCTTCTGTTTTGTCCCCCTCCCTGTTTTTATATTATTTTTGTTTCCCTTCCTTTATGTTCATCTGTTTTATCTCTTAAAGTCCTCATATGAGTGAAGTCATAGGATTTTTGTCTCTCTCTGACTGACTAATTTCACTTGGCATAATACCCTCCAGTTCCATCCACATAATTGCAAATGGCAAGATTTCATTCTTTTTGATTGCCGAGTAATACTCCATTGTATATACACACCACATCTTCTTTATCCATTCATCCATCGATGGACATTTGGACTCTTTCCATACTTTGGCTATTGTTGATAGTGATGGTATAAACATGGGGGTGCATGTGTCCCTTCGAAACAGCACACCTGTATCCCGTGGATAAATGCCTAGTAGTGCAATTGCTGGGTCGTAGGGTAGTTCTATTTTTAGTTTTTTGAGGAACCTCCATACTGTTTTCCAGACTGGCTGCACCAGCTTGCATTGCCACCAACAATGCAAAAGAGATCCTCTTTCTCTGCATCCTCACCAACATCTATTGTTGCCTGAGATGTCAATGTTAGCCATTCTGACAGGTGTGAGGTGGTATCTCGTTGTGGGTTTGGTTTGTATTTCCCTGATTATGAGTGATGTGCATTTTTTCCTGTGTCGGTTGGCCATCTGGATGTCTTCCTTGGAGAAGTGTCTATTCATTTCTTTTGCCCATTTCTTCACTGGATTATTTGTTTTTTGGGTGTTGAGTTTGATAAGTTCTTTACAGATTTTGGATACTAACCCTTTGTCCGATATGTCATTTGCAAATATCTTCTCCCATTCCGTCGGTTGCTTTTTGGTTTTGCTGATTGTTTCCTTTGCTGTGCAGAAGGTTTTTATTTTGATGAGGTCCCAGTAGTTCATTTTTGCTTTTGTTTCCCTTGCTTAAGGAGACGTGTTGAGTAAGGAGTTGCTGCGGCCAAGATCAAAATGTGTTTGCCTGCTTTTTCCTCGAGGATTTTGATGGCTTCCTGTCTTACATTGAGGTCTTTCATCCATTTTGAGTTACTTTTCATGTGTGGTGTAAGAAAGTGGTCCAGGTTAATTCTTCTGCATGTTGCTGTCCAGTTTTCCCAGCACCACTTGCTGAAGAGACTGTCTTTATTCCATTGCATATTCTTTCCTACTTTGTCAAAGATTAGCTGGCCATATGTTTGTGGGTCCATTTCTGGGTTCTCTGTTCTTTTCCATTGATCTGAGTGTCTGTTCTTGTGCCAGTACCATACTATCTTGATGATTACAACTTTGTAGTATAGCTTGAAGTCTGGGATTGTGATGCCTCCTGCTTTGGTTTTCTTTTTCAAGATTGCTTTGGCTTTCCGGGGTCTTTTCTGGTCCCATACAAATTTTAGGATTATTTGTTCTAGCTCTGTGAAGAATGCTGGTGGTATTTTGATAGGGATTGCATTGAATATGTAGATTGCTTTGGGTAGTATTGACATTTTAACAATATTTGTTCTTCCTATCCAAGAGCATGGAATTTTTTTCCATTTGTGTGTGTGTGTGTGTGTGTGTCTTCTTCTTCTTTTGTGTGTGTGTGTCTTCTTTTGTGTGTGTGTGTGTGTGTGTGTGTGTGTGTGTGTGTTATCAATTTCTTTCATAAGCTTTCTATAGTTTTCAAGCGTATAGATTTTTCACCTCTTTGGTTAGATTTATTCCTAGGTATTTTATAGTTTTTTATGCAACTGTAAATGAGATCGATTCCTTGATTTCTCTTTCTGTCACTTCATTGTTGGTGTATAGGAATGCAAACGATTTCTGCGCATTGATTTTATATCCTGCAACTTTGCTGAATTCATGAATCAATTCTAGCAGCTTTTTGGTGGAATATTTGGGTTTTCCACATAGAGTATCATGTCATCTGCAAAGGGTGAAAGTTTGACCTCCTCCTGGCTGATTTGGGTGCCTTTTATTTCTTTGTGCTGTCTGATTGCAGAGGCTAAGGCTTCCAATACTATGTTGAATAACAGTGGCGAGAGTGGACATCCCTGTCTTGTTCTTGACCTTAGGGGAAAGCTCTCAGTTTTTCCCCATTGAGGATGATATTAGCGTTGGGTCGTTCGTATATGGCTTTTATGATCTCGAGGTATGTTCCTTCTAGCCCTACTTTCTTGAGGGTTTTATCAAGAAAGGATGCTGTATTTTGTCAAATGCTTTCTCTGCATCTAGTGAGAGGATCATATGGTTCTTGTCCTTTCTTTTATTGATGTGATGAATCACGTTAATTGTTTTGCGGATATTGAACCAGCCCTGCATCCCAGGTATAAATGCCACTGGGTCGCGGTGAATAATTTTTTTAATGTATTGTTGGATCCAGTTGGCTAATATCTTGTTGAGGATTTTTGCATCCATGTTCATCAGGGAAATTGGTCTATAGTTCTCCTTTTTAGTGGGGTCTCTGGTTTTGGAATCAAGGTAATGCTGGCTTCAGAGAAAGAGTTTGGAAGTTTTCCTTCCATTTCTATTTTTTGGAACAGTTTCAAGAGAATAGGTGGTAACTCTTCCTTAAATGTTTGGTAGAATTCCCCTGGAAAGCTATCTGGCCCTGGACTCTTGTTTTTTGGCAGATTTTTGATTACTAATTCAATTTCCTTACTGGTTATGGGTCTGTTCAAATTTTCTATATCTTCCTTTTTCAGTTTTGGTAGTGTATATGTTTCTAGGAATTTGTCCATTTCTTCCAGATTGCCCATTTTATTGGCATATGATTGCTCATAATATTCTCTTATTATTGTTTTTATTTCTGTTGTGTTGGTTGTGATCTCTCTCTCCTCTTTCATTCTTGATTTTATTTATTTGGGTCCTTTCCTTTTTCTTCTTGATCAAACTGGCTAGTGGTTTATCAATTTTGTTAATTCTTTCAAAGAACCAGCTTCTGGTTTCATTGATCTGTTCTACTGTTTGTTTTTTGTTTTTTGTTTTTTTGGTTTAGATAGCATTAATTTCTGCTCTAATCTTTATTATTTCCTGTCTTCTGCTGGTTTGGGGTTTTATTTGCTGTTCTTTTTCCAGCTCCTTAAGGCGTAAGGTTAGGTCATGTATCTGAGATCTTTCTCCCTTCTTTAGGAAGGCCTAGATTGCTATATACTTTCCTCTTATGACTGCCTTTACTGCGTCTCAGAGGTTTTGGGTTGTGGTGTTATCATTTTCATTGACTTCCGTATACTTTAATTTCCTCTTTAACTGCTTGGCTAGCCCATTCATTCCTTAGTAGGATGTTATTCAGTCTCCAAGTATTTGTTACATTTCCAAATTTTTTCTTGTGGTTGATTTCAAGTTTCATAGCGTTGTGGTCTGAAAATATGCACGGTATGATCTCGATCTTTTTGTACTTACTTAGGGCTGATTTGTGTCCCAGTATATGGTCTATTCTGGAGAACGTTCCATGTGCACTGGAGAAGAATGTATATTCTGCTGCTTTAGCATGAAATGTTCTGAATATATCTGTTAAGTCCATCTGGCCCAGTGTGTCATTCGAAGCCATTGTTTCCTTGTTGATTTTTTGATTAAATGATCTGTCCATTGCTGTGAGTGGGGTGTTAAAGTCTCCTACTATTAAAGTATTACTATCGATATGAGTTTCTTTATGTTTGTGATTAATTGATTTATATTTGGGTGCCTCCACATTTGGTGCATAAATGTTTACATTTGTTAAGTCTTCTTGGTCTATAGACCCCTTGATTATGATGTAATGCCCTTCTGCATCCCTTGATACAGTCTTTATTTTAAAGTCTAGATTGTCTGATATAAATATGGCTACTCTGGCTTTCTTTTGTTGACCATTAGCATGATAGATGGTTCTCCATCCCCTTACTTTCAATCTGAAGGTGTCTTTAGGTCTAAAGTGGGTCTCTTGTAAACAGCATACAGATGGATCTTGTTTTCTTATCCATTCTGCCCATAACAGCTTTTCAAATACAGTAAAACCTCGGGTTGCGAGTAACTTGTTCTTCAAGTGTTCCGCAAGATGAGCAAACATTTCTAATAAATTTTAACTTGATAAATGAGCGATGTCTTCTTACGAGTAGTACGTGATGCCGAACAGCACATGATCTCAACTGAGCCAATGGTTCCTCCCTCTCTCTCTCTCTCTCTGTCTCTATTTTTCTGTGGGATTGTGGGTAATCATCTCCCATGCTCAGATGCTGGGTCTCAGGCTGCAGTATTTGGCAGAAACTGGTGATTTTTCAGACCATTAGAGGGTGCCCACAGCTGGCACTAGTGTATTTTTTGTCACTTCGAAGCATCAATGGACAGTCCTTTGCTTTTCCATACAAGAGTGAGCTTAGGAATATTTTACTTCATTCTAGGTCCAGCTTCCTGAAGATATAGACCCTTTCCTCTGCTGCCTTATTGCCAGTTACATTAAATACACTATGTGACAAGAGTTTTTTTTTTTTTTTAATTTTTTTTTCAATGTTTATTTATTTTTGGGACAGAGAGAGACAGAGCATGAACGGGGGAGGGGCAGAGAGAGAGGGAGACACAGAATCGGAAGCAGGCTCCAGGCTCTGAGCCATCACCCAGAGCCCGACGTGGGGCTCGAACTCATGGACCGCGAGATCGTGACCTGGCTGAAGTCGGACGCTTAACTGACTGCGCCACCCAGGCGCCCCGAGGTTTTTTTTTTTTTAACGTTTATTTATTTTTGAGACAGAGAGAGACAGAGCATGAACAGGGGAGGGGCAGAGAGAGAGGGAGACACAGAATCTGAAACAGGCTCCAGGCTCTGAGCTGTCAGCACAGAGCCCGACACAGGACTCGAACTCACAGACCGTGAGATCATGACCCGAGCCGAAGTCAGACACTTAACCGACCAAGCCACCCAGGCGCCCCAACAAGAGTTTATTAATACTATACTGTAGTCAACATCCATGGGAGCATATACAATGGCCCCCTGTGCAGAAAAAGACTGAAAAGAAAGGCGGTAAGAAGAAGGAGAGGATTACGGTGGAAGTTGAGAAGGAAACCACCGAGAAGTATTTGAGTGTATTCGAGTGGCCGAAATTGCATGATTTTGTAATAAGTCTACATGTACATCTCATCTGCCGAGGAGGAGAAGGAAAAGGCGGAGGAAACCCTCACTTCAAGTGAGATCAGGGAGATGCGTAAAATGTGGGAAACAGTGCAAAATTTTGTAGAAAAGCACCACCCGAATAAGGCTGTAGCAGTGCAAGCGACGAATCTGTTTAATGACAATGCGATATCGCATTTCCAGGAAATCTGCAGAAGGAGGCAATAGCAAGTGTCATTGGATAGATTCCTTATTAAGTTTGCATGGAAAGAAAAGGATTCCGTTGAGCCAATAGATAGCAGTGATTCCGATAGTGGTAGTGAAAGTCGTCCTACACTAAACCCTCCCCTCTCTTCTCCCTCACACCAGCCATGAAGGTTTTCAAAGGTGAGTGCAGGTTAGTTTGTTTTTCTTTATATCTTGTATTTCTTTACTATTTTTCATTATATGACAGTATCGTAATCGTTTTTATATGAGTATTTTGGGGTTGTGGAACGAATCATCTGAGTTTCCATTATCTCTTATGGGGAAATTTGCTTTGATATACAAGTGCTTTGAATGACAAGCATGTGTTTGGATCGAATTATGCTCACAAACCAAGGTTTTACTGTAATTGCAATTAACTTTACTTTCACCACACCTTTCCCAGAGGCTGTTTGGATTTTCTTCTAGTTGAACACCCAGTCGTCTGCAATGCTCCAGAGTGAGCAGTTTCTAAGCGCCTTCCTATCCTCATCTGTTCCGTCTTGTTAACCTCAGAGCCATTAAAAAGTGAGATGCTAGGGGCGCCTGCTGGCTCAGTCAGTTGAGGGTCCAACTTCAGCTCAGGTCATGATCTCACTGTTCATGAGTTCGAGCCCCGTGTCGGGCTCTGTGCTGACAGCTCAGAGCCTGCAGCCTGCTTCAGATTCTGTGTCTCCCTCTCTCTGCTCCTCCCTGCTTGCATGCTGTCTCTCTCTCTCTCTGTCTCAAAAATAAATAAAGGTTAAAAAAAAAAAAAAGTGGGATTCTACTCCTGAAGCCAAGACTATGCTGTGTGTTAACTAACTTGAGAATAAAAACACACACACACACACAACAACAAACCTAGGGCCCACTAATCCCTTCTTGCCTCATAAAAAAATAATAATAATAACCTAAAACTAATAAAAACAAAATCCTTAGGTTATGAAACGGAAATAGGGCAAAACAAAAGTATCATGGTGTGTGTTTTGTTTTATTTTAATTTGCTGATTAAAAAGTGCGTGATAAGGTTCTAGGACCAGAAAGACTGGCTAAGATTGTAGGAGACAAGTATGTATCTAAGTCGGGCTTTTGGTTGCAAGTGAGAATACCCAACTGAGAGTAGCTTAAGCAAATATGAGCATATGTTGATCAAAGAACAATAAGTCCTCTCTCTTCTCCTTAAGTTCCAGTTGGAAAAGTTCCAGGAAAGGGCTCTGATTGGTCAAATTGGGTCATTGCCTACCTCTGGGTCCAGGTCAGACGAGGAAAGCTCTACTTGGATCACACGGCTGGAGGAGTGGGTCAGAGCGTTACCAGGAGGAAGGTGAATATTCCTCCCAGAAGGGAAAGTTGCTGGGCAAACAGAAACAGATGTGCCCTACAGTGGGTGAGCCAAAAATTCAAATAGAGGAAAAGTAGAGACAACGACGATATAAGAATAGAGTTGATAAGATACGTGTTTTTTTTTTTTTAAGGTAAACAAGTAATGAAATAAAATGTTGAGTGTATTGAATTCTTATTTGATACGTACTAAAATGAAATTTAGGATTTTGTGGTGGAAAAGAATTAGAGTCATGTAAGTACATCTTTTGTTAGGTTCTAAAACCCGTGCTGAGTTCATAGGTGTGAGAAGGTGCTTTGAAAATTCAAACGGAAACAACTTGTGACCACTTGAAAGTGGACCAATGCCGACTGCTGAGGTGGGAGAACCTGGCTGAAAGACCCTGTCATTCTCCTGCCCTTGGCAGTGCTCCCTGGGAAGAGGCATGTGCTGTAGGCAGACATTCGCACTGCATTTCTAATGCACTGTTTTCTTGAGCACTGGGGAAACCCAGAGAGGGACACTTCATTTGTCCAATTAAAGATGGGCTTTCATTAAGTGCCACCCCAGAGCCCACAGACCAAAAGGCATATATGCATTAGTGGCTGTCCAGAGCTAATAAGACAGCTAAAATGTCACCAAGCAGGACCACGGAGTGGCTCTAGTTTCCTTGCGGTTGGAATCTGTTGAGTTAACAGCCCAGATCTGACCACACAGGCCTGGAACAGCGTGCAAGAGAGCCAGTGGGAGGAAGTTAGCCAATGTTGGATCGAAGCCAGTCAACCTTCTAAGAAAATGTGCCAGCAAGGGGGCAGGGGAGACCCTTGCCAAGAGAAAGCTTGTCTCCTGTGACGGTTTCTCATGGAGACATGACGCATTGGCTGACCAAGTGCTCCCACTGGCCCAGCAAAAATGCGTCCTGCTTCTCCAAGCCCACAGAACAATTCCTCTTCCTCCTTGAGCTGAAAAAAGGTCAGCATGGCTGCCCAGGAGATAATCGTGACCTGGGGCTCTTCAGATAGCTTGTCCTGTTCTCTCAGAGGGCTTTGGTTGTTTACACAAAATGGAAAAACAGTTAAATATAAAAGGTTTTGATACTTCACTTTCCAAAGGGAACTACTGAGGGCTTTTTAAAAAACCAATCAGCAATATTTATTAAGCAGCTACTATCTGCAAAGTACTGTGTGAACTAACCTGTTGTAAATTCACAGGAGTGTGGTATCATTTAGCCATACACATGAGATTAACTATTTCCTAACCAATACGCCTGAGCCTATATATCAGATGAATATGCTCTTCCTCAGAACAATTCCTTCTTAGTCCAGTTGTATTGTCTGTAGAAAGAATTTTCGAAAAATCTTTTCTTTGGGCATCACCTCTAGATCCCATGGTATAGCTTTTGAATAGTTTCTTTTTATTTTTTTTTAACATTTATTTATTATCGAGAGACAGAGAGACACAGAGCGTGAGCAGGGGAGGGGTAGAGAGAGGTAGAATCCGAAGCTGGCTCCAGGCTCTGAGCAATCAGCACAGAGCCCGACGCAGGGCTCGAACTCACAAACTGTGAGACCATGACCTGAGCCGAAGTCGGTCACCCAACCGACTGAGCCACCCAGGCGCCCCTCTTTTGAATATTTTCAATGTTGCAAAGCTAGTGCGGGTAGAGGCAAGATAAAACAGAGATGTATTGTCTGATAAAGAAGAAATCAAGTCCACACAAAGACCAGTATGTGAATGCTCAGACAGCTTTGAACTAGAAACAGCTCAAGTGTGGATCACCGATGAATGGAGAAACAACTATGATATATCCACCCGGTGACTAATAACTCCACCACAAAAAAGAATGGGGTCCTGATACAGGCCACCACACGGATGAACCCTAAAAACATCGCGCTAAGTGGAATAAGCCAGTCACAAAGGATCATACATCGTATGATCCCGTTTATAAGGAATACTCAGAAAAAGGCAGGTCAATAGAGACAGTAAGTCAACTACAGGTTGCCAGGGCTAAGGGTGGAAATGGGTGATGGCGGTGTCCTAAAAATTGGATGGTGGTGACTTTTGCACAACTCTGTGACTTTACTAAAAATCATTGAAAATGCACACTTACAATGGGTGAGTTTTATTATATGTAAATTATACCTTAATCATTCCTTAAAAAAGAATTCTTTAAAAAACTTCTTGAAACAATTCTTTAAAAAAAAAAAAACTTTAAAAATGAAGTGTGAGGATGGTAAAATATCCCTACGGATGTGGGGGTGACTTGGGAACCAGATCCAAAGTAAATGCAGTACATGGAAAGAGCTAGAAACCACCCCTCTCCCCCGCCCCCACCCCGCCACCTTGCAAAGTTCCAAAATCAGTTGAGCAATTGCAGCACCTTGGGAATGAGTGCCTATCACCTCCCAGGCTAAGGGAGGTGATGTCAATTCTCATTTGCATACAGACTCATGGGCACGGCTCCCGTAGGGCTATAACCATTACAGAGCTAATGCGTTTCCCCAAGCTTGCGATCCACGGTGGAGATACGCGATCTATAAAAGTACTGTCATCTACCAATAAACAAAGAAAAATAAATTCGTTAATGTCAAACTAGTAAAAGCCCTTTTTTCCCTCTTTTTTTTTTTTTTAATTTATTTTTGAGACAGAGAGAGACAGAGCATGAGCGGGGGAGGGGCAGAGAGAGACGGAGACACAGAATCGGAAGCAGGCTCCAGGCTCTGAGCCATCAGCCCAGAGCCCGACGCGGGGCTCGAACTCACGGACCGCGAGATCGTGACCTGGCTGAAGTCGGACGCTCAACCGACTGAGCCACCCAGGCGCCCCTTTTCCCTCTTTTCAAAGTGCGAGTTGATAGCTGAGTAAGAAATAGGCTCCCCCCACCCCATGGCTAATTTGCAAAATCCCTACATACAGGAATAAGAAAAAGCAGTTACAAGGAGGAGAGAGAGTCTCCAAATGTGGGAACATATTGCTCTCTTTTCCAGCCTCCCCTCCCTGAAATGTTACTGTAGTAACGGGCAACCTTCCTGTCAAGTCCTTTTGCCCCACGTCCAAGAGAAATAGCACCAGGATTGATACTGGATCTTCAAAGTCACAAATATATAGAAATAAATTCAAGCCCTAGTTCAAATGAATGACTGCATGTTAGATGTCAGCTGACACGGGGTTGAAATCTGTCTCTCTTTGGCTTCAGTCCCCATTTCCCTGTAGAGCTGAAGTTGGCAACCTGAGATTTTTCTCTGGTGGTTGCACCAATGGCATCTCTCTCTGCCAACCTCGGTTTCTTGTCTTGAGATTTCTTTCCTGGAGGTCAGAATGATTTTCCCCTTGCGCCCTGAAGAATAAACCCACACGGGGTGGCTATGACACCGAGCTCTGTGCCAGGATGCGGAAGTCCGATTAAGGATTTTGTAGGTCCAGTTTTGTATGATTTTGAGAAGTTTAGCACAGTGGGGAACTGGCCTTGTTAATTACTCAGATAAATGCTAATTGACCTATAAAATGCAGGATGAAGTTGTTAAGATCTGCTCCAACTGGCTTTATGGAAAGACGGAGGGGCTCAGGCTGTGGCTACAGCTCTCCTGAGGGAGGCAGGCAGCTACGTGTCACAAAACCAGATGGCCTTTCCATGTCATTGAAGGGCCTCTTAAGGATATCTGAAGGATAAGAAGAGGCTCAGTGAAAGTACACTGTGGCGAACCAAGCTCCTTAACACGTTCTAGCCAGTTGAAACCTAATATCGAAACAAAACACCAAGCTACAAGTCACCAAGAGGGAAGTCCAGGGTAAAAACATTTGGAGGACCAAGCCTAGGACTTGGGAAGCTGTCACTGAATATTCTCACCGTTACTGGGAGAGCAACAGGCAATACTAGTGTATTTCAGCAGGTCTGGTAGGAGGGGGCGCTCAGCGCTTAGTTGTTAAAAGTTTAGCTAGGAAGCAAGTGTGAATGCATCATTACCACACGTGAGCACATTCCATGGTATTATGTTAAACTGTTTCATGTTTGTGTCAGTTTTGCAATATAAATATTCAAAGGACACCGACTCTCTCCTCTTGAACTCAATTGCTAGTATTTAGCATAGATTCTACAAGGATGCTTGAACAATATTATCGGATTTTGCTGACTTTTATACAGGTCAGCAAGCTCAGCTGAAGAGTTAGAAAAACACAGCCTCTCATCCCAGTAAAATAAATTATGCGAGCCAAGAGTGCCTCCCAGATTTGTCATATAAATTAGCAGTAAAAAAAAAATATATCTCCCAGACAAACTAAGCCTCGAATCTAATCCCCATGTCGGTCACCTCTTTTCTAATTATCACTAAAGCATGACTTAGCTGGATGAACCATAGCTCAAGAGGGAGCATTAAAGTGCAGACATTAGCCATGATGACTTCTCCCAGGCACTGAATAGAGTGGAAATGTATCTCTAAGACTGAGCAGTGGCCTGAAGATATTCTAGATTTGTGTTAAGGACTGACGATCAAAAGCAAGGAGAATCAAACCAGTGCCCAAAGGCAGATAAGAGGGAGCCTGCAATCTACAAGGTGCAGTGTCAAGACCCAGTGAACTTCAAGAAAGATAAATGGTTCTACCAAGAACCAACCCATATCCATTTTCCAAGGCTCCGAAAGCCTGAAACACACGGGTCAGCCTGCACAAGCCAAGAAACCATATGTGAGTCATGACAAGGAGAACATTAGAGAACGAACAAGGGGAAGGAAATGTTGGACTCAAAGAAAGAAGAGGGAGAGGGGAGGAAAATGTTTTGGGCAGATGATTTGCAACCGGGTCTTAATTTATAAAGGTGACTGAGTGACAACACAGAGAGGTCAATGCCTTTGAAAGGCGTTTTGTTACTTACAACTCCCAAGGGAAGGGGATCACGCCATGCCCCCCAGGGCCACGTGGTGAAGCACCAGGTTTGGTCAGGAGACAGAAGCAGGAGTGGGGAGTGGGGAGTGGGGAGTGGGGAGTAGGGGGGGAAATAGAGGTCACAGCCTTTATTGGGATTTCTGCGGTAAGGATATGAGAGGACAAGGTAAACAGCTGAGGACTGACTTGTTTGAATAATTCCAGAGAACCTTGGAGGCATAGGGACTGTCCCTGGTTGTCTAGTACCTGGCCCTGAGTTGATTTAGGGCAGGGGAAATACTGGTTTGATGTGTGAGTCAGGTAAGGAGGTGGTTGGGAATAGGGCCTCAGGATTGGTTGGAAGGTTTGTAATATGGTTTTGAGGTTTCTACCGAAGCTGGATCACAGGGAAGATGCGAACAATTTTGGCTATCTAGTTTGGCCCTGTCATTGATGGAGACCAAATAGACAAATACAGAATCTAAGAAGGCACAGAGCAGGGGAATCTTCTACATCCCTATATATTCATAGTACCCAATCCATTGCTGTACATGTGGTTGAAGATCAATAAATACTGGTTGGTTGGTTGATTGGTCGGGCAGATGGTTGCATAAGACTTTTTGGCCATCGAGAACCCTTGAGAGAGACAAATGGCACTCTCCTTTTTTCCCTAAAGCACACCCTCCTGTAGCAGAATTTGCCAGCCGCAAGGTTGTATCCCAAGTTGCTCAAGGATGAAATGGCTTGGGTAAGAGATATGTCGATATCTTTCTTGTGTAGGCAATCTTTGCTAGTAGCGATATGCGCACTTACGTCTTTATATTCCCGATCTATTTTTTATCCTTCGCCATAAACTTGCCAGGGATAAAACGTTCCCTCGTTTACTAAGAACAAGGCATGCAAAGCAGAATCTTTGGTGGGTCCTCAGTAACGTTAGACATGCTCCAGGGGCTCCTCGTCTGACAGTCAAATCCAGATGTCTCATAATTATCCTGTGAGGCCTTTAAGAGCTGGCCCCACCCCCTCTCTGATCTCTACTCCCACCGCACTACCCCTCTGTGACTGTGCCCTGGCCACACAAGCCAACTTGTAGCTCCTGGAGCACAACAAGCAGGGCCTTTGCATTTACTGTTCCTTTACCTGGAACACCCCCAAGGTATCCATGTAGCTTCCTTTCTCGCCTCCTTCAGCTTTCCAATTCAATGTCACCTTTGTCGATGAGGCTTTGGCTACCACATAGAAACTGCCAAACTATTCCCCTTACACATACGCGCGCACACACACTTCATTTTTTATCCTTTGCATTACTTCCTTGTATACATAGCGTTTATCACCAGTAATACCACTTGCTGTCTTATATACTTATTTTTGTGCACATATACCCCTTCTCCCCCTCTAGTAGGATACAAATCCCGTGAAAACAAGAATTTTGGCAATCAAAAGCTAGAAGAGGGTCTGGCCCATGACTGTGCCCAATACACATCTGGTGAATGAATTAATGAATGGCCCAAATAAAAGCATACATTCCCTCTTGTTCTCTCTCTCGGATTTTTTTTTCTCTTAGTTCCCTGCCCAGACTTCCCACTGGGTAAGAGAGACTGGCCACCGAATGACACACAAATTTGTTCTGTAAGAAAATCATCCCCACCCTCATAGCTCTCCTCCTGTTAGCCCTCATCTGGGTAAATGGCACCACCATCCAGAAACTGGGAGCCACGTTTCCTGTCGTCTCCTGGTCCCCCCACGCTGGGTGCATGAGAAAGTCCTACATGGTCAACCCCCAGAACATAGGTTGCCCAGACTAAGCCACTATCCTGTTTCACTCAACCTCCTAACCTGTCTCTCCTATTCAATTCCTGACCCACCCCCACCCCCACCCCCACCCCCACCCAGTTTGCCCACAGTAACCAGAGAGGGCTTTCAAAAATTATCTAAGATCAGGTAAGTACCCTAGAAGCCCTTGGATGTCTCCCCAGATTTCCTATTATCGGCTCCCAAGTTCCGTGTGGTCTGGCCCTGCTCACCCTGTAAACTCATCCTTTGTCACCCTCCTCCCCCTGCTCACTTTCCTCCCGCTCTGCTGGGTCCATGCAACCTTTTGAGGATCCCAAGTTTATTCTGTCCTGGAACCTTCTTCCCACTTGCTTCTTGCTGCTCTTCTTTGAGTGGGTGGTTCACAAAGTCCATTCTTTAGACGTCAGTCCAATGTCACCTCCTTAGAGAGGCATTCCACAGACCCGGTAGGTCTCCTCATGCTATATTCTATCATACCGTCTTGTTACTTCAAGTACTTTACGATTACTCATTATTTTATTTAACAGTCCATGGGGCCATCCTTTCAGCTGGGCCCTGGGAAATACCTCTCTGGATAAGGGTAACATTTTAGAGAGTGTATCAGGCCAGAGAACTTGCACCTTTTTCCTCTCTGGGTGCCCTTTCTTAATGTCTCCATCCAGCAGTGAGTGTTCCTTTACCCTCTCCCTGATATCAAATTCTGCCCTTCTGAAAGTAGCCAGTGTCAAAGATGTATGTGTTAGCATGAGGGGACAAACTCCAATCAATTGCTAGTGTCTGCCTAGAGTCCTGTGTGGAGAATTCTGAGGTGTACCACAGGCTAAGCGAGACATTCTACTTTGACCAGTTCATGATGTGAAGCCCGGGTAAGGGAAGGAGCAGACAGGATATGTGGTCATGTATTTATCACATACTTAAGTTTATTGTTACTTGCTCCAAGATCATTTGCAATTTTCTTTTCTTTCTTTCTTTCTCTTTCTTTCTTTCCTTCTTTCTTTCCTTCTTTGTTTCCTTCTTTCTTTCCTTCTTTCTTCCTTCCTTTCTTTCTTTCTTTCTTTCTTCCTTTCTTCCTTTCTTCCTTTCGAGGGAGGGCACATGTGAACGAGGAGCAGAGGGAGAGAGGGAGAGAGAGAGAGAGAGAAGCGGGGCTCGCCCAAAGAGGGGCTTGTGCTCACTCAAAACAGGGCTCGAGCTCACAAACCGTGAGATCATGACCTGAGCCAAAGTCAGATGCTTCACCAGCTGAGCCACCCAGGCGCCCCTTTATTCTTATTTCTAATTTGGCAGAAAGGATTTGGTCTTCTGGAAAAGCATTTCAAGTATCAACAACAAATGAGAAAGTTGTTTCATAGACTCAGTACCTTCTTCAATCGTATCACTAAGGAAACAAATACTTCTTAAAGGATCCTCAAGCATCCTTAAATGTTTTTGAATACATAACTTATTTAATTATCACTTTTTAGAAACCCTCAAGAATTTATTATCACTTTTTCACGTAAGAAAATTAAGCTTTTACATATTGATCTTTTCCCCCATACAGCTAGTAAATAACAGAGCTAGAACCTCCCCTCTGCTGTGGCATTTTGCAGACTCCAGGATCATTTGCTACACATAAGTTCCTCCATTGTCTTTGCTTAAAGCGGTCCTGTGGATCAGGGGGATGGGAAAGGATGGTTATAGGGACACAGAAGAGCAAACCTCTGCCCATGAATTGTCACCTACTTGGAGAAGTGGAACCTATCTATACTCACAACCCAAGACTCTTGAAACTTTAAATCCACAGACAAACAAGGGAAGGTGAATCTAATTAGAACTATACCTATAATGAATATTTAGATGATGAAAAAAATACGTAATTAGATCTGGCAGTGATGAATCAAGGAAGACTTTCTGGAGGGAATCATTTGTATGAGGTTTGGAAAGAGTATTGATAAAGGGGGGCAGGGATTCTGGGAATAGGAAAATGAGAACCTCATGTCTATGATGGGTAGTTGTAGCTTTTCAGGTGGACCATACTGGCGAATGTGTTTGAATGGGAGAAGCTGTATAAAGAAATCACCATTTATTTCTTTGGAAAACTCTATTATGTTCTGCTAAAATGGCTGAAATGTCAGGGTGCCTACAAAAGTTATTTTTAAAAATTGATCGTTAAATTGAAACTATCTAGTGAAGGAATTACAAAAGCCAGCTGTCAGAAAAGCCCCCTCACTGAAAACTAAGGAGGCATCGCGGAGTTGTCACAGAGGAGTGATGAATAGATATTGGGGACGTCTTCTCATTCTGTCTTTTTGGTTCTACCCCAACGGAAAGAAAAAGCAGATTGGGGAACTGAGAGTATGAAAAGATAAACGTGACTGTGGCTCGTGACCTATTCTGTGCCAAGACCCTTTCTTTTTCTGTCTCACAGGTGCGTCTTTAGCTGCTATCTGTGGAGGTAGGAGGGTAAATTGGGGAGGCAGTGCAACGGAATGACCGTTTCATTGTTTTACATCTAGATTATAATCGCTAGGTAGATTATCACCATCAACCAGTGGTCCACCAGGAAGTACAAAAAGTTCTGAGAGTGACCGGGCAGGCAGGGATGACCTCTGACCTGCCTTCGAGGTCATCAAACCCACAGTGCCCCTCTTCCCAAACCAAATATAGACTGAGCTCCGTGAGTGTTAAAACAGCTCTGCATTTGGAGATTTTAGAAAAAATGTCCCAGCCAACTGGAGTTGTAGGCTGTTGTGGATCGCTGTTCTCCCAGCCTTCCTTCTGAGAAGGGCTCTTTCCACACCATGGGACTATGGTGGGCACGTCGCTCTACAGCTAAACAATCCTGGATGTAGACAGACGGGCATGTGACCTCACTACGGTCCTCTTCAGGGACTGATATGGACTGAATGATATGCTAGGGAGGGAAGGTTTTTCTCTCTTCTCTGTACCTCTAAGGAGGATATAAACCAGGGAGAACCAGAGATCACCTTCGTTGTCACCTGGAGAAAATCTGTCCGGAGTCAACAGAACTAGCTGCCTGCAGAAGTAAGAGGTGGTGACAACCGTGGTCCTTATGTTGTCATTTGAACCCCAAGACCCGGCTGGGGTCGAACTCAGGTCACCTCTCGGCCCTCTTGCTTAGAGGAATGTAATACTGTGATTTATTATAAGAAACGTACATTTGGTGTTCATCCACATTTCTGGCTTCTAGAGCTCCTAAAACCCTTGGGATTTCATAAGCAATACGAGAGGCAAAGGTGTATTTTGTATTCCGAACAAGCTCCTTTAAGCCATCCCTGAGTTTATGTTAATGAGGTGATTTTGGAAAGCCCCTAAGGATTTGGGCTGGTTGCCAGGAGAAGCAACCACGGTCATTAGGGGGTTGGAACTTTCAGCCCCAACCCCCTGACCTCCGGGGAAGAGAGAAGGGTTAGAGGCTGAATCACCAACAGCTAATGATTTGAGCTAATGAAACCTCCACAAAACCCCAAAAGGATGGGGTTTGGAGAGCTTCTGTGTTGGTGAACAAGAACCCGTCTATGTTCTGGGATGGTGGTGCATCCCAAACTCCACGGGGACAGAAGCTCCTGTGCTCAGATCCCTCCCTTCCAGATCTCACCCTATGTATCTCCATCTGGCAGTTCATTTGTATCCTTCAATATCCTTCGAAGAAACCAATAATCTAGCAAGTAAACGGTTTTCCTGCGTTCTGTGAGCTGTCCCAGGAAATTAAACAAACGGGAGGAGGGAGTCATAGGAACAGCACCCCACCCCTACCCCCCGCCACCTTGACCCAGCCAGTCCATGGCGAAAAGATAGCTAAGATCTCATTCAGGAGTGTGAGGAATGAAATATTCAAAATTTGGCTTGAAATCACTTCTGATCCTAAGCAGACCCGATGCTTAGAAATCAGAACTTCAGGGGTGCCTGGGTGGTTGAGTACATTAAGCATCCGTCTCTTGATTTCAGCTCGGGTCATGCTCTCACTGTTCATGAGTTCCAGCCCCGCATCCGGCTCTGACAGTTCGGACCCTGCCTGGGATATTTCTCTCTCTCTCTCTCTCTCTCTCTCTCTCCCATTCATGTGTGTGCACATACTCTCTTGCTCTCAAGGTAAATAAATAAACTTAAAAAAAAAAAGAAGTCATATGCTCAGGAAGGTTTTTGACTATAAGAGAAAATTCAGGGTAACCTTAGAAGGTTATTTTCTATTTAAGCCTGGAGGGAAATCCAAAAGTAGTTTGCGAGGAGATTGAGAATAATTAAAAGGCAGAGAGAAAGGAATCAAATTATACCTAGGTGTTTACACTTAAATATTATTTAAGTATTAATTAACACTCCTGTCACTTTTAGCTATGTGCCAGGTACCCTTCTAAGCACTTAAAAGATATTAGCTCATTTCACCTTTATAACAACCCAATGAGATAAAATAATGATATACTTGAAAATAATTTAACAGGATTTTACCATTGGTAATAATATCTACCATTTTGGGGGCTCCTGGGTGGCTCAGTCGGTGAAGCATCCGACTCTTGATTTGACGCAGGTCACGATCTCACGGTTCGTTGAGATCGAGCCCCATGTCAGGCTCTGTGCCCCATGTCAAGCCTGCTTGAGATTCTCTCTTTCTCTCTCCCTGCCCCTCCTCCACTCATGCTCTCTCTCTCTCTAAAAATAAATACATAAACTTAAAATATGTATATCTACCATTTTTAAGTGCTCACTGTACCTTTATGTTATGTCCAATATTTCATTCAATCTTCACGACAAACATAAAAAGCAGGTACAGTTACTATGACTATTTTATGAATGAAAAAACAAGCAAACAAACAAGAGAAGTTAGGTAGCTTTCCAAAGGCCACACAGCCAAGTGGTGGTATACTCGAATCCCTATCCGCCTGCCTTTAAAACCTGTACTTGGAATCACTGTACTATAGCCTATTAATATTTAGTTACTCTCACTATCTTACTGTTCTAATATAGTTTTATATTCTCACAGAGTGAAACAAAAGCAGGCATATCCAATACCTATACATATTTAACAAGATTATTACCCAATACTATCATCTGTCTGAAGGCAGCTTATTCAAATTGGAGGCAAGGCACACAGGATAAAATTAAGAGCTTTTGAAAGTCGTCTTTGCAACTATCCAAGCTAATGAAGCCAGAGGATAAAACCATAGGCAGCATATACACTTCCCTTAGGGACAGTTATTCTCATCGTAATTTCCATGCTGTCAGTTGACGGATGTTGATCGAAAGTCAGGTTGATGGAATATCACAAGTGTTCTGAGATATTTTAAGGAGAGTTTGATAAAGCTACGATTTACAAAGTGTGGAAAATCTGCGAGGAATAGTGCGGTGTTCTGCATTCATCACAGCAGGAAACCCTTAGACCTCCTCTTGTCCCCTTGAAGGTACATAAAAAAGCAGTTCCTGGAACCCAGGGAGGGGAGCTGCATGGAAAAGGACTGCCCACCCACGCTGGGCCTTCATCAGAGCAACGTGGCTAACCCAAAGCCACCTGGAAAGTAAGAGACTGGGGGGAATAACCCCCCGCCGACCGCCTTTCTTTGCTACACTGTGATCTCCTTTCAGTGCCTCAAAGCCAATCCAAAGCCAGAGGGTCAAGGATTCTGTTGAATCTGCCAGCATGTGGGAGCACAGGACAGGGTGAAAAGGGGGTGGGGACTGTCTGAAAGGCAAAAGGACAACATCCAAGAAGTTGATGATGGCCCACATCAGTGTATGTGCCTTGAGAAAGCTGAATTTCCAAGCCTGCCCAAGTGTAGGTCCCTGAAACAGCCTAAGTAACTAGTCTCTATCCTCCTTCCAGTCGTGTCAGTCCAAAATGGCCTCGGACCCAAGTGGGACCAGCCTACAGCTTTGGTCTCCTTTGGTGTTCTTCCTTAATCGGCGGGCACCGTGGAGTGCAGAGAGCTGAAGGTCCCCCTCCACCCCCAGCTCAAGGCTAGCGCGGCATTCGCACCTCGAACCAACCTCTGGGGTGGCCCCGTTTGTTGTTCAAGCCAAAGGCTTCCTTGGGAAATTTCACCGCCGGTCTGCTCAGTAGATATCTTGCCCCGAGGTAAGCTTGGAAAGGTTACAAGTTTAAGCAACAGCCAGAAACTCTGGCTCCCGTTTCTAGACTTGTGCAAAGTACGTGTGGCTGCTGCACAGGCAACCAAAAGAGATGTTGGAACTAGCGTGTTTGTTTAAGCTGTCCGGTGAGATAAAGTGTCAACGTGTTGGCTCAGTTCAATTTCCTTTCTTCATCCTTCCTGAGAAACCACTTGACGCAGGGGTTGCACACACACACGGCTCATCCTTTACTCGTTTACTCGTGTGTGTTCTTATCCAGCTCACCTCGACGAGGATGTCCCACTGCGTCTTACTCGGCCTTGGGCTCTTGGGTTAACACTCTGTGCGTTGCTGGTTTCTCTCTGCTCTCGTCGCTGTAAAAATTATCTGCTCTAGTCTCAGTTCTTACACCTGGCTGAAAAAATGGGGAGATGAAAAGAAAAACCTAATTGCTGCTAAGTTAGTGACGTGGCTTTCAACGTGCGCCCTGCCTGCGACTAGCTCTTGAAACGTAGCTTTAAAACCTCCCACTCACCAGCTCAGTGGTCTGAGTCATTTGGGGTTGCAGCTCTGAGGACTGAGGTCAGGCTCTTGAGCAAGCGGGACCTGTATCCTGGGTTCTCAGGGCACTGTTTTCGAAAGCAAAGATTACTCTGTCATACAGTCACATGCGCTACTGAGGAGGAAGAAGAGAGGATGGAGAAATGAGTTCCCAGCAAGGGCTGAGTCTATCTGACATGGTTTTGAGTTTATTTAGACAAAGTGACCAAGAGGAGAAGACTCTTGCAAAACTTCAGCGTAACATTGCTACGGTTTCCACTACTTGACGTGGTGCCTTGCGTTCTCCTTGGCTAGACCACAGTTTTAGGTAACGATAGACTCCGTGGTCTCCTGTGCTTACACCTTAGTGAGAAGGAATCCATTTCGCAGTCTCCTTGATACGCGTTTTCTTTTTGACGCGTCGTGTCCCTTCATCGGCCACCTTTATGTGGTTCTAGACCATGCTGGTAGGGAAACCTGGCAGAATTCAGACGCCCCAGCAGTTTCCGCATCCCCCTTCTTCCACTGAAATTATAACTGGAGCCTCAAGCTCATGTGCTGATGATAAGACAAGAGAAGAGGGGACTCAGATTAAAGACAGAGATGAGCACCCTGGATAAAGATGTGAGAGACCCCAGACCAGGTTACTTGGGAACGCTGTAGACACTTCTTTTCAGGTAACCTAAAAAATAACGGGGAAGGAGATTGTCAGTTTGGATCGGTTGAGGTTCCTGGAACAAGAGACAGGGTAAGAGGACTTGGGCAATTTCTTTCCGGGGTACAGTTAGAGCCCAGTGAGGAAGAGTACAGATTTCGGGGTCAAAGAGACCCGGAAATGAGACCTGGTTCTCTGACTTACTGGCTGAAAAATCTTGGGCACAGCACTTAACCTCTCTGCAGAGACTTATAATGAGGATTAAATAAGATTAATGGAAACACAGTATTCAGGATAGAATCTGGCACCAGAGAAAGTACTCCATAAATATTAGCTTCTGTATTTAGCCTCGAGTTTTTTATTAATCCTTTCCTTTCAAACCCCCATGCCCAGCACGTGCACAGAGACCCATTCTCATGCAACCATGGAGCTTAGTCCTTTTGTATCCAGCCCCAAAGCTGCCTGTCTCCAGCTTTACCCAAGTTCCACAGTCTCAGCTACCTCTTACTAGTCAGCTGATACTGTAGCTTCTGACCTAATTCGATTATTTTTTAATTTAAAAAAAAAGTTTTATTATTTATTTTGGAGAGAGACAGAGAACGAGCAGGGGAGGGGCAGAGAGAGAGAGAGGGAGACAGAATCTGAAGCGGTCTCCAAGCTCAGAGCCCGACCTGGGGCTTGAACTCATGAACCGTGAAATCACGGCCTGAGCCGATGTCGGCCACTTAACCAACTGAGCCACCCAGGTGCCCCAATATCTGACCCAATGTAAAGTATTGTACAGTTGACTCTTGAACGACATGAGTTTGAACAACGCATGTCCTCTTAAACATGTTTTTAATTTTTAAAAAATATTTTGATGTTTATTTTTCGGAAAGAGTGCATGCAAGCGGGGGAGGGGCAAAGGGAGGGAGGCAGAGGATCTAAACGGGCTCCACGCTGACAGCAGAGAACTCTACGTGGGTCTTGAACTCACAAACCTTGGGATCATGACCTGAGTTGAAGTCAGATGCTTAACCGGCTGAGCCACCCAGGCGCCCCCCCCCCTTTTTTTTTTAGATTTTTTAAAATGTTTATTTAAACATGATTTTTTTAAATACAGTACAGTACTGTAAATGTATTTTCCTTATCATTATCTTAATAACATTTTCTTTTCTCTAGCTTGGTTTACTGGAAGAACACAGTACAGAATACACATAACATACAAAATACAAGTTAATCGACTGTGTTATCTGTAAGTCTTCCTTCTGGTCAACAGTAGGCTATTAGTAGTTAAGTTCTGGGGGAGCTGGAAGGAACACACAGAGTTTTTACTGCACAGGGTGTCAGCATCCCTAGACCCTTCGTTGTTCAGGGATCAGCTATAGTTGCCCCATGTCTCTTTCTTTCATTCGATCTCCCTCACGTAGAACCTGATGAAGAGGCTATTATTGAAGGCTTGCCTATTTCTCTTCAGTCTTCGAGTCTGGAATCCATGTTCCAAGAGCTAAAATCTTTGAGCTGGAGGGAACGTTGGCATCATCTAGCCTAGGGTAAAAGCAACATTGCAGCTAAGTCTAAGATGGGCGGAGAACTCAAAGGGCAGGGAGTAGCATTTGTAGAGAAGTCTTCTCTGTGTGGTTCACTTCTGTAGAGAATCTTCAAAGAGGGTCAGAAGTTGACAGTAAGTGGAGGAGGGGAGGTTGTTTAACAAAGGAAATGTGCAAACACTGCATGTTCTAAGGTACAGGAACATAGAATGGCTAAAGGCTTGGGTGTCAGGAGGGAAGTTGAGATAAGGCTAGATATAGGAAGAATTTCAGAAAAGAAAGTCACGCAAACATTGAAAGATGTTTTCAGCATTTTAGGAACACAAATTTCTTTACCCACGTTGAGTGCCCTAAAGTGGATGGTGAAGACACATACTGTCTTTTCTGAAATAGATGATTAGTTCAATACCATGTACATCAGCGTCTCAAAACCTGAGTTTATGTTTTCTTTTCTGTAATGACTTAATCTGAACTCTCACATCTGAGCCCTCCGCCATATTTCCAACAAGCATTTAACGTAGCTTGAATACCTCCAATGCCAAGGAGCACAATCCTGGGAGAGGCAACTAATTCCATCCTTTTTAACTTTAAATTTATTTTTCAACTGAGGTATAATTACACACAGTAAAATGCACACACCTTAAGTATACAGTTTGAGACATTTTGACAAATATACCTGTGTGTCCAATGGCTTGATCAAAATGCAGAAAATTGCCATCACATGGAAAATTTCCCCATGATCCTTTCCAGTTAACCATCCTGCCTCCCTCCTCCCCCAGGGAGACCCAATTCTGATTTCTATTCCCACAGATTAATTTCGCCTTTCCTGGACTTCCCATAAGTAGAATTACTCAGTGCGTGTACTCCTGTCTGGTTTTTTTTCCCCCACATAATGTAATATTTTTGAGATTCATCTATGTTGCTGTGTGTATTAATAGTATTCACTGCTGGTCAGTATCCCACTATATGAATTAAATTACCTCCATTTGTGTATCCATTCTGCTACAGCTGAACGTTGGCATGGTTTCCAAATTCTGGCTTTTAGAAATAACGCCACAGTGAACATTCCCATACTGCTGTTTGTAGACATAAGATTTCATTTCTTTTGGAATTCCTAGATCACAAAATAGGTGACTCCTTGTAAGAAAATGCCAGTTTTCCAAAGTGGTTGTACCATTATGGATTTGTAGTTCTTTATTGTTTTTGAGTCCTTTGTCAGAGATGTGTATTTCCCCCAGTGTGTGCCTTGCCTATTCTTTTTACTAACAATTATTTCGATAATCAGAAAATTTAATTTTAATGAGGTACATTAAATCATTTTTTCTTTTATTGCTATATATTTTTTGTATTCTAAGAAATCTTTGTCCGTGCCAATCTTTGCAAATATATTCTCCTGTGTTTTCTTCTAGAAAGTTTATAGTTCAGCCTTTACGTTTAGGTTTATGATCCATCTCAAATTAATTTCTGTGTGTGATATGAAGTAGGGGCTGAGGTTCATTAATTCCATATAAGATATCAATTATACAAGTACCACTTAAAAATGACTTCCTCTTCTCCACTGAATTTCATTGGTGCCTTTGTCAAAAATCATCTCAGTTTATATATGTGATTCTAGTTCTCCATTCTCTATTTTTTTCTATTTATGCCGACACTACATGGTCTTTTTTTTTTTTTAATTTTTTTTTAACGTTTATTTATTTTTGAGACAGAGAGAGACACAGCACGAACGGGGGTGGGGCAGAGAGAGAGGGAGACACAGAATCGGAAGCAGGCTCCAGGCTCTGAGCCATCAGCCCAGAGCCCGACGCGGGGCTCGAACTCATGGACCGCGAGATCGTGACCTGAGCTGAAGTCGGACGCTTAACCGACTGAGCCACCCAGGCGCCCCACACTACATTGTCTTAATTACCGTAGCTGTACCGAAAGTCTTGAAATCCTGTGGTATAAGCCCTTCAAATTTGTTCTTTCTCAAGAGTGCTTTGGCTATTCTCAGTTCTTTACATTTCTGTTAAAAATTTACGATCAACCCATCAATACATTTCATTTTTGAATAGCTCGATTCTTAGAAGTTCTTTTTAAATGTGAACTTAACTTTCCCAGCTCTCCTGTAATGTCTTAGTCTTGCTCTACTATGGAGGCGTGTGGATATGTTCACTTCCTGTTTCACAGAGGAGGCAGCGTAGCACCGGGGAGAAAGCTTCCCACTTTGGAGCCAGACATCCAGGGGTTTAATTGTTGACCCTGGTTTTATGTCTTCCACACGCAACTCAATGTCTCTGATCTTCAGTGCCTTGGTCGGTGAAATGAAAATAATTTCCACCCTACAGGATTGCTCTGAGAATCCGAGAAAGTACATATAAAGCACCGAGCCCAGTTCAGGTCTTGGCACATGATAGACACTAAAGAATGTTTAAAGGTAGTGATTGTTGGGGCGCCTGGGTGGCGCAGTCGGTTAAGCGTCCGACTTCAGCCAGGTCACGATCTCGCGGTCCGGGAGTTCGAGCCCCGCGTCGGGCTCTGGGCTGATGGCTCAGAGCCTGGAGCCTGTTTCCGATTCTGTGTCTCCCTCTCTCTCTGCCCCTCCCCCGTTCATGCTCTGTCTCTCTCTGTCCCAAAAATAAATAAACGTTAAAAAAAAAAAATTTAAAAAAAAATAAAGGTAGTGATTGTTATTATAAACATTTAAAGATGATGGTTGAGCTGTTCCTGCCAAACCTCCATTTTAGGTTAAATATCCCTAGTTGTTCAACTTTTTCATAAAATAGGATTTCCAGACATTGCTCTCGCCAGGTATATTTGAAATATTTAAAAAATCAGTAAGACAAGGGCAGTGACTTCTCAGAAGACACAGGCCATTGGGCAGGATCTGGAGGGCCCGTGGCGGACCAAGCATTAATCGATCTTTTATTTACTGGATCCTAGGGGAAGTCCATGGGGACTGGGACAGTGGAGGTTGGGGGTGGTGCTCAGAGGCTAGAGCAGTGACCCTTTGCCAATGGATATGCAAGTATTTCAATGTTTTTAGAACCAGAGCATCAGTACTGGAGGTTGGCCAGGGATTCTCAGCCCTCTTCTCGGCGAAGAGAACCTCTGATTTGTAGGTGGGCCTCCAGATGCTCCAACAGTGCCCCTACCTCCTGACGTCCCTTGCAGGTAGGTGTGGCCCCATGACCAAGCTCTGGCAAAGGGGGTGTGAGCAGAAGCGATGTGTGCACTTCGGCTTTGTGCCTTTTCTCCCTCCCACTGTCGGGAATGAGCCTCTGCCTGTGAACCATCGTGGACCACATGAAGGAGGTCCCCTAGGATGGCAGGGCCACACCACAGAAGAAGCCTGAACTCCTGACAACTTTGCAAGAGCAAGGCTGGCACACCATCTAAGGTGAGAGCTCAGCTGTCTGCGTAAGGGCATCGTTTTGGGTCTCCGTGGCCAGCAGCTGATGTTTTATCACAACTCATGAGAACATCGTGTGACCCGCTGTTCCCAACCTCACCCTAGTTTTCAGACCACTCTATAGCCACACGTTAAAACTGACCTCAGTCAGTTCGGTTCTGCCTCATCATCAGTTCTTTTTTTTTTTTTTTTTTTTAATTTTTTTTTTCAACGTTTATTTATTTTTGGGACAGAGAGAGACAGAGCATGAACGGGGGAGGGGCAGAGAGAGAGGGAGACACAGAATCGGAAGCAGGCTCCAGGCTCTGAGCCATCAGCCCAGAGCCTGACGCGGGGCTCGAACTCACGGACCGCGAGATCGTGACCTGGCTGAAGTCGGACGCTTAACCGACTGCGCCACCCAGGCGCCCCATCAGTTCTTTTTAATAGAAAAGGGTAGCTGCCGAGGTAGAGCAGGTATACAGGTTAGTTACTTCCTGTTATGGGCTGAATTGTGCCCGCCTGCAAATTTATATATTAAAGTCCCAGCTTCCCGTACCTTAGGAATGTGACCATATTTGGAGACAAGGTTTTTAAAGAGATGGTTACATTCAAATAAGGCCTTTAGGGTGAGCCCTCATCTAATATGTCTGGTGTCCTTATAAGAAGAGGAAGAAACTCTAGGGGTGGCCATGCACAGAGGGATGGCCGTGCGAGGACACAGTGAGAAGACAGCCATCTGCCAGCCAAGGAGAGAGGCCTCAGAAGAAACCAACCTTGCTGCCCCCTTGATCTTGGACTTCCAGTCTCCAGATCTGTGAGAAAATACATTTCTGTTGTTGAAGCTGCCCAGTCTGTGGTATTTTGTTAAGGTGGCCCAAGGAAACTAACACCCTGCCAGTTCCCTCATTGCCAGATTTTAATGACAGCAAACCTCACGATGGATTCTGCCATGCATGCAGGCACTTACTGATCATTTATTAGAAACAGGGCAGATTAAGTCTCTCCTCTTTTTTAGGAGAGCTCACCATACTTTACTTGAATGTGCTTTGCTAGGTGCAGAGACAACATTCCGGCGGCAACATTCAGTTAAACTTATGGTCTGTAAACAGGCAATGAGAATCCCCAAGACGCAGGCACACAGGACCATTTACAGAACACGATTCTGTTGCTGTCTCTGGAGCGAGAGGACTTGTATCCCTACACCTGTTCGCCTGTTCATGCGACGGATGGGTGTGTCTATAAAATATTTGTGACAAGCCATTTTCTTCAATACTTCTGAATTCACTAACGTGAGCCCCTTTTTTTAAAAAAAAAATTAAGTGTTTATTTTTGAGAGAGAGAGAGAGAGAGAGAGAGAGAGAGAATGAGCGGGGAAGGGGCAGAGAGAGAGGGAGACAGAACCTGAAGCGGGCTCCAGGCTCCGAGCTGACAGCACAGGGTCCGACGCAGGGCTCACTCTTGAACCGTGAGATCATGACCGGAGCCAAAGTTGGACCTGAGCCACCCAGGTGCCCCAGGAGAGTCTATTTTTAATGCTCATTAAGCTAATTAGCAAGGCACTAATGAAAATCCATTTTTAACATTTTGTGTGTGTGCTGATTAGTAAAAAAAAAAAAAAACAAAGAGAGAAAAAAATCACTTGTATTGATTGAGATTAGAATAACTAAAACATTTGTAACAGCTACCTCCCAGGATGGGCTTTCTGATTAGGATGCGAACTGACACCTCCCCTCCCCCCTTCCTTTAGCATGAATTTCTGATTAGGGCAAATGACTGCCTTAGGGTGCTCTGAAACTAACACAGTGGTATTTCATTGTCTAGGCTGAAGTACCTTGAGTAAATTACAGGCCTGACTGTATCCCTTGAAGGAGGATCTTTAGTTCTAGAGGAGAAACACTCCTCATATATGTTACTTCACACTACACACTGCTACGACACACAGATTATGTGGGTTTTCCACACATCGAGCAATTCTGTGATGCCCGGTGGTTCAATGGGGTTGAATTCAGTCCAAACACTATCTCCTGAGCGACAGCAGCGGATTCCACAGGTCAAGGGTTCAGACAGCCCTACCCCCAACCTCAGATGCAAATCGAAAAGTCTAGTTTGTAACACCTGTGCTTCTGACCAGCCGGCTGTAGATTGCAGGTCCCCACATCCCCCTCCTCAGATTTGCTTAACTGGCTCACGGAACTCAGGAACACGTTGCACTTACTAGGTTACCGGTTTATTACAAAAGGATGCCATTCAGGAACAGGTAGATGGAAGAGACGCGTTGGGCGAAGTATGGGGGAAGGGTGTGGAACTTCCTTGTCCTCTCTGGGTGCATCCAGATCTCCATGTGTTCACCGACTTGGAAGCTGCCGAACCCCATTCTTTTGGGTTTTCATGGAAGCTTCATTAAATAGGCATGATTAATTAAATCATTAGCCATTGGGGATTGATTTGATCTTCAGGCCCACACTGGTTGGGACTGAGAGTTCCAACCCTGTAACTTTAGATGGATGGTTCCCCGGGCAACCAGCCCTGTCCTGTCCTTAGGTTACCTAGGGGCTTTCCAAAAGTCATCTCATTAACATGAACTCTTGGGGTGCTTGAACGGGGTTTGTTATGCATTACAAAAGACACATTTACTGCTCCTATCACTTCGGAAATTCCGAGGGTTTTAGGAGCTGTGTGCCAGAAATGGGATGAAGACCAAATATGTATTTCTTATAAAATCACAATCGTTCACATCGCTCTTCTGTTCCATGGATGCTGGAAGCTTTTCCTTACTCGTAGTCGCTATATTGTCTGTAACTGACTTTTAAATACTTCAACATAAACAGCGTCATGTACATGTATATAAACTAACTTTAATCCATGGTGGGGGACATATAGTTAACATTTGAAGGGTCCCAGTCAAGAATCCGTGCTCTGTGATCAGCAGTTTGAGCCCCCCACCCCCCCTCACCGCCGCCCCGGGGCAGGAATTCACGCTTCCAGAGAAGGCTCCCTCCGCCAAGAACTTGCAATATCATTATTTAAATCTGAATCAGATGATGCGCTAATTAGCATATCAGAAATAGTTTTTCACTGATGAAATCAGTGCAGTATCGGAAAGGTGGTTGGCTGGAATGGGCTTGCACGGACAAGCCAGAAGAATCCAGCATCCGAATGGCATGCTAACTCCAGCCCCGGGGATGTCTGGTCTTTTGTACCTCTGCTTAAAGAGCAACTCTGTTGCCCGATGTGGCCCAAGAGTTTGGTAGACTCCCTGGCCTCAGAACACTGCTGCGTTTTCCTGGGGCCCTGGTTTTCCTGCAGGAAAAGAAGAAGCCAGAGAGAGAAGGAAGCCAGAGAGCAGGGCCTGACCACCTGGGTGTGTGTGTTGTCTGTGTTGGCTAAGAACCTGCGTGCATGTGAGAGAGCCGGATCGGAGACTTGCTTTAGAGCAACGGGTCACCTGGGGGTGAGGTCGAAGGGACACACAGAAACCCGAATAAAACACTGACAATTGCCGAAGGCCCAGATTCATTTGGCAACGATACCTGACCTGAATTCTTCACAATAACCATAGGTCTCATTTAGTGATCAAGTCTTTTGTTCAGGGTTTGAGCCCAACCCATTTAATCCTTTAAACCTGCCAAGGTTGGCAATTCATTTATAAGGGAAGAAAATTAGGTTCTGAGAAGGTGCCTGAGATGATCCAGCCGGTTGGTGGTTGGTGTAAGAGCTGGGATTTAAAGCCAGGTGAGCTCTTTCCCGAATGTACAAACCAATGCCTTACGTCTGCCCACGCTGCTCCCCAAAGCGGGTTAAGCGCGCATGGACCTCTTGTTACCTTTATGCGGTTAAATGATCCTGGCATGATGCAATCCTAAGGAGGAGGAGAGGTGTAGGGTCAGCTCTGACTTCAGTGGGCAAGGAAAAAGGGACACAGTGGGTGTCCCCCTGCTGGCAGGTGACTAAGGCAGGTTGGGGGGTTGGGCAGAAACCACACACTGTGCTTGGCAGACTGTGAGGTATTCCATGGCGTCATTATCAGAGAATAGCAGCCTTTTAGAATTAAGAATAGTCTTAATTTGCACTTCGTTGGGGTTTTCATTTACATAATGTTCGAATGCAAAGAAAATTCATACAAAAAAAAAATCCACTGCAAATTTAGCATTGGAGTTCTTGTTTAAATACCCACTGAAAGAGAAAGGATTTTTCACTTAGCGCTCAGGTTTAGGTGGTCAGGCAGTTTTCTAACTCTGGCATTGTGTCAAACCCCAAATGAGAAGGTGTTTGCCTCTGAGCAGATCTGTTGGTATGATCCAAACGCTAATCACCATTTCAATAACGTAGTTGGTGTGGAGGATTTAATATAATTTGTTTAAGGGTTCAGAGAAAATTCTTTATGCGGGGCCTCATTAAAAGCGCTTGCAGTCTCCAGTCTGGTGGGAATGATCATTATAACAGGTGTTAATTCAGCTGATGGCACCACCCAGAATTTCAATTGTGACGGATTTAGGGATGGGAGGCAGAGAGGAGTAGGATCCATAGTGCCTTAGGAAAGATCCCATATGTGCTAAGCAGGTGCCTCAGGAGGTAGATGGACCAAATGACAGTTTGGAGCATGTGCCATGGTCCTGGTGAAAGGGGTGATTGAAGGACACTCTTCAGGCCTCCCTGCCTGCCCGGCACCCCCAGACCACCCTGTACAATGGTGCTGACAAAAGGCAGGCACTGCATTCAAGGTCTCCTCCCTACACCTTGCCCCTGGCCTTCCCAGCCTCCCTGTGTGTGGCACCACCCTACCCATCTGAGCCCACACCCTGCCTCGCTGCCACCCTTTGCCCTTGAAGCCTTTCCTCATTCTCTTCAGATGCATAACTTCCGGCTCCTCTTGGAAACAGGCAGTTTCAGCCTCCCCCTCCAGTCCCCACACGTCCAAAGACACACGCTTGAAACTCCCCTGCTCAAAAGGGCTTGTTCTGTGAAAACCCTTCCCCAGTTCACCTTCCCCAAACCCCTTGATCAGCTTTCTTTTTTTCAAAGCATAGCCTTTTCTGTTGCTAAAAGATAAACCGGGGTATAGGACAGATTTTAAGCGGTTTTGGAGCCAAAATGGGGGCCCCCGGGTGGCTCAGTTAAGTGTGTCTGACTTCAGCTCAGGTCATGATCTTGCGGTTCTTGGGTTTGAGTCCCCCTCCCCCCTACCCCGCTTCGGGCTCTGTGCTGACGGTTCAGAGCCTGCCTCAGATTCTGCGTCTCCCTCTCTCTCTCTGCCTCTCCCCTGCTTGCCCGTGCTCTCTCTTTCTCAAAAATAATAAACATTCAAAATAAATTAAAAAAAAAAAAGAGTTCATTTGAACAAAAGTTAACTCAAGTTGGGCAGCACCAACACGTTAAGTGGTTAGGAGAGCTCCTGGGAGCCGGGGAAAATACTTATATAGGGAAGGTGCAGAAGGAAAAAAAAAAAAAAAGGTAATTAGTTGATTGGCTCCAGCCTAAAGCCTGGTTGGCTATTTATGATGGGTTATCCTTAGGTTTTGATTTCTTTTTCTGTTTTTGGTTTATTTGTTTATTTTGAGAGATAGAGAGAGAGAGAGAGAGAACATGAGCTGGGAGGGGCAGAGAGAGAGGGAGAGAGACAGAACCCCAAGCAGGCTCTGCACTAATAGTGTGGAACCCGACTCAAACCCACAAACTGTGAGATCATGACTTGAGCCGAAATCAAGAGTCAGATGCTTAACCGGCTGAGCCACCCAGGTGCTCCTAGGTTTTGATTTCTTAAACTTGATATATTTACAGGCTTAGGTCTCAGTTTGCTCACGTCGGCCACCAAAGCATTAGAGCCACTTCAGTCTAATTTAACTTAGACTGAATTAGCCACTTCAGTCTAATTCCTTACTGAATTTAACACCATATGCACATTATTTCTGCTATTTTTGTTTCTGCGTCTTCACTTTCTTCAAGCTCCTGGCAGGTAGTGGCTGGGTCCTTTCCAGATACTTGTTCCCTATCTTCCCTATCATCGGGCGGTCGGCAATGACCGGATCACACATAAAAGTATGTCACAACGGAAGGACTCACTTTTCTTCACTAGGCTGACTCACTTGGTGCTGACAGGAACCTCAGCTATCTTTCTAGCATCCTTTGTTGTGGCCACTGGGATGGGGAAATTCCTTCTGCCTAGAGCAGTAATCATTCCATCCCCCCCAGCCATTCATTTCCACTCTGTAACCTATTATAATCTATTAAGTGCCAGACAGGGAGATAGGTCGAAAAACCTAATTATAAGTTAGAAAAGGAGGGAAGTACTGTTAAAAAAAAAAAAAAAAAGACAACAGGCCCCAAATGGAGTCACTTGTGCTAAGCCCCATGCCACCAAATTTAGACTTAATTATAATTTCTGTCTCCTCCAGGAATGAACTCTTACACCAGTCAATTTGGAATTACCTGGTCAGCACTTCTAAGGTATCTGCCTGATAGACCCCTGCTGTCCCCTAAAGAAAGGTGACCTTGCCACAAGTAATCCATTCTTTGCTTTTGTGAATAACTTCCTCCTCCTGCCCCCTCTGCCTGTATATCTTTTTTTTGTACAGCTCTTTGGAGCTCCTTTATGTTGGATGGGATGCTGCCTGGTTCATAAATCATCAGATAAAGCCAAGGAGATCTTTAAAATTTACTCAGTTGAACTTTTTTTTTTTTAATGTTTATTTTTGAGAGAGACAGAGTGCGAGTGGGGGGAGGACTTTGGAGAGAGAGGGAGACACAGCATCCGAAGCAGGCTCCAGGCTCTGAGCTGTCAGCACAGAGCCCCACATGGGGCTCAAACTCATGAACGGTGAGATCATGACCTGAACCGAAGTTGGATGCTCAACCGACTGAGCCACCCAGGTGTCCCTGAACTTTTGTTTTCTAATAGCACTAAGATTGTTGGTCTAATGGAAGGAAGAATATGATCAACATCTCAGGAGAGAGGCATATATCAAGATTTGTAGGGCTTTGGAGTGGTTGGGGGAGTATCTGGGCAGAATCAAGAAGTGACCTTTTAGTTGAAGAATAAACAATGGCAGGGTGTGTGGGGCATTTTTATCTCCGTTTTTGACTGGCGCAGGAAAATGGAGGAGGGTTTCTGGGGATTCTATGTCTGAGTGGAATGTATTAGACAAAGGAGGGCAAAAAAGCCAGCACGGGTGTCTACTCTTCTTGTCTTGAGAGTGCCAAGAGCAATTTGGGTCATCACACACTTAAACTGGGTCTGTCCAAGTGGCTTTCCATGCCTCCTTACAATCTAGTATCTAAAGCCATGCCCACCCAGTGTTACTTGTTTTTAAAGTTTTTTTTTAATGTTTATTTTCGAGAGAGAGAGAGAAAGAGAGACAGAGCGAGCGTGAGCGGGGGAGGGGCAGAGAGACAGGGAGACACAGAATCCAAAGCAGGCTCCAGGCTCCAACCTGTCAGCACAGAGCCCAACACGGGGGTCGAACTCACGGACCATTAGAGCATGCCCTGAGCAGAAGTCGGACGCTCAACCGACTGAGCCACCCAGGCGCCCCTCAGTTATTGTAAAGGCTCCAAGGGAAGGACATAGAAGTCTTTGATATGCAATTTTTCAGAGGTTTGCAAAGAATCTCCAGTTTTAGATCTTCTCATTCTGCCCAAACCCGGGAAGGGGCGTCCCAGTCTATATTCATGGAGAAGGAGATAATTTCCCAGGGTCCCTCAGCAGACCTGCCAGGAGTTTTTAATCCCGGAGTCTACATAACAATAATGACCTTTTCTATGTTTTCGCACCACACACTTTCTTGTCACAGAGGTTCAAGAAGTTGAGTTGCGGGGAGATCAAGGCAAGACCCCTAGGTAAGCAGTGGACCCGGAGGTTGAGGGCAGCCTTTAAAGCCTGCACTCCTTCACGGGAACAAAATACCCCATTTAAAAATTCACAAGCAAATCCCTCATTACATTTTTCTAGAGGAGTATAGAAAACAGGATTTGACCTGGGAGCACTATAACGTGCTCCCAATCGAGGGCCCGAGGTGGGAGAAAGGCAAATGAGCGCCACAAGCTGCCTGTGGGGGGGTCGAAGCAGGGCTGGGCCGTGAGAGGGGAGAGGACCTGAGCGGTTCTGTCTTTTGTGCTGGTTCTCACGGCCTTGCCCACCCCTGGACTTGAGACACCGGCTCTTCTCTCTGCCTCAGGGAGATCAGATGGTGGCAGAAAAAGTCAGAGCGGCTCGGTTTGAATCTAACTCGTACAAAGTGTGTGGCTTTGAGCCAGTGATGTAATCTTCCTTCCTGAGCCTTTATTCTCAAAATCTGTGAAATGGGGATGTCAGTAATGCCTGCGTTGGCCCACTTCAACGGGTTGCTGGGAGACGCCATTTGATAGATGATGTTGTTATAATCCTATGCAAATGTAAACTTCTGCTCTGCAAAAGTTACTCCTATTTCCAGAACCTCCTCTTTGAAGTTAATTTATTCTAGAGTGAGAATCTAAGTTACTTGTTCTGGGTGCACCGTATTTTTAACTCCATCAATTATCCCGGACTTTGCCTTAACGAAAGGAGTTTCTGACAACAGCAGGGGGGTACTTCTGTCTTACCCTGGATGGTGAGATGAACGATAGTTATTTGGCTAACGTGATGGGTAGGGGGATAAAGTTGACCACTCTAAGTGTTGGGCAGGGAGAGTCCCTTTTCTGTCTCGGCGACTTCTGGGGTCTGGTTGTGACTCAGAGAAGCCAACTTTGGAAGAAAGAAGTGGTGGGGGGGTGGGGGGGAGTGGTGGTGGTAAGAAAAGGTTAAGATTCAGCTACATTGGCTCTTTAACCACTCCAAACCCTCGCCACAAGCAAAGGTGGGGGGGGGGTCATCCCTCCCCTCATTCATTTGCATTCATTCTGTAAGTATCACTGGACGTTCATTATGTGCCAGGATTATGCTGGGCACTGGGAACACACATGAGCAGGACAAGCCCATTGTTGGCCTCCTGCTGCTTATAGTTTGAGAGGAAGATGAGGTTAAGTAATGTGACCAGAGAGGAAGTATCAAAGACTGCGGGGGACTTAGAACCTTAGTGTGAGGGCTTGTAACCTACCTATGCTGGGTACAGGTGCTGGGAAGAGGGACAGGAGTTGGGTAGGCCGGGGGCAGCGGGGGAGGGCTAGCAGACAGATTCTGGCATTTGCGAAGGCAATGAGGGGAGAAAGAGAGAACAGAAAGAAGTTCAGTTAGGCTTTCGGGATTTTTTTTCCCTTCTCCTCATGGCTGTCCTTGTTACTATTTTAAATGTGACTCCATCTGGATAAAAATGTGGGACGCCAAGACCTCTGGGTGGTTTTCGCCTAGCTTTATCTCCAGCCGGAGCTCCGGATGGCCTAGAATGGGCAGGACAGAGGAGGGCAGCTTAAAGGCTGACCACAGGCTCAAGACTTTGTTACGCAGCCGTAAGTCTAGTATTCCTACGCCTGAGGAGTTTCCTTGTGACACTGCACAGCATGGAGATCGAGGCCGTACACGTTGGGGCGGAGGGTGATGAGAGTACTGCCTCCCTCTGTCTACATTCCCACCCCAACGTTGATGTTGTTTTGGAGGCATGGAGGAAGTGGTGGCGTGTTTACAACCCAGATCCGGTTTTGAAGCTAGGCAGAACACCCGGCTCGATTGCACAATTCAGCTCCAGCCCCTCGTAGGTGGCCTCACCTGTGGCTGCTCCCATCTCACGCTCAGGTGGGGGTCCTGAAGCGGGCAGGGAACAATCAGGGCTGCAAAACCTCTTTTCATGTGGCATATGAGGAAACCAGCGCCCGGACAGGCGAGATGACCAGAACAAAAATCACATGGTCACTTGGTTGCAAAGCCAGGACTAGAATGCATGTCTCTAATGCCACTTGTCCATAATACTCCTTTCTGCGGCCTTTACAACCATAGTTATTTTATTTTATCTATGTGATTCTATCTGATACTCTGAGCAGTCTTGTGTGATAGATACGGATTAAGGTCCTTTTTTTTGTAGATGAGAAAATTGAAGCTTGGGGAATTTATTCGGCCAAGTCCTCCAAGTTAGAAAGCAGATTTCCTAACTCAAAATTCAGTGTGCTTTCCATCATGCCCTGTGGTTACGGGGCATCCATAGTCTCTGGCTTTGCCAATTATCCACCTGAGAACGGCCTGGAATGTAGATAACGACCACAGAGGAGGGCTTTCAAGGAGTACATTAACCATGTTTGAGCATTCTTGCCAGGCTTCCTGCATCCAAGTTGCATATCAGAATCAAAATCAGCAAGTAGCTGGCCCTTGCAAATTGCCATCTGAGCCCCAAGCCGGCAGTTTTGTGTGGGAAAAGCGGCTCCTTATCTTCAAATCCACACTTAAGGGACCCGTGTCTCTGTTTTCTGCTGCCATCCTCATGCTGCTGGGACTCTGACACTTGTTCTTGTAGAGAAGTTCTCGTTAAATGTACGTGGAAAAAAAACAATAATTGAATCATCTGCACGGTGTTGTGACTTGAGCGGTGTTCCGCTCATTTATCCTTGGGGGTTAAATGGGGGTAGCAGTGCCTTTGCTGTTGGTCCGGGGAGGCCACAGGGTGGTCCACTTCTGGTAAGGTGGTCCTGACAAGACATCACTGGTCTAGATTGGGGGTGGGAGCTGGCAGTGGTTCCGTGGCTTTCCCAGAGGATACGTGATCTGCTAGGTGGGGAGAACCAGGTGGTTCTGTGATTGTATTGAGATGGACGGAAAGATGGGGTTTGGAGGGGAACCTGCTTCGGGGAGAAAATGGGCTGGGAAGAGGTAGGGGACTGCAGAACCTGAGGCCTGGTCCCCAGCAAGTCTGGCATGGGGTGGGGGAGGGTGGCAGAATGCTGGGTTTAAGGAGGTGAGGAAAGGCTGTCCCTCCTTTGGAAGGGTGATGCTTGGCAGGGGAGGGGGGCCTCTGTTAAGCTAACTGGAGAGGACTCTAGGGAAGGGTGGAGAAATCAAGCTACTGTGGTTTGTTGAGAACAAGGAGCATTTTGGGAGAACTGAACCGATCACCCCCTGCTCCCTCTAAACCAAGGACTGGACAACCATAGAAGCGGCCTCATCTTTTAGCCTTGCTCCTTCTGTCTTTAGTCTTATCAAAACCCAGGATCTGGGGCGCCTGGGTGGCGCAGTCGGTTAAGCGTCCGACTTCAGCCAGGTCACGATCTCGTGGTCCGGGAGTTCGAGCCCCGCGTCAGGCTCTGGGCTGATGGCTCAGAGCCCGGAGCCTGTTTCCGATTCTGTGTCTCCCTCTCTCTCTGCCCCTCCCCCGTTCATGCTCTGTCTCTCTCTGTCCCAAAAATAAATAAACGTTGAAAAAAAAATTAAAAAACAACAACAACAACAAAAAAAACCCAGGATCTGAGACCTGAGCACAGTGAAATATAAAATGGAAGAGAGGAGGCCACAGCAGATTAGGTCTTGACTGCTCCTACAAACCCGCAAATCCATGTTTACCTTGGGTGTGCCTCCATAATTCCAACAGCGGGAACTGTATCTCCTGGTTCAAAGAGGGTCTAGATCTTTAAGCTGAATTGAGCTGTAACCTGTGTCCTCCTCCCTCTTTTGAGTGTCTGTCCCCTCCCACCCCCAGTGGCAAGCTTTAGAGGCTTGCGGCAGGTGTTGGCCGCAGGCTGAGAGGACGGGCATATTGTGCCCGTTTGGCAGCAGCGTAGGTAGGGTGGCTCAGTGCTTGGTCACCCTGGAGGGTCACAGGCAAGCCGCTGTGCCGGGGCCCAGTGTCAGGCACAGGCATTCACGTGTGCAAGGAACCACTGTATAACTGCGTGCTTGTCCCCTTTTGGGATGGTCCCTGGCTCTTACTGCCTCTGTGCGGGCGCGTATTTACTGTGCTCGGGGCCTGGGCAGTTGAGCTTGATGGAGGGTAGTTTTTGGCTGTGGCCACTTCAAATACGTTTTGATGCCCAGAGTAGTAGAAACCGTGTGAATTTCACAATGGGGGCGGGTTCATCTGGACCGTAATTTGCCGGCTGCCGTGTTCTGCCTTCTCAGAGCTCGTTTTCTTTGGCTCCGGGCTCTCCCTCCGAGGTGGGGATGCGGCGGGGGGCCGGGGGAGGTGGTCGTGCGGCGAGACAGGACCGGGGGCTGTGCAGTCAGGGAAGGAGACCGGTTTAGGGCGACCTCGACGCGACCCTGCGGAGGAGGCAACTAACTCCGGGGAAGACGAGCGAGCCCCACACAACTCTCGACCGCCGCAGGGAGGACGACGCGGTGCGCCCGCCGGCGGGCCAAGGGGACGCACGCTCGCGAGCGCTCGCTGCCTTGACTTCCCCATCCCCGCGCGGGGGAGGGGCCCGAGTGGCGCCGAGGCCGCCGAGCGCAGAAAGTGCGCGAAGGGGGGACGCGGCTGCGAGCCGCACACGTGACGGCGCCGCGCCAAGCCGAGCGGGACCCGGCGGCGGCGGCGGCGGCGGGCGCAGCGGGGCGGCCCCGAGCGGCGCGGGCGGCCTGGAGCCCCGGGAGCGGCGCGCGCGGCCCCGGCCCAGCCGCCGTCCCGGCCTCGCGCTGCACATTCTCTCCTGGCGGCGGCGCCACCTGCGGCAGCGTTCGCCCGAACATGGCGACACGGAGCAGCAGGAGGGAGTCCCGACTCCCCTTCCTATTCACCCTGGTCGCGCTGCTGCCGCCCGGGGCTCTGTGCGAGGTGTGGACGCAGACGCTGCACGGCGGCCGCGCGCCCTTGCCCCAGGACCGGGGCTTCCGCGTGGTGCAGGGCGAGCCGCGCGAGCTGCGGCTGTGGGCGCGCGGGGGGCCCCGGGGGGCGGACGAGAAGCCGCTCCGGAGGAGACGGAGCGCTGCCCTGCAGCCGGAGCCCATCAAGGTGTACGGACAGGTGAGCGGCTGGCCACCCGCCTTCCTCCGGCTCTTTCCTCTCCCCGCACTTCCTCAGCCCCGCATCCATCCTCTGCGGTGGCCTCCCAGGTGCAGGCACCACTGGGGACTTCCCGGCTTGCATTTGTGTTTTCCCCCCCTCGCACGAGTACAACCGTCAGCACTTGAATTGCATTGATCTTTCCTTCTTCCTGTCGATTTTAGCAAACGTCTGCCAGGTAAACTCGCGGGGTGCTGTGCACATTTCCCCGGGGTGGGGGCACACCGGCGTAGTTTCCAGCAGGTAGAGGAGGGGTGCAGCTTCATTTTACATGTGGCTGAAAAACGGGGTTTCTTTAGTGTGTATCGTCAGTTGGCAGCGGAGGCGAGGACCCTGCAGTTGCAGGATACTTACACAGAGCAGGCAGGGGAGGGGGTTTCTGCACCACAATTAAGGTGGGCAAACCTGAAAGCTGACTATCTTGCCGTGGTCAGAGCAAGGGGTGTGCGTGCGTCTGTGTGTTTGTGTAAGGGCCGAATTTTGTTGTTGTTGGTTGCGGGGGTGTGGGGGGGGTGTGGGGGGGTGGTCTATCCATTCCACCTCCCCCTTTGAGATACTGACTTTATTTTTGGACAGGGATATTAACTCATGACACTTAGGGGTTTGAAAGACTGCAAGAATTTGGTGGGCATTATTCAGTAACTGATTTATGTCTATCCAGGCAATGGGTTTATTAGCTCATAAGTAACATGAATTTCACTTTTATGGCCAGACTTACTGCTAGGAATAGCAAACCGAGTTTGTGGGGGTTAGTATCAGCATTGGCGAAATTAATTTGACCGTGTTCTTTGCCTCATGAGACTCCCAGCCCTGTGGTTAAGATTGACATCAGAGCTGGAAGGTCAGTGGTGGGGTGGGGGTGGGGGGAAAGTGGGGCCAGAGGAGATGGCAAATTGCACGATTTCTAGAGTCAAAATGTTCCCATTTAAAGTAGAAGTTAAAAGATGAGTCCGAGTTCTGCCTCCCTTCACTGATTTTCTTTAGCCATGTCTTCAGGAAATACAGAGAGTTAAATATTCAACCCTTGAAGCCAGGAAGAACCTTATAAACCACCTCACTGATTGTGCCATTTTGTCGATAAAGAAACGCAAGCTGAGAAAGGTGAAGTGACTAGCCCAAGGTCACGTGGGGCAGAGTTGCCTGCTGTTTCGTTTTTTGTTGGCATTGTCCCGGTGACCTTTGGGTGATCAAATAGTTGTGCTCTCTTTATACAAGGCTTCTTAAATAACTGCTTTCTAAAATTAAAAAAAAAAAAAACGTCTCCAAAGGGGCTTGGGATGGTGGCAAGTGGGTGGGAGCATCTGATTTCCATCAACCATCAGTCCCTGGGAAAGAGTGTGTGCCAAGGGGGCATGTAACTGCTGCGGGCAAGGGCTGCCGGAGCCCGCCTGCTTGATTCGTTTGTGAGTCCCGACCTTCTTCCCCTCTCCACCCCCATCTGAAACTTCTTTTTGTATGTTGAAAAGAAAACAGCAAGGTCCTTGCTCTCAACTGGGACAGCAGCATCCCCACGTTGGGTGGGGGCGGGGGAGGGGAAACAAGAGATACTGCCTTGTTCATTGAGTCTTAACAGCCACCCAGCTCTGCTGTCTTGAATCAGCTCTCTGGGGGCTGGGAGTGGGGAGGGGCGGGAGTCCATTCTTTCTGGAGCTCATGTCCCCCACAGCTATAGTTTTGGCTGAGGGAAGAGCTTCCTTGGGGGCGCCCCGGTGGCTTAGTCGGTTAGGGTCTGACTTCAGGGCTCAGGTCACGATCTCGCGGTTCATGAGTTCGAGCCCCACGTCGGGCTCTGTGCTGACAGCTCAGAGCCTGGAGCCTGTTTCAGATTCTGTGTCTCCTTCGCTTTCTCTCCCCTTCCTCCGCTTACATTCTGCGTCTTTCTCTCAAGAATAAATAAACATTAAAAAAAAAAAAAGAGCTTCTTAGTCTCAAAAATATGCATACAGGTGCCATTTCTTGCTGGGGTTTGGTTTGTGAGGGCTCCTGGGGATGGGGGGCAAGTTAAAGATGAACTGTGTTCTCATTGGGAATGACTCTCAAACCCTCCGCTTTTGTATTTCTAGCCAACCAGATGGAGTTTGGTTCAGTTGAGGAATGGAGAGCTAGCAGGCGAACTCATAATGAGGAATTCCTACCACGAAGGCCCAGGGCAGTGTTTTTCTCTTCTCTGAGGCCCCGAGGTTAATAAAAGTGGGATTAACTCGAATCTTTAAGGATCTGAGTTAGGTAGAAGGAAGAACTTCCCGGTACTGGGCTATCTGCCTCAAGCATGTTTGGCACAGCCCCTTCAGGCTGAAAACACAAGAGTCGGTGACTGAAGGGCTTTGGCGCGTCCCTCTTGGAGCTCCGGAGTCCCTCATCTATTTGGAATGACCTTTCCAGCAAGGGTGACCATTCGCCTCTGTTTTCCCTGGGACAGACCTAGTTTGTAAGTTGTCTGTGCTGGTTATGAAAGCGCTGCCTTCACTCTCCAGTGTCAGGATGCGGACTATAAATTATATGTCCCTTCTGCTTCTAGCTCTAAGCCAAGTTCACTTCATTCCTCCCCTCCCCTCGCCTTTCAGTTTTTTTTAAACGTCTATTTATTTTTAATATAATTTATTGTCAAATTGGCTAACGTACCGTGCGTAAAGTCTGTTCTTGGTTTTGGGGGGTAGGTCATCGCTTACCTCCAACACCCAGTGCTCATCCCAACAAGTGCCCTCCTCAATGCCCATCACCCGTTCTCCCTTCTCCCCCACCCCTCCATCCACCCTCAGACTTTTCTCTGTATTTGAGAGTCTTATGGTTTGCCTCCCTCCCTCTCTGTTTGTAACTATTTTTTTCCCCTTCCTTTTAACCTGAGGAATTGCAATATTTTCCCCCAGTAGCCCGTGGAAGAGAGTGCAGTTCTAAATCGAGACGGGCGTGCAAATGAGGGAGGGCAGGACATTGTTCATCTCTCACCCCCCCACCCCAGAAAGTTTTCAGTTTAAGGGAGTAGATACAGCAGATGCAAATCCAGGCGTGTGACCGTGCTGGACAGGAGCAAATACACAATAAAGCAGCTACAACCCTAAGGTCGGATGTTAGTGGGTTGTGTGATACGGGAGGGCATGGGAGATGGAGGGATAAAGGGTCATCGGGCTCAGCCACTGCAGCTTCTTGCCCTCCGACCTTCGAGTGAGGTTAAGTGGGTGCCTGGCAACACAGATTAGGGCTGGAAGCTGAAGCTGTCTGACCGGAGGAGCCGTAGGGGTGACGTTGAGGCCGCCGGCTTCGGGAACAGGGGAAGGAGAGCTTCTGCAGGGAGACAGCTGGCCTGCAGCTGAGAAAGAGCGCTGTGTTGGAGGCAATGCCGGTTCTCTTTTTCTCCGGCTCCCCTCACCTACGGAGCAAACTAGGCGTGGTTCCTGTGACGATATTCCTCCTCCTGTTCTGGAACGTGGGAGAGTGGTTTCTGCCGTGATCCCTTGCGGGCATGTTTGTAATAATAAAATATGGTAAGAGCAGTGAAAACAAGTTGCTGTCAGATATTAGGACTTTTCTGTTCCGAGTTCAGAGTTCCGAGGTTGAGCCCCGCCGAAAAAGGGCCTAGTCGAAGTCCCAAGTTCAGAGTTCCGAGGTTGAGCCCTGCCGCAAAAGCGCCAAGTCGAAGACGGGGGCCTCCATCGTTCTTGCCACAGTGACTTTCTTCCAGACTTGACGCCTGCTCCCTGCCTCTGTGTCGTCACGCTTGCTTTTCCTCTGCCTGAGATGGTCTTCTCCCACTCCTGTCTTTGCTCGCAAAGCCCCTGTTCCCTTCTTCGGCATCCAGGGAACACCTCCAAGCATTCCCAGGCAGGCGCCAGTGGGAAGAGCTCTTTTGAACTTGGTTGCAGCACTTACTGCCTTGTGTTATAATTGCTTGTTTGTCTCATTTCCCTGTTTGCTCCTTGAGGGCATGGACCAAGCCTTTCTCTTCTCTGTGGCTGGCACTTGGGAAGCCCTTAATGAATATTTGCGGACCGACTGCCTGCTTGGAAGAGGAGGAGCCCAGAGGGTAGGAAGCACATCCAAGTTACAGAAAAGGTATTTAGGAGGAGGACCATGGCGAGCCCACAAACGGAGAGGGAAAGTGGGTTGGCTCTCTCCGTGGTGAGGGTAGTGAAGTCCTGATTCTGCTGTGCTGTCCTGGGGGTTATGGGGAACAAAGAGCTGGGATTCTGTTGTACAGAAGCCTCCCTTTTAGGGCTATCATGGTATTATTGCTAATGGTATTGTTTTGGGGAAAAAATCCTTTGGAATGAAGCGCAAAGCCTAACAGGATTTACAGGTTTATTTTCCTTCCAGTGAGCTCTCTCTTCATAATTCCTGCTTTTTAGAGGCCAGGGAGTATTCAGTGTCCTGATTTGAGACTGAAAATAAAGTGTCTGTTACAGCACAAGACCCTGGGACAAAGAGCCTCCTTTGCTGCGGGTGGGGTACTTGTGGCTTTAGATCTCTTTGGAGTAGATTCTTGCATGATACACTTGCTTGGGAAAGAATCGGCGGGTTGATTCTGACGTTAGGATGCTTGACCTGTTTGCTTCCAAAAGACGAGAAGGCAAAGCATTTGTTGTTTCACGGGGCCTTCTATGTAGGTGAAGAGTTGGCCTGGGGTGTTGGGTTGGGTCGGTAAAGGCCGTGACCTTGAAAAACTTCCTGGTTCCACTTGGCATCTCTTCTTCTTGCGGGTGCTCTTTGCTCAGGCTCTGGCCACCCTTTAGTTCATTAGGGGCTTGTACATCTTGGGGCACGGTGGGTGGAGGCTATGGGAGGTGGAAGGAATGGGAGGAAGAAGGGATGGGGGAGGGGCGAGGAGACGGAGAAGTAAACAGAAAATGAAAAGCCTTCCAGTGGGTTCATTTAGCCTTCAGTGGGTGATACATGTTTATAAGAATATAGCGAGAAGTAAATTTCCCTCTTTCTCGCGTCCCCTGTTTATGTGCTGCCACTGTCCTTAGTTTTTCTGTATGTCTTTCCGGAAACATTCTACCCACATGTCTGGCATGTATGTTCAGAAAATTCGGAACTTGCAATATCGATGGCTTTCTGTTATCCATAGCCGCTGATACCATGAGTAATGAGATTCGCTCTGGCTCCAAAATGTTATTTATGGTATGTGACTATTAAAAGGTAGGGACTTACGTGCGGTGTCAGAATGTAAGATAGGTTGTTACTTTTCCTCCAGGCCAGGTGAAGGAAAAGGCAGTCTCGTTGCACTCAGGGCTCCTGCAGGCCGGGAGAGCGGCATGGTAGCTCTTGTTTCTTGGCAAGCTGCTGGAGAGCCGTTCCCTAGAGGGGAAGAGCCCAGGTTTGCGAGAACGGCAGAACGTAGACATCACGGATCTTGGTTTTGCTCATGTTCGTTTTGAGACTATTTTCTTTATATTCTGCAAAATGAAGTCAGTGGCGTGTTTAATAAATTGCTCTGGGACCTGGGATCCAAGGAGGCAGGTCCTAAGAGCAAACTAATATCCCACAGCCAAAGATGGATGTTGTCAGGGCATTTCATTGTCATATTTGGGTCTGTTCCTCCTTAGAGGTGACAGCCATCTTTGTATTGCCATCGTTCAATCCCAGGGCCGGAGGTAGATGGAGCCAGTCATGGGCAGACACGGGAACATTCTAATAACCTGGAAAGGAGGTAATCCAAAAAGTAACCCATTTACCTTTGCTCTGTATGTATTTATTTATTTTCATTTAAAGCACCAGGTTACCCTCCTGGTTAAATTTTGCTTAGGTGAATATTAAAATGAGAGTGCTTTCTTGAGTAGCTGATCTGTGAAATGGCTGGCATAAACGTGTTCAGGGAAAGCCAGTTTGGCGTATAGAATTTTCGACAGCAAGTCAGATGCCGATAATTGAGAGTTAACCGCACAGAAATCTCTTCAAGCTGAGGTATTACGTTAACTTTTCAAAACATTTAAAAAAAAGAGTTAGTTGTGATGGCAGTAAAGGAGAGCTCGCTACATTTTGGTTTGAATAATCGAGGGCTAGTATTTCTTCATAAGTGGTCTGGGCTGCTAGGGGTAGGGCGTTCACTTTGTTGAGCATAGAACCTTCCCGTGTATTCTCTAGGTACGCCCGAATCCATTGGCACATGGCATATTCAGTCCAGCCACGTAGATGCAAAAATCAATTTCCCTCAGTTTAAAATGAGCCACAGTTAATTTCGACCTAATTGATTGGTTTATCGACCTGTGGACCTGGGGCCTTCGAAGAAGTGGCATGGGCAGCCTTCTGGCATCGAAGTGGCTGATGATGCTATAAATCAGAGAAGGCAGGGTCGGTGGCTGATCAGCATGAAGATTTGGATTGTCTCTCACGTTACTGTGAGACCTTGAGGTCTCGATTGTCACGCGAGGTATGCTTTGTGCATTTTGGGGCGGGTCCCCTAGAAATAGGACTTCATAACGATCAGGACCACGGTGGGGAGTCAAAAATAAGCCCCAAATTCTGTTATCCACGGGGTCATTGTTAGCAACAGTGGTGACGTCCATGATCATGTCACTGCTGCCAGCCAAGAGCCGGAAGACCCTGTCTTCCTGGCCCCACGGCAGGTCTTCAAACACAGCGCTCTTTGCTAGCCCTTCCTGCGGCGACGGAGACGTTCTGTGTCTGTGTGGTCCAGCGTGTCGACTGGCACAGGACCGGTCGGACTGAGAACTGAATTTATTTTCTTTCACTTACTTTTAGTCAATTTAAGTTTAGGTTGAAACGGCCACATGTGGCCCTTGGCCACTGTTTTAGAAGGCATAGCTTTAAAAAGAAATTTTTTTTAGGCTCCAGGCTCTGAGCTCCAAGCTGGCGGCACAGAGCCCGGTGCGGGTCTCGAACCCATGAACCGTGAGAGCACGACCTGAGCCAAAGTCGGACCTTCAACCGACCGGGCCACCCAGGCGCCCCTTAGAAGGCACAGCTTTAATGGATTGAGGGAGGCCTGCCTTTTGCAGTACTGGGCAACCTCTGCCTCACCCAGGAGAGAAGCCGTGGTGACAGCAGAGGCCAGCACTTGTTTCCACCACAAATGGCGGGAGCAAAGCAAGAGCCGAGGGCTGTGTAGTCTAAAGCCAGGATTCGGTGGCCGACGACTGCCAACTTGGATGTCGGGAGACAGTGGCATCTCTTCCCCAGGTCGGAGCGCATCAGCAGCCACGGGGCGTGCAGTGAGTGCAGCGTTCCTCTGAGAGGGGGGCCCCTCTGGCATTAGCCACTTGGGTCGTGAAGGCTGAGCCCTGGGCCTTGCACACCCAGCTCCCCCGTACCGGGCTTTGCCGGGGTGGTGTTGCACACACCATGCGTGTCTGTTGAGCGGTGCAAGATGCAAGCCGTGCCTCGCCGGTGGGGCCGTCTCCTCCCCGCCCCTGCCCTCCGCTTCCTGTGTGCTTATTGATTTACCTCCGCGTAGCTGGGTCTGTCTTTCATCCCTGCGACCCTGCAGGCTGGCACGAAGACAAACATCACGGGCGTGTGGTCTTCATCACTGCATGCGGCCCCCCCCCCTTCCTGGCCGGCCCCTTACCTTAGCATGCCATCGCTGTTCCTGCCGCTGCAAGCTCTTGGCTCAGAAAATCGGGACCCTTCACGATGATTTATCTCCAGTCCCCGGAATTAGATTAAAAACACAGCTACGAATTCTCAGAAAGGCAGGCTGATGTGATTATGTCCCAAATCTGAATGGCAGACAAGGGCAATAAAAAGATGTACTTATAGGCGTTTTGCGCCGCGCGGGGGCCGACGTGCTGTTTATTATTTATTCAACCCCCTCCCCCCGCCCCCTTGTTGGTTTTTTAAATCAAGAAAGTAACGTGGCTTCCGTGTTTTAGAAAAGAGACTAGCCTGTTCAGTAGAAACTTTCCTTCCCCAAATAACTGTGGATCAGAGTGTGGGGGAAGATGGCTAGGGTGATTCTTACGTAAAATAAATGTGGGTTTGAGCCAAGGAGTGGATCCTGAATTTAAGACGCTAGCTGGTACTGGGGTGAGATCCATTTCACTCTGCCGGCGGGTGGGGGTGGGGGGGAAGCTGAGGAGTGTTGTGATGGGTTTGAACTCTTAGGAGACCTCTGTGCCCAGAAGAAATCGGGAAAAGCTGGGATGATCTCATTGAACCAGGAGGGCCAGGGTTCAAAGCAGCCTTGGGTCGGGGAGCCTGGGTGGCTCAGTCGGTTAAATGTCCGACTTTGGCTCAGGTCACGATCTCACCGTTTGTGAGTTCGAGCCCTGCGTCGTCGGGCTTGTGCTGATAGCTCAGGGCCTGGAGCCTGTTTCGGATTGTGTCCCCCCCCCCCCCCAATAAATAAACATTAAAAAAATTGTCAAGGCAGCCTTGGATGAAAGGCTGGTTTGGAGACTGTCACTGTGGACACTCAAGTGAGTGCCTCTGAGATGAGCTGTATATGGGGTAGTGGTCCAGGTAGTGGAGGACCCTGTTTCTCGTTAGCCCAGGGGATGTGTGCAAGGCAGTTCCATGAGGGTCTGCCCCGGGGACCTGGGAAGAAAGGCCAGTGCTGGCCTGCCTAAGGATCCCCGCAGAGGAACCTGCTGACAGCAGGGTGTGGGGACAGAGTGGAGGTGGGAGAGCAGCCGGTGACACCGTGGGAGCTTTTGGGGAGACGGGAAGCGTTTGAAACCTGTGCTCAGTTCTTTGCGTCACAGGAGACGGTGCACCTGTGCCTTACCTCATCTGTATATATTTAGTCCCCTGGGCTCGGACAGGGGTGAAAGGCTGGTTGGCTCTGAGCTGGGGCGTTGAGCTCGCAGAGAGATGCCTGGGGGGCTTCCCACGGGCGCCTTGCCCTCCTGTGAGCTTAGGGGGCATCTCATATTACCCTGGATCAATCCCTGGATGGGATGTGTTCTCTCTGTCAGCTTCCCCAGTGTGGTAAAGGAGCCGCTGGTAAGGTGAGAGCTTGATGCATGATTTGAATGTGGTCCCTTTGGGGCAAGGAAAGTTCTAGAAATCAGTGCCACCTCTGCACTGGAGCCTCGGGAACGGGAGCTTGGGTTACCCCACATTGCGGTGAGGAAGGCTTCCTGGCCGCGAGCTCTGAGCTAGGCTCAGGCGTGTGGCGTTTTCATCATTGTCCTATGTACGATGTCATCGTTGGCCCTTGAGGCCTCAGGATTCCAGCCTCGGTGATGCTGATGTCCATTTTTTTATACAGAGCCATTTTGTGAAGAATGGCTCATTTTGGTGTAAATAACATACCAACAAGAGGAAATAACGTTTTAGCATTTTGCAGGTTATGAAGCGTATTCGCGGGTAACATCTCGTTTGATGCCTCCCCCCCCTTTTTTTTCCTGTTTGATACTTCTAACAGCCCCATAAAATCAGGGAGATAAGAATTCTTCTCATTTCACAGATGGGTATTTGAAGGCTCAAAAAGATATAGCGACGTACCAAACGTCTTGCCGCTATTAAAATTGTAGAGGCCGAGACTGAAAACCAAGCCTCTGACTTGTCTCCCGTTTACTGTGGCACATTTGCCTCTTGTAAATACTCCAGCGAAAGCTTCGCTTGCAGCCAGGGATCCACAGCCTGTTTGCTGTGAGCTCTCTTTTCCTCCTGTAAAACCGAGAGATTCATAGAACTCTCCCCTCCCCTTGGCTCTCCTCGTTGCACTCATTTGCTTCCAGCTTTTCAAATGGGACGGTTCCCGTGTCCCTCCCAGCTCCTGGCTTTTGCTCTGCTCTTCCCCCCCGGTATGGATCTTTCTCCTCCATCCCGTTTCTCCTGACATCTCTCTCTCCATCTTTGTGGTCCCCACTGTAAGTCACGCCTTCTGGGCACTCACATCCTCTCCCTGACCTGAGGTCATGCCCCACTCCCAGAAGTCCTCTGTTTCCTAACACTTGGCATGGCGTCTGCTATATAGTAAGTGCTCAGTAAACATTTATGAATGAATGAGGTGGAGGGCTATTTGTGGTGAAGCTGCCAAACCAAAGAGGCAGGGCAGGGTAAGTGCATGTTGTAGAGCCATCCTAAAGAGCTCTTAGAAATGACTTGGGTTCCTAGGTGAATCCTCATTTGTGGTTAGCCCTGGCTTAGGGGGTCAGCAGCCTGTCCCGGCTGCTGAGCTGGCTCGCTGTAGCCTCTCCCTGTAATGCCCTGCTCTGGGGGCCTGTGGAACAGCACCTCTGACTCTGTCTGTGGACTTAACCTCATCTGCACAACGTGCAAGTTGGTTTAGTTGTTCTCTGAGGTTCTTTCTGGCCTGATATTTTCTTCTTTTTCTTACCACCTGGTAAATTAGGGGCTGCTAATTTTCATGACAGGTTTTTTATAGTTTCTTATAAATTTTAATTAATTCATTAATTAATTCATTATGTAGAGAGAGTAGGGGAAGGGACAGGGAGAGAGGGAGAGAATCTTAAGTAGGCTCCATGGTCGGTGTGGAGCCCAACACGGGGCTCGATCCAAGGACCCTGGGGTCGTGATCTAAGCTGAAATCAAGAGTTAGACGCTCAGTGGGCTGAGCCACCCAGGCACCCCTCACAGGTTCTTTTTAATAGGGAGCCCTCCTGGAATAGCGGAGCTGCTATTGGCCAAATGACAAAGTGGGGTTCACCAGGAGGGGGTGCCACAGATAGGTCAGTGGTGGATAGATTCTTCTAGCCAAGGATCAGTCAGAAATACAGGTCAATCTTTCTGGACTGGTATTGTAAGTCATTGAAAATAGGATTATTACCCTTTTGGTAGAGGGAAAGCAAAAGATATCCCCCTACCGACCGACCTACCTACCTCTTTTCTAAAGCGAGCTCATGACCCCAGTGAAGGAGGTGGTAATGAAATGCGTTTTTTTCACCCAGAGTCATTCTCTGTTGGTTTGCTCATCTGTAAAGTGGGCAGCTGAATTTATCAGCAAAGTCATTTATGAGTTCTGTGGCTGAAGCGTCTTGAGCCAACAGAGAAGTCAAATGTGTGAGCTGAGCAGGGGCTCTCTGCAGGGAGTTCTTAAACTAGATCGTAGCTCTCCTTCCGAGGTGGAGCGCCCAGGGAGGATAATGAGCTTTGCTAAATATAGTGAGGACACCGTCCTGAAAGGGGACACTCAGGACACGGAGGGGCCATTTGCACACCTAGCATTTAGGTCATGCAAATGGATGGTTTGACAAAACCTTGTTATTCTTGGGCCTCGGGAGTCTGTCTTTGGTTTCCTCAGGCCTGTCCTATAGTCCAGGGGATTTAGCAGCCTCCTGTCCTCGAAATCGAAGGACAGGGTATTTGCTTTATCCTTCATTGTAGAATTTAAGAAATCCTTCTTCGCATTTCGTTGCTGCTGAGGCGGAGGAGTGAACCAGACTGCCTTGTTTGTCCTCCTCATCCTGCGAGCTGGAAAGAAGCTGTGTAGGAGTGGTGAGGACCACAGGCTGTGGGTGTCCGTCTAGGACATCCCGATCTTTGGCTTTGACCACTTTGAAAGAGGCGATGGCAGAAGAAATGAAAGGAGATGACACGGGGCCTGTTCCATTGACAGCCCCCATCCTCCTGAATAAGCTTCAGCGAGTCTATGTATTTTGGCGGTTCTTCGCACCGGTCAGACTTGCGACACTGATTTCCCCCAGAGGGGCTGTGTGTCCTCTTGATGGGGGAAGAAACCATTTACGAGCCTCAAAGAATGCCTGGCACCTAGTAGGCCCCAGTGCCTTCCTCAGTAGGGGAAGGCCGGAGCGGTCAGGGCCTCCTTACAACAAGCAATTTATTTGTCCTCCTTTCTATTTATAACAACCCAGAGCTTGGGGCTGGGGCGGTAGCAGATTCCTTTTTTCACTCTGAATAATGAGGCAAATCATTTAACCTCTTCCGAACGCCAGGGCACCCCAGGGGCCAGGGCACCCCAGGGGCCGGGCGGAGGGGGCTGAGAGACAGCGTGGGGGTGGCTTGCACCGGAGGTGTGCGGGGGTCCTGAGGATTGTTGAGAGCTGGAAGCGGATGCTGGCTCGAGACTGCTTCTCCAGCAGGGGACTGGGGATCCCGGGAGCAGGGACCAGGAGGCCTGTGGGGATGCCGCGCCTCTGCGGATGCCGCTGACGGCCCTTTGAAGGATTGCTTTGGCCAGAGACCCACTCCTCAGCCTGCCTCTTCGATGACTCATTGTGACTGCGTATTTTGGTAGCAGGAAAGAAAGAACGAGATGAGTCGAAAAAGCAGTTAAGAGTGGGAGTTCTAGGTATTAGATCAGCACTTCGGAAGTACGATGTTCTTCCCAGGTCACTGATACAGGCTTAACAAAAAAATGATTGAGGTGAGGGTGCCTGGGGAGCTCAGCTGGTGAAGCATCCGACATCGGCTCGGGTCATGATCTCGCGGTCTGTGGGTTCGAGCCCCACGTCGGGCTCTGGGCTGACAGCTCAGAGCCTGGAGCCTGCTTTGGATTCTGTGTCTCCCTCTCTTTCTGCCCCTTCCCCGCTTATGCTCTGTCTCTCTCTGTCAAGAATAAGTAAAAACATTAAAAAAATAAAAAATTGAGGTGAAATTCACATAAAATTAACCATTTTATTATTAATTTTTGTAGCGTTTATTATTTTTTAATTTTTTAGTGTTTTTATTTATTTTTGAGACAGAGAGAGACAGAGCATGAGCAGGGGAGGGGTAGGGAGAGTGGGAGACACAGAATCCAAAGCAGGCTCCAGGCTCTGAGCTGTCCGCACAGAGCCCGACGTGGGGCTCGAGCCCACGAACCGCGAGATCATGACCCGAGCCGAAGTCGGACGCTTAACCGACTGAGCCACCCAGGCACCCCAAAATCAACCATTTTAAAGTGAATAGTTCAGTGGTGTGTAGGACATTGACAGTGTTACGTGGCCACCACCCCTGTCTAATTGCAAGCCGTTTCCATCGCTCTAAACGAAAATAAAACCCCTCACCTAGTAAATGGTTACTTCCTGTTTCCCTTTCCCCCCAGCCCCTGGCAACCAGCAGTCTACTTTCTATATGTATGGATTTACTCATTCTGCATATTTCATGTAAATGGGCTCATGCCACGTGGGACCTTTTCTGTCTGACTGCTTCCACTAGTGTAGTCTTTTTTTTGAGGTTTATCCACGTTGTGCCACATATAGGATCATAGAATTGTAACAACTACTCCAGATACCCAAAGACGGCCTCCTCCCAAAAAGAGTGAGTCTTTTTCTCTTTTTCAATGTTTACACATTTTTGAGAAAGAGAGAGAGAGGGAGCACTCACGTGCCTGCGAGTGAGCATGAGCGAGGGAGGGGCAGAGAGAGAGACACGGGGACAGGGGATCCAAAGCAGGCTCTATGCTGATAGCATTGAGCCCGATGCGGGGCTTGAACTTGGGAACCGTGAGATCACAACCTGAAGCCAAAGTCAGCCGCTCAAGCGGCTGAGCCGCCCAGGCGCTCCAAAGAGTGAGTCTTCTAGTTACCACGAGTTTGGTCGCAGGTACTAGGAGGGGAATGGACTAGATTCATTGCTCCCCAAAGAAGCTGCATTATGGACGCCTGGAGCGTGTCTTTTAAAAAGATGAATTCCTGGGCCCCAGTCAGGGGATCTGAATCCCAGAGTCTGGGGTGGGTTCTGTCAGCTGGGTTTGGGAGCCCCTGATCAGGTGACCTCTCGGGCCTGAAAGAGCTGTCTGTGAGCCTAGCGGGGGTGCGGGGGGTGCTGAAGCACCTCCCAAGTGCTGTTGGTTGTTGATGATGCTGTTTCTGTGTGGGGAGATTTTTTTGGCGTGCGATTTTTCTCTGCTTTCTGAGGGGAGACGTCGGCCCCTCCCTGCTGCTTTTCCAGCTCCAATTAACTGTGTCTCATTTATCAAGTCTTTTTTTTTTTTTTTTTTTTAAGGTGTTTCTCTAGGCTTGCCTTCGACTTCCTTTGTAAGAAAGCCCTGGGACGTTGTGATGCTCGTCCTTTGTGCCGCTCTCACCCCTTCACCTCTGTTAGGACTGGTGGAGGGGGCCTCATAAGTCTTACGTCCTCTGAGTAGAATGACTTCAGCAAGGAGCATTGAGACCTCTCTCCTACTCTCCTCACTGAAGGCTTTGTCACCTATTCCCAGTGTGATTTGATTGTCACCTGCCACAGGGGACCGTGCTGAGGTTGCCCAAGTTAAACATTGGTGGGCTCTTTCATCCCCGACCCTGAGAACTTGGGTGTTTCTCGTAGGTTCCGAATCCTTTATTGTATTGATGTTTGCATACGTTCTGTGTTTATTCCCCTCTGGTTCTAAGGGTGGGAATGTTTTTGGAGGGGAAAGGCTTGTAGCCTGAATTCCGAGGGCACCTGTGCTAGTGGGCTTCTGATCTGTAGATGCTTCTAGATTCTTCCCAGAGGCATGAGCTGGAAGGGGAGAGGTGGGGGAACAGGAAGGCTGGAGGTAAGGCATGAGTTGCTGGTGGAGATTCCAATCTTAGCTGCTCTTTTCCCCTCTAGCATTCTGGGTTAAATTATTTACTTCTTTCCCTTTTTTATTTGTACCTCTCGCTTGATGGTCGCCTGGACTTACCTCTGGGAATGAGAAGGGACATTTTGGAATGACATGTTTTCCTAAAAACATATCAAAGGTCTTTTCTTGAAAGAGGTCTCATTTCCGATAGATCAAATTAGACGCGGGCGCTCAAGAGCCAAAGCAAAGTAGTTAAGGATTAGCTCCTTTGTCATCTTGTCTGCCAGGTTTATGGCACTGTTGTTTTCTGTGTCCCCTGTGACATCTGGGAGCACCTCAAGGAGGGGGTGGGGAAAGCTAGGGCGGTGGCGGGGTAAGGAACAGAAAGGAGAAAGGAGGTGTGGGGAGGGGAGGGTTTTCTGCTGCAGAACCTTGATAGGAAGACAGCTCAGAGGGCACCGCAGCTCAGGCTTGGACTTTTCATCGGCCCGAGAGGTGAGGGTGGTGGGGTGTGTGTATAGGTGGGCTCTGCAGAGATTACCCAGAGCCCAGGATCTTGATCCGTCTACGCATGCCCAAGACAGCTGAGGCTGGAGAAGCAAGAGGCTTCTCCACGACGTCGCTCCGCAAGAGGGAGCATGCACTCTCCTGACTGTTGGGGGCTGGTGGGGGGGAGGCGGGCGGTGGTTTGCCCTGATTCTGACCATTAACACCAGCTCACGGCATTTTTGTTAGTACGATCCTTGGTTTGCTCATCACACGAGGGGGTGAAATGTTAGCTCGGGGGTTGGGAGATGCCAGCCCTTGAACGATCCATCGGTGTCTGGTGAAGTAGGACAAATAAAAGTTAACGTAGTTGGTTTTTCATAAAGCGGGACTCTCGGACGAACTGTTCTTTGTTCTGAGATAGATCCTTACTCTGTTTTCGGTGTGAAACTGTCCTTCCTTTAAAAAATGGCAGTGATTGTAGATGGTGGTTATGTTGCTTAAGAGGGCTAACTGCATAACGGACGAGTCCCGGCAGTCCCAGTGGTGTCATTGGGTTGCCCAACCGTGGGGAGTTCAAAATGAGTGTGACTGATTAGGGGAGGGCTTTCTCCTCGGGGACGTGGGCTCCTTCCTGCTTGTGGTTCCATTCTCCTTTGGGGCTCTGGAGTCCCGGACGGAGCCTGCAGATGGGGAAGAGGCAGAAGGCTGGGAGGGGGCTGGGGCTAGTTGGCACTGCCACCTTCAGTCAGTCCCAGGCCACTCCCCACTGCAAGGCAGCCTGGGCAACAGTCTGCGGTGTCCTCAGGAAGCAGAAAAAACCGGTTCAGAGACCAGCAAGTCAGGCTCTGACTGCTGTTTTTGTTAACGTCCCTACCTGGCAAAACAGAGTTGGCCAGCCAATCGTCTGTTGGCTTTTCTAATTTATTTTCATTTACTGGTTTACAGAATCCAGGAGTCTGGGAACTACTGCTGGCAATAATCCAAAGGTCATTTCTGGGGAGTCCTGGAAAAGATTTCCTCGCCTGGGACACTCTCAAACTAATTAAATAAAACTGTGCCATGATGTTTTTCTCTTGTTCGTCCTTGTTAGGCCCTAAGGGTGAGCAGTGGCCCCCTAGAGCCAGCCAGCCGGAGCACCCGGTGGCACAGATGTTTGAAAGCACGTGGTCTTTCGGGGATCCTGGGTGGCTCAGTCGGTTAAGCGTCCGACTTCGGCTCAGGTCGTGATCTCACAGTTTGTGGGTTCGAGCCCCACGTCGGGCTCCGTGCTGACAGCTCAGCGCCTGGAGCCTGCTTTGGATTCCGTGTCTCCCTCTCTCTCTGCCCCTCTCCCGCTTACACTCCTGTCTCTCTCTCAAAAATAAATAAAATATTCAAAAAAAAAAGTTGAAAGCCTGTGGTCTTTCTGGCCTTAGCACTTTTTCTGAACGAGGAAGATGTTCCAGTGTTTTGGCTTTAAGCCTTAGGGGGTGCATGTCCTGTGTATGGGTTGGGGATGAAAGTGACCAGAGATTGATTACGCAGAAGACAAGAATAAGCGAAGTCATTGGTGATGCCAGAGAGAGCCTGAGAAGAAGTTGTTTTTTTTTTTTTTTTGCAATCCATTTATATCTAAAATAGCAAGGAATTCGTGTTTCTTTTTGGGGAAGTTGTGTCTGGTGGCATCTGCATTGGTGGAAAAATAGGCCGCCCTGGCCCAGTGTTCCAGATCTAAGAACCTTAGCTATTTGTGAGTGACAAAGGAGGAGTCTTGCTTTAGAACATTACGGCCTTCGCTCCTCATGGGTCCTAATGCCTTTGTTGGTTTGACCTCTTTCAGGTTAGCCTGAATGACTCCCACAATCAGATGGTGGTGCACTGGGCCGGAGAGAAAAGCAACGTGATCGTGGCCTTAGCCCGGGACAGCCTGGCACTGGCGAGGCCCAGGAGCAGTGACGTAAGTATTGGTGGTGTTCTGCACACTCCTGTGCCGCCAGCACGCCCTTTTGGAGTCTGGTGGGGTTATCCTGCCAGAAAAAACAGCGGGTAATTAGAGAAGGGATGGGGATACGTTTTACAACAGGGGAGAGACTCTAGAAGGTACTCAATACCCCCTTGTTGGTCGAACAGAGGGCGGCGCGGTCAGTTTTGCAGTGAGATCCACGGGATGTGTGATTACTTTTGTGAAGTGATAGGGTATGACCTGGCTCGTTGCGTCTGCTCCACGAAATGCCACAAGTGCATTCCGGGCGGGGCTGCGCGTCTGCCGTGGAGCCCGAGGGAACCCCTTACGGTTGGGTGAGCGGTGTGGATTCCGATTCTTTCCACGGTTGGCTTTCGGTAGCGTTGAATCGTCCAGGTGCTTTGGATGTGTGAGACCAGGGGTCGCAGACCCAAAGGCCCACGAGAGACCAGGTGGGTGGCCTCCACATTTACAACACTCTTATGTCCCCCGAGAAAAACGATCTCTCCTGTTTTTCTTGACGTGTGTGGCCTCCTCGTACCCTGTGGGTCGTTTTCCCGCTTCGGTAGAGATACAGGTTCAAGAAGCATTCCCCCGTATGTTAATTTGAACATGGTGATGGATCCTTGGTCTCCGCGTCGTAGAGACACGAGGAAGTAGAAGGGATTTGCGTGCTTTGGAGGGGCCTGCTGTCATCGGCCCCAGCTCTGGTTGCGGTGGAGGGCCCGGCGTCGCCAGATCTGATCTCCGAGAGAAGCTCAGAGATCGGGCTTTTTCTGTGAAAACTGCTGAGTCTTACAAGTTGGCAGCTCATGTGTGGTTTTCACAAATAACTTGGGCGGGTCAAGCACAATGTATGTGAGGGCCAGAGCTCGTCCTTGAGTCCCAGCAGTGCGGCCCCCGCTCCAGACTTCCCCGTGCTGGAAGAGGAACAGCCCCTGCCTTGGGTCAGGGACCGATGTCACCACAGGGTAAATCTGTGGACAAAGAAACACAGTATGGAGCTTTGTTTCCTGTGCCCCCTTGGCCAGAGGAAACCTCCTGCTGAATTTGCTGGTACTGTCCCGTCGGCTGAAGGATACGCTTGTAATTCTTGAGTATAGATTCGGTCTCAGTGAGGTCCCTCTCTGGGTATCCGCTGTCTGGGTCACATGAGCTCCGAGGTGGGTGACTGGAGGAAGCACTGGGGGCTGTTTCCTAGTGGGTACAAGCGAGGCAGCCATGGACAGGGAGGGCAACAGAAGGGCTGTGATGCATCGCTTTGCCCAGGGTGGCTGCTGGGCAGGGGTGGGTGGGAAAGCACTGTACTGACAGCCAGGTTGGGTGTAGTGCTCTGGAGGACAGCTGGACTTACTTGGGGGCAGGGGCTTCGGCCCCTTTGTAAGTGTGATCAGGGTTTGCAAACACAGATGGCAGCGTATGGATGCCGTCGGTCCCGTGAGGCCCACAGGCCCCTGCGGATGTATGTATCTCACAGGAAACAGCTCTCTGCCCTACTGTGTTGAGAAGTCCTCCTTAGGGTTTTTTACACATTAAAAACATTCTTTATCTAGATTATTATTATTATTGTTATTTTTGTAAGATAGGTAAAAGCCCTTAACCATTGGTTTATGGCCTTGCTGGACAGACAGGAGCGGCTGAGGAGGCCCGATCCCGCGCTGTGTGAGAGTGTCGTGTTTCTGGCATGGCCAACTTGTCTGTGCTTCGGCCCCCAAAGTCCCACATCCTGGGAGCCTCCTCAGTCCGAGGTGGACCGGGATGGCCGGTCACCCCACGAATTGCCACTCTGCCCAAACCCGGGTTCTCACGCTAAATATTTGGGTGTATCTTCCCAAGAAGCCATTGAACAGTCCAAGTGATAAACTATTCTGTAATGAAATACGTGATAAGATTCAATGGAAAGGAAACGCAATGCTTGGAGGTCATAAATAGGAGTGGTAGAGATTTCCCCCGTCTGTATACAGGCTACGTTGAAGCCTTGGCAGCTGGCAGTGAGATGTTCTGATGTGAAAAGTTAATGCAGAAATAATGACTCAGAGGCTGGAGTCGGTGGTGCCGGGATAGGAATGATCCAGACTTTCTTCAAAGAAGACTGGGAACAGGCTCATAAGGCCCCGTCAGCAGGGCAGAAGGGAAAGAGCCTGCCCAAGTGAGGGACTGGGTGGGTGTGTCGGAGAACGGCCAACTCATACATATTCAGTATATAAAAAAGGGCTGGATCTGAAATCCCGGAAGGTTTGCTTTTAAACAGATTAAAAAAAAAAAACAAGACAAAACAAAAAACTGTCCTGATGAACTTGTAGCAAGTTGCATGAGGAATGACAGCTGAATGCCGTCCTTTTCTCTGATAAGTCTGGTCGACGAAAGGAAACACTCGGTGTTTAGGTGTTGTTTCTGTTCGTCCTTCCCACCTCTTTGTTTCTGCCCCGTCCTGACGTAGTTTACGACGCACTCGGTGCAACGTCATTGGCCAAAGAGCTCTCCAGAGATAGTGTCCGAGGGAAGATCAGAATCCACCAGCTAAGGTTTTAGCAATGGTAGGACTTGCTGCCCTTGTGCCCAGAGTGGTGCGACATGATCGGTGTCCCCCAGCATTGTCCGAGGCGCGGGGCCAGTACTTGCTAGCTCGGTCACAGGGCAGAACTTGGTAGCCCGTGGAGCTGGCGTGTGGCTGAGCTCTGGCTCTGTAATCAGCCTGCCTGGGTTTGGATCCTGGCTCTGCCGTTCACGAGCAGTCTGACCTTGAGCCGAGTCATTAACCTTCTTTTGGTCTTCTCATCTGTCAATGAGAGAGTGCTTGCAAAACCTTGCTCCTCAAAGTGTGGTCTTGTGAATCAGCAGCCAGGAGTATTTTCTTTTCAAAAGGAAATTTTTTTTTTTACTGTGTGTTTATTTTTGAGAGAGAGAGAGATAGAGAGTGCGCGCAAGTTGGGGAGGGGCAGAGAGAGAGAATCCCAAGCAGGCTGTGCGCTCACAGGGGGGCTTGAACTCACGAACTGTGAGATCACGACCTGGGCTGAAGTTCGATGCTTAACCGACTGAGCCACCCAGGCACCCCATGTTGTATTCTGTTCCTTAGGGAGCAGTGCCTTAGAGAAGTCAGAGGGGACCAATCAGTGCAGAAACCTGTGCTTGGAGAAAGACCATGCACAAGATGAGTGGGCACAGGGTGTTTGCCCGGATTCGCCTGGAGATCATAGTGGGCAGTAAGTCAGCAGCCTGGTACCACCTGGGGGCAAGACTGAACCAGAATGTACCGGTGGAGGTGCAGTGCGGAGACCATGAGGCCGTCAGCCTTCTTGGCGTTATCTGTGTGGTGGCAGAGGCCTTTTCTGGGCTTCCTGGGTGGAGGAGGGTGGATAGCTGTGCACAGCCCTCAGCCTGGGCTTTGCCCTATGGAGCTTAGTGTCTAGGTTAATCCAATAGAAATAAGAATTATGAGGACAGGATCGGGGCTCCTGGGTGGCTCAGTCGGTTAAGCGTCCGACTTCGGCTCAGGTCATGATCTCACGGTCCGTGAGTTCAAGGCCCGTGTCAGGCTCTGTGCCGACAGCTCAGAGCCTGGAGCCTGCTTCGGATTCTGTGTCTCCCTCTCTTTCTGTCCCTTCCCTGCTCTCACTCTGTCTCTCAAAAATAAATAAACATTAAATATTAAAAAAAAAAGAATTCTAAGGACAGGATAAAAAGATCGTGTTGGGATTGTTCAACCTGGAGAAAGGAAGAAAGGTTGATGAGTCCTTTACAAGAGCCTGGAGGTGTAGGAGGGACCCTCACATACTTAGTCTTAACTTCTAAGGAGTATAAGTCCTAAAGAGATAGGGTTTGTTTGCAGGTGTGTATTAAGGAAGAGCTTTTTGGTAGTGAGGGCTGTTGTACCTCTGAATATGAAATGGGGCTGAGAATCCCAGAAAGGACCTGTATTTTGTTAAAGTTGGTATTTTATCCCTTCTCCTGCACTTCTACTGCCCGGCCTGGAGATTCAGCGTATGATCTTCCTCTGTAACAGAGCAACGTAAGTACGTAGAAGAGAACGTTCTCTTAGAAGAGTAACTTGCAAGAGTGGAAAGACCACTGGAACCGGGACTGGAGGAACCCGTTAAGTTTTGTCACTTACTAGCTGTATGACCTTGGGCTGGTCGAGAACTTCTCTGAGTCTTAGTTTTTGTGATCTCTTAAATGGAAATAATTCTTCATTCACTCACTGACTCATTGCTGTCATTCTTTTTTATTCATTTATGGGATCCATTCATTTACTTCGCTCTGTGGTATATAATGATACTTACTAATTCGAGAAATCTTTACCAAGTACCTGTGATGTTTCGGGTATGCCGAGGGAGGCTAACCCACAGAATTTTTAAAGTTGAGTGAGAATTTATATCGAAGAATATCATATACTGAAAAATGCTACCCTAATATGACTTATCATCACGTGTGCTTCTAAGGAGGTAACACATAGGGGATTATCCATTTTTGGGATGTTGGAGCTGGAGGGGGTTGAGTTCCCTTTTTGAGAAGCCATTAGTTTATTACATGTGACATGGGAACCTAACGGGGAGTCTCAGTGTCCATTGTGGGTCAGGAGAATGGAAGTGAGAAAGAACTACTTTCTCTTTTTACCCACTCAAATTGTCTGCGAACTTCTCAACCTGCTGCATTTCTGAAGCCATTTTTATGGTGGCCCCTTACTGTGGTGCTTGGTAGTTGGGAGCACACATGTGTAAACATGAGTGTTCGTAATAGGGTTTCTTCCACGGTGGCCCAGATATTGGCACAGGCTCTATCTGTGCTCTTCTAACCTTGACATCTAATAAATATTAACACCCTGTATATACTCTCCGTTCCTTTGAATTTTTTTTTTTTCAACGTTTATTTATTTTTGGGACAGAGAGAGACAGAGCATGAACGGGGGAGGGGCAGAGAGAGAGGGAGACACAGAATCAGAAACAGGCTCCAGGCTCTGAGCCATCAGCCCAGAGCCTGACACGGGGCTTGAACTCCCGGACCGCGAGATCGTGACCTGGCTGAAGTCGGACGCTTAACCGACTGCGCCACCCAGGCGCCCCTACTCTCCGTTCCTTTGTACCTGTCTTGTGTAGTTCATTGTTTCCATGAGTTATTGTTTGCAAATATTTGTATGCTTTCATCGTGTGTAAAGGGCCTGTCTCTGTATATCTCATGCTTAGCACAGTCCTTGCCTCCTGTCAGATCCTTAAACCGTGTTTGCTGTTGCATCACTGGGCCTGGTGGCAATACCCTTTATGGGATTAGTCCAGTCCTTCCTGTTGTCGTTGGGATGCACCTGTCATTTTTCTTCAGCGCTTACCCCAGTGCTCACTAAGTATTCTTAATATTGGATTCATCAGCCAGCCTTGTTTTGAATCCTCTGATTATGTTAATTCCACGTTGCATAGGTAGCAAGTCTAGGTGCAAAATACCTGCCGGCTTCTCTTCTGCCATCTATTACTCTGGTGGCTTTGGGATTTCTGGCTTTGGTGGCAAGCAGCCTGGATCACAATTCCACGCTGCTGCTTACTATCTCGGTGGCTTTGGCAAGTGACTAATCACGTAAGCCCCCCCCCCTCCCCCCATGCCTTATCTGTAAAGTGATTTTAATCATTGCATTTGCCACGCAGGGCTGTGGTAAGAGCTACCTGAGATCTTTCACGGGACGGTGGTGCAGGATCTGGCACCTCGTAAGCACACGGCGAACGACAGTTCTTCTTCTGTTTTATTACTGTGGTTACTGGGTAGCCAGAGACCCGGAAGCAGGAGAGAAGAAAATACCGCTGGCACGGGCACGGCTCCTGTAGCTGTATGTAGCATTAGCAAGCGTAGGCCAACTGGGCCAGGGATCTGGTGCCTATGCATTTAACCTCCCTGCATATTTAATCACTCAGCGCTTTCTTTCTCATCTCTGGGGCTACTCTGCGGAGGCCCCGGAGGGTTTTTTTTTTTCTTCTTCTTTTTTTCTTTCATCTTCCTCGGTGCTGTAGGAACAGAACTTCCCAGCAGAGGATTGAAGGATTAGATTACCTTTTGGGGACATTTCGACAGATGGCAAAACAAGTTCCCAGTCCCTCCCCTCCCCTCCCCAGACAACCACATTCTATCTGCCGCTGGATGTAATTTGTTAAACACTTAACCCGGCCGTGGGGAGGAGGTCAGCCTCGTCGCCATCCGTGGGTCTCCCCCTGCAGGGGGGTCGTGTCTTGGCCGCAGAAAGGAGCCTGTGTAGCAGGCATTGCCCTGCCGTCCGCCCCCCCACGTGACTGGACGGAGAGGTGCCCCGCTTCTCCTGTGTGTGTCATCCCTTGGCTTCTGTCGTTTCGTGACACCGGGGGCCTCTCACCCACACTTGGGATCCAGGGCGGGATGTTCCCAGGTGGGGTCTTTTCTGCGGCGTTTCTCACCAGCTCTGTCTTCTTTGCCCTCTCCTCCTCCCTAATCCAGGTGTACGTGTCTTATGACTATGGAAAATCATTCAAGAAAATTTCCGAGAAGTTGAACTTCGGCGTGGGAAACAGCAGCGAAGCCGTGATCGCGCAGTTCTACCACAGCCCCGCGGACAACAAGCGTGTAAGGAAGCGCTGTCCCACCCGTTGTGACTTCCTGGGGCTTGACTCCATCCGGGACGACTGCTCTGCTAAAGGGGGGCTGGCAGAAGGACTTCCTTGTCATCTGTTTGCACCTTGGCAGTGACTGTTTTCCTGCCAACCTTGGGAGAACACGGTTGTCAGGGTGGAACTGTGCATAATCAGGCGGGCCAGGTGCCTGCCAGGCGGGATTTCTAGACAAACCTGTCGGGCTAATGCGCAGAAAATCTGCCAGCTAATGAGCTGCCCTACTCACAGGTGGCAAACGCGTTACCCATGCGCGCCCCTCCCTCCCCCCAAACCTGCACCAGTGGAGGAAAGAAAACCAAGGCTGCAGACCTGCTGTGCCTCCCGATTTGTTTTCCCAGCTGGCTGGCCTGGGGCTTTGTTTCTGCAGCAGAACCCCAGGCAATTAGATTTGGAGGGAGCATTGATTTGAGATTGTCCCGGGTCCCAGAGAGGCGGCTGCAGAGGTGGGGAAGACAGGAATCAGGCAGCCTGCAAGGTTAGGGAGCTTTAGCTCAGAGACTTGTATTTGATTGCTTTCTTCCCCACCCTGGTGAGTCCTAGCTCACTTCCAGAGTTAAGACCACTGCTTCTAAGGATGCTCAGAAACCTCTGAGGTAAGCATAGCTGCTGCTTTTTTTTTTTTTAATTTTTTTGAATGTTTTATTTATTTTTGAGACAGAGAGAGACAGAGCATAAACAGGGGAGGGGCAGAGAGAGAGGGAGACACAGAATCCGAAGCGGGCTCCAGGCTCTGAGCTGTCAGCACAGAGCCCGATGCGGGGCTCGAACCCGCGGACCGTGAGATCATGACCTGAGCCGAACTTTTTTGTGCATCCAGAAAGGAACAAGATCCACAGACATCTCGGCCAGGTTAAACCTCCTCCCTGCCCACCCCCTAGCCCTGGCTTCTCCCATTGCCTGTATTCAAAATATTTAGCCACTGGTATGGCACTGACCAATCAGAACAGACCCAGTCTGGAGAGAGCTGAGTCCTGAAGGCCATGCTGCTGGGCCAGGCATTAACCTTTTAGTTGCTGGATTGTGGACAGGTCCTGGGGAAGGGTCCAGGCCACTGGTCCTTAGGAGGGACCACTCCTGGGTTTCAAGGAAGCAGCTGTTTACTAATGGGTATAGCAACAATGAAAAAAAAATTTTTTTTAATGTTTATTTATTTTTTAGAGGGGGTGGGGAGGCGCAGAGAAAGAGGGAGCCAGAGTCTGAAGTAGGCTCTGAGCTTTCTGACGCGGGGTTCGAACTCATGAACCACGAGATCATGACCTGAGCCAAAGTCAGACGCTTAACCTGCGGGGCTACTCAGGCGCCCCTAAAAACATTTAAAAAAAATTTTTTTTTTTTTTTAACGTTTATTTATTTTTGAGACAGAGACAGAGCATGAACGGGGGAGGGTCAGAGAGAGGGAGACACAGAATCTGAAACAGGCTCCAGGCTCTGAGCGGTCAGCACAGAGCCCGACGCGGGGCTCGAACTCACAGACCGCGAGATCATGACCTGAGCCGAAGTTGGACGCTCAACCGACTGAGCCACCCAGGCACCCCTATTTTTTTTTTTTAAACTAAAATAATTATTACTGGTACGTCGTGGTTCCTATCGGTCCTGCCTGATCTTGAAGAAAAGCAGCAGTTAGGAACAAACTCACCTCTTCCCTAACTCCCTCTGCGATGAGAAACAAGGAAGGGGTGCTGGAGGGAATTGGCTCTGTAGACAAGATTGCCGGCCCTTTGCACCACACTCCCCACTGCACTTGGCCAGGCTTGACTTCCGTGAGGTGAGGAACCCTGCCCCAGGGTCCAGCTTGCTGGCTGTGCCACATCTCCCACGGAGAGATCCGTATGCCCCCCCTTTGCCTCTGGGAATCAAATAACTCTCAGATTACTCACTTTGTCAGGCTGTGCCTGTTACCGTGACTTTTTACACATCGCCCCAGAGCTAACTCTCACCGCAGTTGTGGCCTTGGAACCACCCTGTTGTCCCTCTGGAATCTTCCTTTTCAGCTCTCTCTGCCCCCTCCTCACCTCCCACTGCAAGGGCACAGAGGTCTGCAAGCAGGTTCTGACTTCCTTCCTGCTTGTCATGGGTTGTGGCGAGCGGCTGCCAGGCCCGCATGCACGTCTCAGTAGTCAGAAGACAGGAAGGATGATGTTCTGGGCTCGCGAAGGTGGTTTGGTGCAGGGGGAAGAGGGGCTTTTGAAGCAACAGGTCTGAAGAAGGAGCAGGGCAGGGGCCAGGGCGCTGGGGCGAGTGGGAAGAGAACTCCAGGGGTGGTTGTCAGGGAGTTTGAGGTGCTGGGGGGACGGGGCATGCCCGTGGCCTGGGTGCCCCCTCCCTGGAAGGTGGTACATCTTGGGCTTCTCGTGGGAGAGAGGGACGTGCTTTGCAGTCGGTGGGGAAACAGAAGAGGAACCGCCTTCTTGGAGAACCTGGTGACAGGTGGAGGCCGAGGCTGGAGCAGACAGAGTGGGTTGGAGACACAGCGTTCTCTGCTGAGTTTCTAGTTCCCCAAAGAAGGTGGTCACCCCTCCCCAGACTTCTCAGGAAGGAAACCGTGACTCTCGTTGTGCCCGTTACTTCTGTTACTTTTGCCTTTGTCCCTTGGAAGGCAGGTTGCCCCACCAGACCCACCACTTCCTGAGAAAAATCACACAGGCTGGGTGCCTTACTGTTAAGTCCTGGGTGCGGGGCCCAGGCACGTCCCCTGTGTGAAGATGTTAGGGGGGCTGTCAAGGAGTCTGGTTTGGAATGGCTGAAATGACCATCAGCAGCTGCCTGGAAAGGTGAGGATGTCACACAAGGGCCACGTGGAAGCCCGAGGGGCTGTGTACCTGTGCAAGGGGAAAGGAGGTGCTGGGTAGGCGAGCAGCTGCGGTCCAGTGGTTTTGCTTCACGATGGAGATGGAATGGCTCGGGGGGTCATGTGAGTGTCTGGGTCTATTTTCGTACCTGCCAACAGCCCCACTTCCTTCTTCTCAGCCTTGTGTGGTGCCTCCCTGAAGCAGTGCACAGCCCTGGCCACCCGCCAGTGCTGCTGGCCTCACAGTGCCCCTGAGGTCAGCCACGCAGTGTCTGCATACGCCTGGGGCTCCTTACGAAAGGCCCCCGAGTGTGCAGCCAGGCTTCCCGGCCTCGAGAGCTGGTCCTCTCTCTTTCCCTTCCGGAGTTATGTTCCTTCATTGCCTCCTGTGTGCCCTTTGTCCTGTCTTTGTGCTCTTGGTTCCTCCCCTCAGAACTGGAGAGAATCACTTGTGCTAACATGGAGGTGAATTCTGTAGCTTTTTTTTTTTTTTTTTTTTTTAAGTTTAAAGTGAGAGAGTGAGAGAGAGCAGAGGAGGCGCAGAGAGAGACGGAGAGAGAGAATCCCAAGCAGACTCCGCACTGTCTGCAAGGAGCCTGATGCAGGCCTTGAACTCGCAAACCATCAGATTGTGACCCGGGCCAAAATCAAGAGTCAGGTGCTTATCCGACGGAGTCACCCAGGCGCCCCTTCTGTAGTTTATGTTTCTAGACTCTTTGTATTTTATTTATTTATTTTTTTTTTAATTTTTTTTTCAACGTTTATTTATTTTTGGGACAGAGAGAGACAGAGCATGAACGGGGGAGGGGCAGAGAGAGAAGGAGACACAGAAACGGAAACAGGCTCCAGGCTCTGAGCCATCAGCCCAGAGCCTGACGCGGGGCTCGAACTCCCGGACCGCGAGATCGTGACCTGGCTGAAGTCGGACGCTTAACCGACTGCGCCACCCAGGCGCCCCTAGACTCTTTGTATTTTAAAGAGGAAACATAGGTGTTTTTTTTTTTAATTTTTTTTTTTTAACGTTTATTTATTTTTGAGACAGAGAGAGACAGAGCATGAGCGGGGGAGGGTCAGAGGGAGGGAGACACAGAATCCGAAACAGGCTCGAGGCTCTGAGCTGTCAGCACAGAGCCCGCACAGAGCCCGACGCGGGGCTCGAACTCACGGACCGCGAGATCATGACCTGAGCCGAAGTCGGCCACTTACCCGACTGAACCACCCAGGAGCCCCCATAGGTGTTTGTTTTAATACATTTTTCAAAAAGAGTTTATTCTGAGAGAGAGAGAGAGAGAGAGAATGAATCCCAAGCAGGCTCTGCGCGTGTCAGCGTGGAGTCCGACACGGGGCTCGAACTCACGAACCGTGAGATCACAACCTGAGCCCAAACCAAGATCTGGATGCTTCACTGCCTGAATCACCCAGGCACTCCACGAAGAAACATAGTTGTAAGCCAAGAGCTGAATATTCAGTGACTGCCGACAGGGTGGGGAAGGTGGGGATGCGTGAGGACGCTCCTGAAATCACATCGCCCAGGAAGCACTTGGTAGGTCAGGTCGGCTCTTCCGGCAGATCTGTGGGGCTGGCCTCGGGCAGACTTGACAGCCAGGCAGGCTGGGGACCAAAGGCAGAGTAGGATGTGCTGTACTTCCTGTCACGTGCACACGCAGCACGGTTATGTAACCACGTGAAGCCACACGTGCCCGGGTGCTGGCTGGAACCCACGGGTGTGTGTGGGGCTGGGGATTCAGCGAGGTTGGATCAGGGAAGTAAAGGCCTCACGGGGTACTTGGGGTTGGAAATGGAGCTTCAAGGACAGGCATGATTCCAGTAGCTACGTGGAGCTGGCGGGAGTCGAAGAGGGGAAACACGCCACGGGCCGAGACTTCAGGGGGCCGGCGTGTGTGGTTCCTGTGCAGGCGGTGGGGAGATTCACTTCTCAGGGGTGGAGCGTTTGCACCATGGTGCTTTGGGGTATCGGGCAGGTGCTCATCTGAAGATGGTCGTGTTGGCCTTTGGCCTTGAGGACAGTAGGGAGCCATAGCAGGGTCTGAGTAAGGGGGCTTGCTGTAAATAGTGTCTTATAGGGAAATGTGTGTCCTGGCAATATGCGGGATGCATTAGAAGGGGAAAGATTAGAGAGGGGCCGGGAAGGGAACCATCGTGGTAATACAGGCATGAAGTTGCCCAGTTGCTCAGCCAGACCTCGAATCACCTGCTGAGCGTTTCGCACCCTGCCAAGCCCTAGAAGGCATGAGAAGGACCAAAACCCAGTGCCCGGCACCGGTTTGCTCGTGGGCTCCACCAGTAGGAAGTGGGCCACGCTTGGCAGCACCGGGGATAAAAAAAAAAGGAGAGCGGAGAGTGTAAAAAGGAAAACGTGGCCGGCTGGGTGGCTGATTGGGAGTGGGGCCCGAGGGAAGGCAGTGGAGTGCCACCCGTAATGGTGAGAACGCGGGCCGGGGGACGGGGTCGCACGCACAGAGCTGGGGACGTGGCCGGAAGGTGTGGGAGGGCTCGGTTTTGGACCCGGCGAAATACCTCGGCGCGTTAGAGGGGAGATGCCGAGGAGGGCAGCAGTCAGGGTGAGACCGTAGATTAAAGGTCACCACACGCCTGATCGTCCCAGAGGAGGGGAGTCGAGGACGGGGTGGTCAGGTGTGGGGCGTGCAGGCGTGGCATGATTCAGCGTTGCCACGGGGCGGGGGAAGGGAGCTGCCCGCAAAAGCTTGAGGAGCGGAGTAAGAGAGGAGGCGCAGGAATGAGCCCTGGGGAACAGTGTGCGACCTCGGCATGAAATTCAGGAAATGCTGCCTCTGTTGGAGCAGGAGAGGGAAGGCTTGGTGGCTGGACTGTTCAGGGACGGGCTCTGAACCAGCCAGACACCGAGGTAGATGCTGCCTCCTGGGTCACCTTGGCCAGTGAACTTCTCTGCGCTTCAGTGTCCTCGTCAGTAAAGGAGATGACACCAATAGCTAAAGCCCTGACTTGCCGTGAGTACCAGAAGGATGGAATTTGGTAAGGCAGGCACACGTTTGCAACTCAGTGCCTGGCGCACGCTGAGCGCTCCTGACGCCTTTTGTTGGATTGTTTGTTTAGAGTAAACCCCGTGCCCCACGTGGGGCTCGAACTCACGGCCCTGAGATCAAGAGTTGCGTGCTCCACCACCTGCACCAGCCAGGCATCCCTGTTCTTGCCGCATTTAGCTGTTATCAGGAACGATAATAAGCTAATTTTTAGATAATGATCTAATAAGCTTAGATAATAAGCTAATTTTAGATAATAATCTAAATTTTTAGATTTTTTAAATGTGACACCTGTTGAAGCCATGGAGTAGATTTCTAGAGGAGTCTTTTTATTTATTTTTATATTATATTTTAGTTTTTGAAAGTTTATGTTTGAGAGAGAGCTAGCATGAACAGGGGAGGGGCAGAGAGAGAGAGAGAGAGAGAGGGAGGGAGGGAGGGAGAGGGAGAATCCCAAGCAGGCTCAGTGCTATCAGCGCAGAGCCCGATGCAGGGCTCCAACTCGCGAAACCACGAGATCATGACCTGAGCCAAAACCAGGAGTCGGATGCTTAACCAACCAAGCCACCCAGGTGCCCCAGAAATCTTTTTAAACCGAGAACACTCCCTACCTTAGGAACCAAGATGGTTTCGGAGCAGGAAGATGGGCTCTGTTACTTCTAGAGAACGCCTTCGTGCCAGAAATCATGATGGTCCTCTTAGGATCATGACTGTTTTCACAACATTGCATTTGCTTATGGTAGTTTTTGGTTTCAAAACGTTTACTAGCCTCTCTGGTTAGATTTAATTAGGCTCCTGCAGACTTTGGAGTTTTGCATTAGATGCTGTGGAGGAAACAAAAACACATAGAGCGTGTTCTTGGGAATTGGGGAGGGAAAAGCCAAAGGGAAAGGAGCAGGAGCAGCGTGCAAGCGAATGCAGAGCATTAGGACGTGCCTGAGCTGTTAGCACCAAAAGGATTCTGAACAGAAGATTGATCTGGGTCAGATGCAGCCAATTAGGGGGCGTGTGCTTGAACGGATTCCTTTGGGTTGTTGATTTCGGGGACTGGCTGGCACCCGAGGAGCTGGGTCCCTCTTGCTCCGGTTCACGGTGACCCTCTGAGCCGCCCTTGCCCTTGTGGGAGCAGGGAGGCTTTCCTTCAGATCTCTCCTGTGCGTTCAAGGCCTGCCACCGTCTGTGCTTTGTGATCCGTTCCCTCAGGCCCTCAAGTCCGTGCTGGACTTTTTTTTCCGCCCGCCCTTGTACCCAAGCGCAAACTGCCTCAGACTCGGGATGTTCTTTCCCTGTGGAAGTCTTGCCCGCCTTTTACAAGGGCCGGCTCTTCCCTGGAGTCCTTTCTGGTCTCCCAAACTGGAACTAATCTGTGCTCTGCGCTCCTCGTAGGACTCTGTCCATGGTGTCTCACTGAATCGCATTTTCCCTCGAGTTGTAGTTATCCACGGTCGTGTCTTTCTTTCTGCCACTTTGGACCCTAAGGATTCTGTGTTTGCACCGTGGCATCGTACCATCTGGTCCGTGGTGAACATGAAACGCACATTTGTCAGGTTGAATTGCCTCCGTCCCTTCCCCTCGAGAACTCTTTATTTATTTATTTATTTTGAGAGAGAGAGAGGAGTGTGAGTGAGTGCAAGTGGGGAAGGGGCAGAGAGAGAAAGAGAGAGAGAGAATCCCAAGCAGGCTCCGCACCGCCAGTGCAGAGCCCGATGCGGGGCTCGAACTCATGAACCGTGAGATCGCGACCTGAGCCGAAGTCGGACCCTCGACCGGCTGAGCCGCCCAGGTGCCCCTCCCCTCGAGAACTCTTTGGGTTGGCCGTCACTCTACAGTCCGGCTTGTGCAGGGGCCAAATAGGGTGCTGCCCCTGCTCCCCCAGGCTGTTTCCTGCCGTGCCCCACAGTGAGTCTGCCGGCCCCACTGGCTGCACGGTCCTCCGAGCTGCCCTGTCACCTGGCCTCGTGTCAAGGAGAAGCTCATCTTCCCAGATGGGTGTGACTTTAGGGATTTTCCTGGGAAGACATGCCCCGTAGCTGCTCAGAGGACGGAGGGGTAGTAGAAACAGTCCTGTCTGTGTGCAGCAGGTCTGAAGAGCAGGACTTCTGTGTCCCCGCTGCCGGTAGCCACCCTCCGATTGTGACCGAGTGACCTGCCAGAGAGGGAGAATGGCCAAGTCAGCTGAGAGAAAAGAAAGGAAGGCTTGACTCGCGCCGTTACCTGGTTAAAGGAGAGCAGTCTTTGGCTCTGTCCCAGCCCGTGCTGCACCCCTTCCTTCCCTGAGCCTTGCTTGGCAAGCACCGGCATCTCCTGGCCCGGGGATGGCGAGGAAGCCGCACGGAGGCCCCACGGGCCCCCAGCACCGCACGCGCTGTGAGAAGCGGGGCTGTGGGTGGCCCTGGCCAGGTCTGCTCTGAACTTGCCTTTTTTTTTTTTTTTTTTTTTCTTCTTCTTGCAGTACATCTTTGCAGATGCTTATGCCCAGTACCTCTGGATCACGTTTGACTTCTGCAACACCCTCCAAGGCTTTTCCATCCCATTCCGGGCGGCGGACCTCCTGCTGCATAGCAAGGCCTCCAACCTTCTCTTGGGCTTTGACAGGTCTCACCCCAACAAGCAGGTAAGGGAGCTTCTGGAACATAGTCAGGTGGGGCTTCTCGAGTTTTCTACTCTGCCCGTGTGGATCGTGTGGCCTCTGAGTGACCTCCCCCGGCCCCTCCCTCCCTCCTCCCCCAAGCTTAGCCTTTGTAGCTATTATTTCACTTCCCATGGCTAAGGAAAACTAGATCTCCCTGGCACTTTCAGAATGCATCCCGGCCAGGGGGTGACGCCAAGCACTTGGCAGGCCCTGTTAAACATCGTGCCTTTCTTGGTGTAGATGCACCTTTGTGGGTTTTGGGGGTAAATCGAAGCTCTAGAAATTAACCAGAGAGAGCCAGCTAAAGAAGGGTGGAGTCTGAGCTCTGCTGGGACCCCTTAGTGAATTTGTTCTACCTTTCCCATCTTCTGTAAACACACTGATTTTGTACCATTTAATTGAAATGACCATTAAATTTAAAATTTTTCCTCTTCGTGCTTGTGCGTGCACATGCAAATATAAATGTGTGTGTTTTTTCCTCCTTGAACCTGGATTTGAAGGAAAGCAAGATGGGGAGAGAGCCCCTGTAGGATTTATATCTCAAGGTTGAAACTTGCCAAATCGACAGCATTGGTCTGGTCTAATCCTGTGAAGCCTGTAGACCCTGTGGGTTTAGATTAATGATGACTTTTGAATGGCTTTGCTCAGAGGAACCTTGGAACCTTTCTCTTTCTTTGCTGGTTGTTTAACGAAAACATGATCTGTTTACACTTACTTGCCTTAGGGAGTAACCTAAGGAAGGCTGGGTCAGTTTGCCAGTATAGGTGGATTATTGTTTTTTTTGTGGTCCCCTGCTGCTGCTGCTGCTGCTGCTGCGTTTTCTTCTTCTTTTTTAAAGTTTATTTATTTATTTTGAGAAAGAGAGAGAGAATCCCAAGCAGGTTCTGCTCTGCTGCCACGATCTGTGAGATCGTGACCAGAGCTGAGATCAAGAGTCGGATGCATATCCGATGGAGCCACCCAGGCGCCCCTGCTTCATAATACATGGTCACTAGGGCCAGAGGGGCTCAGGTTCGGTGTTTGGAAGTTCACGGGCTTTGGCAAAGATCAAGATCGGCAAGTTAATTACTCATGGCCGTATCCTTTGTATTCAAGGTGTTTCCCTTTGGTGCTCTTTGCCTCTGTGCCTAGCCAGTGTTCTCTCTGTTCTCCTTTAGTCACCATGACCCCTTATGGTTTTCTTTGTTTGTTTCTATGAATATAACTTGTTGTCAGATTGGCTTACAGACAACACCCAGCGCTCATCCTAACAAGTGCCCTCCTCACTGCCCATCACCCACTTTCCCCTCTCCGCCCCCCATTAACCCTCAGTTTGTTCTCTGTATTTAAGAGTCTTGTGGTTTTCCTCCCCCTCTCTCTCTTTGTAACTACTTTTTTCCCCCTTCCCTTCCCCTATGGTCTTCTGTTAAGTTTCTCAAGATCCGCATATGAGTGAAAACCTATGATATCTGTCCTCTGCCTGACTTATTTTACTCAGCATAATACCTTCCAGTTCCATCCATGTTGCTGCAAATGGCATGATTTCATTCTGTCTCACTGCCAAGTAGTATTCCATCATATATATAAGCCACAACTTCTTTATCCATTCATCGCTTGATGGACATTTAGGCTCTTTCCATCATTTGGCTATTGTTGAAAGTGCTGCTACAAACATTGGGGTACAAGTGCCCCTATGCATCAGCACTCCCGTATCCCTTGGGTAAATTCCTAGCAGGGCTATTGCTGGGTCATAGGGTAGATCTATTTTTAGTTTTTTGAGGAACCTCCACACTGTTTTCCAGTTTGCATTCCCACCAACAGTGCAAGAGGGTTCCCGTTTCTCCACATCCTCTCCAGCATCTATAGTCTCCTGATTTGTTCATTTTAGCCCTTACCGGTTTTTAAGGACACTGTTTCCTAAGCGGGAAGAATGGAGTGTAATCCTTTTGTTTTTACTCTACCCGAGGGCTAGTCTTGAGTAAACTGTAATTTCTGATGCTCTGTAAATGGAAGATAAGCCCCAGTCATTTTTTTCTTGTAGTTCTTGAGGTCTTAGTAACTATGGGGAGGAACTTCCCTCCCTGCCCTTGTTTGTATTTGGAGTAATCGAGCTGGCCCTGGTGATCTCTGTCCCTGTCTTCACAGCCAAAGTGTTACTTAAGGTGGGGTTTGAGGGCCAGGCCATTCGGGTGGTGGGGGCTGCTTAGATCCTGATTCCTTCTTGTCCTTTTGGTCTTTACAGCTGTGGAAGTCGGATGATTTTGGCCAGACCTGGACCCTGATTCAGGAACACGTGAAATCCTTTTCTTGGTAAGTCGTCCATCGAAGGAGTTAGAATTACATAATCACCTTTTTTGACACACCTACCCTCACCTGAAATGCAAAGCCTGTGGTTCAGAAAATGCACGCTCCAGACCTGGGAATTAGAGGTACCAGTATAATACACCCAGTGTGGGAGGTGGTGGGGGATGAGAAAGGAAGGCTATTTGTGAGAAAAGTGGCAGAGCTTTTGCGTTTTTCAAGCCATCAGGGGACCCAGGGAATCTCCAAGCACTTGCATGGATTAGAATTTCTAACGACCTTCACTCTTCGAGCATGGTAACAGAAGTGTGGATTTTTCTGTATAGAAGCTTCATTCACTTGTTCATTCATAACTTTTTTTTTTTTTGGCGTCTGCTGAATATAAAACATGCTAGATGCTTTAGGGTAGACGTTGAATAATTTATGGCCAGAGTTACTAAGGAGACCGCAGCTTAGGAGGTAAGAAAAGACATTTCGTGCACAGAAGTCATGGACGTAGCAGGAGAAGCCAGAGGAGGGACACAGTTCTTTCCAGATGGGAAGGCCACAGCTCCGTAGAAAAGCTTGCTGTTGAGTGAGGATGTGTGCGGCAGGCTGGAGGTCGCCGGAGGGCGTGGAGGTGTGCGGGCTGGGATTCCAGGCAGGAACAGAATGGCCCGAGGCAGAGATGAGACACTGTGGTCTCGGGTGGAGAGCACAGAGTCTGACTTTTGGACCGTATGTTGGGGGTGAAGTTTGGGGGAAGGGATGTGGGTATCCGAATCTGCAGTGCTTGGTAAAGGAACCTGGACTGAATTCTGAAAGCGTCGCGGAGCCGTTGTAGGGTTTTGGGAAGGGAGAGTGAAGTCAACAGAGCCGCCCTTCAAGAAGTACAATTGTTTCTAGTCCTGCTTGTCCCTGATCTTTCACAGTTGCAGGATGCGGGACGCAGCCATGAATACATGGATTTGTCCCCGTGTGGGCGAATGTGCAGAAGAGATTCCCAGAGAAGGATGTGCTGGGTCAGTGGGTCACTCCACCGGTTCAAAGTTGATTCTTCCCAGATAGATACTTGACCTTCACTGTCCCCAGTCAGCTGCTCCTGTAATCTTCCCCATTTCACTTTCTAGTTGTACAGGGCAAGAACTTTGAGTCGTCACTGATTTCATGTGTGTTTCACGTGTCACATCCCACCTACCAGGAAATCCTGTCGTCTCTTCCTTCGGTTTATATCCAGGATCTACTATGTGGCTGCTACTTTACTCCAAGCCACCATTGTCACTCATCAGTTGTCCACCTGGTCTTTCTGTTGCCACTCCTGTCCTTCTGCAGTTAATTCTCAGTACATGGCCTGGTTGATCTTCCTAAAAACAGGTCTGATCTTGTTCCTCTCTCTGCGTTGAACCTTTTAATATGCACCAACGTTTCTCTCAGGTTAATACCAAGTACGTTCCTACCACGGGGCCTTTGCACTTACTTTCCTCCCTGCCTAGACAGCTCTTATTCAAGATATACGTATTGCTTACTCCCTTACTTCATTCAAGTCTGTTCACATAACACTTTCTAAATGAGGCCTATCTTAAGGATCCTACTAAAACTGCACCTCCTCTCCTGTCATTGTCTGTACCCTGCTCTATTCTTTTCTTGCGTAGCATTTACCAAGATTTTTAGGCTTATCATTTGTCTTTCTCTCAATAGAAAAAAAGCTCCACAAGGGCAGAGGCTTTGGTCAATTTTGTGGACTGCTATATCCCCAGTGAATAAAGCATTGAGATTGTGATTTTGGTAGAGATTGCCAGATCTTCTATAGAGAGTACCACATTTTGCTCTCATCTCAACCACATAGAATGGTGCCTCTCTCCACAGCCAGTATGTTAGGTAAGACATGCTTACCCTTAGTTTGCATTTTATTGTGAATGAGTTTGAACATCTTTTAACCTGGTCAAGAGTCATTTTTCTTTCTTTTTTTTTATGATGGCGTGTCTGTTCACGCCCTTTGCTCTTTTTCTATTGATCGGTTAGTCTTTTTATTGATTTCCAGGTGCTCTTTATATATTTAAGGTTAGTCTTGTGAAATGACATATCACACATGTATGTTCATTTGTATTTATAATTCTTGGTTTATCATTTGTCTTTTGACCTCTCCATGTAGTGTTAGTTATCACTAAACACAAAGTGGCACATACTGTTTGTGTTTCCGTTAGCTCTTTATTTGAAGAGGAATGTCTTCGAGTTGGTATTGCTTCCTTGGCGAAGGAGGTCAGTCAAGACGGAAGGAGGGGTCTCCCAGCTGAGTATCTTCAGGCGCCCCTGGACTTCCTTTTCAAAGAGGGCAGCTGTTTCTGATCCTTTCGTTATTTTCCTTGGGCAGCGGTTGTGGCGTCTCAGTGAACTTGTAACCACAATCTTATCCAAGTATAACCTCTACCCCAGGAATACCACTAGAGCTTTCTTTTGCTTTCTTTGAGTTTTATTTTTATTTATTTATTTAGGTTTACTTACTTATTTCAAGAGGGAGAGAGAGCGAGCGAGCAGGGCAGAGATAGAGGGAGAGAGAAAAAAATCTCAAGAGGCTCCACACTGTCAGCATGGTGCCCGATGTGGGGCTCGAACTCACAAACTGTGAGATCATGACCTGAGCCAAAGTTGAGAGTCGGACACTTAACTCACTGAGCCACCCAGGCGCCCCTGCTTTGCTTGAGTTTTACAGGGACGCATTGCCCTTTGATCTGTTTAGGTAACCGTATATCAAGAGGGCAAACCAGCAGGATGACCAAATAAAGGAACATCACGCTTGGGAATTTGTATGTTGTACCTTTTGCCTCCGTGCAGATACACAGATATCTTAGGGGAAAGGACCGGCTTATCTTATTTTAGATAATTACACGTCTGGTGTCAGGGAATTTCAGCCTATTTGGAGGATTTCCCCCTAGGATTTCCCGTAATATGTGAGAGCGTAATCTGACCTGTCTGCGAATAATGGCACATACATTTGTTCAGTAACGCGTGGCAGCCTGGGAGCGGCAAGAGTCAGGAAGACCAATGATCTGTGTAATCCAGAGCTGGAGACGGGCAAGGCAGGACAGTGGGAGGGCTACGGGGGAGGGACTCAGAGGTTCCCGGTAGAGCATCACTAACGGGTGTTCCGTGAGGCCGGGTGAGGCCAGGTGACCGTGCTCACAGATGGGAGCAAGCCTCTGCATTTTCATTCCAGTGAGGGCAAAGAGAACCGGAAGTAGTGGAAGGCAAAGGAGCGGAAGCTTGTCGGTGGCCTGGCTTTCGGAAACGGGAGGTCCAAGTATGGATTGTGAAAGAGAATTGGGAGAAGAGTCCCGGCTCTTCCTATCTCTAGATACTGCCTGCTGTTTTTGTTTAGGAAAGAATAACAGAGGTGAGCTCTGTCTCAAAATAATCTGAGTCAAGGTCCCTTCCTCTCTGCCTTTTTAAAAATATCTAGCAGCTTTGTTTTAATTTGCATATCCTCTAGGGTAGAGGAAGTACTTTAATCAGTACTTCTAATTGTGGAAAAGCAGAGAACATGCCACAGCACCCCCACACATATGCACCCGGAGCAGAGCGTCTGATGAGCCCACATTGGGACCAAGGCTGCTGGCTTCTCCAGTGCCCTGCTGAGACTCTGGATTGTGGGGCCAAAGTCAAGTCTTCTGTTTTTTTCTCTTGCTTATCTCCTCCTTCCTCCCTTCCTCCTCCCTGCTTGCTTGCTTGCTTGCTTGCTTTCTTTCTCTCTTTTAACATTTATTTATTTTTGAGACAGAGAGAGACAGAGCATGAACGGGGGAGGGGCAGAGAGAGAGGGAGACACAGAATCTGAAACAGGCTCCAGGCTCTGAGCAGTCAGCACAGAGCCCGACGCGGGGCTCGAACCCACGGACAGTGAGATCGTGACCTGAGCCGAAGTCGGACGCTTAACCGACTGAGCCACCCAGGCACCCCTCTTTCTTTCTTTCTTGGAGCACATACTCTTGACAGTTCGTCTCTGAAGGAAGTCTATATCAGAGACTTCATTATCCTGAGAGCCATTGTGAATATGGCCCTGTGCAAAGACAGGTACAGAAGCGAGTCCTGCCTTTCCTTGGCCATCACTGCGTCCTCCCTGTGAAGCTCTCGTCCCGGTTCTTCTAGTTATTTCCCCCACATGTTGAATGGTCTTCCTGGCCTGGGGTCTTGGGAGAGTTAGGAAACCTGGGGCAGATTCATTGTCCTTCCAGCTATTGTTTGGGGCCCTTTTTGGGGCAGGGGGGACCCCGGTTCAGAGATTGTTCTCGAGGGAGTTTGATCTAGTCAGCGTTACAGTTTTTAAATAGCCTTTGTACCGTGGTCCACAGGTTGCATGCAGCAAGGTTCAGGTCAGCTGGGAGCCCTGTAGGACAAAAAAGAAATCTAAGACGTGGCCTTTAAAGCATCTGTCCTTTCTCTAGGAGGCTCAGACACGTTATGGTGAACAATAGATTACAGTGAATAAAAGGCACCACTGTGAGTAAGAAGCACCACGGTGTCAAGTCACGAGAGCGATTCCAAAATCCACCCACCCAAAGCAGCTTTGTACCTTTGTTTGAAAGTCAGATAAAATTCATATGAAAGGCTTGAAATTGAACACTGCGCAGATACATTGCCTGGGTTGGGAGAAGGGTGGAGAGCTTTGGCGGGGAGGGCTTCCTGGAAGAGGTGTCTTGAACTTGACCTCAGAAGATGAATAGGATTTCGAAGTGCAGATCAGAGTGCATGCAGGGAGCATCCCTGCAGAGGGGTGCTCTGTTGACAGAGCACGGGGAGCGGGGGAGCAATGAGCTCTGTGTTTCTGAAGGACCTCGGCGAGATCAGTACGCGTGGGAAAGAGTTTGTGAAGGACCCTCACGGAACGTGACTTTGCACTGGTTGGATGATTCCCGATTGCATGGACGGGTTGACAACAGCACAGGATGGACAGAAACAGAAAGGGCAGGGTCCGTTAGCAAGGCTAGACTCACTGGTTCCTCATGTGGTTTCTTCCAGAGCTGTTCTTCTGAGCACGTACTGTCCTGGGGACACACAGTCTTTCATTCTCTGGGGTTCATAACTTGGGGCCAGAAACCCCCTGACAGCCTCAAGCAGTCCATTGCTTATTGATTCCGAAATAGCCCGCCTTTTACTTTTTCTTGTTTTCATTCTTCTCAAGCATGGCCAAGGCTTGCCTGGAACCAAACCCAGGGCGCCTTAAAGAGAGCAGTGAAAAACTTGACAAAAGAGTATCCTGGGTAGACCCCACCTTCATGCCCTTCAACTCCCGTTGGCTGTCTGCACAGAAGAACCTCCATTTCTCCAATGGGGATGGTAGCAACTGCTCTTTTTCCTCTAGGGGTGTTGATCCCTATGACAAGCCGAACACCATCTACGTCGAGCGGCACGAGCCCTCTGGCTACTCCACGGTGTTCCGAAGTACAGACTTCTTCCAGTCCCGGGAGAACCAGGAAGTGATCCTGGAGGAAGTGAGAGACTTTCAGCTCCGGGACAAGTACATGTTTGCTACCAAGGTGGTGGTAAGTTGAAGGCACTAAGGAATAAAGTCCCTTTGGGTTTCCTTTCTGAGGTTTGGCATGCTGTGATCCAGCAGGTGAGTTTACGCAAGCAGGGACTGGATTGGGACGCCCGCGGGAGCTCGACTGAGGGGCACTGGATGTAGATGAAACTTCCCGTGGGGCTGGGACGGTCCCGGGAGGTTGGAGGAGGTGGAGACGCTTAGACAACCACTCAGGGTGTCTGTGGGGCCTTGGAATTTGTCTCCTGGTGGCAAAGCCTCCTTGTGAAACACGTGCTTCTTTGATGGGGCTCCTGGGTGGCTCAGTCGGTTAAGCATCCGACTTAGGCTCAGGTCATGATCTCGCGGTTCATGACTTCAAGCTCCGCGTCGGGCTCTGTGCTGACAGCTCAGAGCCTGGAGCCTGCTTCGGATTCTGTGTCTCCCACTCTCTGCCCCTCCCACACTCACGTTCTGTCTCTCTCTTTCTCTCTCTCTCCCAAAAATAAAGTTAGAAAATTAAAAAAAAAAAAAAAACCACAAACCTAAACACACGTTTCTTTGACATCCCAATTAAAAGAACACAGAAAGGAGAGGTGGGGCTCAGTGGTGATTTTCTTTCATCTCGCTGCCTGATTCCTTTCACATTAGGGTGATGTCTTTGGGAATTCTGGACACATGTTAATTTCCATGGCTAATAGAATGTGTAGTCACTGGCTAGTGGGAGTTAATGCTCGAAGAAAAGCAGTGATTAAGCTTCCAGCTGTCAGTAAGTAGCTTAACTTCTCAGCCTTTGGGAAAATCGTCCCCTTGATTTGATGTGTTGGATGGAGAGCCAGATGCTGGAAAGGAGGGCTTGCTCAGTTAAACGCAGAGTTGATTATTTAACAGGGCTTGCTTTGCCGCTGTGTCAAATTGTAGGTTGCAACCGTACTGCCCTTGTGTGAAGGAAGAACCTGCCCTGACCCAGAGCAGGCTGGGCTGCTCTTTCTGGAGTGCAGTAAGCTTATTTTCTCAATGGCGGCCATTCCCTCCTTGACCTCAGGCTCTGACCATGGCCGCTGGCAGGCGCTTTCCTTTCCATCACACTTGACCTTAGGGACTAAGATCAGGTGTAATATTTTCCTCCAGGTTCTCACTTACTTGTATGATCGGTAGCTGGCCAGGCAGAAGCAGGCCACCCCACCTTGGGAGGACTCCGGGGTGGAGAGAGGACTTCCCCCGCAAGGAAAGCAGAGAGTAAAGGTTGCGGTGAGAAGATGGGGGGGGGGGGCTAGAGGCAAGAAAGAGTCCCCATTACCTACTTTGCAAAATGGTTTTATTTTTATGTTTTTAAACACTGACTCATTTTTTTTGAGAGACAGAGACAGTGCAAGCACGGGAGGGACAGAGAGAGAGGGAGACACAGAATCCAAGGCAGGCTCCAGGCTCTGAGGTGTCAGCCCAGAGCCCGACGTGGGGCTCGAACTCACAGAGTGTGAGATCATGACCTGAGCCAAAGTCGGATGCTTAACTGACTGAGCCACCCAGGCGCCCCTGCAAAACCACTAAAATTATGGCAGTTTTTCTTCTGTCAAGCTGTTTGCATTGGGTCACTTGTTGGTCCTTCCTTTCCTGCCTTGCCTCTCACTTTCTCTCACACACGCACAGTGGCCACTCGGCAGGCACCCTTGGATTGTCCTGGGCAGAGGTGTGGTGAGGGGAGCTCAGGGTAAGAAACCAGGCCCGAGAACTGATTCCTTGTGACATGTTCTTGGCCCTCCTGAGGTCCCAGATTGTTCCCAGTCTTTCAGGGCTCCTGGATCTTTCCTGTGTGCGTTCCTTGGGCCTGAATTTATTTATATGATTTTAATTTCCTTCTGTTGACCGAGTTGGGGCTGAGGTGGAGCGCTATTTTACGTCCCTCTCACCCCTATTATTTCTGGATCTCACACCCAAGAGCTGAAGTTATATCCCAGCTGGAACCTTCTGTGCCCTCCACGCGGACCTAACGACTATGTCTGTTCTCTCTCGACATAGCTGCTTTGCAGAGTGCTGGCAGCAAGTTTATTGTTAGTCCTGGCCAGTGGTCAGATGAGAGGCTGTGTCTGTTTTGTTCATCACTGATGTAGTACCCAGCATGCTGCTCGGTGCTTGATCCAGAGCAAGCGTACAATGGTTGAATGAATGCCATCTTCGCCTGTCTAGTTTAGAAAGCATAGGCCAGTAGATTATTTTTGGTGGGGTGGGGGGTGTTAAATGATCGGTATTTTCATTGTCAACTCTCAGCTCTCTGCATGGCTTGATGGTGAGCCACCAGGTTCCAAGGTCAGTGGTGTTAGCTCGAGGCTCTAGGTCAGAGGCAGATGAGGTCGGCCACCCCACGGAAACGTTTCTCAAATGGCAGTCTTAGGAGCACGCACAGCACTGTCACACAGGGGCACGTATTCCAAATGCACGTGGCAGGACCCAAATGCATTATTTTCTTTTTTTTTTTTTTTAAATTTTTTTTTTTTTCAACGTTTATTTATTTTTGGGACAGAGAGAGACAGAGCATGAACGGGGGAGGGGCAGAGAGAGAGGGAGACACAGAATCGGAAACAGGCTCCAGGCTCCGAGCCATCAGCCCAGAGCCTGACGCGGGGCTCGAACTCACGGACCGCGAGATCGTGACCTGGCTGAAGTCGGACGCTTAACCGACTGCGCCACCCAGGCGCCCCCCAAATGCATTATTTTCTGAGCATTCCTAGGCTGCCGAAGAATCTCCCAACATTCGAGAAGCTCTTCCCTGAGGCCTTCTGCCTGCAGATGCTTTCGATAATAGTCCATTCTGTTGTCCAAGGAACATTGTAGATTGGATGGGTTGATGAGGGAAGAAACACAACTGGCAGTGGATGATAAAATGGGTGTTTTCTTCCTTTGAATTCCTTCCTTCTTATTACATTAGACTGTTGAGCCATGAGGATAAACAACATTGGACTTGGTTGGATAACCCTATCAGTGGGAGTGTTGAGGTCTGCAAGTATAACTTCTTATCTGGGGTGTACTTAGCACTCGGGCTGCCTGGGTGTGGGGAATTCTGAGTGACCTTAATATTAAATTGATTCAAATCAAATCACGGAGCTAATTGGAAAACCACAGAAAATTGGTCTTGGATGATTAACTCTCTTGCTTTTCTCCAGTACCATGAATGATTACAATTCTCTGCCAGTTAGCTTTTTAGAACACGTGGGGACAGCCATCTGGATTCTGGACTGAAGCTGGTATCTGACTCTTCAGCATCCCCTGGTGCCCTGTTGGCCTGGATCTTACGTCATATGTGCTTTTGGTCTGATGGCCTTTGATGTATGTATTTTTATAGTTTACGTATTTATTTTATTTTTTCATTTATTTTTGAGAGAGACAGAGACAGTGTGAGCAGGGGAGGGGCAGAGAGAGAGGGAGAGAGAGAAAATCCCAAGCAGGCTCTGTGCTGTCAGCGCAGAGCCCGATGTGGGGTTCCAGCTCAGGAAACCGTGAGATCGTGAGCTGAGCTGAAACCAAGAGTCGGACGCTTAACCGACTGAGCCACCCAGGTGCCCCTCCTTTCATATCTTTTTTTAACCTAAGTTTCATTTTTATTCCTTGTTTTTTGGCGCAGAGTTCACTTACTTGTCTTCATAGTCCACCTCACAATGATAGGCCGTTAAAGCAGCATCGAGATACTTCTGCAGACCAACTTCGGTTTGTTAGCTTGGCAATCTGTAGCTGTCAGGTTCTTGCCGGTAGACATCAACAGTTGCCAGAATGTCGGAGGTGGGTGACAGCTCGCTGCTCCTCTGTAGGTTCACCACCAGCTTACCATGGGCCAAGCCAGGTTCAGACCTTTCTGGCACAAATGTGTACCAGTAAGCAAAGACCCACTCTGTATGGACTTGATGGTATTTCCGCTGTTCTTACAGGTGATGCAGACACAATGTTCTAGAGCAGGGGTTGGCAAACTATGGCCCTTCCCTTGTTTTTGTCAATAAAGTTTTATTGAAACAGCTATTTCATTTGCCCCCATGTTGTCTGTCACTGCTTTCATGTTACAGTGGCAGAATTGAATAGTTGCCTGGATGGCACACAAAGTCTAAAATATTTCTCTATGGATCTTTACAGAAAACTGATCCTTGTTGTGGAGGCAAGATTCTGTTACCCTTTGAGTTGGCATCAGGCAACTGGAATCCTCTAGCTTGATAAGTCATAGGCATTACCCCTAAAAGTTTAGGTTACGGGCCTCCTTAAATTGTTATGTCCTGTTCATGCCGACGTATATATCTTTAGGATATTATTGCCAATTCAAATACCTTGCATTCTGCTGATCTCCCAAGAGGGCTCATTTGTACTTTTGCTATTCTGACCAACCAACCGCTAATTTCACTATTGAAAACCAGTTTCTAATGCTCATTATGCTAATTTAAAGTCTCTAAGGATGATAGAGATAATGAGAAAACTTAGGAATTGTCCCAGGGTTGTGGGCTTCTCTATGAGAAGTTAGCTGACCATAGTTGCGGCGTGAATTTTAGGATAACTGTCCAAAACCAAGCTATCGACAAATTATTTTAATCATAACATTACTTCAGTGCGCGTAAACATAACGCTAGGTATAAGCACTTAATGCTTATAACTTAAGCGCGGCAGTAAAACCCAAACACATTTACAGATTGTAAATAAAACTGTAATACCAAGAAGTTTAAAATTAATTTTTTATAACACCTTTGTTGAGATATAATTCTATGCCATAAAATTCCCCCTTTTAAAACGTACAGGTTGTCAGTATATTCCCAAGGCTGGGTAATGCTTATTGTTACCTGATTCCAGAACAGTCTCATCACCCTCTTACCCCCATTCTATTCTCCTTGCCTCCCAGCCTCTGGCAGCCACATATCTATTTCCTGCCTTACAGAATTGCCTGTTCTGAACTTTTTTTTTAAGTTTTATTTTTATTTCTTTGAGAGAGACAGCGCGAGTGGGGGAGGGTGGAGAACTCCGACCAGGTTCCCTGGAAAGCCTGAAGCTCGAATTCATGAAACCAAGAGTCGGGTGCGTAATCGACTGAGCCACTGGGCGCCCCGCCTGTTGTGGACATTTTGTGTAAAGAGAATCTTATCCTATGTGATCTTCGGTAACTGTTGTCTTTCCTAGTATAATATTGTCAGATTTCATCTGGGTTTATTGAGGATGATCAGAATTCATGTGTTTTTAGGTTCATTGCCAGTTCAAATCTCTTGTTGAACCCCTCTGGGGATTTTTTTTTCTTGTGAGTTATTGTACTTTTCCACTCAAGAATTTCCATTTATATAATTTCTATATCTTTATGGATATTCTTTCTTTGGTGAGATAGTGTTCTCATACTTTCCTTTAAGTTTTGTGACATGGTTCCCTTTAATTTTTAAAAAAAATTTTAATATAATTTATTATCAAATTGGTTTCCATACAATGCCCCGTGTGCATCCCAACAGTGCCCTCCTCCATGCCCATCACCCACTTTCCCCTCTCCCCTACCCCACATCAACCCTCAGTTTGTTCTCAGTATCCAAGAATCTCTTATGGTTTGCCTCCCTCCCTCTCTGTTTGAAACTATTTTTTCCCCTTCCCCTCCCCCATGGCCCTCTGTTAAGTTTCTCAAGATCCACATATGAGTGAAGACATACGGTATCTGTTTTTCTCTGAATGACTTATTTCACTTAGCATAATACCCTTCAGTTCCATCCACCTTGTTGCAAATGGCACGATTTCATTCTTATTGCCAAGTAGTATTCCATGGTATATGTTAACCACATCTTCTTTATCCATTTGCCGGTTGATGGACATTTAGGCTCTTTCCATCATTTGGCTATTGTTGAGAGTGCTGCTATAAACATTGGGGTACAAGTGCCCCTATGCGTCAGCACTCCTGTATCCCTTGGGTAAATTCCTAGCAGTGAAAAAATTTTTTTTTAAGTTTATGTATTTTTGAGAGAAAGGCAGAGCAAGCAGGGGAGGGGCAGAGAGAGAGGGTGAGAGAGAATCCCAAGCAGGCTTCACATTGTCAGCATGGAGCCCAATGCAGGACTTGAGCTCATGAACCTGTGTCGGATGCTGAACTGAGCCACCCATGCGCCCCTCCTTTCATTTTTTTGAACTTATTTATAATAAGGATTTAAATTTTTGTCTCTAAATCCGATATCTGGCCTTCCTCAGGAATGGTTTTCACTGACTGTTTTGTGTGTGTGTGTGTGTGTGTGTGTGTGTGTGTGTGTGTATGGGCCATACTTTGCTATTTGCTTGTCTTGTCATTTTTTTGGTTGAAAGTAAGACATTTTAGATGATATAATGTGGCAGCCCCTCAAGGCAGGATTTTTTTGTTGTTGTCTTTTGCTATTGTTATTCTTGCCTATCTTTGTTTTGTTTGTGAGTTCCCTGCATTCATTTTGTAGTGTTTGTATTTTTCATTGTGGAGGTCTATGAAATGTTTGATAATTAGGTTTAACGATCTGCTAATGATTGAATAGAGATTTTTTTTTTAATGTTTATTTTTGAGAGAGAGATAATGAGCAGGGGAGGGGCAGAGAGAGAGAGAGAGGGAGAGAGAGAATTCCAAGCAGGCTCAGCACTGTCAGTGCAGAGCCCGATGCAGGGCTCGGACTCACCAACTATGAAATCGTTACCTGAGCCGAAATCAAGAGTCGGACACATAACCAGCTGAGCCACTCAGGCGCCGCTAGAGATTTTCTTAAATTCTTTGAACTTTCTGGTAGCTTTTGCCAAGGGCCTCTGAGCGTGGTTGGGGGCCTGCTTTCAGTGCCGTCTACAACTCTGCCTTAGCCTTCGGTTCCTGTTCCTCTAGAGCCCAAGGTTACTAGCCAGCCGCGAGAGATCAAGCCCTTTTTGCTTCAACCCTCATCATACTCACAGCTCGCAGATGCGTGTGTGTGAACTCGTAGATGCCCCGGGATATTTCACACCTTATCAGAGCCTCTTACAGGCATCCGCTTCCCCGTTTTTCCTTCCACGCCTTTTAGTTAGCCTTTCGGTAGCTCCGAGTGGTCATGCTTCTCCAGCAGCTGTGATGTTAAACCTTTGCCAGTTGTCACTGTTTTCCGTAAATGACCTGGCTGTAGGTGTGTTTGTGCAGCGAGCAGAGTCAGGTGATATGAACAGAAGGCCTGGGGATGCAGTTTTGAAGCAAGCCATGGGAGTACTCTGTGCGTCTGTGCTCTCCGGGGACCGCTAGGCTGCTGGTTTTCACAGTTAGGTTTCCATGGCTACCAGAGAGAGAGAAGGGGACGGGACTGAGGCCACGAAGTCGTCTCTATCGCTATGCTTCAGTCACACTTCTTGAGTAAGTGCCCCTTGTGTTTTGGTGAGCCTTCATTTAATTTTTAGAACTCTGAGAAAGTTGACGTGGAGAATTTTCTGTCCGCGTTCCTGCTGCCTTTCAGACACGAGCAGAGTTTGAGAGTTCTTCCTCTGACATGCCGGACGTGCTTCTGATGAATATTAGCTTCGTGAAACTTTTTGTAATTGTGGGCGTGTTCGAACGTGCACGAAAGAACAGTTTATACCGATAGGATCTCCTCCGCAGGTGCCATCATTCGGCCTTAGTATTATTTATATTTTTGCGATGTTTGCTTTATTACATTTGCTAATCTCTTTTCATGGGTGTCTTGGAATATTTTAAAGCAAATCTTAAATATATGTATAAAATATATATAAACTCTTATCTGTAAATATTTCAGGATAAACAACATTAACGTGGACGATGATGTTTCCCTGAAACTTTGTTACTGCTCCGAAGGAGAAGGTGGCCGTAAATGCTGTAGCCCGAGAGCTTCTGAATTGGTGTCCACCATGTGCCTTGGGGTCCCTCATTCTCTGGCCACTTTTCTCTGTGAAACTTTGAATTGAATAGCTCACTGTGACATCCTTTGGCCTTGACTCAGCAAGAATGCATCATTTATTTAGATCTTTTCTTGCTCTTTTCTCCTTGATGTCTCATTTCCTTTTTTTGCTTTTTTTTTTTAATGTTTATTCATTTTTGAGAGAGAGAGAGAGAGAGAGAGAGAATGAGTGGGGGAGGAGCAGAAAGAGAGGGAGATACAGAATCCAAAGCAGGCTCCAGGCTCTGAGCCATCAGCCCAGAGCCCGACGCGGGGCTCAAACCCACAAACCACAAGATCATGACCTGAGCCAACGTCGGACGCTTAACCGACTGAGCTGCCGAGGCACCCCTCCTTTTTTTGCTCTTGACCTAATCTCAAACATGAATGCAAGTGCACCTTCTGAAATTCAGATTATTCACGTACACATTTATTTTTCCTTGTCAGAATGAAAACACTAAGTGAAAAAAAATCATAAATTCTCAGACCCTATAATATTGGCATTAAACTGAAATATTTAAGTAACCCCGGATGCTGGTGAAAGTGTTTGTGTTGGGAGATGCATTAACTGTGGGCTTTTCAGGAAGGCTATTTCTTCTGTCAAAGATGAAAATTTTGACCTAGGAGCTTTAAGAATGGCATCCTACATATATTCTTATGTAGTTCTGAAAAAGGGAATATATACAAGCATAGTCACCGAAAAGTACTTCTGGAGATAACACCAGTGCCCGTGAGCTGTTAAATGGAAGATGTCTAAGAGCCTCTGTTAACGAAAAAAAGTTGAATTGCGTAACAGTATTTCTATCACAATCTCCTCTGTATATAGAAAATAAAATTGCATGTATCCAGTTTGCATTGTGTTTGGATACTGGTAACAGACTAGAAATGAAAGTGGCTTAATGAAGACAGAGGCTTCTTTTTCTCGCATCAGTGCTGCCTCGAGGTTGGCAGTCTAGGGCTGGTATGTCGGTGCCCTGCTGTCATGGGGGACCCAGCCCTCTCTCTTCCTTTTCCACCAACCTGCCTAATGATTTCCATTCTCAAGGTTCCCTCTTGGTCTGAGACATCTGTAGTAGCCTTTAAGTCTTTGTGGGAGTTAGGAAGAGTGAGGACAGGTAGAAAGGCCAAAATAGGACCCCTTCCAGCTGATTCCATCCCTTTAAGCAGCCTTCCGAGAAACCCAATACCACATTTCTGTTTATACCCATCGATTAGCACACAGTCACATGGCCACATGAGATTACGCAAAAGGCAGAGAACCCTAGTGGTTTATTTGGGGTGGCAGTCAAGGTCCTGGTGCGAAGGAGAAAGGAATCATGGGTGTTGGGTAAGTGTAGCCGGGTCTGTCACTATATAAATATGCTTTCAGGCATGATGGCACAGAATACTTCTGTAAGCACCCATGAGAGCCCGTTACCACTGGGTACCCTGGGGAGCAGAGTAGGAGGAGAGAATGAGGGGAGGGAGAGTGTCTGCATTTTACCTTATATCTGGCTGTACTGTTGGATATTTCTTTCTCAGGAGCACGTTATACTTCTACAATTGTGGTAAAGAGAAACTCAACAACCATAGAAACCCATGGTTCATTAAGGAAAGTATTAGATCATCTATCTGATAATCCATAGTGTGCCACAGTTTCATTGTTAATGTGTTTCTTGGTGGCAGGAAAGTATTACGGTAACTCCTTAAGAGGACCTGAGGAGCAAGCCGGAATGTCCAGGCTTAGGAATCATTATGGTCCCAGAAGGAAGTGGGACAGATGTGTTTTGAGGTTTCTTGTGACCTTTGTATTCTGTGACTTACTGCATTTATGGAGTAAGACTGGGCTTGGTATGAATTCTCAATTCTGCTGACCAACAGCGTGCATTAAGAACGCTTACCGGGGGCATCTGGGTGGCTCAGTTGGTTAAGCATCTGACTTTGGCTCAGATCATGATCTCACAGTTCGTGGGTTTGAGCCCCGCGTCGAGCTCTGTGCTGACGGCTCAGAGCCTGGAGCCTGTTTCAGATTCTGTGTCTCCCTCTCTCTCTGCCCCTCTCCCACTCGCTCTCTGTCTCCCTCTCTCTCAAAATTAAATAAACATTAAAAAAAAAAAAAAAAAGAATGCTTACCTGATGATGGGCCCTGGTGTCACTGAGAAAAGTGGCTCCTTTCTAAGGTATAACCACAGTAGGAAGTAGTAAAACATAAAGCATAAAATAAAAGTGTGTGTTTCACGGACATCTGTGTATTCATGTATATTAATAGGGATTTATATAGGGTAACTTAAATGAATCCTCTGACCTTTATAAATAGCTATAAAATTTTATTGACTCAAAGAGGGCTTTTGGAATTTATGCCTAATGGTTTTGCTGGGCACTGTTTCCTCGTTCAGGTAATATGTTCTGCGCTTTTAACGATCCTGTCGTTTCCTGTGGCCCCATACGGAGTACAAGCCATTAACATGGTTTCCAGTGTGCCATTTTGGAAAGGCGGTGTTTTGCGCCTCCGTACCTGGCTTCTGTAAAACAAACTATTTTCAACCATTTGTTCGGTGTGGTTTGAACATATGAGTATATATATGGCTCCGACGAATCAAGAATAACTTCGTGTCCAGCGGCTTGCTTTTTCAGCAGTGTTTATTGGGCGTATATTGGCACAGGGGATTCAGTTGTTACAGTTAAGAGCAGTTGGTATGCTTCTTACTCTGTAGGAGTTTAAAGTCTGTAATAAACAGTAGCAACATAGCCAAAGGTAAACGAAACCAAATTAACCCCTTCTGGCTGGGGAATCTCACCGTTCCGCTGAGCTCAATCGTCATCTGCGTGATTACGTCCACACGGAGGGTGCGTCTCCATTTCTGTCCGGATAGACGTGCGACATTTGCTGTCAGTGCTCAGTCCCGTGCTTTGAGAGCTGGGAAAAAAACCCACCTTGAGCCTCTACAGTGGTCCTCCTTTTTTGAATCATTGACTCATTGGAGAACCTGGTAAAAAGCGTGTATCTCCCTGGTAGAATAAATGACAGCATCTACACAAACTATTCGCGTATGGGTTTACGAGGTTCCTAGACCATTTAGTCCCGTCGACAGACAAGTCCTGATGCTGAGCAGCTTCTCATTTTCATAGATGAATAAGCTGAGACCTGGAGAAACTGAGTGAATTCCCGATAGTGATTTCATGCACATTTTCAAGATTCCACAGCTGCACTTTGGGGTCTCTAAAACACAGTGCGTTGTGGCCAATGTCCTGTGGAAATGCCCGGTGCTCTACTCAAGAAAACACATCCCGGCAAAAACGTTCATCAGTGAGAAGTGTTAAAAGATTGAAAAATAGGAGCAGTGAAGATTTCCTCAACTCTGTGCAAGTTAAAGCCAGGTGTCACTGAGAAAAAGTTACTTTCTTTTTTCTTTCTTTTTTTTTTTTTTAAAGTTCATTTCTTTTGAGAGAGAGAGTGAGAGAGCACAAGCAGGTGAGAGGCAAAGAGAAGGAGAGACAGAATCTTAAGCAGGTTCTATGCCATCAGTGCAGAGCCCCATGTGGGGCTTGAACTCATGAACCGTGAGATCGCGACCTGAGCCGAGATTAAGAGTCAGACACTTAACCGACTGAGCTGCCCAGGTAGCCTGAAAAGTGGCTCCTTTTTAAGGTACAACCACAATGGGAAGTAATAACATATAAAGTATAAAAGGGTGTGTTTCACTGACATCTGTGTATTCATATATATTTATAGGGGTATAAATAGGGTAATCTAAATGAATCCTCTGACCTTTAGAATCTGTAACCTGAAAATAGGGAAAGAACAGGGAATAAGTTAAAAAAAATTTTTTTTTAATGTTTAAGAGAGAGAGAGAGAGAGAGGGAGAGACAGAGCCTGAGTAGGGGAGGGGCAGAGAGAGAGGGAGACACAGAATCTGAAGCAGGTTCCAGGCTCTGAGCTGTCAGCACAGAGCCCGACACGGGGCTCGAACCCACGAACCGAGAGATCATGACCTAAGCTGAAGTCGGACACTTAACCGACTGAGCCACCCGGGTGCCCCAATGTGTATTTATTTTTAAGAGAGAGACAGAGTGCGAGCGGGGGAGGGACAGAGAGAGAGGGAGACACAGAACCGGAAGCAGGCTCCAGGCTCTCAGCTGTCAGCACAGGGCCTGACGTGGGGCTCGAACCCATGAACTATGAGATCATGACCTGAGCTGAGGTCGGATGCTTAACCAACTGAGCCACCCAGGTGCCCCAGGGAATAGGTTTTATATGCGTGGTGTGTGGCTGACCTCACCCTGTGCTGCACTGGGGAGCTGTCGGGGTTAAGCCTCCACCCCCACTCCCAAACCTAGGTTCAGCCACGGGACCATCTTCCCTTCCTCCTTATCTGGTGTTAGGGAGTATCTAGTACCTGTCGGAGACGAGTTGTCTGGGATGAAGGTCATGCAGCCTGAGCCATGGCCTGAACACAAACATTGCAAAAATGTGCATTTGCAGTCACACTGTGTTTTGTGCTTTTGGTAGAAATAGAGGGGCCTGACTTCTCCGTTTTCCTTCTTCGCTTATTTTGAGAGGCCGAAACGTGGCACAATTGACATTTCCCCCCTCCTTTTCCTTGACAGCATCTCCTGGGCAGTCCGCAGCCGTCTTCTGTCCAGCTCTGGGTCTCCTTTGGCCGGAAGCCCATGCGAGCGGCCCAGTTTGTCACAAGACATCCTATTAATGTGAGTGGGGTCTGCTTGGGGGTGGAAAGAAGTGTATCGTCCCCATGTACGGTTCGGGGGAAGGGTGTTGGAGGAATGTCCTTCTGGGTAGGCGTTGGATGGAATCCCCCTGCATTCACTTGCTAGATGGGTCTCTAGAAAGAACTATTGTGCTTTGGCCATCTTGGTCTGTTTTCTCCCTCTTCCCTGTTTGAAGCACAACTCAACGGGAGCCTTCATTTGCTTTATGTGGAGAGGGATTGGCAGGGAGGTTTGGGACCGGAGTCCGTGGGCTCAGTGTGCCAGTACTAAAGGATTGGGGAGCTAGTGACCACAGTTATTGATGAGGCACCTGCTGTGTTGCTTACAGATGGCCGGGTTCCAAAACAGGATAAGATTTGGGTCCCACCCTTTTAGAAACACACAGGTTGGACATGGGGAGAATCGAGCCGAGGAGGAAATCATATGTAGTCAAACGTTTGACTCCCGCATGTGTGTGTTAGCACGTAGAGATCAATAGGGACGATCAGCGTCGGCTGGGGTCATCAGAGAGGTGACCACAGGCAGGAGGTGGCATTTAAAAAAAAAATTTTTTTTTTTACGTTTATTCATTTTCGAGAGAGAGAGAGAAACAGAACATGAGCGGGGGAGGGGCAGAAAGAGAGGGAGACAGAACCTGAAGCAGGCTCCAGGCTCTGAGCTGTCAGCATAGAGCTTGACGTGGGGTTTGAACTCATGGACCATGAGATAAAGACCTGAGCCAAAGTTGGGTGTCCAACCGACTGAGCCACCCAGGCTCCAAAGGTGGCATTTTTTTTTTATAATTTTTTTTTAAACGTTTTTATTTATTTTTGAGATAGAGAGAGACAGAGCATGAACAGGGGAGGGGCAGAGAGAGAGGGAGACACAGAATCGGAAGCAGGCTCCAGGCTCTGAGCCATCAGCCCAGAGCCCGACGCGGGGCTCGAACTCACGGACCGTGAGATCGTGACCTGAGCTGAAGTCGGACGCTCAACCGACTGAGCCACCCAGGCGCCCCTTTTTTAATGTTTATTTATTTCAAGAAAGAGAGCGAGTGCATGTGCCTGAGTGAGGGAGGGGCAGAGAGAAAGAATCTCAAGCAGGCTCCATGCACAGCCCAACGCCAGGCTCAATCCCTTGAGATCATGACCTGAGCCGAAACCAGTCAGACACAACCAACTGAGACGCCCAGGCGCTCCGGGAGATGGCATTTGAAGGCCTTGCCTCTAGCAGCGGGCGTGGTGGCAGGCTGGTGGCTCAGGTGGAGAACATTCTTATCAATTCTTTGCTTTTTATGGGTTCTGCCTTCCTTTGGTACCTTAGAGACAATGCAAGGAAAGGAAATGCACATTAATGTGTATCGTGCTTTGTGCTAATGATAGATCTCCTGGGAAAAAGAGGGAGGAGACATTATTAACTACAAAGAGGTTCTAAGGTCATTTACGGAGTCCGGCGGCCCACTCTTTCGTGCCCCGTTTGCCAGTGAGGGGCTTACTCCAGCTACAGGGCATCCTCAGCCCCTTGACAGAGAGAGCTGGCCAAGCCTTCACCAAGCTTTGGAAGCTGTCCATGGGCTCCGGGCCTACGCCTGTCCTTGGGACATTTGGAAGTCATTACTTTAGCGTCCATAAGGAAAGCCCACTACGCGGCTGTGTTTTTTGACTTGTGCGTTTTTTGGTTCTTGATTCCAAAGGAATATTACATCGCAGATGCCTCCGAGGACCAGGTATTTGTGTGCGTCAGTCATAGTAACAGCCGCACCAACTTGTACATCTCGGAGGCAGAAGGGCTGAAATTCTCCCTGTCCTTGGAGAACGTGCTGTATTACAGCCCAGGAGGGGCGGGCAGTGACACGCTGGTGAGGTAAGATGATGAGTCCCTCCCCTGCTTTCTTACATCGTTGCAGCCCCCACCATCACGTGGGTGTTTTTCAACGTTACCTGAGCATTTGGACTCACCTGGTGAGTTTTTGGAAAGCCCGATGCCTGGCTTGTGGTGCTGTTTAACCACTTTGGGGTGTGGCCGGGGTAGGGAGATTAAAACAATTTTTGGGTAATGTTTATTTATTTTGGAGAGACAGAGCACAAGTGGGGGAGGGACAGAGAGAGGGGAGACACAGAATCTGAAATAGGCTCTGAGCTGTCAGCGCAGAATCCGATGCGGGGCTCGAACTCGGGAACAGCGAGATCACGACCTGAGCCAGAGTCAGACGTTTAACTGACTGAGCCACCCAGGCGCCCCTGGGGTATGAAGATGTTAAAAAGCCCTCGGGGGGGATTTGGATGTGATGCCAAGGCTGAGCATGTGTCAACCCTTCCCTGGGTTCCTGTCCTTCAGTTGTCTGGCTTTGTGGTCTCTGAGTCAGTGGGAAGAAGCACTTGGAAAATGTCAAGCTGTCATGGGTAGGCTGGTGTGGGTAGCCATGGGGCCTGGCCTCCAAGTGACTCAGGTTAATAGGCATTTTTTTTTTTTTTTTCTTACTGTAATTGCAAACATTACTCTGTGGGTGTCTATGGAAAGGGACCCGTCTGGTGAAGCTGGCTGGAGGGCAGCGAGGTCTGGCTCTGAGGCCACGACCACCAGGTCAGAGGGCTTGGGATTGCCGTCCATGGTCTCTCATCAGGCTGGTGATTGATGTAGTCACCACTTCTCTCAACAAGGACACTGCTGCTCTGGGCCAGAGCCTGTTCCAGGCACCGCAGTGAGATCATGTGACCAGTGACGAAAAGTCAAAACAGGGCCCCTGTTCCACGGAGCTTTTGTTCTCACTGGGGGAAGACAGAACATAGACGGATATGTGATTTGTGGGGTGACGGTGAGTGCTGGGAAGCAAAGTGAAGCAAGTTAAGAGGACGGGATTATGAGCATGTTATTTCGTATAGGCTGGTCATGGAAGGCTGTTCTAGGACAGTGACATTTCAGCAGGTGCCTGAGTTATGTGAGGGAGGGAAGAGGCAGGCACCTGGGGAAGGGCACTGCAGGCAGAGGGAACAGCATGCACAGAGGCTGTGAGGTTGGACGCTGTTGGTTTATTTTAGGAGCGGTGAGAAGGCCAGAGTGGATCCAACAGCTGGAGGAGGAGGGAGAGAACCCAAGATACGGGATCTAAGAGAGCAGGGCTCAGATTGTAGAAGGACTTCGAGAGCATGCAGAGAACTTGCTTTTTCTTCTTTCTAAGCGGAATGTGGAGGGTTTTGACCGGAAGATGGACATGGTCTGATTTAACCCATTATATTTTTAAAAACCATTTTAAACACTGTGAATTGCATTATATAAAGGAGAGCACACGAAACATAAATGGACAGTGTTATCAATAATTTCAGGTGAACACTCCTGTGACTTATCTTTGAAAGAAGCCATCTGGATGCTGTGTGCAACGTAGACTCTGGAAAGATTCTGGGAAGCAGTGTTAGAGAAATCCAGGCCAAGTGGGGATTGCTGTGGGCTGGGCCCAGGGCAGTAGTGGCGGAGATGAGGGAAATGGGCAAATTCTGATCCTTTGCTGGTAGATTTGCTGCTCGGCTCTGGAGAGTCAGGGGCCCACTGCTGCCTGGGCTGGGCCATTGGCAGAATGATGCCTGGTGCGGAGTCAGGAAGTCAGGGAGGGCTGGGTGAAGGGCAGGTGTTGGGGGAAAAAAGCAAGACTTCGGAGTTGGACTCACCAGGTCGGCTGTGCCTGTTGGATGCCCATGGGGAGAACTTTCTATGTGGTCTCTGATAGTGCTTTTCCACTCGCTGTTTCGGCTCTTTTGGAGGTGTGTCCTATTTTATGCCTTACTTCCCCCCCCCCCCCCCGCCCCCCAGTATAAACTCACGAGTCATTTATTATTCAGTGTGTGTTAATGTGTTCTAAACCATACCTACCATGATTCAGCTTCAGATTTTTCTGGTTTGGTCAGTGGCAGGCTCTTTGGCCTGGTTCCTGTGTCCTTTTTGTTTTCTTTTTAAAATAATTTATCGAGGTGGAATTCATGTAACATTAGCTTACGTACTACCCTTTACATATATATCAGATACATATATATCTGATATATATATTAATGTTTATTTATTTTATTTAAAAAAAAATTTTTTTTTTCAACGTTTATTTATTTTGGGGACAGAGAGAGACAGAGCATGAACGGGGGAGGGGCAGAGAGAGGGGGAGACACAGAATCGGAAACAGGCTCCAGGCTCTGAGCCATCAGCCCAGAGCCCGACGCGGGGCTCGAACTCCCGGACCGCGAGATCGTGACCTGGCTGAAGTCGGATGACTTCGCCACCCAGGCGCCCCTTAATATTTATTTTTGAGAGACAGAGGGTGAGTGGGGGGAGGGGCAGAGAGAGAGGGAGACAGAATCCAAAGCAGGCTCCAGGCTCTGAGCCGTCAGCCCAGAGCCCGACGCGGGGCTCGAACTCACGGACCATGAGATCGTGACCTGAGCCGAAGCGGGACGCTCAACCGACTGAGCCACCCAGGCGCCCCTCCTTCCTTTTATTATAATTAAAACTATAAGCCATTATTCCTCAGGCCTTTTATAGATTCTGGGTTTTTTTGCCCCCTCACCTTTGAGAGCCTCTGGCTGTGGAACAGGTAAATCACAGCTTGCGGAAGGTTTCCTTATCCTCCACATTCGTCAGGTAATCAGGGTAGAGATCTCAGGGCAGAGCTGAAGCCAGAAGCCGAGGAGAGCGGCTCCCCAGGAGGCAGTAAGCTCAGTTATGTGACCATATGTCCCTGTCGTATACACGCACGGTCCTTTATTTGGTCACAGAGGTCACACTACTGCCCTGCCTGAGCATACGATCCAGTTCGGAAATTGGAAACAGATTTATGTATACACTCACAGACCAACACAGGCTCAGCCTTCTGGTCGCTCTCCTCAGATTTTATCTCACGACTGGAGATCTTCAGATAAGTTCCTTTGAGTCCAGTTTTGTCACCCACTTCTCCATCTCAGCAAGATGAAATGGGCTAAGGGTGAGTGAGCGGATTAGGTGGGCAGGCTGATTGAGAAAAACAGCGCAACACAAAGGAAAACAAAACACAGCACTTCTGTGGTATTTGAAATGAGTTGTTCTTTGAACGCAATAGGAAAAGTGCCAAAGAACCGATCCTAACTTGCTTTGAGAACTGGAGAAGGAGTTCCTAACGGGGTGACCCTGGCACTGGGGGGATGGGCAGAGCAGAAATGTCATGGAAAGTGATGTCTGGGTGGAGGACCAGGTGTGGAGAGGAGATGTCAGGCCTGGCGGGGGGCAACTGAGGAGAACCTCAGATGAGGGCGAGGCGGCCTTGGGTTCTGCAGGGAGGGTGGTCGAGTGGCCCTGGTGCGTGGCCGGGGAGCAGGGGCAGGTGCTGTTGTGAGGGCTAACGAGAAGAAATGTAGGAAAATGGATGAACAGAGGGCGCTCGGGGAGAGGTGAGTTGTCGCAGGGCCCAAGGGGAGCCGACAGGACAGTCTGGGGAGCGTGTGAGGCACGGAGGACAGGTTTCTGCTTGGATCCAAGAGCCCAAAATTCCAGGGGAATGACCAGAGGGAACAAGCAGGGCTCTTTTGATGAGAGAAACCCAGACCTCCCGTATGCGTGAAGGAAGCCACTGGAGCTGACGGTGGCAGCTTCATGATGATGGAATCCAACACCGTATTGCTGAGGCAAACAGAGAGCAGGTAGATGAGAGATCTTGAACCGATTTCCAAAGCAGCAACCAAAACATAACTCCAGTAGACCTAAGGAAACCACATGTCAGAATATGTGGTCTCAACACCCGTAGCTTACTGAGGATTGTGCTCCGTCTCTCACCCTGAGGTAGCTTTGTCAGTGCTTTTTAAAAATGTTCTTTTTCAGGGGCGCCTGGTGGCTCAGTCGGTTAAGCGTCCGACTTGGGCTCAGGTCATGATCTCACGACCAGGGAGTTCGAGTCCTGGATGGGGCTCTGTGCTGACCGCTCAGAGTCTGCTTCGGATTCTCTCTCTCTCTCCCCTCTCTGTCTCTCTCTCTCTCTCTCTCTGCCCCTCCCCCGCTCACACTCTGTCTCTCTCTGTCTCTCAAAAATGAATAAACATTAAAAAAAATTTTTTCAAAAATTTCCTCCTCTGCCTCAGAGCCTGGAGCGTGCTTCTTTCTGTCTGAGGAGGCCAAGCACCCAACCAGCTCAAGATTTATACAGCAGATCATGGAAGAAAGCACTTCTGTGTTTTGTTTTGTTTTGTGTTTAAACAAAGCCCAGTGGCTCAGAACCCTTCTAAATAAAGGACACACTTCCAGTTTTGAAAGCCACGTGTGAAGTCTGGTTAGCGCTTCTCCGCGATCTGTCGCATTTGAATCCTGTGGTACCTTTTCAGTGCAGAGCTACTTTCCAGTGAAATCAATGTCCTAGCATGGCAGTTCAGGCCTGGGAGGGCTTATTCTCTGCATCGCTGTTACCAAGTAGAACCTCAAGTTTCTAGAACCATCCTCGCTCTGCATATGGCCTCCTTGGGTAGGGATTCTGCTCTGCTCTCTGACAGAAACCCTATGGGCTTCTGTCCGATCAGCGTGTTGGATAATTCGTCGAAAGTGTAAGGCTGCGTAAGCTGTCACACCGTATTCCTGCAGATTGGGGTAAAGCCCCAGCTCTTCTATTAGCGTCTGGCAAGACCAGCTTATTGTTTTCCGTTGGCCGAGGCTCACTGGAGGATTTGCGGTGAATTTGTTAGTGAAGAACTGGGTGGGACCCTTTCATCAGCTTTCTGTGTTGTACTCAGCATTCTGAACTCCCTACCGAGGGGATCAGCATCCTGGCCTTCAAGGTTAAAAAACAGTCACATTAAAAAAAAAAAACAGAAAACCAACAGGTTATTCAACTGTGACAAGGGACAGGGTGCTGTTACGTGCTACAATATGGGCGAATGTCGAAAGCATGGGAAAGTAACCATAAAAAAGGCCACATGTTGCACGATTCCGATGATAATGAAACATCCAGAACAGGCAAACCTGGAGAGAGGAAAACTAACTAGTGGCGAGGGCTTGCCAGGACCTGGGATGGGAAGGAGACGGGGAATGCTTGCCAATGGGTATGGGGTTTCTTTCTGAGATGCTGGAAAGGTTCTGGAACCAGATAGTGATGCTGGTACAACACAACGTTGCAAGCGTACTTCATGCCATTGAGTTCTGTCCTTTGAAACAGTTAAGTTTTATGTTATTTACAATGAAAACATACCAAGGAAATGTCAGTTCTGGTCCGCAGCTGTTTATTTTCTCTTACGCAGGTATTTTGCAAATGAGCCATTTGCTGACTTCCACCGAGTGGAAGGGTTACAAGGAGTCTACATTGCTACTCTGATTAACGGTTCTATGAATGAGGAGAACATGAGATCAGTCATCACCTTTGACAAAGGTGGCACGTGGGAATTTCTTCAGGCTCCAGCCTTCACAGGATACGGAGAAAAAATCAATTGTGAGGTATCGATGCTTTCATCTTGTTTGGGCTTTTAATACAAATTTTTATGTGGCGATCTGCCCTTACAGTTCCCAAACTCAGCACCCAGGCACCCGGGGCTGCCGTGGTGAACTCCCAGGGGCACCTGGGATGTTTTTAAGTTTTTAAGGGACACACACGACAACGTGATATTTGTTCGTCACCCTGTGAAATGCTGTCTTGAGTTAGTTCCTAGTTTCAACATTACTTCATGCTGTATTTCTTTGGGAGGCATCGTTCCTTGGTGAAGCTGGATTTTCTAGCAGGTGATAAGATAAAAAGCAAGTGGGAAAATCAGGGTGGAGCAGGAAATGACATTGGTATGATTCTAAACTTTGAGAGGTTACGTAGTACCCATCAGGTGCACATATCCCGTATTAAGCAAATGTGGTTATTTAAGAATGAAATAGAAATTTTGTTTTCTTTCTCTTTCTGTGTGTATGTATATATGTGTGTGTATATATATGTGTGTGTGTGTGTGTGTGTGTGTGTACATGTATATATACATATGTATATATATATATTTTTTTGAGGTGCTACTAAGTTATTAGAACATGTATACTTATTTAAGTTGCTTGGCCTTAACTACTTAAAAACCAAGTGTTGGTATTTCTTCTGGCCTGAGGCTGCTATAAAAAATTCACGGGGATACGAATTATGTTGTGAACCAGAAAAGTTTTGGAAACTCTGACATTTAAAGTCCCACATTGATGTGGAACTTGAAAAAAAAATGCTTTCTTGAATAGAATTTAGGATTCTACAATTTTCCCAATCAGTGGCTCCATCTGAAAATCTGAGAATATGAAAGGTATTAGTTGGTCTCACTAAAGGGTTCCCCCTCCCCTAGGTGGCTCCTTTCTTGTCTCTTGGAAGAACAGTGTGTTCTTGGCTTTGAGTTCCTTGGCCTTATGTGACATCCCACACCTCCACTTTCGCCTTGCACAAGGGATCTGGGGTATATAAAGTAGGTGGGCAGAAGGAACTCAGAAAAACTCGAGTGGCAGCAGTTCTCGGAAAAACCGTAAGAGTTAGACGGTCACCTGGTCTTTTGGGTTTTTGAATTTTGTTTGTCCACGATTGTGTCGACTCTATGCTGTATCTGTGGCCATTGGGAAATTTGTTTTGGAGGCTCTTGCTTTCCCCAGGCTTCTCGGTTACTCTTCCCTATTTGGCAACAGGTTTCGCTCGGCTTACCGCATGGAGTCTCACTCGGGGAAGAGGCAGGATAGAAGTAGATAAGAGACAAACATACAGGTGCTTCTTTATTCAGGAGTGTCTTCTAGACTTGGGGAGTGTTTCGTGAGTCTGTGTGGATGGGGGTGGGCTGCTTTTGAGTGTCCGCTGGGGGTCTGAGCCCTAGTTGTATAGAATTAATGGTGGTGTTGAAACTCAGCTTATTCCCCTGACTGATCTGTTTAGTTATGAGTTGTACAACAGTTGGTCGAGCTTTTCGTTTCTGCTTGTGAGTTTAGGTGGTGAAAGAACAGGTTGGTTGGCACATCTTTCTTTGAGACCCAGCCTAACTTGCTCCAGTTTTCATTTGCGAAACTGCGATGCCAGCAAGGTGGACGTTTGTTAGATCCTTTTTTATAAAAACCAGCGTATCTTGCAGACCATGTCAACTTTTACCTATTAACGTGAGCGCACCCGAGAGTTACCCCGTCTAGAACACCAGACGTGGCCGAATGACACTCGACCAGCACATTCTGGCCAAGGGAACCAGGCCTGACCACACAGCAAACGGCTTTGTTTGCAGAACTATTAAAATCCGAATGTGAAGTGGTGGAGGCGAATTTGAGTAACTAGTTTTGCAGTGGACGTTCATCGCAGGGCTGGTTCTTTGGACGAATGCAGACTGCATCACAATTGTTTTCGTGTGGATTTTTAGATCTCATGTGTTGTACATCTGGGAGCTTTGTGACTTCTGATCCGTGGTGTTTCCTCTGACGGCGTTGCGTAAATCCTATTTGCAATTGATCTCTCCTGACTTAAACAACGAATGCCCTGAAATCATTTCATTTCTCTTCGGTCCCAAATCACGTGAGAGTTATCTCTGGGTAATCTAGAGGGAGTGATAGCTTTCGATCTATTTGAGTTGACACTGATTTCTAATTGCCATTCTCTGAGAGTCTCCGAAGGAATGTTTTAATTTTATTTTTCTCTTTTCTTCAGCGGGAGGCATTTGTGTGGTTCGGATAATCGCATCCACCTGGGGTGGGAGGGGGGACGGTGTGGGGACAGCTGGGGCGTGAGTTCTGGTTTCCTCTGGGCCAGATTCCCTTTTCGCTGTGTGTGGCCGCAGTGTCCTCACTCGGGCCTCCGTGTTTTGGGGGAGCGGGAGGCATCCTGTCACGTGCTGATGGGGTCTGGAACTTGTGTCCCGTAGCTCGCCCAGGGCTGTTCCCTCCACCTGGCCCAGCGGCTCAGCCAGCTGCTCAACCTTCAGCTCCGGAGGATGCCCATCCTGTCCAAGGAGTCCGCTCCCGGGCTCATCATTGCCACTGGTAGGTCTGCGTTGCTGCTTCTCACTTAGGCCCCGAGCTCTTTGGTTACACGCAGCCGAATACGCGGTGACCACGGACACCTGCCGCGGCAGGTGCTGTTTGTGGTTTTGAGACGTTCTCAGTCGCTAAATACCACTTCGGATTCCTAGCTGGGCAAGGCGGGTATCTGACATATTCTTGAAATTGAAAGTCATTATTCCTCTTGCATTTCAGGGTCAGTGGGAAAGAACTTGGCAAGCAAGACGAACGTGTACATCTCCAGCAGTGCCGGAGCCCGATGGCGAGAGGTCAGCTCCACCCCCCCCCCCCCGACCCCAACCTGCCCCCAGCCTCAGCCCGTGTTCTTGTTTGTCTGAGAACACGATTGGGCCTCAGCGTTTCAGGAACACTTGTGGCCTCAGGTGGAGGTCAATGGCACCAAGTATGACTATAAAATAAAGAGGGGAACCCAGAGCCACACGTGAGCGCCCGCTGCGCTGACTTGTGTCCACACCTTGTAATGTGGGCTCGCGATTTTGCCGAAAGATAGCCCTTTGAATCAAAAACAGACCTTTTCTTCCCCCCGCCTTGTAAATGTAACTAAATATCCCAAGAGGACAAAGCAATGCCCAGTTTGCTGGGCCTGGCATGGGGCGGGTACTCAGCATAACGTTGGCAGCCCCTGTCAGCAAAGGACGGTGTGGGTATCTGGTGTGAAGCTGGCTGTTTTATTTATTTTTGTATCTTTTTTTTGTTAAAACTTTTAAAAAATGTTTGTTTATTTTTGAGAGAGAGAGAGTGCAAGCGAGGGAGGGGCAGAGAGAGAGAGGGAGACACAGAATCCGAAGCAGGTTCCAAGCTCTGGGCTCTCAGCACCGAGCCCGATGCGGGGCTCGAACCCGTGAACTGGGAGAGCGTGACCTGAGCCGAAGTGAGTCGCTCAATCGACTGAGCCACCCAGGTGCCACAGAAGACTGTTTTTACCTTAAGTTCGTAGAGCTACTTTGGGTCCTTAGGCACTGATCATACTAGTTCTGAAAGTAGAACTCGCTTTATAGTCCCAAAATGTTCATCCAGCCTTGGACATTAGAGAATTGCCAAACCTGTTTAAAAAAAAAAAAAAAAAAAAAAAACGAAAAACAACGCTTTCAGCAGCCTCCCATGCCAAGGGGTGGCTTTCAGGGGCACTCTCCTGCCCGTGTGGGGAGCCACCAGGAGATCGCAACAGACTACTGGGCAAGAATTTAACTGAGTACGTCTCGCATGATGTCAGGAGGGATGTAGCGTTCTCAGAAGAGCCAGCATCCTCACGGTGCTTCTTATTGGGGAATGTGATATGTACACGTTCATATTTACTTCTTTATTTATTTTTATTGTTTTTTCTTTGAGAGAGAGAGGGTGCAAGTGATCCAGGGGGAGACTGGGGCAGAGAGAGAGAGAGAGAGAATCCCAGGAGGGGCAGAGGGAATGAGAGAGTGAGAGAGAGAAAGGCAGGGCTCACCCAAAGTGGGGCTCGTGTTTATCCAATGAGGGGCTCGAGCTCACTCGATGTGGGACTTGAACTCACAAACCGTGAGATCATGACCTGAGCCTAAGTCAGATGCTTAATGTCTGAGCCACACAGGCGCCCTGTACACATTTATATTTAAATATGTACTATGTGAAGCATTAATAATACCCGACGTTTGTTTGGCTTCTGTACAGTTTACAGAGACCTAGCACCTCTCTCCTACGAGGTAGGGCTTACCGTCCTTCAGGCTGAGGGATCTGGGACCGAGACGTCATGTGTGCGCGTAAATAAAGAACCATCCAGGATGGTGGAGAACATAACTCCGTGTTCGGGTGAAAGATGTCGTTCAGGCCCAGGAGTCAAAAAGCGTGAACAGTTTGGAGTGTGGGGGGCATCCCTGCGCCGCCCCCTTGGGAAGGATTAAACAGCTGGCTTTCCTCTTCTGGGGAGCCAGACCTTCCTTTTGAAACGGGCTGTTCTCTCCTCAGCGGATAGGCTTGTGCTTTGTTTTGGACCTTCCGATGTCGGTGTCCTCTGGGATTTGAACATCTGCGAGTGCTCTCCTTCAGGGTAGAAAGCAGTGGCTTGTTTCTTCTCCAGTGAAGCAGTGTCATGTGGCTAATGCTGGGGCCACTCTTGTGCCTCCTGCCAGGCACGCTTCATGCCCGCCAAGAGCAGCCATTTGCACAAGGGATCTTATTTTTGGAAGGAGGGGAGAGGAGGGTTGAGACCGCGTCTGTGCGAGTGGGCATCTGAGTGCGCTCAGGCGGTGTTCGCATGGGACCGTCTGGGGGTTTGAAGGGCACGGGTGGTGACAGGGGAAGTGTGAGATAGAGATGCGGTGGGTAGAGGCTGCCCAGGAAATTGGTGACTGTGCTTCTCGTTCCCCTCCCGGTACTCATGAGTAGGTAAATCCCCCGATCCCGAGTTCTTTTCCGTGCTGTCTTTCCTTACCTTTATTTGTTGAGGACAGTAAACTCTGCATAGGAAAGGGTACGGTTTGATCAGAATTGGTCACCATCCCTAAACCGTCGCCGACCCCACCGTTAAGACAACGAGCGTTTCTGTCCCTCCCCAAAGTATCTTTCTTCCCCCTTCGCAGTCCATCCTTCTCTTGACCTCGTCCCTGCCAGATTATTAGTTAGCGTTTTCTAGAATTTTATATAAATGGATTCATAATATGCCACCCGTTTGCCTGGCTTCTGTCCCTCGTCATGGTGATTTTGAGGTGTATTCATGCGGTTTCATGTATCAGGGGCTCTTTCCCATTTTGTTGTTGATTAGCGTCCCACTGTAGGGATATTCTACAATTTGTTTATCCATTCGTCTGTTGATGGGCATTACAGTTTTTGCCGATTATAAATTATAGCGGTTATAACATTTGATTACGTGCTTTTTTTTTTTTTTTTTTTTTTTTTTTTAGCTACATATTTCTATTTCTTCCGGGCTGATACCTCAGAATGGAATGACTGGACAGCTTAGTGGGTCTTATGTTTCACTTTTTAAGGAATTACCAAATTGTTTTCCCAAGTGGATGTACCATTTTACATTTCGACCAACAGTGTGTGAGAGTTCTGAATGCTTCAGGTCCACGCCAACAGTTGGTATGGTCAGTCTTTTTAATTTTAGACAGTTTGATGAGTATGCAGTGATGTCTCATCACGGTTTTTAAAAAATGTTTATTTAGTTTTGAGAGAGGGAGAGAGAGAGAGAGAGAGCGTGAGCAGGGTAGGGGCAGAGAGAGAGGGAGGGAATTCCAAGCAGGCTCCTTGCTTTCAATGCAGGGTCCTCTTTGGGGCTCAAACTTATGAACTGTCAGACTATGTGTGGCCTGAGCTGAAATCAAGAGTTGGCCACTTAACCAGTGGAACCACCCAGCACCCCTCATTGTGTGTTTTAAAATTTTTTTAAGTTTAATTTATTTTCTAAAATTTATTTTGAGAGAGAGAGAGCATAGCAGGTGAGGGGCAGAGAGAGGGGGAGAGACAGAATCCCAAACAGTCTCCATGCTGTCAGCACAGAGTCCAATGCGGGCTTGAACCCATGAACCATGAGCTCATAACCTGAGCCAAAATCAAGAGTCAGGCTCAGTGTGACTGAGCCACCCAGGCATCCCCCTCATCATGGTCTTGACTGGCCTTTCCTTGGTGACTAATGATGCTGAGCTTCTTCTCATATGCTCATTGGCTATTTAAAAATCATGCTGTGCAGTGTTCACATCTTGTACCTATTTGACTTTAGTTTGTTTTAATTAAAAAAATTTTTAAAAATGTTTTTGTTATTTTTTAGGGAGAGAGAGATCATCACGCGTGAGCTGGGGAGGGCCAGAGGGAGGGAGGCAGAGGATCTGAGGCAGGCTCTTCGCTGACAGCAGAGAGCCCGATGCTGGGCTTGAACTCCATGAACCATGAGATCATGACCTGAGCCAAAGTCAGACGCTTAACCAACTGAGCCACCCACGTGTCCCACTTGCCTTTTTTTTTTTTTTTTTTGATGATTATACTGGACACCACGTATTGTTGGCTGATAGATGTTACTCCTGACTGTCGAGAAAGTTAGACGAGTCTGGGAGGTCCTGGGACCTTTTCTTTGTGAGCCTAGATAAATCTTCTGTGCCCTTTGGAGCTGAGGCTTTCCCCACCTGAAATTGGGTAGTTGATTTAGAATTATAAAATGACAGCCTGTCAGAGCCGACCAGGGTCCTTATGTGTCAGCATCGATGATGAGACTGAGGCCCCCGCACGGTGGCTGGACCGGGTCTAGGGCCAGTCTCCTGAGCACCCGCCGCCCCTCCTTGTCCCACAGAGTCTGCATGAGTGGGTGGGTTTATGGGAGAAGATGAAGTGGCAAGATGGAGCAGGGACAGCACAGGCTGTGGGCTGGGATAGCCCTGGCGCCATTACTTAATTGTCGAACGGAATTCAAGAGTCGGATGCTTAACTGATTGAGCCACCCAGGTGCCCCAGAATACTTTTTAAAAAGAGATTTGAAGGACCATTTTTTAAAAGTTTATTTATTTATTTTGAGGGAGGGAGGGAGGGAGAGAGAGAGAGAGAGAGAGAGAGAGAGATCACAAGCAGGGGAAGGGCAGAGAGAGAAGGAGAAAGAGAGAATCCCAAGCAGGCTCCACACTGTCCGCACAGAGCCCGACTCAGAGCTTGAAACCATGAACTGTGAGATCACCCAGCCAAAATCACGAGTCAGATGCTTAACTGACTGAGCCACCCAGGCGCCCCTCAGAATACTGGTGACACCCAACGTTGGGGGAGTTTCCCCTCACAAGGAGCGATTCTCCAATTCTCTGGACACCAACTGGATGTCCTACACTTGAGTCCTACACTCCAGCTGGCTGGAGTCACCACAGACCCCGCAGGTTAAGGGTTCAGTCTCGTGAGACTGAGCCCCACCCCACCTCACCTCTCATGCTAATTGCAAGGTACAGGTTGTCACTTATTCTTCTGACTGAGCAGCTTATAAATAGGATGTTCCTATGAACCCCCCCCCCCACCCGCCCTGCAAGCTTCTTGGGTTCCATAATTTGCTAGAATGGCTGACAGAATTCAAGGAAATATTTACTTACGTCCATCAGTTTATTATGCAGGATATTACAAAGGCTACAGATGAGTAGCTGGATGAAGAGGTACATAGGGCAAGGTCCAGAAGGGTCCTGAGCTGGGAGCTTCTGTCCTCATGGAGGTGAGATGTGCCAGCCTCCCAGCATGTGGGTGTCTCCATCAACCTGGGAGCTCTTCACATCTTTCAGTTAAGGGGATTTTTTAATTTTTATTTTTGTTAAAAAAAAATTGTTTTTTTTTTTTTTAACATTTATTTTTGAAACAGAGAGAGAGAGAGAGAGAGAGTGCGCGCATGAGCAAGCATGAGCGGGGGAGGGGCAGAGAGAGAGGGAGACACAGAATCTGAAACAGGCCCCAGGCTCCGAGCTGTGAGCACAGAACCCGACGTGGGGCTCCCAACTCATGGACTGCAAGATTGTGACCTCAGTCGGATACTCAACTGACTGAGCCACCCAGAAGCCCCAGGGATGTTTTTTTTTAATGGTGGCTTCATCATTTAGGCATGATTGATTATGAACTTAGACTCTCCAGCCCTCTGTCCTTTCCCCAGGGGATGGGGTGGGGCTGAAAGTTTCAGGCTTCTAATCGTGTTTAGATTTTCTGGTAGCCAGCCCCTGTACTGTCCAGGGGTCCACCGAGAGTCACCTTATTAGAACAAAGGACTCTCCTATCATCTAGGAAGTTCTAAGGGATATAGGATATATAAGATACACATCACTCCCATCAGTCAGGAAGTTACAAGGTTTTTAAGAGCTCTGACCAGGAGCTGGGAATGAAGACGAAAGTACGTAATTTTTTTCATTATCGTACCATCACATATATGATATGGTATTTACATTGTTTGATTCTTGACTATTATACTAATCTCGAATTACTGGGATAAACTCGATTTCATTATGATATATTATCCTGATTAAAAATTTTTTTTAATGTTCATTTATTTTTGAGAGAGGGAGAGACAGAGTGCAAGCTGGGGAGGGGCAGAGAGAGAGAGTGAGACACAGAATCCGAAGCAGGCTCCAGGCTCTGAGCTGCCCGCACAGAGCCTGACGCTGGGCTCGAACTAACGAATCGTGAGATCATGACCTGAGCCAAAGTCGGACGCTCAACCAACTGAGCCACCCAGGCGCCCCGATATATTATCCTTATTATATAAGGTTAGGTTTGAGTCGCTAATACTTTGTTACAGATTTTTACATTATTCACGAGAGAGATATTGGTCTGCTTTGGTTTTTTTTGTTTTTTTTTTTTAATGTATTTTCAAGTTTTGGAATTAGGGTTTGGCTGGTGTCATAGAACAAGTTGAGCAGTGATTCCTCTTTTATGTAAAAGTGGTGTTGTTGTTTTTTCTTGAATAATTAACCAGTGAATGTATCTCGACCTAGAGTCGTCTTCTGTTTTTTTTTTTTTTTTTTATTTTTTATTTTTTAAATTTTTTTCAAATTTATTTTTAGTAGCACTTTTTTATTCTTGGAGTCTCCTTGGGAATGTTTTGGTTAGAAATTCAGTTTCTCTGGCAGATAGAGAACTATTCAGATTTTCTACGACTTGTGTCTATCTTGGTGAGTTTCATCTAAGTTACTGAATTTATTGGGTTAAAATGACTCAAGGTATTTTTTAATTTTTTTTAATGTCTATAGGATCTGTGGTGATAACCTGTTTTCATTCCTGATATTGATAATTTGTGTGTTTTTTTTTTCTATTTTGCTTTTATTAGTTTAGTTACTGGTTTGTCAATATTGTTGATCGTTTTAAAGAACATGCTTTTGGCTTTGTCTCTGTTCTTTCTTTTGTTGATTTCTGCTCTTTAGTATTGTCTTTAACGTTACTTACTTCGGATTTACTTTGCTTTTCTTCTTGTAGTTTTTTTGGTGTAACTTTAGGTCACTGATTTTAGATGTTTTTCCTAATAGCAACATTTAAAGCTGTAAGTTTTCCTCTAAATACTGTGTTAGCTACGGCCACAAATTTTAGAGATGTTATAATTTTGCTGTCACTCAGTTCAGAGTATTTTTTAATGTTCCCCTTTAAAGTTGAGATGTAATTCACATACCATAAAATTCACCATTTTATTTATTTACTTATTTTATTTATTGGGTGTGGAACCCAATGCAGGTCTTGAACTCATGACCCTGAGATCAAGACCCGAGCTTAACCGACTGAGCCACCCAGGTGCCCAAGACTGTTACCATTTAACATAATTATTGATATAGTTGGATTTAGGTCCAGGATTTTATGTATGTATATATGATCTTTATTTTTTATTCCTCTGTTCTTCCTTTACTGCCTTTTTAATATTATTTAGATAGTTTTGGCATTCTACTTTTATTTAGGTATTGTCTTTTTTATTATATTTCTTTATATTTTTTAAATAATTTATTTATTTTGAGAGAACATGGGAGGGGCAGAGAGAGAGAGGGATAGATAGAATCCCAAGCAGGCCCCACCCTATTAGTGTGGAGCCTGACGTGGGGCTTGAACCCAGGAACCATGAGATAATGACCTGAGCCAAAAGCAAGAGTCGGTTTCTTAACCAACTGAGCCACCCAGTTGCCTCTCTTTGTATTTTTTTAGCGGTTACTCTGAGGATGACAACATGTATATTTAATCTTTCATGGTCTTTTTTGAATTAACATTGCTCTTAACATAATGTTACTCCTAACCTAAAATTTAGAAACCTTGCAAGCACGTAAGTCCCTTTCTCTTTTCCTGACCTTTTTGTTATTATTCTGTGTATCCCATCAAGATACATTAAAACACTATAAGACAGTGTTTTTGCTTTTGTTTTGCTTTACCTGTTTTTAAATACCAGTTTTCAACTTTTTTTTTTTTTTGGGACAGAGAGAGACAGAGCATGAACAGGGGAGGGTCAGAGAGAGGGAGACACAGAATCGGAAACAGGCTCCAGGCTCTGAGCCATCAGCCCAGAGCCTGACGCGGGGCTCGAACTCACGGACCGCGAGATCGTGACCTGGCTGAAGTCGGACGCTTAACCGACTGCGCCACCCAGGCGCCCCTAAATACCAGTTTTAATATCAGTTTTAAAGAGTTCAAGGGGGAAAAAACAGTCTCTCATATTTACCCAGGTTATTTCTTTTGCCCTTTCTTCATTCCTGAGAATCCCTGTAAGCCCCTGATAGGTTTCCCTACGGCCTCAAGAAACTCCTTTAGCATTTTTTGTTGAGCAGACCTATTGGCTACGCATTTTCTTGGTTTTCCTTCATTTGAGAATCTCTGTATTTCGCTTTCCTTCCTGGAGGATATGTGTGCTGGATATAGAATTCTGGTTTGACAGTAATTTTCTCTCAGTGCTTTAAAGACGTGCTACTATCTTCTTGCCTCCCTGGTTTCTTATGAGAAATCTGTAGTCATTTTAGTTTCCAGTTTCCTGTATGCAATGCGTCATTTTGTGTAAATGCTTCAATGTTTTTTTCCTTATCTTTGGTTTTCAGCAGTTTTCTTGTGATATATCTAGATGTGGTTTTCTTTGCGTTTGTCCTGTGTGGGTATGCTGATCTTGAGTATGTGAATGTATGTTTTTCACCACATTTGGTAAAGTTTCTGCCATTATTTCCTCAATTTTTTTTTTTCCCTGCTCTAGTCCCTTTTTCCTGTTATTCTTGGACTCCAGTTACACATGCTTAGACCTTTTATTATTGTCCTCCCTGTCTGTGGAGCTTTTTTCTTTTCAATCTTTTTTTGTGTGTTCTTTTCTTTTTTTAATTTGAAAATGTTTGTTATGTTTGTTTATTTTTGACAGAGAGACAGAGTGCGAGCTGGGAGGGGCAGAGAGAGAGGGAGACACAGAATCCGAAGCAGGCTCCAGGCTCTGAGCTGTCAGTACAGAGCCCGACTCAGGGCTCGAACTCACGAGATGTGAGATCATGACCTGAGCCGAAGTCGACTGAGCCACCCAGGCGCCCCTGGTGTGCTCTTTAGGATGCATAATTTCTACTCTTCTATATTTATTGCCAAGTTCACCAATTCCTCTGTCATTTCCATTCTGTTGTTGAGCCCATTAGTGAATTTGTTACTTCAGATGTTAGATTTTTCTGTTCTAAAATTCTTTCCTTAAAAAAAGAGTTTCCACTTCGCTGGGAAGAATTCATGTCTTTTGTTCGTTTCAAGTGTGTTTTCCTTTAACTCATGAGACAGAGTTATGATTGTTATTTAAAGTCTTCGGTTATTCTGGCATTTGAATCATCTTGGTGTTGGCCCCGTTGATTGTCTTTTCCCTTGAGAATTGGACACGTTTTATTGATATGCTTGCATGTTGTAATTTTGGATTGTGTGCTGGACATGTGAATGAGATGCGTGGAATAAAATCTACTGGAGGAATGTCGATATTTTTGTTTTAGCATGTAGTAAATCTGCTCAGATTCAGACTTGAGCTTCCTTTTTGTATTCTGAGGGTGGCAGTTAAAATCTCAGTTCCATTCGCTAAACCTTTGCTGTGCTGGTTTAGGTCCTGCTGCACACATGTTTAGTTTAGGGGTTGGGCATGAGTTCATATACACAGAATTAGAGGATTTACTTGTTCGACACTTTCCCCTCTGGGATTTCATCCACATTCTCCCAGGCCTGTAGGGGCTTTGTTTCCTGATTCCTTAGGCAGAAACAGTTTCTCCTGAAGGTTTAGCCATCCATCTGGGACTGAGGTATTCCATGACTGGGACTTTCCCTTGGGGCAAAGCCATACCAGGGAACCCCAACCTTGTGGTAGCTTCTCAGGTTTTTAAGTCCCCTACACAAGCCACCTGATTTTGTTTACTTTTCAGCATCCTTGGGCAGTTGATTTTTGTATCTTGTTCAAAGTTTTCAGTTGTAATTGGCAGGGACGATGGACTGCCGTGGGTTTATATAATTACGGTAGAATTCGAACTCCAGTTGGTTAATTGTTAAATTTTTTTTAATGTTTATTTATTTTTGAGAGAAAGAGAGAGACAGAACGTGAGCAGGGGAGGGACAGAGACAGAGGGATACACAGAATCCGAAGCAGGCTCCAGGCCCTGAGCTGTCAGCACAGAGCCCGACGCGGGGCTCGAACTCACAAACCGCAAGATCGTGACCTGAGCTGCAGTTGGACGCTCAACCGACTGAGCCACCCAGGCGCCCCTCCAGTTGGTTAATTTTTAATCTCTGGTTGGTGAGAGTAGATTTGGGTTTGACTCCTGCCTCTACTGTTTATAGTCAGCCCCTTTAATATGAACCCTACTTTCTTCATTTGCGAAAAAAAAAAAAAATTAGGATATGAGAACTTGCTGCCCTATCCCAGGGTCGTGTGGAGCAAACGAGGTAATGGATGTGAATGTGCCCTGAAAACCAAAACATTGTATTCAAGTGGTTGGTGTTGCTGCTGCGTTTTCATGTGTGTGCCCGTGTATGTGTGTGCCTGTGTGGCGTGCATGGTTTCTGCCCAGTCACCTCCACAGCGGTGGCATCAGCGCTGGCTTTTCCTCTTTAGGCACTTCCTGGACCTCACTACTATACTTGGGGAGATCATGGCGGCATCATCATGGCCATCGCCCAGGGCATGGAAACCAATGAGCTGAAGTAAGTGTTTCCGATGAAGCTTTTTCTTTTAACGTCACGCTGTACTCCCCAAAATTTAAGTCTGTGAGTATAAGCGGATTATCTCTCTACAGCCCTAGATTGTTGACGGCACAGTTTATGACCTCAGCGTAATAAACCCCCGTTTCTAATAGGGGGATGATAATCTGCCCTTCCTATCTCAAGGGGGTATCATAAGAAACAGATGAAATAATTTTATTGAGCCTACAAAGGACAGCTCTCTATAAATGTAAATTAATAATGGCCAAACAATTAACTAGGGACTTTAACTTGTCTTTCTTTGCTCTGTGTGTGACATAGAATGAGTGATAATAAAAACAGTCGATAAATGATAATAGTACCTGAGTAATCATTTCAGAATGCATTCTACGTGGTAATCAGTTGACTTCCGCTGTGATCCATTTGGGTTTTGGGATTCATAGGAACAGACCTAGAAGGGACATTTGGGGTTAACTGCTTCATGTTATAAATGAGAAAACTGAGGCTTAGTAAGGTAAGGTAGCTTGCCGAGGATTCCCACATCTGTTAGTGACGGGCCGGGCTGGTACTCATGTTAAATTGCATTCTGTACTCTTTGCAGATGTATTGCTCTGAAAAGCAAAAATGTCAAGGGTCTGTAAACTCTGCCTGCGTAAGTCTGCTTTTATCGGAACCACTTTGATTATTTTTGTCTGAGTTGGGACAAAAGTTAGTTTTGTTAACGTTACGTCAGGGCACACGGGCTGTCACTTCTCCCTATTTTTAAAAAAATGAGCCTGTGGCTCAGTTGGTTGAGCATCCGATTTCAGCTCAGGTCATGATCTCATGGTTTGTGAGTCCGAGCCCCGCATCGGGCTCTGTGCTGACAGCTCCCTCTCTCTCTGTGTCTCCCTCTCTCTCTGCCCCTCCCCTGCTCATGCTCATGCTCCCTCTCTCTCAAAAATAAATAAATGTTAAAAATTAAAAGAAAGTTTATTTGTTTTGAGAGAGAGAGGGAGAGCTAGAGCGCACATGCACACATGCTAATTGAGGAGTGGCAGAGAGAGAGGGAGACAGAGAATCCCAAGCAGGCTCCTCTCTGTCAGCACAGGGCCTGACACGGGGCTTGAGCCCACAAACCGTGAGGCCATGACCTGGGCCAAAATGAAGAGTCGGACGCTTAACCACCTGAGCCACCCAGGCGCCCTCCCAGTTTTGAGCTGAACCCACAAGATGTATTACTAACGGAGGTGGAGAGGCTTCGCTAATCATCTTGTTTAATGCAAGGAAGAAAGCCTTCTTTTCCTTTGCCCCTTTTAGAAACAGGGTTCAGCAGCAAGAGAGAGGTGGGTGGTTTGAAAAAAGAGGCCTTAGCATCTGGTTTCCCCTGTGGTGAATTTGCCCTGTGCTGAGGAGCCTGGCCTCAAAGAAGCAGAGAGAAGCCAAGTCCTGGCGTCTGGCTGTTCTCCAGTCCGTATGGCCCTGGTCAGCTGCTTCTCTCGAGCCAAGAGTCAGAAGCCCTGTTTGTGCGCAGCACTGCGTTCGCATTCCGATTGGTGTTTGCGCCCATGAGGACAGTCACCGAGCGCTGTGCTTCCCACATTTGAGCTGCCATTTGTTTACCTCTCCGGCCACTTATTTATTTACCCATCAATTATCAGTTCGCATCTCACGCGCTTAGCAAACCTGAATCGTGCCGGGTACTGAGTCTCTAAAATAAGATGTTTCCCCTCACTCGGAAGGAGTCCATCCTCCAGGACTAAGATCCCCAGGCCAACACACGGTGTGACGGTTGGGGCACTGCTGTGTGAGACATAATGGTAGGGGACACAGTTTGGCTTCCTGTGCATCCCATGCCATTGTTTGAGTGGCAGTCCGATCGTAGAGTCAGTTTCTGGTTCTCCTAGGTTAACTTCTCTGCAGATTCCATTTGCATTCCGGGCTGGCTTCACGGAAGCCGTTCGCGTGACTCTGGTCCTCTCACACCATCTGTCGGTGCGCCCGTGCTCCGGGAACGCAGTGTCATTGCTGCACCAGCAGGAGCAGCACACGGTCAGGAAAATAAACCTGCCAGAAAATCACCGTGCCTTCCCCAGACATTTAAAAGTGACCGCAGGGTTGTGGACTTGAGGGTTTGTGGGCACTGTGGCACCTTTGTATTGCTCCGGGTTGTTTGGAGGCATCTGTATGGGTGGCTCAAATAAATCCCTTGCAAATTCGAGAATATTTTCAGGCCTCCTAGTGACAGGTGCATGTGTCCCGAATATCAGTCTGAGCTTGGCCTAAATCTCTGTAGCCACCTGGCATTTACTTAGTATGTTGCTTTCAGAGGTTTTTGTTTTGTTTTGTTTTGGTTTTTGGGTTTTTTGTTGTAGTGGTGGTTTTGTTTTGTTTTCTGCTTCTCCTGCTTCTTTGCTTTTGACCTGTCACCCTGTGCCATCAGCTTCATCAGAAGAGAAGCAGGAAATAATACTATGGTTAGTTCATATCCTCAGACTGCAGTGTCGACTTACTGTGATACGTGAGCACGGACAGAGGATTTCTGTTGCAGGTCTAGATGTGTTGGGCCCCTTCAAGTCTGGCCTCCCCGACCACCGTGATCGCTCTCCTTGAGTCTCACGGCGTTTGTTGGCTGTCTTATTATTTGGGCATTGGTCACATATGGACGTCCCTCGCTAGTTACCCTTTCGTTATATGCCTGACTTTTTCAACTCATTAACAAGGTCTTTTGCTCAGTATTTCTATTCTGTAAAGGCTAGCAGGTGCTGAGTCAGTGTTTGATTGTTCAATAAATAGGTCATGCACACTTAGTCTTGCAAGGTTGCCTATTTCTTTACTGATTTATTTAAGCATTTATTTGTTTTTGAGAGACAGAGCACGAGCAGGGGAGGGGCAGGGAGAGGGGAAGGCACAGAATCCGAAGCAGGCTCCGGGCTCCAAGCTGTCAGCACAGAGCCTGACACGGGGCTCGAACCCATGAACTGTGAGATCTGAGCTGAAGTTGGTCGCTTAACCAACTGAGCCACTCCGGCGCCCCTCTTTACTGATTTATAAAACCAGAAGGGGTGCAGGACTGTGGCAGGTGCGCGGCTCTGAGGGGACCGCTCCCACAGTGCTCTGCCTAAATGGCAATGGCTGGAACTCAAGTAGGAGTGGCAGGGGGTGGGGGTTGGTCCCCCAGATATGTGCAACCCAGAGGCATCAGGGCTAGCCCAGTCTACCTTCCTCACTTTTCACATAAGGAAATAATGTGACTTGTCAGTAGTTAGGGCCCAAGCTGGAACTCGAGCATATTTCTGTTAGATAATCATTTCACGTCAATTACGCGAACATTTGTTGAACACGTGCAATGAACCAGAGGCGGTTCTAGGTACGGAGGATGCAGAGGCGAGCGAGGCATCATTCAGGAGCTGCCTGTGCCCACTGTGGCTCTGTTATGTCTCTGAGCCAGCTGCAAAGAGAGGCCAGGGGAAGGACCTGTTTCGAAAGGGAGCTTCCTGACACAAAGCCTTAGGGAAGAAAGCCATCATCAGGAACAACAGGAACTCTCGTAAGAGTTTCAGTAGGGACAGAGGTTGGAACGTTGCTTAATGTAAGAGTTAGGTTTTTGTTTTGTCTTGTTTTGATGGTGGTTCTTTTAAATTATTCACATCTGGGGTGCCTGGGTGGCTCAGTCGTTTAAGCGTCTGGCTTCGGCTGGGGTCATAATCTCATGGTTCAGGGGGTTTGAGCCCCGCGTCGGGCTCTGTGCTGACAGGTCGGAGCCTGGAGCCTGCTTCAGATTCTGTGTCTCCCTCTCTCTCTGCCCCTTCCCCGCTTGCGCTCTGTCTCTCTCTCCCTCTCTCTCTCTCAAATATAAATATACGTTAAAAAAATTTAAACTATTCACGTCTTTCTTTCCCTGATTAGCACGGATAACTAAGAGTTGGCCATTACTTGTTCAGCTTCTGCCTGGACTCTCCTCTGAGGCTGTTACCTTTGTTATTGTTAATTGAAACTGAGAGCAAGAAGTGGAACCCTGTATTTTTTGCTCTTGTGTTTGCATGTCTGAAATGAGTAAATAAGAACCCCTTCTGGGGATTCAGCTTCATTCGATCAGCACGTTGTCACCGTGAACCTGCTCAGGGGATGCACGGTTTTGTTGTGTATAATCCGTGTGTTCTTCAGAGAAGGGGCTGCTGTGTTCTTCCACTCTGATAAAACAAAACAAAACAAAACAAAACAAAACAAAAACCCAAACACAGGTTTGCTGACTTGATCATGAAGGACAAGATCATTTTCCATTTCTTCTAGGCAGGTTTACCTGCCAGCAAAAGGCTATTCTTGGTAGTTTACTAATAATATTTTGGGCTCGCCCAAAAGCATCTTTCCTCACAGGAGATTTTTTTTTTAATTTTTTTTTTTAACGTTTATTTACTTTTGAGACAGAGAGAGACAGAGCATGAACGGGGGAGGGTCAGAGAGAAAGAGGGAGACACAGAATCGGAAACAGGCTCCAGGCTCTGAGCTGTCAGCACAGAGCCCGACGCGGGGCTCGAACTCACGGACCGTGAGATCATGACCTGAGCCGAAGTCGGAAGCTTAACCGACTGAGCCACCCCGGTGCCCCTCTCATAGGAGATTTTTGATTGAATAGGGCTTTCCTCCCGGAGCCCCGAAAAGACAGTGCAAAGATTACATCCGGCAGTGCAGCTGTCTTTTCTGGACCTGAGTTCTGGAAGCAGCCCCTTGGTTCCAGAATGTGGGAGATGGCAGTTAGCCCGCACGCTTGTGGCAGCATTAAGGCGGGGGGGGGGTACCACTTACTGGGACGGTTGCAGAGAGAGCCATCCCTACCTGCTTCATTTTAACCCTCATGTGGTCTCTTCGGCCTTTGGGTTATAGTGAAGCCGGTGTTATCACCTGTTAATTGTTAAGAAACTGAGTGATGGGGTTCAAAAAATACAGTGCAGTTCATTTAATTTCCTTTAGCAAATGTTAATTAATGCCCCTCTGTGTGCCAAGAAAGGTGCCAGCTGCCAGGGGCGGGAAAGTGAGGAGGAGGGCTCGTTTCTGACAAAGGGCAGTCTGCTCGAAGATGCTCACAAAATCAGGTCATGAAAATAGAGTACGGGGTAAGGCAGAAGGAGCACACGGTGCTGTGGGAACACAGAATGGGGGCCAGGGAGAAGGAAGGAGAAGGAAGCCAGGAGAAGGAAGGAGGAGGAAGAGGAAGCTTGAGCGAGGTTGGTGTGCCATTTCAGGGTTAGAAAGACCTTGGCCAGAGAAGGTCGGGCATGAACCAGGATGGAAGGTGTAAGCTCGAGTAGTAATAGAATGCAGACTGCAGGGAGGGGGCCGTCAGACATGGGGATTGAGGTCGGTGTAGGTAGGGGCTGGGGGCCGGAGGACCTCCATGCCTCCCCTGGAGAGATCAGACTTGCCTTTCAAAGTCGGGGGTCCTAAAAACGCCTAGAGGGTTTTCAGTAGGGGAATGACAGGGCTAGATTCACGTTATGGAAAAGATGGCTCTGGCCAGCTGAGGAGGATGAACGTTAAAGAAGCAAGAGTGGACGTGAGAGAGGAAGCTGGTGGGGGGACTGAGCATTTTGGGGGACAACGTCTGCAGGACTGCTTTTGACTAGGATGATGGGGGACGCTGATCAGACCCTTCGTAGAGGCGCAGGGGAAAGTGAGGGGAGCAGGCCTGAAAGGCCATCAGAGGAATGTGGGTTTGGACACGGTGGGCTGAATTGCTCTGGGCCGTCCAAGGGGAGATGTCCAGCAGGAATCTGGACGTAGTCCGTCATCTGGGTTGGCCTCCCGCCAGCGCTTGAAAGCATTTTTATGGAAGTCCACCAGTCTTTCCTTGAATAGTTTGAGTCACAGGAAATTTACCAGATCACGAGGGGCTTCCATTTCACTTTGGGACAGTTTGTTCATGTCTCCATTCGCTCACCATTTTTATCCATTTATTCCTTTACGAATGGAGGTTCTCAGGTCGGAGAGAGCCCCAATTCTCCTCTCTCCGGTTTCTAGCGAGTAGGCTTAGTTCTGCCCCCAGGAGACGCACACAGAGGCCCTTTCCTCCTTCCCCTGAACACCTTTCAGGATCTGAGGCCCCTCCCTGTCCTCCTGTGTGTCTCCCATTCCGTGGCAGGTGGCTCCGGTTCCTGTCCTCTGATGCTGTGGGATCCCGACCCTTCACCATCCGGGTCTCCTTTAGCCCACCTCACGATGTCAGTGCTTTCAAATGTGGGGCCCAGATCTGACCCCAACATGCAGGGATGAACACCAACGCAGCTCTGGACACCCAGTTTCTGCCAGTGAGAACCCAAGACTCTTTTTACACTTCTGACCGCCTCCCTACCTTTCTAGCTTCTACTAAATCATCTTGTAGAAACTGAGATATCGATTTACACGCCATGAGATGCTCAGATTGTAAATCCACCGTTTAGTCAGTGCTGGAGGATGCCTCGTCAAGATGCAGAAAATTTCCATCACCCCAGAAAATCCCTCTGTGCCCCTTCCTCCAGTACCACCGCCCCACCCCAGCTAGAGGCAACTGATGGTCCGATTATATTTTTATCACTGTAGGTTACTTCTGCTGCTAGCAGAATTTCCTGCGTTTCTTATCTGGCTTCTGCTATTCAGCATCATATTTTTGAGATCCTATCTGTGCTGTGATCTCTACCAGTAGGTTAAGTTCAGTTTCACCGTGAAACCTACAGATCTTTTTTTTTTTTCTTATGGGTTTTATTAAAGGCATGATTTTCTTTTTCTTTCTTTCTTTAAATTTTTTTATTTGAGTATAGTTGACCTACGATGTTACATTAGTTTCAGGTGTGCAACGTAGTGATTCAGCATCTCTGTATGTTCTGCTGTGCTCACAAGTGTAGCCACCATTCGTCACTATACCACACTACTGTAATATCATTGACTTGAGACTATATTTAGTAGTAATACTTTTATTTTATTAAAAAAGTTAAAAAAAATTTTTTTTAACGTTTATTTATTTTTGAGACAGAGAGAGACAGAGCATGAGAGGGGGAGGGGCAGAGAGAGAGGGAGACACAGAATTGGAAGCAGGCTCCAGGCTCTGAGCCATCAGCCCAGAGCCCGACGCGGGGCTCGAACTCACGGACCGTGAGATCGTGACCTGAGCCGAAGTCGGACGCTCAACCAACTGAGCCACCCAGGCGCCCCTAAAAAAGTTTTTTAACGTTCATTTATTTTTGAGAGAGAGGGAGACACAGAGCGCGAGTGGGGGAGGGGCAGAGAGAGGGAGACACAGAATCGGAAGCAGGCTCCGGGGCTCCGAGCTGTCAGCACAGAGCCCGACGCGGGGCTCGAACTCACAGATTGAGCCGCAGTCAGACGCTCAACCGACTGAGTCACCCCGATGCCCCAGTAGTAGTAGTGGTATTTTTAAAGTTTATTCACTTTGAGAGCGAGAGAGTGAGCATGCGGGCAAGCAGGGGAGGGGCAGAGAGAGAGAGGGAGAAAGAGAGAGAAAATCCAGAGCGGGCTCTGTGCTGTCAGTGCGGAGCCCAAGGTGGGGCCCGGCTGGAACTCATGACACGTGAGATCTTGATCTGAGCTGGAATCAGGAGTTGGACCCTCAACCGACTGAGCCACCCAGACGCCATGAGATTTTATTTTGAATAGGTGCGTGTAGGGTGGAAATGCCACCTTCAGCATTAATGGAAACTCCAGAAGGAAACTAGGGTAGTTAAACATGCAGCATACTTTCCTTTCCTTGCATCTCTGGGAGTACGTAGCTGTCTGTCTCCACAGACATAACGCAGGAGGCCCGTGACTTTCGTTGCTATCGTGTAGGAAAACAGCCTGAGAATGAAGACCACAGAGAGGAAAAATGATCAAGGGGTGGAGAAAACAGACTGAATCCCAGCGACAGCTTTGCCGTACTGAGGGGACTTGTGCCATTGGACTGCTCACATTCATGAAATAACGCATTCTTTTAATTAATTAATTTATTTTACCTCCAAGCCAGTTTGAATCGTATTGTAACTTCATGATAAAGGCAGTATAACCCTTCACTAGCTGGGTGACCTCAGCAAATTACTTATCTTATGGAGACTCAGTTTTCTCATCCGTGGAAACGCCTCACAGTATTTTTAACATGGTAATTTAAACAAGGTAATTGATGCAAATAATGGAGTGCATTATCTCGACTTAGAGTAGTTTTATTATCACTACTTTTTTTCCTTCCCTATAGCGTTGGTTTCGGGTGGAGAATTTAGGGGTTTATCACTTACGTATAACACCCAGTGCTCATCCCAACAAGCGTCCTCCTTGTGCCCGTCACCCATTTGGCCCATCCCCCACCCACCGCCCCTCCAGCAAGCAACCCCTCAATTTGTTCTCTATAGTTAAGAGTCTCTGATGGTTTGCTTCCCTCTCTGTTTTTATCTTACTTTATTTTTCCTTCCCTTCCCCTGTGTTCAGTCTGTTTTGTTTCTTAAACGCCACATAGAAGCGAAATCGTATGGTATTTAAGACCAGATTTTCTCCATCTTGGGTCTGAGCAGGTAGGCTTTTGAAACAACATGTGGAACTTTTTTCTCATGTTTGCTTATTCTTTTGATGTAATAAGAAGAGTGTTTTGAATCCTGTTTGGGCATTCATTCCATTATCAGTCCAACTAGCCTTGTAGGCTTTGCACATTTGATGGGTTGACCTTCCATATTGTTATTCATATCTTTGACTAAAGCAGGGAGCAGTGTGGGAACGAGCGATCTCATTTGGGGTTGGGTTCACACCATATGTCGGCAATCAGCACACTGGGACTTGTTTTCCCAGCGGTGAATTTTATCTAGCTGTGTGGTCCATAGAGATCCTTATGAAGAAAGAACGTTCTCTATCATTGCCCTCTTCTTCAAATCAAGGATTACCTTGAGAAAAGGAAGTGGGATTCAATTGTTGTGTTGTGACTTGGGTGTGAAATCATGTGAGTCCCAGCCCTGACTTCCTTCTTTTCTAAGATCTCTCAGATCAGCTGTTGCCATTCTTGAAACCATTTTTTAGTTCCTTTTTTTTTTTTAATGTTTATTTATTCTTTGAGAGAGAGACAGAGACAGAGAACGAGTGGGGGAGGGGCAGAGAGAGAGGGAGACACAGAATCTGAAGCAAGCTCCAGGCTCTGAGCTGTCAGCACAGAGCCTGATGCCGGGGTTTGAACTCATGAACCACCAGATCATGGCGTGAGTTGAAGTTGGATGCTCAACCGACTGAGCCACCCAGGCGCCCCCATTTTTATGTTCTTTGGGAAAGTAAAACTATTCTTCCTCTGGGCTTCAAGAATCTCTGTTCTTTGTGATTCTTTTAGAGATTCTTATCTGCCATCATATTTTGAACTTTTTCTATTCTCTAGAACGTTCTCTCTTTTGTACTCATTTTCTTTTAACATCCCTGTCTTTTTTTTCCTGCCTTGTCCAGTCTGAAGATCATTCTTGGTAAAGATACAACCAAAATAGAAATTGAGTGGTTCTGCCTTTTTTTTCTTCTTTCTATTGTTACTATTTATACCAGTGACCATCAAAAGGATGATCCCTTTCTGGTTCTTTATAGAATTTCTTGCTAATACTTTGTAGAATTTACTAGGCAACCAACCCACCATCCCACTGACTCACGAATCTATCACTAATTGTTATAATTTGAAGCATAATCTTTGACTCATTTTGGGTTTGTTTGCTCACGGTTGCTGCAGATTACTTGCCATCAGAATTATAACGGGAATTAACTAGCAGATAAGTACTGCTCTTTAATTTTTTTTTGCCTTTGGTTGTATGGCTCTTTTCTTATTGTGAACATGTTTAAAAATCTGAGTTCATCGGGGCACCTGGGTGGCTTGGTCAGTTAAGCGTCCGACTTCAGCTCAGGTCATGATCTCACGGGTCTGTGAGTTCGAGCCCCGCGTCGGGCTCTGTGTTGACAGCTCAGAGCCTGGAGCCTGTTTCAGATTCTGTGTCTCCCTCTCTCTCTGCTCCTCCCCTGTTCATGCTCTGTCTCTCTCTGTCTCAAAAATAAATAAACGTTAAAAAAATTAAAAAAAAAAATCTGAGTTCATCAAGGACCTTTCCGTACAGCCACACATTTATGTCTTGAATATTACCACTTCCCTTATTTAGTGTATCTGTGTTATATTTATATTACAAATTTATTACATTAATTATATTAAATGACCTTCCCATCCTCTTGAGAGTTTTGACCCTGGGATTATGTGTATATTTTTTTTAACATTGAAAAAACTTTTTTTTTAATTTATTTATTTTTTCAACGTTTATTTATTTTTGGGACAGAGAGAGACAGAGCATGAACGGGGGAGGGGCAGAGAGAGAGGGAGACACAGAACCGGAAACAGGCTCCAGGCTCTGAGCCATCAGCCCAGAGCCCGACGCGGGGCTCGAACTCACGGACCGAGAGATCGTGACCTGGCTGAAGTCGGACGCTTAACCGACTGCGCCACCCAGGCGCCCCTAATTTATTTATTTTTGAGAGACAGAGAGAGATAGAATATGAGCAGGGGAGGGGCAGAGAGAGAAGGATAACCAGAATTCAAAGCAGGCTGCAGGCTCCAAGCTGTCAGCACAGAGCCCGATGCGGGGCTCGAACTCACAGACTGTGAGATCATGACCTGAGCCCAAGTCGGATGCTTAGCCTACTGAGCCACGCAGGCACCCTTATGTGTGTATTTTTTTTTTTAATTTTTTTTTTTTCAAACGTTTATTTATTTTTGGGACAGAGAGAGACAGAGCATGAACGGGGGAGGGGCAGAGAGAGAGGGAGGCACAGAATCGGAAACAGGCTCCAGGCTCTGAGCCATCAGCCCAGAGCCCGACGCGGGGCTCGAACTCACGGACCGCGAGATCGTGACCTGGCTGAAGTCGGACGCTTAACCGACTGCGCCACCCAGGCGCCCCTACTTATGTGTGTATTTTTATCTGAACATTTTGAATCCTCCAGTCCTGAAGGTTAGGGCTCTGATGGTCTTTCCTGACTGTAGGAATACACAGGTGACTTGGTTTGTTTTCTTGCAAGGCTGTTGTCATTTTCACCCCATCAATACATGTTCTTTAGGGGATCAGAACCTGGTCTAGAGTAGATGTCCCCCTAACTGTTGCAGTGGTAACGTGACTTGCTTCTTCCCCGAAACTCAGAAAAAGCACCGCTTTTTTTTTTTTTTTAATTTTTTTTTTTTTAACGTTTATTTATTTTTGAGACAGAGAGAGACAAAGCATGAATGGGGGAGGGTCAGAGAGAGAGGGAGACACAGAATCCGAAACAGGCTCCAGGCTCTGAGCTGTCAGCACGGAGCCCGACGCGGGGCTCGAACTCACGGACCGCGAGATCATGACCTGAGCCGAAGTCGGACGCTTAACCGACCGAGCCACCCAGGCGCCCCAAGCACTGCTTTCTAAATGCGCAGTTTGTTCTCAGATACGAGGCTCTGCTTGGCCATGTATCAGTCTCATCGAAGTGTCATCCCATCAGTCATCTGGGAACCTCTCAGGAAATGGGGTGCTTCATTTCCTAAGGTTATCGGGGGTTCAAGGAGCTCCTAAATGGAATTACGGGGCAGTGTGCAAATGGATGGACCACCAGCATTATCCCTGATAGCTCTCATCCTGTCTGGATAATAGGCAAGCTTTTCCCATTCATTTTCCTTTAAAAGTGATACTCGGTCGTTAGCTCATCACACTCGTGCAAGGAGAGTGAGTGAGTTAACTTATCCCTATATCTGCTTCAACATCAGCTTCAACCAAACGCAGTTCAACCAGGTGAGGATTTCTCCTCTTTGGAAGATCCGTAGGGGAGTCACTTGGTCCTCATTGACCTTCTTTATTTATGTTGCCTTGTACACCGCTCCCCACCTCCCATTTAACCCGTGGCCTCTTGCAGAAGTACCCATTGTCGTCATCTCGATTTGGGAGAGAGTGTTTGGATCGTATGATGTTGTGAAAAGATTTGTGTCGAGCATTCTTTGAGGAAGAAAAACTAAAATCTCAAAAATACAGGAAACGTGAAAGAAAGGGAAGTTTTGCACGTAGGATTTAAGAGAGAAGCGAGAGCTGACACTGAAGAGAGCTCTAACTGAGTGGTTTCTCATGTTGAGCATCTTGGCCAGCTTCCTGGGAGGCGAAGCAAGTGTTAGGTATTCCCCATCTCCCTCTGCGCCTCCCCTCCCCCTCAATACAAAAGATCATGAAAAATCAACACAGTTATGTCAGTGCTGCCTATTTCTTTAAAGAGCTTGCTTTCTCGTTCGGCTGTAGCAAGAACAAGTCCTCCTTGGAGGCTTTTCTCTGGACATATTTTTCCTCCACCTTAAAAATCTGCCAGACCGCGGGAAAAGGCGGAAGAATTGTATAAAGGACACCCACAGAAGTTTGCCCAGAATCACCAGTTGCTAACATTTGCCAGTTTGCTTTACTTCTGTCATCTATTCATCCTACTTGCCTGTCTGTCCATAGGTCTATCCTTTTGTCATTTGTGGTTAAAAAAAAATGTTTATTTGTTAATTTTGAGAGAGAGCGAGCATGAACATGAGCGGGGTAGGGGCAGAGAGAATCCCAAGCAGACTCCATGCTGTCAGTGCAGAGCCTGATGCGGGGCTCAGAATCATAAGCTGTGAGATCATGACCTGGGCTGAAATCAAGAGTTGGATGCTTAACCTACTGAGCCACCCAGGCGCCCCTTGCTGAGCCATTTGAAAAAAAGTTGTAGCCATCGTGTCCCTTCACAGCTAAATATTTAAAACATGTATCACCAATACGTACGGGTATTTTCCTATGCACTCAGAATGCCATTCTCACATCTAAGGAAATTCACATGAGCTCAGTGTCCCTTACACACTGTATTTATGTTTTCTCAGTTGTCCCAAGCTGCTTACAGCCGCCTTCCCCCACCGGTCTGGGATGCAGTCAAGGTTTACACATTGCGTGTGGTCGTTAACACCTCTTTAGTCTCTTTGTAACAAGCCTTCCGCCTTTCCTGGTTGGTTTGTTAAGTTTTTCACGGCCTCAGTTTTGTGTTGGAGGAATCCAGACCAGTGGCCATGGAGACCGTCCCACGTTCTGGATTTGTCCGGTTGTACAGAACGGCACATAGATGATATTCTCAACGCTTTATCCGGGAGGCACGTGACGTCAGGTTGTCCCATTGTTAGTGATGCTAATTTTGGTGACAGTTGGGACTCTTAATCCATTGTAAGATTGCATTTCCCCACTTGCAGTGAATGATTCATCTGTGGGTTGATGCGAACACCGTGGTCCCCATGTGAACCATGTGGTTGTAGCATTCAGTGGTCTTCTTTGCCCGACTCGGTCATTACAGTGTGGGTTATGGGATGGTCGTTTTTCTCATGCTGTCATTGTTTTCAATATGTATCGGGTAGCATTGTAACATAAGAAAAACATCTTCCTGTTTCCCTTTTCTCTTCCTTTCAGCATCATTCAGAGACCCCTGTCGTATTTCTATTGGGTATATAATCTGTTACCGCCATTTTTCTGTTTTTATGTTCAGATTTTCCCAAATTGGCCAGTTGGAGCTCCATCAGGCTGGCTTCTGTGTCCCTTTGCACTGACTCCGTTAGTCTCTTAGCACGTCCTTGCTTTCTGGCACAGCCTTGAAGGTTCCCTGCTCCGGTTGTTCCTCCAGAGAGTCCTGGCTCTTATCACTAGTGAATGTTACCTGGAAACCAAGCCCTTGCCCTAGAGACTTTAACTGTAAGTAAGAATCCTCTTACTCGTCCTTGGCAGATACAGTACCAACGAAGGGGAGACCTGGAAAACGTTCATCTTCTCCGAGAGCCCAGTGTTTGTGTACGGGCTCCTCACGGAACCCGGCGAGAAGAGCACTGTCTTCACCATCTTTGGCTCCAACAAGGAGAATGTCCACAGCTGGCTGATCCTACAGGTCAATGCCACGGGTGCCTTGGGTAAGCCGCTGCCTCCTCGGCCCCCTTCATGGAGATATTTGTTGACCAGGGCCTCGGCTTCGACACTCTGTACTCGAGAGACTCTGTAGCCGTTGAAGGAGACGGACACGTATGCAGTAAGCGGTTGGGAAATACAGAGGTAGTTCCTCAGACAGTTCTTAGTAGGAGCAGGTGTTATGTCTTGTATCCTCACTTCCTGTCTAGTCGCTGGCGCATAGTAGGTCTGCGTGTGTGTGCGTTGAACAGGTGAGTAAATGAAAAACATCCCTCCACATCAGCAGTTCTGCTTTGACAGACTCAGCGGGTGACTCCCGTGTGAATGGCAGTGTGCCCCATGATGCGGGGACCTCTCAGCCGTCTAGGATCTCATCTGCCGTCTGCTAGTGTAGGCACAGGATGTGTAAGTAAGCAGGGAGAAGTGTAATCCAGAGTCTTTCTTCCTCCCCCGTTCCCTCTGCAGCCCTACTCTTTCCTCCCCCTTCTGCCTCAGCCGGCATCATTCCAACTATCTGGAACATCCCCTCTGCTACCCATTCCATTTCTCCTAGTCGAGATCCTTTTCACGTCTCCGGATCCAATGCACTTGGCCGCTAATATCCCAGCCAGAGGACCCCTCCCCCGCCGCCTCTCGTCCGTGTCCAGAACATAAGCCCACCCCTCACGCCGTGAATTAAAACCTGTGTCTGTCACCCTGTTTATATCATTCCCCATCGACTAGATTACAAGGGTCTTAGAAAGAAGAACCTGTCTTGTGCATTCTGTATTTTCCGCCCACTGAACAGCCGGAGAGCCTTGCAGCCAGGGCTTAATAAGTAGTTGCTGATTTGAATGGCATTGAGTTGACGGCTGTTCATCAGTTTCAGGCAGCGTGCAATCTGACACATCTATAAAAAAGACGCAGAGTACCAGCATAGACGTAGGTATACTTTGGAATTCCCGTAGAAGCCACTCTGCTTAAATTCCAAGTGAGTACGGGTGGATGGAGTGACCGTCCAGGTTGTCTTACCATTTCTCAGCCCCTCCTTCCGTGAATCTTCCACGAACTTTCTTCCAAGCAGTGACAGTGGACTCTGTTGCTCTCGGGCCATTCCTTCCAGGTGTGCCCACCCTACCCCCCCCCCCCCGAAAGCAGGCAGGAGACAACACCCCTGGGTGACACCATCTACCAACGATTCGGCGTAACTCCCTGGGGGATAAGCACCTCTGATACCCATTTCTAGAAGGCACTGCAGAATCTGCTAAAATATTTCAGAGGTTTAGAGAGTGCCAAAGGTGGCTTGCTTCTTCCCAGATTTCTCAGACGAACGTCTGTGTTTCAGGCGGTACCATTTTCATTTGCCTCGGTGCCTCCTGGCATCAGAGCAAGGTGATCAGAGGCTTGGGACAGTTCCCGAGGTCTGCGTGCCCGCTGAGAAGCACCGGGATGAGCCGGACGTGGGTGGCGGGGCTGAGGGGCGGGGAGGACAGGAAGGCCCATGTGGGTGTCCCTCGGACGCTTCATGCCGCGTTTTCTTTTCCTCAGGGGTTCCCTGCACGGAGAATGACTACAAGCTGTGGTCACCGTCTGATGAGCGGGGCAACGAGTGTTTGCTGGGACACAAGACTGTGTTCAAACGGAGGACTCCCCACGCGACGTGCTTTAACGGAGAGGACTTTGACCGGCCCGTGGTCGTGTCCAACTGCTCCTGCACCCGAGAGGACTATGAATGGTGGGTTCTTCCTGGATGCCTGGGGACTGGGTTGTGTCTTACTCAGCAGTGCTACATACAGACTAGGGCATGGTCCCTTCCCCTGAGGGAAAGAAGGCAATCATAGGAAATATATATTTCCTTTTTTTTTTTTTAATTGTTTTTGGGGACGCCTGAATGGCTCAGTCGGTTGAGTGTCCAACTTTGGCTCAGGTCATGATCTTGCAGTTCGTGGGTTCAAGCCCCGCGTCTGGCTCTGTTCTGTGCTGACAGCTCAGAGCCTGGAGCCTGCTTCAGATTCTATGTCTCCCTCCCTGTCTGCCCTTCCCACTCACACTCTGTCTCTCTCTCTCAAAAATAAAGATTAAAAAAAAAATTTTTTTTAATGTTTATTTATTTTTGAGAGAGAGAGAGAGAGAGACAGAGTGTGAGCAGGGGAGGGGCAGAGAGAGAGAGGGAGACACAGAATCCAAAGCAGGCTCCAGGCTCTGAGCTGTCAGCACAGAGCCCGATGCAGCGCTCGAACCGACGAATGGTGAGATCACGACCTGAGCCGACGTCGGACGCTTAACTGAATGAACCACCCAGGTGCCCCAGAAATAAAGATTTCCTAAGAATTTTTGATGTGCCAAGAATGGTGCTAGGCACTTTTTATATAGGTTATTCCATTTAATTCTTATAGCTACGAAATGTGGGAGAGGAGTTACATCCTAGGGAAGCTGCCATAGTTTATTTAGGAATGGATCACTCTGGGATTTATTTCTAGGAGGGCGGCTTCCAAAGGGAACACACTGAAGGTTCCTGTGTAAGTAACTCCTTTTCCTTAGAAGCCCTATCCTGTAGGGAGTGTGCTTTTTTTTTTTTAATTTTTTTTTTTAACGTTTATTTATTTTTGAGACAGAGAGAGACAGAGCATGTACGGGGGAGGGGCAGAGAGAGAGGGAGACACAGAATCTGAAACAGGCTCCAGACTCCGAGCTGTCAGCACAGAGCCTGACGTGGGGCTCAAACTCACAGACCGCGAGATCATGACCTGAGCTGAAATCAGACGCCTAACCGACTGAGCCACCGGGCGCCCCTGGGAGTGTGCTTCTTTATCTGCAGTGAGGGGATGTCAGTGCATCTATATTTGTATATTCATCAGTCCTGGAGCAAAGTACCCAAGGCAGGGCTGAGAATGGTGACAGCGGAAGAAATGACAGGCCCACAGATAACTGTGGCCAGAGAGGGAAAGCCACACGTACCTTGGAGGAGGAAGGGGTGCTTTTATTGTGATTGTTGGCAGGAAGGAGGAGACTGATTTGGGGCTTGGAAATCAGGAAGTTCCTGGAGGAGGCACTGTTAGAGATGAAAATGCCTGGATTTGTGGACGGGAGCATTCTGAGAAGATGTGGCAGCACTGGGGAGGCGGAGGGGTGGTGGGGAGGTCATTGGCGGTTTGGTTTGGAGGCCTTGTCGGTATGAAGTGGGGTCAGTGAGGGGAACTGAGGCTGGTAGGTAAGGGTAGAGACAGCGGTGTGGACCTTATTCTGTAAGCAGCAGAGGGTCTTTGAAGGCTTTTGAGGAGAGTCGCTGATCAGAGCAGAGCTTAGCTTTGGAAGATGATTCTAGCAGTAAAACACACAGGGTCTGGGAGCCCGTAGGCAGTCCCTGGTGTCTGTAATCCGGCATGAAATCACCCCAGGCTGGGCGGGGCTGTCAGAGAGCAAGGGTATCGAACTAAGCACGTCACTCACTTCTCAGCCACTGCCATTCTCGGAACAGCTAAAGTTTGCTTTAGGAAGCCACACTTATCTCGATGAAAGCCAGAAGCCTCTGATATGTTCTAGCCTGAGGTTGGAACAGGGACATGGGGTAAATGTCGTAGGCTTTGCGAGCCCTGCGGTCCATGATGGTGGCTTGGCGACTGCTTGTGGGAGCACAGAAGCAGCCGTAGGTGGATGGGCATGCCTGTGGTCCCAGAAAGCTCTGTTTACAAGAACAGCTAACCAGATCTGGCCAACTCCTGCCCTAGACCCATGCTTCTGAAACTCGAGCGTGCGTATGAATCACCTGGGATCTTGTTAAAATGCCAGTTCTGACTCCAGTTCTGGGGTTCTGTAGCTGGTGCCCTGCTCTGGGTGATCTGAGCTCGCTCATCTGCCAACCCATCCTTCGAACAGCCGGGTTTTAGACCGTACAGGACGCGCATTCTCTTTGAAAGCCGTGTGGTTCTGAGATAACGGCATAGAGCCTTGCAGTGTAAAACCACAGAGCTGTTTGACGTTCCCAGGGTTGTCCGTTCGGTGCCCCTTTGCTACCTTGTGTTCTCTCTTAGATGCCCCCAAATTGTAAATTCTAATCTGAGAGCTTTTGCTGGCCTGAGGTCCCCTGACTGTAGAGGCCCTAATCATGGAAAAGTTTGTAAGGCTCTCTCTCTTCTCTCTTTTATCCTCTCTAACTACTTCAAGACAAAAGGAAGTAATAAACATGTAAGAAACCCTAGCAACTCTCCTTTGTTTTTGTTTTTTTTTTTTCTTAAAGACCCCTGCTGTGCTTTTCTCTAAAGAGGCTGGTATGCCTTCTTGGTAAACTGGCTTAGCTCCCACTGGTCTCCCACGCCCATCCCAGCTGACTCGTGGAAACCCACTAGGGGCTGAGGGTTCAGTTTGGACGGGGAAAACCACCTGTCTTGCCTCTCACAGAGTTGGGCTTTAGGCCAGATGAGATCGTGAGGGTGATGACCCATGAAAATGATGAAGGATGTATTGATTTCAAGGCCTCTGATCGTGTAGCTGCTAGAAAGGATCTGGCTGGCTCCTGGAAACGTTTGGGGGCCTTGGACCGCGGCAGTGAGGACGGGATGGTCTGAGGGAGGACTGTAGGAGGGGAAAGGAGAATGAGTGAGCTTACAGTTTCCGTGCGTTAGTTCAGCTGCCAAGTGACAGCTACATGTGAAAGTCTGGTTGCTTCTGATGGTCCTTTCTGACCTCTCTGGGAAGCCCAGCCACTGGCCCATATGTTCCTTGATTTCAGAGTTAGTTTCTTTCAGAAGCTGGGCTTAACCCTCCCAACGTGTGTTCACGGCCTATTAGGCCGTGACCTACAGATTGCAGAAGCCTAAGAACAGGTGCTTTGCCATTGGAGGCAAGTAAATAATTAGGTAATGCTCTACCTAGCCCCCAAAAAGATCGTAAGCAGCTGTTCGGTAAAAATGACCTGATTTAATGAATGAGACATGTTCCACACAGTAATAAAACTCTCCCTTCTGAAAAATTCCTACAAATTGCTAAATGTCGATTGTGGCGTAAGGAACCCACAAACCACTCAGCCCCGTATCTGTGAACACTTCTCGTGGAGAAAGTATTTAATAAGTAATTCATTGGTCTGAATAGAGTAAAGGAAGCCTTTCGAGTAGAGCATGTCAACGTGGAGAATCTCTTTGAATTCGAATTTCGGTTTGGGGCCGGGCTTTGGGACGTATATAGTGTAACTGCCTCCTCTTGGGGTTGTTCACTGCGGTAAAGGGCAGAGTCAGGACTAGACCTGGTGTCCCGGGTTCCTACTCCAGCTCCTCCCACCCACCCCCCACCCCCGAGCTGAGTATTTTGGCAGAGATGTGGCCCCCAAATTGTGGAAGGTCTCGTGGGCCAAAGTGTTGTGTCCTAAAGTACAGGATGAGACACCCACAGTGATCTTAAATAACATTGAGGGGCGCCTGGGTGGCGCAGTCGGTTAAGCATCCGACTTCAGCCAGGTCACGATCTCTCGGTCCGTGAGTTCGAGCCCCGCGTCAGGCTCTGGGCTGATGGCTCAGAGCCTGGAGCCTGTTTCCGATTCTGTGTCTCCCTCTCTCTCTGCCCCTCCCCCATTCATGCTCTGTCTCTCTCTGTCCCAAAAAATAAATAAACGTTGAAAAAAAAATTTAAATAACATTGAATCATTCATTTAAAAAAGGTGATTCTTTTAAATTTCCTTTCTAATGCTTGTCAGCATGTCAAGGAGAAAGTATCACTGAGTGCTGGTAACTCTTTAACATTTGCTGGTCCCTCTTAACAAAGAGAGGGCAGACCCAGGGCCTTTGGGTGGGGAGCTAGATCCAGCTAAAAAAAAAAGTAATATTATTTTGTTTCTGGTGTAATGATTTGTATTGCCTTTGTCTGTTTTTGGCATATGATCGCGGTTTGCCAGTCGTGGTTCAGATACAAAGTTTCTATTGAAAGTGTGTTAGCATAAAAAAGGGAGTGTTCTTCAAAGGACATGTTTAGTAACTTACAGTAAGTCGGTAGGCGGTATGGGAGAAGTCACAAGAGTTGGTATTGACATGCCCCAAGTACACAAGCCATTGGCCCTAACAAACCCCGATTGCCTTTGCAGTGACTTTGGCTTCAAGATGAGTGAAGATCTGGCATTAGAGGTCTGTGTTCCGGATCCTGAGTTTTCTGGGAAGTCATACTCCCCTCCTGTGCCTTGTCCTGTGGGTTCTACATACAGGAGAACAAGAGGGTACGTACCCCAGCGTGCTGGGGACATGTCTGCACTGGGTTTGAGAGAGCAGAGAAAGCCACCTGGGCTCCTTTCGTACTCCAACTGCTTGGATTCCTAGCGGGTCTCAGGTAGCTTGGGCAATATTTAGAATTAGGATGTTTACAAACGCTTCTACCCTCTGTGAGAAAAAAATGCAAACCCGTAAGCTTCTCTGTAGCTCTAGCTATATGTTAAGTCATAAACTTCAGCAAGGACGCATCGTCATAGGACTTTGTGGAAGGGATACGTGTATACTCTTACCCGGGACAGTCTTCCCTGTTATCTGGGCTTCCCAGTGTAATTATAAGCAGAACCAATTGAGAATAATGAAACATCCTTCTTGTTCTATAGGGAAATGAAGAGATGGATGTGGATAGGAAATAGGTTTCCAGGTATGAAGACTTAATGGCTATTCTTGGATGTGTCTGACCTCTTGCTCTTGGGGTGGGGGGGTGACAGCTATCGGAAGATTTCTGGGGACACTTGTAGTGGAGGAGACGTTGAAACACGGCTGGAAGGAGAACTGGTCCCGTGTCCCTTGGCAGGTAAGAGGTGGTTTCTTGCCTTTGAGTTCTTGAGACGTCATTGTAGTGTCCTTATGATCTCACACTGGTCCAGTCTTGTGGCCCTTCTAACTCAGTGGTGGAAAAACATAGAAATTACAAGCATCACAGACCTCCCCTTTTCCTCTAACCTTGGTATCCAAACCAAATTTATTTATAGCCTTATGCTTGCATAGGAATAGAGAGTAGTTTTTTGAGGGAAATCCCTTTTGCTCATTGAACAATGTTTATTCGGCATCTCTTGTGTCCTAGGCATGGCGAGGGTCTTGTGTGTGTTCCTTGGTCTGTTTGTCAGAGTTGGAACATAAAGAAACTATGGCTCTTTGGGAAGTAGCGAAGCGGTCTATCTTAATTTTTATGATAATAATTATAACGAATACTTGAATGGAGTTTCACACATTTAATGTACTTTTCCTTGTGTTGCCATTTTAACCCTTATCACCATCCAAAGAAGCAGATACTATCATGAGCTCCGCTTCTTTTTTTTTTTTTTTTTTTTTAACGAAGAAGCATGTTCAGAGGAGAGGATGAATCGACCTGTTTGAGGTCACGCATCTGGTAAGGGACAAAGTTCAAATTCAGACTCTTAAGCCCCATGCCCTTCCTTGGACATCGCCCCAGTGGCAGATGAGTGTCATTCGCATTATTTTAGGTGACCATTATGCATGCTCATTGGGAAAGCGTTCTTTGGAGCGAGTGTTCGCGCTGTAAGGGGACGGTGTGGTCCAAACGTGCGTTAAGTTGACTGAGCGGTAATGGCACAGGTATTTGCAACCCAGGCAGGAAACGATGATCCCCTTGCAAAGAGTTCACCTCCCGGCCTCTTTTTTCTTCCCTCCTATTTCCAGTTCTTGTTCTTGCAGAACTTCCTTATTCCCTGTGAGCCCTTCCTCCTGCTCTTACCTCTCGGTGAAGGTGGATGGTTGGGGCTGCTTGGACCCGTGGTGGTGGTGGTGGTGGTGGTGGTGGTGGGGTCTGATGGAACAGCCATCGGCACCCCGCTGAATCACGAGAAGCACATGGCCCTCCGCAGACAGGGCAGAGCGCCCCCCTCCATTGCTCACCGCTTGCCAGCGTTTGCCCTGGTGTTTTTCATGCTAAGCTCATTAGTCCCTTAATTTAATCTTCCATCATTACCAGAGTCATTAACATCCCTCGCTGTGGAGACTTCAAAAGAACACGGCTTCAGCAGATTCCTGCAAATGAGCAGATAATATTCAAATATGCTCCTCACGAGAGCTGTTACCGATGAGGGTTTGGGTTAGTAGGGCTGGAGTGGTTGCTCTCAAGGGCTGGAGTGCATACTTTCATAATAAACGTTTCTGAAGATACTTCTGTGAGGGACAAAACAGTGTGTGGAAAACCATCTGAACTGGTAAGAGAGCTGTTTTCTTTGCTGAGAGGAGAAAATAGAACAGGGACCAAAGTAGAAAAAAAGCACATTTGTAGTGTAGACCACCTCCCAAATGTAAAAAAAAAAAAAAAGAAAAAGAAAAAGAAAAAAGACGCATGGCACAGAAGGCAGGGGCGTACCAGGAAAGGAAAGGATGGTCTCCTAGGGCTGATGGGAACCACAGCATCTTTGTAAAGATTGAGGTAATCTGGGCATCTGGGCATCATTTTTTTTTTAATGTTTATTTTTGAGAGAAAAAGAGACAGCATGAACGGGGAAGGGGCAGAGAGAGAAGGAGACAGAATCTGATAGAGGCTCCAGGCTCTGAGCTGTCAGCACAGAGCCCCACGTGGGGGTTTGAACCCACAAGCCATTAGATCATGACCCGAGCTGAAGTCGGACACTCAACTGACTGAGCCACCCAGGCACCCCTGGGCACCCTTTTTAAAAATGAAGTCGTCTTCCTTCCTTTATGATGACTGTAATAACACAGATGTCTAGGCTCTTCCTAGGCTGGGATTGGTCAAGAATTCTGTTCCTTTCCTAAGCACTGAACACCAGAAATGGGAAATGTTCCTCTGTCCCTAATCCTAAGGCAAGTCTTTCTGGACTCAGGCTCTGCTATAAAGGCATCAGGTGGTTAGAAGGAAAACCAGAGCCCCAGCATGGGGTTTGCAGATGTGGGAGATGCGGGGTGGAAAGCTTGCTGCTGTGAACGTGTCCTCCACGACCCCCTGTGGCAGCTGCGACGAGAGTCCTTGACTTCCCTGTCACGTACGGGTTTGGCAGTTTTCGTCTTAACGGCCCCCTTCACTGGGAATTGCAGTGGGAAGCTTTCCTTGAGAACCAGAAGAAGAGATTAGTTACTCCGTGGTGGCGGCTTAGGTATTTTTCAAGTAAAATGAGACCAAAGGAAAAGTAGGCAAACTTAACCTTTATTAAAAATCGTATGTAGGGGCACCTGGGTGTTAAGTGTCCAACTCTTGATTTCGGCTCAGGTCACGATCTCATGGTTCATGAGACCGAGCCCCACGCTGGGCTCTGTGCTGACAGTGTGGAGCGGCTTGGGATGCTCTCTCTCCCTCTCTCTCTGCCTCACCTGCTTGTGTGCTGTCTCTCGAAATAAATAATCTTTAAAAAAAAATTGTGGGTAGATTTTTTGGGGGGATGCATTATCTGTCTTCTAGCTGGGAAGCAGGCAGCTGGTCCACGTGAACTCACTGAATGAAGGGAATCAGAGAGAGCGAAAAACGGTCACCTTGCAGGCCTGCGGCAGAGAGATTCGGGTCTTGGTCCCACACACAGCATACTGTCCAAATGGACACGTTAGACGTGGACGGGGCTGTGCTGCTCGTGTCCATCGCTGTGCAAAAATCTGAATATTTTCTAGGCCGTTCCCTAAGTAGAAGAGAGAGAATACCAGCTCCTCCAGTGACTGGTTGTCTGACATTAAGTAAGTCGTCTCAAACACTCTGGGCCTCTATTTCTGTGTCTTCGAAAAACGACCACGTGAGCGTCTCCATTGTAAGAGGCAGCATTGTGTAGTGGGTAAAATGTAGGTCCTGGAGCCAGACTGCTCAAGTTCAAGCCGTGGCTCTTTTACTTCCGAGTTGGGTGACCTTGAGTGTGTTAACCTCTCTGCTGTCGGTTTTCTCACGTATAAAATCAAGCTAACAGTCATGCTTCCATCAGGCGGTTGTTACGCCCACGAAACAAACGCCGGAAGGTGGTATATACACTGTGTAAGTATTTGTTAAGTAGAGATAGAATCTTCGGGAATGATCGCGTGGTGAGACGTTTCGTTAAGTATTCGAGAACAAATGTAGTCTTACTGTTTTGGAAACACACTAGGTTGATATAATTGCCCTGTGTCATCGTGAATAACGTCGGATGGGTGAGCAAACAGATTAGCTACGAGTCTCCGTGACGAGGGGTCTCCAGTCAGCATGATTCCGTGCCGTGTGATACAGTCCTGTGACGAGGGAGAGCGTGCTGCGTGGGGTCATCATGTTCTCATGTGTAACTTGAAAGACTTCTAGGTCGAGCTCAGAAGCGTGGATGTTGGAGCATGCCTGCTGGGGCACCCAGATAAAAAAGAGCAAATGTAACGAGGGACACGGTTTGCAGACAAGACAACGGATTTATAGGGGTTGGAGTAGCTTGTCCCAAGTGGAAAGGCGATTCTGCTTTCCACATCTTGATTCCCGTGCTTTGCCACTAGATCCACGCCACGGGCCCGTGGCTCTGAGGCTTAGGCATGAGAAGAGAACAGGCGAGGCAGGCCAAGACCTCCTCAGCACCCCCCAGGCCCACCCTCTCTGTTGCTTTGTGTGTCTGTGCAGAGGAGAATGAGTTCATCCTGTACGCCGTCCGGAAGTCTATCCACCGCTATGACCTGGCCTCAGGAGCCACGGAGCAGCTGCCTCTCACTGGCTTGCGGGCCGCAGTGGCCCTGGACTTTGACTATGAGCAGAACTGCTTGTATTGGTCTGACCTGGCCTTGGACATCATCCAGGTGCGTCAACCCTTCGGTCTGCTCGAGGGGGCTACGCCTCGTGATCGCCCAGTCCCGATAAGCCTCTTTCCAAATGGCCCACTTCTAATTCCCAACAGGTATTAGAAATGGGTATTAGAGGTTTTACGTGGTAACTCATTTCAGGGCCGGCCGATGAGAATTTTCAGTCTTCTCTTTTAGCATTTTCTTGCCCTGCCTACTTCTGTCCTTGTAGGAAGGACAGAGGGAGCCCAAGTCGGCAGTCTGGCTTATAAGGGAAGCCTCACTTTTCCTGCTGGGAAGATTTTAGGACTAGCAGCGTAGGATTGTTAGTCACTATCTCACCAGCTGCCTCTTAAGCGTCCTTCTGCCGAAGCCACGACCCGGTAATACTTGACTTCTCCGCAGTCCACGTAATTATCCACTTGAGCTATTCCGAACACAGTCAAGAACTGGGAAGTGAGCTCTAAAGATCCCCACACAGGCCAGATAGATAGCCATCTACACTCAAACCCATGCATCTTAAAGGAGAGCTATTTGATCTTTATTCATTGCCCACTTAATCCTTTTTAGAAAAGCAATTCCAACAAGCTTTCTCGGGTCTTCCAACCCAATTTTACTGTGCCTGGGTTTTGAGGAGGGTGGAGATGGGGGGTGGGGGATGGGCATTGGGAAGGACTGGTGGGTGGAGCTATCCCAAGGGAGGAGAGCCTCTGAAAACTGACCCAAGAACTCAGATAACAGCAGTCTGGCTTCATGTATTTTAAAAGCAAACAAAATCCTGCTTCTCAGTAATCTCCGACCTCATTATTGTGATACGGCATCGTTCAGTAACCAGTGTTCGTAACGCTAATGCCGAGTCATACAGATGATTACGTTGTGTTTAGGTGTTCTGCTGAAAACAGGAAGCGGTGACATGTTCTAGAACACTTTGACCGGAAACCGGCTTCGCTCACGTGGAAAGTTGACTCATCTAAAACCTCGCATCCCTTGCCAGCCAAGCCAGTTGAGGAAACGGTTACCATCGGGGGGACCGAGCTGGCGCGGGGTCGTCTGCGCGTTTCACAGCCTTTGTTCTTTTTCTCTCTTCAGCGCCTCTGTCTGAATGGGAGTACAGGGCAAGAGGTGATCATCAACTCCGGCCTGGAGACCGTAGAAGCCTTGGCTTTTGAACCCCTCAGCCAGTTATTGTACTGGGTGGATTCTGGCTTTAAAAAGATTGAGGTACGTGTGTCCCGTGCTGTCCGTAATTAAGCGAGCAGGGGGTGCACCTGGGCCTGGAGTCACGTTTGACACCGAGGTGGCAGCTAGTGTGTCCCACCCACTTCTCTGGAGATTCTTCGAGAATTCCAGAGAATGGGCCAGCGGAGCCTCTGGAAAGGGAAGAAAAGGGGGAAGGTTCAGAATTCTCGCCCTTTGCCGTGAAGGGCCCATGTGAGAACAGGATGCCTGGACCCACCTGACAGAGATTTCACGAAGGTGCCCTGAATGGTTCTGTTTTGGCTAACGGCAGCATGTGGGAGTAACCATAATGGTAATCGTAATAATGCCACAGCATGATTATCGCGCCGTGGTATCACTGCTCTAGTATGACTGTAGTTGACCAGAGTCATAAAGACAACGTCACGATCATGATCACCATCATTATTAAAGGCAATGAGGACTCCCTGGGTGCGAAGCCCTACTGGAACCACTTTGCATGAATTATGTGATACACTTCCCACAACAACCCTGTTAACAGTGGGTACTTTTTTTTTTAATGTTTTATTTATATTTGAGACAGAGAGAGAGAGAGAGAGAGAGAGAGAGAGAGAGAGAGACAGAGCATGAGTGGGGGAGGGGCAGAGAGACGGAGACAGAACCTGAAGCAGGCTCCAGGCTCCGGGCCGTGGGCTTTCAGCACAGCACCCGATGCGGCCTCGAACTCACGAGCAGCGAGATCATGACGTGAGCTGAAGTCGGACGCTTAACCGGCTGAGCCACGCAGGCGTCCCAACAGCGGGTACTCTTATTATCCCATTTTTACCTGTCTGTGCCTTAGCTACCTAAGGCAACGCGAGGGTCAGGAATGGCCTCGACAGCACCAAAGTCATGGTCTCATAGGCACGCTCACCTCCTGCACGTCACGGCTGAGGCCCATCGTCCCCAGCCCTCTTTGTACTGCTGATGTGGAAGCATGGCATGCGGGTGGCACAGGAAGTGCAGTAGAGGCAGGGAGGCTCAGAGAGTCGGGAGAAGTTACCAGATGAGACCCGCGAAGTCGAGAGCCAGACCTGGGTTCGGTCTTTATTCTGGAAGCTGAGTGACTCAGGCGAGTTTCTTACCCACCGAAGCTTCGGGTGCTTCGTCTGCGATACGAAGGTTCGTTTATCCACTCAGTGGGTGGACGGGTGCTTTTTCCTCACGTGCTTATGTGCCAGGTATGGTTTGAGGTGGCGGAGAGACAGCAGTAGGCGAGACACAGGTTCCTGTTGTGATCGAGATTAGATTTTCATGGAGGCAGCGAACTAATGAAGAAAGAAGTCTGTCAGTTCCGTCAGCGATGCGTCCTCCAGAGAATGTCCGGGGGGCGGGGGCAGTGTGATCGTGTGACTGCACAGTCAGGCGGCATGCCACGAGGTGGGCAGGAAGGCCTTGAGGATGTGACATCTGAGCGGAGCCCTGAGGACAGGGTGATTAGCGTCCACCCCACCGCGCGGCTGGGGGAAGTGAACAAGAAGGCGCCCAGTGCCTTGGACATACTGAGTAGTGCGTCTGTCTTGCCCTTCCTCTCCTTTCTTTAATGTGTGTGGTCAGCACTTTGCCAGGTGCTGGAAGGATGCAGTAAAGCGTAAGCCCCCACACAGCATACAACTCAGGTCCCGTCTGTGCAGAATGGTGAGGGGAGTCACCGACAGGAAGTGCCGATGCTCGTTGCTCGAGGCAGGTCAGAGGCGTTAAGCCGAGGAAGTGGGCCTGGAGGTGAGTTTTGAAGGAGAGACACGATTCGATTATGGGGCAGAGGACAGGCCCGGAGGGGATATGGTAAGAGCAGACGAGGACGAGGAGTACGTCAGGCTTGGAGACCCACGAGGAGGCCAGTCCCACCAAAGTTGTAGGGGCTGACGTGGAAGAGAGAGAATATGGAGGAAAGAAAATGAACGGTCTGTGGAGGCTCCTTTTTTGTTTTTAATTTTTTTTTTTTTAACGTTTATTCACCTTTCGAGAGACGAGAGAGAGAACACGAGCAGGGGAGGGGCAGAGAGGGAGACCCAGAATCCGAAGCAGGCTCCAGGCTCCGAGCTGTCGGCACAGCCCGACACGGGGCTTGAACTCACGAACTGTGAGAGCATGACCTGAGCCAAAGTCGGTCTGAAGCCAGAGCTTAACCAACTGGGCCACCCAGGCGCCCGTGTGGAGACTCTTAATTGTGAGGCGGGAACTTTGAGGATTTGTTTTGTGGACAACGTAGAGCCACTGGTGGCTTTGGAGCCTGGAGTGACGTAGGTGGGTTGCTTTGTGCAGATCTTCACGCCCCAGACCTGGGGCACAGGCGGCCGTGTGGCTCCTCTGTCAGACCACGTGAGAATTGTCCCATGACCGGAGGAGGGAACAGCTCATTCCACCGGGAAGTTTCCCAGATGGCGCCTGCAGGGGAATCAGGCAGCCATAGAGGCGCGTGTCTGTAGGCAGCAGCCCCACGGGAAACTGTGATGTGGGCCTTTCAAGGAGCTCACATCCATCTTGGCCTTCCACCCACGGCTCCCACCCCCCCCCCCTTTTTTTTTTGTCAGGTAGCTAATCCAGATGGTGACTTCCGACTCACGATTGTCAACTCCTCTGTGCTCGATCGGCCCCGGGCCCTGGTCCTCCTGCCCCAAGACGGGTAAGTGTGGCCCCAGAGGAAGTCAGCACGTGTCGGATGCTACAGCAGACCGATTTTCGTGGAAATGCAAACTGCTGGACACAGACTTGTTTCTGATGATTATGGTTGAAATAACCTGTTGACTTCGAGTTTTGAAGCCAGAGCTCAGTCATCTGGTCAGGTGACTCTACTCCCTTTCCGTTCCCGAGCATCAGAGTCTCTGCACCCAGATGTCTCACATCTGTGGGGTGTTTTCTCCAACGAAGGGTATTATTGAAAGCAAGTCTCTCGGTTAGACGTGGTCAGGCCTGGTTGGATACCGTAAGGATCTTTACCTGGAGTTTGAGGCATGATGCAAACATTTGATCCCGTCCATCTTTTTCCTGTGCCCGCCCCCCCCCCAAGCTTGGGTGGGTTCTCTTACTAACAATTTGTAAGCACCTAGGAAATGCAAAGGTGCTTTTTATTAATTTCTTAACTTAAGGAAACATAGCTGAAAGGAAATTCTGGATTAGGTTTTCAGTCCTTCTAATATTTATGATACAGAATTCGATCTGCTTTTTAAGAGAAAAAAATGTGTATGTACCTGATTAAAAACGTTACGAGAGCAGAAGTTTATGACATGAAAACTACTTGTTTCCTCCTTTCTCACTCTTAACCCTTCTCGCTCACGCATCCTAGGGGTAACCATGATTAGTGGTTTCTTGTGTAGCTTTCAGAATTCTCTTTTACCCGTATACAAGCGTATATCCTTAAAACACATGTGCATGCCCGTGTGTCAGAATCGGAGGACATTTGCTGTTCTGCATGTTTTAAAAATATTTAACGTGGTTTGAAGATGACGTTTTCATGTGAGCGCTTGTAGGTTTTTCAGGCTTTGTAATACTCTTTTGTGTATACCACAGTCTGTCACTTTCTCTGTATATTGACATTTTGGTGTGTATACATATATATCCGCCTAAAAGTGTGTGTGTATCTATACACACATAACACATATACATGTACACGTATGTATACATATACACACTTGCTAGTAAGAATGATGCCGTGATGAATAGCTTTGTATATTGCAGTCACGTAACTTGATTATATCTGTTTAAATTCCAGTAAAGGAATTCCTGGGTCAAGAAGTTAAGTATCTTAAGTTCACAATTACAGGTTATAACAATAATGCTGAACGAACTGGCCTTATGTTTGTCGATGGGCTTCTTACCTCCTTGGGGTAGCATGTGATGTGCATTCTTTCCTGGTTTTGACCAGGGTGATGTTCTGGACTGACTGGGGAGACCTGAAGCCAGGAATTTATCGGAGCAACATGGACGGTTCTGCTGTGCATCGTCTCGTGTCAGAGGACGTGAAGTGGCCCAACGGCATCGCTGTGGATGACCAGTGGATCTACTGGACAGACGCCTACTTGGACTGCATCGAGCGGATCACCTTTGATGGCCAGCAGCGTTCCGTCATCCTGGACAACCTCCCTCACCCCTACGCCATCGCCGTCTTTAAGGTGGGGCCTCCTTTGCTGCCACCTTGGGCGGTCTGTTAGAGCTGGGGAAGAGTGTACCGAGGTGAAGAGCTGCTCTTGTCTCACAGAGATGCTTGTCTACTTCTAGAAAACCGGCTCATTTCTGAATTTGAGACAGTTTCCTTTACAGTTTCCTTTCCTTGACATCCTTTACGGATGTCACAGTTGCCGGGCTGCTCACTGTTCACATTTCAAAAGATTAAAGGTTGAGGTTGTTTCGCAGAAAAATCCCCGTTTGCCCTTGAGTGCCGGTAGTCTGGGCTCCGTGTCATCTCCTGTGAGGCTTGTCCGCCTCGTGCCCTGATGGCTTCAGATGAGCTCTGTACCAGCTGCGTTGCCCGTCGCTCCTGCTTCGACTCTAGAAAACAGAATGGTCGCTTCTCCCCGACGTTGGGAAGCAGATTTCGAACCGAAGGGCTGGACCGTGGGCAAACTTGATTGATTTCCTTCGGGCGGTTCCTTCTGTGCGGCTGTTTGGTGAGGTCTGGATAAAACCGCTGTCTTGCGTTTCGGCGGAATCTCGATGAGGCTGGTCGTTCACCAGTGACCGTCAGGCATCGCCCCGCACGGGCGTACCCCTGTTCTCACGGAGGGTCCAGAACAGGAGACCAAGGAACTACGCTAACGAGCACGGTTTTCTTTTTTCTTTTTTTAGAATGAAATCTACTGGGATGATTGGTCGCAGCTCAGCATCTTCCGAGCTTCCAAATACACCGGCTCTCAGATGGTGATTCTGGCGAGCCAGCTCACGGGGCTGATGGACATGAAGATTTTCTACAAGGGGAAGACGACTGGTAAGGCAGTGTGCCCCGCTTCATCTTTCTCTCGCTCTGTCTCTCGTGGATCTCTAGGAGGGGCTGGGTGTGGGCAATCCCTGCTCAGGCGGGATCTGGCAGCCTGAATCTTTATTGTCACGACAACATGCACATTATTTAATTTCTTCCTAATGACATCTTAATTTCTTTTCTAATGGTACACAAACAGCTGGAAGACAGCGTGTTTTTGCCTGCCTAGCGTGTGATACTTGGTGGGTAATTACACCCCCCTCCCCTGCCTTTGGCCCCTGACTGATTGGTGGTGTGGCTTCTGTTGCAGCTGGAGAGTCCCAGCGGGCGCTTAATCCCCACTTGGCAACCTTACAGGGCCCAGCGCCGTGCTGGGTGTGCAGACAGTCGCCGCCTCCTGACGGGATCGTGTCTTGTTCTCCGGTTGCCCAGATGACCTGTTGCTCATTGAGCGCCTGCCTGTATGATGCATTAATGAATGCGTCCCGCCTGCAACTCTTAAGGCCCATGAAGAAGGGGGTTGTGGTTTTTTTCTTTTCTTTTTTTTTTTTTTTCCCTTCTGTCCTCAACAGTTTTGCCACTGCCTGGCACTTAGTAGGGCTCGGTATTTGTGGAAAGAGGTCATGGAAAAGGAAGAGCTGCCAGTGGATGGAGACCGTAGCTGTCTTTTTTTTTTTTTTTCTAATGTTTTTATTTATTTTTGAGACAGAGAGAGACAAAGCATGAGCAGGGGAGGGGCAGAGAGAGAGGGAGACATAGAATCCGGAGCAGGCCCCAGGCTCTGAGCTGTCAGCACCGAGCCTGATGCGGGGCTCGAACTCAGAGACTATGATCATGACCTGAGCTGAAGTCGGATGCCCAACCGACTGAGCCGCCCAGGCGCCCCAGTAGCTGTCTTAAAGATTGCTGGCGGAGGCTTCAAGAGCTGCTCTGGTGCCTGTGACCCGCTGGTCCTGGAGAAAGCCTCCTTCCTTATTTCCTGCCCTTTCCGTCTGTATGCCACCCGTATGCTTGGCTCTCCAGAAGAGACGGCAGGATGCTCCGGGAAGAATAGTCCTTTTAGGAAGCACCCTATTTTTCTCAGCAGGATTAAATAGCACCCTGGGTCTGCTGACTCTCCTTTATTGACAAACTGCTATTTTTCCCCGGTTTGAGCTAGAATGTTGACATTGTTTGGTGGGTTTTGGCTGGCCTTGTGCTAAGAGAAGACTGTCAAAGGGAAATAATACGGTTATAGATACCCTTGTTATTTGGGGGAGACCAGTGGAGATAGCATTGAGAACACCCTTAGGAAACCATACGGAATGCTGGAAATGTCTCTGTTCTTGTCCTGCCTTTGCGACTGACCTGTGACGTGGGCGGGGGCGGTACTGGGATCCATGGATCACAGATTAGGGAACGACATCTCAGATGTTGTGAATTCGCTCTCTCAAAGGTCCCTCGCTGGTTTAGGAGCCGGGCTTTTGTTCCAGTTCTGCCACAGAACGTAGGGGTCACTCTCTTCTCGGACATGGTGCCTGTTTTAAAACAGGGAGAGATGAAGGACTGCTTCTCAGCTCCAGGGGCTGAAACTCAGGGCCTTTGTCTGATGGAGGACCCCCACCCCTGCTGATGGGCGTGGGTAGCAAGCCCAGTGAGTCCTCAGCATTCCTCTGGATTAGCCCTCCTTCCAGAAAGCAAGTCTGCCTTCTGACAAGCGCTTGTAAGCACGTGTTGCTGAGCACACAGCAGCGTTCAGATGAACCGCTGACCCTTGGGCTCTCCCCTCCCCAGTCTCGGCTGGCCACTTGCTTCATTCCAGCTGATGTGCAGTCACCGCCAGGTCCCGGGGGGGGGGGTGGGGTGGGGTGGGGGTGGTGTGCTGGGGGAGCGAGTTTGTGGTCTAAGCATATGCATAGGTGGTCTCCTGGGGCTGTGCACACGGGCCTGCGAGCCTCACCTTGGGCGTGATTTCCCCTTTGTGCCTGAACGAGCCCCCTTCATTTAAACCATCCAGAGTAATTCCGGGAGTCTGGCTGGGGTCTGGACGGAGATGTGTGCCGGTGGGTAGCACACAGACTCGGGCCTGCAGACTCAGGACCGGTCGCTGCCTTCTCTTTGGTCTTTCCTCCATTTGCCTTTTCGATTTCCTTTTTCTCCTTTGTGTGAGCAGGATCCTTGCAGCCGGCCTCCCGCCCACAGACACAGGGCCGGAGTAGCAAGTCTGTGATCTCTCAGGGCTAGTTTAGGTTAGCTGAGCACTTTCGAAATGACGTCTGGCTGCCAACACTGCCTGTATGCAGCGGGTGCCTCTTGGCCTTGAACTTGTTTGCTCTAACCTGCCTGATTTTTTGGACCCTGTTTTGCACATTCGTGACCCCTGGTGCTAGTCAATCTTTATTATTTTTAGTGTCAGCTCCTAGCCCACGTAGGACTATTAGCCAAGTGTAAAATAATAATCGAGATGATAACCTACATTTATTTAGGGATTCCTGTGTTATCGGTATCACGCTAATGTGCTTTGTGGGCTTGAATGACCTCAGTTAACCTTCCCCAAATCCTGTGTACTATTAATATTTCTGTTTTGTAGATGAGAACACGAAAGTCAGGTTCATGTTTCTATATCTTACGTATAGTTAAGTGGTGAGAATTTGCACCGTGGCCTGATTCACTTCCAAGCTTGACTTCCATGAAACTGTTAGGCTCTGCTCCCTCTATCATCTGTTGTTGGAATAGCAGTGCCCTGGTATATGATGGTGATATGGAAGTCCTAGATGTTGATTGATTGTTGTTCGTGATAAAAATTTGTTCACTCCGAGCATTTGTCCATTTGGGCGATTTTGGTTATAACCAGACGCCTTTCTTGATCTTTGTCCCGATTAGTTTTCATATAGGGTTACTGGAATTTATTCTCCACAAAGAGTGCTTTTTTCTTTTTCTTTTTTTAAATGTGTATTTATTTTTGAGAGAGAGAGAGAGCACAAGCAGGGGAGGGGCAGAGAGAGGGGGAGACAGAATCCGAAGCAGGCTCCAGGCTCTGAGCTGTCAGCACGGAGCCCGACGTGGGGCTCGAACTCAACGAACTGCAAGATCATGACCTAAGCCGAAGTCAGAAGCGTAACCGACTGAGCCACCCAGGCGCCCTGAGTGCTTTTTCTTTAAAGAGCTTAGTTTACAAGGCTGTTGATTTTTCAGTTGGTTTTGCAATGGATTAAAATACTTTGGAGCTCTTGGAATGGTCCTTCAGAGTCTCAGTAATCTAAGGCTTTTAAATATCTGTAGTGAGGGCAAACACTTACTCTCTGAGGTGGATTTGATTCGATCATTGTCAAACGTTTAGATAATTAAGCAAGATAATAGCATTTCTGTGTCCTAAACTGGTTCTGGAGGAATTTTCCAAAGAGGAGATCTGAATATGTTCTGAATCTGCCCAATGAAGGCATCATGGGGCTGTTTGGTCTTTGAAGGGGACATCTTTGGAGATGATGACTGCCGTTTGTCCACTCTTTATATCAGATTGATGGTCTTTGTATTGTCTTCCTTGCCCATGCAAGACTGCAGCCTCCTATATAGAGTCCGTGGCCATGTTCTGGGGGTGGAATTCTGCTGACTACTCCTTCCATGCTCTCCCGGCTTCTCTGTAGCACCCCATGAGCTCCTGCCCAGTGTACCTCTTGGGGTCAGTGACTGGGTCTGCTTGGTTTGGGGTTTGCCTCTGGACGCTGCCTCTCAGACCGTATACATCTCTGTCTAGAACCCCATTTTGGGGGCGCCGGGGTGGCTCAGCCGGTTGAGTGTCTGATTTCGGCTCAGGTCATGATCTCGTGGTTCACGAGTTAGAGCCCTGAGTCAGTCTCTGTGCTGAGAGTTCAGAGCCTGGAGCCTGCTTCTGATTCTGTGTCTCCCTCTCTCTCTGCCCCTCCCCTGCTCACACTCTCTCTCGAAAACGAATAAACATTAAAAAAAAAATTTAGAACCCCATTTTGGGTTCGGTGCTTCTGGCTCTTGCTTCCTTGGGTAGGAACCTTTGCTCCACATGTGAAAGTGTTAGTCGTGTTCTTTTACAGGCATAGCCCATGTGAAAACATCATCCTGTCCTGGAGTCTTTTTTTTTAAGTATTCTGTTACCGTTCCATTTCTTGGAACACTGAATGCTGTGTTGTCCTCTGAATACAAAGAACATGTTCCAGATCGTTTTGGAGTTGCTTTGCATTAGCGACAGCTCTGTGTTCTTCCCTGTAGCCTAGAGCATGTGTGTTTTGAAAAAGGAACAATCTCTCTTCATGGAACAGATCAGGGTGAACTGATCTCTGGCATTTCTGCTCTAGTCAACCGGTTATTCTGCTGTGGAAACTCTACCTTTAGAGTTGGTTAAATATTTGTAGAACGCTTTTGAATGTTTCATCATATGGATTCTCCTCTGCGAATGGATTTCGTGTCTTTGGTAATGCTTCGTACTCTCCGGTCCTTAGCATCTAAACAACACTGTTGCTATATCATTGTGACTTTTATTTTTATGCGTGTGCTAGTTAAACACTGATGAAGTGCCAACACATCCAAAGCCACTGAGCGTATCATCACCCATATTAATACCAGTCGTCATTAAGGAGCCCTGTTTTCCAACCTGCAGGTCAGTATAGGCAATGACATGGCTAAAATCTTCCCGCATGGAAACAGGTTACCTGGACGTGATTGTGGTGGGTGTGTCTGTCCGTGAGATAGCACAGCTGAAGGACTGTCATCAGCTGAGTTTTATCAGAGCGTTCATGTGTATTTCCCCCCGAGTTTGATGATGGACAGTCACGGCCAAAAGAACACGCTTACATTTCATAATTTATGTGGCTTTTATGGTGCTCCATAGTTGTATCGTGTTTCCGGCTTTTACCCAGTGGTGTGTGCATCCTCTCCCGCCTTGCCAGAAGGATGTGGAGGGTAGGAAAATCCCTTTCCCATCATTGTTCATCCATAAAAGTTCTTTCTCCGGAATGCACTGAAGGATTTTGTGAACTTTCGTCTGGCCCTCTCTGTGGAAAGCTGAACCAGAGAAAAGACTGGAAATAGGGATAGATCGATGTTAACTAGTCCTTGTGTGGATTTATTGCATGACAGATAGCACTGAGGCTAATGGGCACCGTGGCTGGCTTTTTATTCAGCTCGGCCGCTGCACTCGGACGCAGAGGAATTGAAAAGCAGAGACCCGGGTGTTCGTCTGGGCCCTGTCATTACTCAGGTGCATGTTCTCATTAAGGGCTCTTGGGTCAGAGGAGCAGAAACCCAGTCAAGCTAACTCAAGTAAAAAGTGCTAATGAAAGCATAAAGGGAGATTGTGAGGAACCCAAAGAGAGGAAACAGAGGTGAGCCTTGTGGGGACAGGTACAGGAAATGGTAAAGACACCACTTCTGTCTCTCTCTCTCTCCTTCTCCCTTTGGGACCCTGGTGTGACCCTTCCCCTCCCCTCTGGAAGTCTGCCGTATTCTCCCGTCTGCCTCTCTGGAGTCTGTTTCTGCACAGCCTTGACCTGCACGGGGTTTGGTTTGTCCTGCCTCACCTTTGACACCCACGCCGTGTGACTTCTCTCCCGGCTCGGGCTCCCCAGTTGCTCTGTTGTTTTTCCATCACCCCAAGTCCAAATTCCCAGGAGGAACAGCGGACGCCCGGCCCTGAGCAGGGGTTGTCGGCGAGGTTCGAGCCCCCGCACTCGGCCCTTCCCCTTTCTCTCTTTCTGCGCTCCGCGCCATCGTGTGTCTGTACGACGAGCAGGCTGTGTTGATGTCAGTATCCCGTTCGGTGGTTTTTTTAACCCGGATGTGGCCGCCGCTTGCCTTCTCTCCAGGAAGCAACGCCTGTGTGTCCAGGCCGTGCAGCCTGCTCTGCCTGCCCAGGGCCAACAACAGTAAGAGCTGCCGGTGTCCGGAGGGCGTGTCCAGCACTGTCCTCCCGTCCGGGGACCTGATGTGCGACTGCCCGCAGGGCTATCAGCGGGAGAACAGCACCTGCATCAAAGAAGGTGCGTCCCTTCTTCTTTTCTACCCTCCTTCCTCCTTCCCTCTCCCCTCCCCTCCCCTTCCCAGTGCGGTGTGTTCCCCACGTTGCTGGGTTATTGAAATTGCCGCGGGTAAGGATCAAATCCGCTAGATACATACAGACATCCCGGCTCAGGGGCTGAGGCCTGTGGCACTTCAGTCCTCAGTGGGAGTCCCCTCTTTGTCTCCTTCTGCCTCTTTTTTATTTATTTATTTATTTATTTATTTTCACTTATTTTGAGATAGAGAAAGAGAGAGCGAGTAGGGGAGGGGCAGAGGGAGAGAGGAGAGAGTAAGAATCCTAAGCAGGCTCCGCACTGTCAGTGCAGAGCCCGACGTGGGGCTCAAGCCCACGAACCGTGAGATCATGACCTGAACTGAAGTCAGACGCTTCACCGACTGAGCCATCCAGACGCCCCTCGTTCTGCCTCTTCCTTTCCTCATCCACCCCTCCACATCCGGGTTCTCAACTTCTCCTGCTTCCTGGCAGTTGGACCAAACCTGACTTGGAGAAAGGACTGGTCGGACCCCTTCACAGCTCACCTGGGCTCAGCAGCAGCTCTTTCCCACACCCTGCCCGCCACCCCCCCCCCCCCCAACACTAGCCCAGAAACATCCAGAGTGTTCAGAATGACGTCGCAGAGGGTCTTGAGGCTTTACCTCACGCCGTGACCAACTGGCTCTAACAACCCCATCCATTCTTTCTTTGAATGTGAATACGTAGATTCTAAAACTTTTCCTCTGAAAACCTGTCTTCGTCTTGCTTTCCTGTCTAATTTGTGCCCTTTTCACCTCCGCAGTGCGGCCCTGTATATTACTGTCAGTGAGGGGACCCTCTGGAAGGGGGCCCTGCCAGGAAGCGTCCGAATCCCTGCTATTTTCATTCCCAAGGTTATGTTTGCTTTGTAATCACGGCCTCCCTCCTCATAGCAGCCTCTTAGTCCTGGGCGGGGGAACACACGAAGCGGCCCTGGGGTCCCTCTTCCATAAGAAATACAAATGGAGGGGTGCTTGTGTGGCTCAGTCGGTTAAGCGTCCGACTCCTGGTTTCGGCTCAGGTTATGATCTCACGGTTTGTGAGTTCGAGCCCCGCATTAGGCTCTGTGCTCATAGTATGGAGCCTGCTTGGGATTCTCTCACTCCCTTTCTCTCTCTGACCCTACCTTCCTTGCTCCCTCTCTCTAAAAATAAATAAATACACTTAAAAAAAAAAAAAGAAATATAAATGGAAAAAAGATGATCCTGCCCTTCTTAGACCCGGGAGATTCTCTTTTAGGCTCTGGACATCCTCTTATATCTGTTTTAGAAAGAAACAAAGTTAACGCTAAGTTAACCAAGAGGAGAGGGAAAGGCTTTTCTATATTTTCCATTAGAATGCCTTTGGTTACCCAAACAAGAGGCCAGTCATCACGTGTTCTAGACTCAGTTTACCAAACAACGCATTTTTCTTTCTCCTGTGTGTCATGGGTAGAAAAAAAACCTCAGAGTATTGTGTATCCTTTGGTACCTACTTGACTGAAAAATTGAAGATCTATGAATATATATAATAGTATGTACAGAATACAGATGGCTATAACTATATTGACTGTGTATGTTTTCATACTGTGTAGACATGGTCCCTTAAGCAGTTCCTTGGATGATTAATATTTTATAACGTTGATGGGCTGGTATCTACCCATTGGACCCAACCTGCACCATCACTGTCCTTTTTCATTATTGTAACCACCCCCGGCACCTCTCTAGCTCCCTCTTACCCCTTAATTGTAATTGAAAGAGGAAATAAGGAGGCCTCTATCATAATGCAGGTGAGCTTGGCACCCCCCCTCTCTCCCTCTTGGCCATTTTAAGGCCTGTTATTTGAGGAAGAGAAGCGGGAACTCAAAAGAGAAGAGTCTTGCGGTCCAGCAGTAAGAATAATATTGGTTTCGTTTCCTCTTCTACCTGCCGCCGGCGGCCAGAGAACACCTGTCTCCGTAACCAGTACCGCTGCAGCAACGGGAACTGTATCAACAGCATTTGGTGGTGCGACTTTGACAACGACTGTGGCGACATGAGCGATGAGAGAAACTGCCGTGAGTCTCTTAGCTTGGCGGGACGTCTGGGATGTTACACGTTTGTGGTTACTCGCGAGGCCGGTCAGCTCCTCCCAGGTGGGGACCTGCCACCCCAGATGGCCCCTCATGATCAGCGATGCCCGTTTAGGCTGATGGGGCTTGGAGAACAGAGAAGAACATGTCTCCACCGCCACTTAGATATAGGTTATTGTTTAACACCCAACCCCCACAGGTGAGGGAACTGCTCACTACAAGGGGTTGACCAAGAAGCATCGCGTGGCTGAAACTGAGCTGCCTGGGGCGTCGGGCGGCCTGGGCTGTAACTGTGGCCCTACTACTGTGATAAAGCTGTTGACCAGGTGACATTCCTTGATCGGTAAATTCAACCTTTTCAGAGATTGGAAACAGGTTTTACTTTGTATGCCACTCCAATCGGCGGATATCAGCTGCCTGCCAGGCTCTAGAGTGATCGTCCTAATTGACTGATGATGCCTGGTTTGGTTTGAAATGCGGGGCTGTTGGGGCGCCTGGGTGGCTCAGTCGGTTAAGCGTCCGACTTCGGCTCAGGTCACGATCTCACAGTCCGTGAGTTCGAGCCCCGCGTCGGGCTCTGGGCTGATGGCTCAGAGCCTGGAGCCTGCTTCCAATTCTGTGTCTCCCTCTCTCTCTGCCCTTCCCCCGTTCATGCTCTTTCTCTCTCTGTCTCAAAAATAAATAAACGTTAAAAAAAAAAAAATGAGGGGCGCCTGGGTGGCTCAGTCGGTTGAGCATCCGACTTCAGCCAGGTCACGATCTCGCGGTCCGTGAGTTCGAGCCCCGCGTCGGGCTCTGGGCTGATGGCTCAGAGCCTGGAGCCTGCTTCCGATTCTGTGTCTCCCTCTCTCTCTGCCCCTTCCCCGTTCATGCTCTGTCTCTCTCTGTCTCAAAAATAAATAAACGTTAAAAAAAAAAAAAAATGAAATGCGGGGCTGTTGATAGGTGTGCATGGAAACATCCACTCCAAAGAGTGTATACTTTCTAAGGGTAACAACTAAAATATAGGATTGTGTTTAGCAAGGTTTAAAGACAAACACATAACTACGTATCATGGGTAATTGATTTACTTCCAGTTTTTAATTTTTAGTAGCTTCGACATTACCTTGTAAGGAGGTGCTTTGCCTTCTGACAGTGAGTAATACGTTCAGACATTCAGTCAGCAAGTATTTGTTGAGGACTCCTTTGTTCTAGGCTCTGTGCTTGGCTCTGTGCTTGGCCTCAGGTGATCAGGTGGACAGGTGGATCAAGAGTTTACAGTCTGTAGGGGAGTTGGAAAAATAGGCAGTTACAGAGGAGCCTATGAGTGCTGTGATGGGGACGCGCCATATGCATCCAGGAAGAGCACACAAGTCAAACTTGGGTAGGTATTTATGGAGAGCCCTGAAGAAGGGTGGGTAGAGGTGAACCAAGCAGAGGTGGAGGGAATATCGTGGTAGGCAAGAGAACCGCAGGTATGAAAACCCAGAGGTCAGAGTGCGCGGTGTGGGGCATCGGTGACAGGAATGGAGAGTTGGCCTAGGGATGGTCCCCAGAGCAGCAAGGGCCTGTGAGCTTAATTCAGAGGAGCAGTTGGGAACCGTTGAAATGACATGATGAGATTTTTGTCTTTGGAAAGATAAGGACTAGGAAGAATGCACTGGAGCGGAAGCAGACCAGGAGCAGGCAAGCCAGAAAGTAATCCGCAGGCTTCTCTTTCAAATATTTCCCCATGGGAAATCCAAAAGCTCCTTGACCATTTTGTGCTGTAAGAACAGGTCGATGGGTGCCTCCTGGCTCCATATACTCTTCTGGCCTCTGGTGGATGTATTTAGCCAGCCACCTAAGGGGCCTGTGCCAGGTTCCCAGGCTGTTCCATCCAGAAAGTAACTTCAGGAGCAGTCAATTCACTGATAAAACTACGTATTGCCCTTCCTGGCTCACAGGAGGTTTTTACTAAACCTCTTCTTAATGATTTTTTCCTTGGTTTCAGTGGTTGCCATTCACACCCAGGGAGAAGAGCTTACTGAACAGCAGATTTGGGAAAACATTAGGCTATCTGTGTGTTTCTTCTTTTCTTTTCTACCAGAGTCTCAGGAAGGTGTGGTGTTTGTGGGGGAAGAGCCAAAGCTCCTTAAAAACCGTCCACATGAACAACAGGGGAGCCTACCTTGGAGAGGACTCTATTACACAATGGGGAGGGAGAGGAGATGCTTCTTAGAATTGGCACGTTGGGTGAAGATTGCCAAGATATGATTAGGCTTGGTGGAAGCAGAGAGATTTAAACTAGATGACCTTGTGTCCAGTGATGGGGATTCTACCCTGGGTTTTGGTGTCTACTCGACGGATAAGCCGGGATCTTGTGTCGGTTCAGCGTTAGGAGGGAAGCGCCTCCCTCCATGTTCAGGATTTGACGCTCTCCCGCCCAGCCCGTGAGCTCTGCACGGGCCTCACGGGCTTCCAGAGAGTTCACACTCGTCCTCTGAGTCAAGTTGGCAGCTGGCTCTGAACCCGCCCTGCTTTGGTGTCACCGTCAGCTGGGATTGACCTTCCCGGGACCATGGGACTTACTTGCTGCTCTGTTCTTTCTCCATTCACTCCACTTGGCCCAAGTCCCGACCAGTCAGATGTGGCGGAGGGGAGGGGTGACAGGGCACCCAAGAGAGTGGTGCTTGTCTGTGCCTGCTCAAGCGGCTCCCTTATCAAGGAGGAGGAGAGCCGCGCTTATCCTGATGGTGGAGGCGCCCCGGCCGAGGGCAGGGCTGCAGGAAAGGGGCAGGCTGTGGCTGGGCAGTCCTGTCTGGGAAGTTAAATGCAACATCCCGTCAGCTGCCAGGGGGCGTGGCAGGGAGGCATCCTGTCAGTTCATCTCCCTCCTGCGCACACACACTCCTGCGCTGGGTAGCTGTCAGGCGCTCTGGGTTTTGACATGAATCCCCTTCAGCCTTGTCATTTTTGCATTCATCCTCTGCCTCCCACCATGAGCTCAATTACAGAGAAGAAATGGAGCCTCAAATAAGAGCTGCTGGGGATGTGTCACGGCAGCGCTGGCTTTTCGTTTCACGGCACAGCCCCACCCTCCGCCCCAGGATTCTCTTCTGTCACATCCTACCTTGTGTGTCAGCTGCTTCCGAGAGCAGCCTTTCCTGGAGGGTCTTTGGCTGGGGTCAGGGGGTTGTGCTCCCCTTCAAATAAGTTCTGTTCCAAAGAGGGAGAGGAATCTGTACCCGTTCGGATGCAGTCGGGCAGAGGAAGGACAAGGAAGAGACGTGACATCTGGTGGGAGCCTCTTCTATTTTACAGCCTATCTAATGGGCTCTGGTCCCAAACCTGTTTCCTTATTTATTTTCACAAGCCTGTCACAGGGTAGGTATTGTACGGTTTCCACATTACAATGGAGAACACAGAGGCACAGGACGGTTAGGTTACATAAGTGAGTGGTAGATAACAGAACCGAGAGATCCGTATCTAGTCTTTCTGTCATCACAGCACTTGGCCCCATCACCTTATCCTCTTCCTGCTGTGCAGGAAACGGGCTCAAGGAGGTCAAAGTTAATTGCTTGAGGCAGAGGCGGAGCCAGGATTTGAAGCCTGACAACGGGGACCGCGTGCCCGCTGCAGAATCCTTGCCCAACACTCGCTGTGTCATCGAGACGAGGAGGTGCCAGCTTCTTGTGCAACATCGGGCTTCTTAATGGTAGTTTTTCTAGATGAAGGTGTTTCTGCCGCTTACTTAGGAAGACCCCTCCGTGTCGGAGCGGATCGTAGGAGGTAGTCCAGCCCGTCAGTCTCTCTCCCAGCTGGATGGTGCTTTCCCACTTTCCCAGCCCGGTTCCCCTCTGGAAGCTGTCTACCGAAAGACACGCTCTGATCTCCCTTGGTTGTAAATTTCAGGTTCTCATGTTTGTTTGTTTTTTCCCCCTTGGTTGGCTTTCCAGGGAAATGTTTGTGTTTGGCAGGGGGAATGAATTGTTCCTAACGAGTATGTTGTGTCTCCTGTCTTAGCTACTACCGTTTGTGATCTGGATACCCAGTTCCGTTGCCAGGAGTCCGGGACCTGCATCCCCCTCTCCTACAAATGTGACCTCGAGGATGACTGTGGAGACAATAGCGATGAAAGTCATTGTGGTAAGGAGACACGACGTCCAGGAGCCCCGTTCCTGAGCAGGGTGGCTCTCTTTGCTCACTGGGCTGTTGTGGGTTACAGATGCAGAATTTATTTTCCTTTCTTTTCCTTTCTTTTCTTTTCTTTTTCTTTCTTTTCTTTTCTTTTCTTTTCTTTTCTTTTCTTTTCTTTTCTTTTCCTTTCCTTTCCTTTCCTTTCCTTTCCTTTCCTTTCCTTTCCTTTCCTTTCTTTTCCTTTCCTTTCTTTTCTTTTTCTTTCTTTTCTTTTCTTTTCCTTTCTTTCCTTTTCTTTTCCTTTTCTTTAAATTTTTTTAAAGAAGTTTATTTATTTATTTTGAAAAATAGAGAGTGTGTGTGCAAACAGGGTAGGGACAGAGAGAGAGGAAGATGCAGAATCCCAAGCAGGCTCTGTGCCACGAACGCAGAGCCCCGCACGGGGCTCGAACTCACAGACCATGAGATCATGACCTGAGCTGAGATCAAGAGTTGGACGCTTAACCAATTGTGCCCCCCAGGCGCCCTGATGCAGGATTTCTGAAAGCGTCTCTGGGTTTATGATATCCCAGCTGCATGACCACCATGGTAGGAATGATTCATTCAAAAAATAACAGCCGCTGCTTGTACCTTGCAGAGGCTCTGTAAGCATGAATATGATAGTGAGGAAGATTTCTAAATGAATTTAGGCGGTTCGTAACAGCTGTATGCGGAACAGACTTGGCCCACACATCTGGGCGGCTGTGAGATTAGCCTCCCGAACACACAGATCAATACCTTTGTCAACGTTTTTTAAAACCAATCTAGGGGCGCCTGGGTGGCGCAGTCGGTTAAGCGTCCGACTTCAGCCAGGTCACGATCTCGCGGTCCGTGAGTTCGAGCCCCGCGTCGGGCTCTGGGCTGATGGCTCGGAGCCTGGAGCCTGTTTCCGATTCTGTGTCTCCCTCTCTCTCTGCCCCTCCCCCGTTCATGCTCTGTCTCTCTCTGTCCCAAAAAAATAAATAAACGTTGAAAAAAAAAATTTAAAAAAAAAAAAAAAAAAAAAAAAAATAAAAAATAAAACCAATCTAACTCAGTAAACTCTGTTAGAAGCCCAGCAGATGGTACGAACGTTGTTTGAACATCTGTTTCCCGAATGGAGATTTTTACATTTAGAAAAATTAGCGTGTTGGAATTGCAAGGCGTGATAAGGAGTTCTCTAGTTCAAGTCCTTTCAGTTTCCAATTAAGTGACCGAAGGGACATATTTCAGGTGACACTATTACTTTGTGTCAGCGTAGGAACCCGGAGCCTTGTTTCCCACCCCACCCCCGCTGCTGCCCGGCACCGGCCCTGCCCGGTTCACGAGGCCTGTCTTGGTGAATGCCTCTGGTACCCAACTCAGCGTCGCTGACTGTGCAAGGAGGAGACATTACACAGTGCACACAGTGTACCAGATTGGAGGGATCCTGGCCATGAAAGGGAAGTGAGAACGGAGGCCAGACGCTGACCCCAGACATCGTGATGAGTTGGTGTGGCCGTGCCAGTTCTCTCTGCCCACCCACGGGGCGGGTCCGGTCAGGCTGTGCCTGTGCTTACAGATGGGGCCTGCTATTCTCACCAGCAGGCAGTTTGACCCCAGGGACTGAAATGAGGAGAGCAGGGGAAATGCTCCTAGCCTGGCTCTCCGAGGAATTTTGTGGGATCACGTCATTTTCCCTCATCTCTGTAGACATAGGAAGTTCTGGAAAGCAGTCTTCGGGATCTAGTGCTGTTCTCCCTGCATTTCTCCCATCTCCTCCTCTGCACCCTCAGAGGGGTGAAGGGCACAGCTTGGTAGGAAGGAGACCCCAGTGGTGTCACTCACTGGGCACACGTTTGACCATCCGATGGCCGGATTCTCCCTTCATGAGCCCGTTCATGCTAGTGTCTCCTGAGTCCATCCTGGGGTGTCAGTCCCTGACATCCTCAGAGCCAGGTCCTCTTCAATATCTGAATCCCCAAGGGGCGCCTGGGTGGCTCAGTCGGTTGAGCGCCGACTTCAGCTCAGGTCACGATCTCGCGGTCCATGAGTTCGAGCCCCGCATCGGGCCCCTGTGCTGACAGCTCAGAGCCCGGAGCCTGTTTCAGATTCTGTGTCTCCCTCTCTCTGACCCTCCCCCGTTCATGCTCTGTCTCTCTCTGTCTCAAAAATAAATAAACGTTAAAAAAATAAATAAATAAAAAAATAAATAAATATCTGAATCCCCAACTTCACCTTCAACTTGTCTCCTGAATGAGGGCAACTCAGACTTGGCTACCTGTTTTCATAGAATCTTTTTTTTTTTTAATGTTTATTTACTTTTGAGACACACACACACACACACACACACACACACACACACACACACACACACAGAGTGTGAGCCGGGGAGGGACAGAGGGAGGGAGACACAGAATCTGAAGCAGATTCTAGGCTCTGAGCCATCACCACAGAGCCCAACGCGGGGCTCAAACTCATGAACCATGAGATCATGACCTGAGCCGAAGTCGGATGCTCAACTCACCGAGCCACCCAGGTGCCCCACGTAGAATTTTTAAAACTCCATTTCAGGGGCGCCTGGGAGGCTCAGTCAGTTGAGCGTCTGACTCTTGGTTTCGATTCAGGTCATGATCTCAACAGTTGGTGGGTTCGAGCTCCGTGTCGGGCTCCACGCTGACAGCTCAGAGCCTGCTTGGGATTCTGTCTCTCCCTCTCTCTCTCTGCCCCTCCCCCACTCGCTCTCACTGTCTCTCTCAATTAAAAAAACTTAAAAAAAAAATTTTTTTTTTAATTCCATTTGAAAGTTCTGTTTTAAAGGATAGTCCCAGGGCCTGTAAATGGTGTTGCCAGGGAAGCCTGCTTGCAAGTCTTGGCCAGGCTGCACGGGCTCATTTGCCTCAGGACCCCACCTTTCTAGAGACAGCCGGCCGGCCAACATCCCTGGAGCTCTGCCCACAGAAGCTCCCCAGTTTCCTGTGTTTCGGGAGCTCGGCACTGACCTCACGTTCCCCTATCTGAGCATCGCATCCTAATCAGCCCCCTTGGAGTTCTCACTACCCCCTTTCTGAAACCACAGGCTGATACTAGAAGGCTTCTGTTTCTTGAGAATTCTGCTTTTTGGACAACTAGAGCATCGCCCCCAACCTTCCCATCGCAGCAGTCATAGACAGTGGTAATATTTGCAGAGTGCGCCGAGAATAACCCTGTTCTTTCCTGGAGGCAACCAGCAGCAGGAGTATCTCGGGGCACCCGTACCCCATTTGCAGCACACTAGCTGGAATCAATCCTCAGCGGCCTTGCAAATCCCTGGTGCAAGCCCGTGCTATGTCTGGATAACTGGGGATAATGCGGATAACGCGTGCCCTGCTAACCCTTAGGGGCTCTGGCGCCAGAATGGAATCATGAGCGAGGCTTTGTCCCCACGGCTGTGTGTCTGTGGTCTCTCCTGCAGAAATGCACCAGTGCCGGAGTGACGAATACAACTGCAGTTCGGGCATGTGCATCCGCTCCTCCTGGGTGTGTGACGGGGACAATGACTGCAGAGACTGGTCTGATGAAGCCAACTGCACCGGTCAGTACTTCCTGCTCTCCCTGAACGGCACTTGTCTGTATGTGCGCTGGTTAGCCTCGCAGCCCTACGTGATCCTAGACTCTAGGCTCTGAGAACTGGACTGTAGACATCAGCCAATTGGCTGCTTCTCAGAGAGCTGGTCTGTGATGAGCTTGTGCCGATGGGTAAACCAACATCCTGCTTTCTTCATGGAGAAGGTCTTGCTGTGAAAAAAGGATTGACTAAACGGGTATCCTGATACAGTCGGTTCACATTCTGGCTCAAGCTTATTTCTTCTTGACCGTTAATACACAGTTGACAGACTTGGTCCCTTGTCTGGGGACCCTACATGGGGTAGCACTGGACTAGCTCGTGGTTTTGATTTTTTATTTTTTAATGTTTATTTATTTTTGAGAGAGAGAGCGAGAGAGAGAGAGACAGAGCATGAATGGGGGAGGGGCAGAGAGAGAGGGAGAGAGAAACACAGAATCTGAAGCAGGCTCCAGGCTCTGAGCTGGCAGCACAGAGCCTGACGTGGGGCTCGAACCCATGAACTGTGAGATCACGACCTGAGTGGAAGTCAGACGCTTAACCAACTGAGCCGCCCAGGCGCTCCTAGCTCAGGTTTTTGAATGGGGAGCATCAGAGAATTCCCCAACAGTGAAAGCCTAAAGTGTACTGTGCACCCGTTTGGGGCAAGATTTTATGAAAAATAAAGTTGGAAAGAGCATGAGGATATGAGAGAAAGGCTGGGCGGTGTGATGTGGAGGGAATGTTTGAATTCTTCTGTTGAGTGATGGGTTCACTCATGTTCATTATACTACTTTTTATGAATGAATGAGTGAATGAATGAATGAATGAATGAATGGGGCCCATTTACATTATGGTGGAGTGGAGGAGAACAAAGAATTGGGAACGCTGTGGAGGGGGAAAACAAAGACTGATCCCACTGCCTGATGAGTAAATTTTCTCTGCAACTTCTTGAAATTCACTCAGTTCTACGTTTAAATCTCTCCAATGATGGGGCTAGGGTGGTTTCACATACCCATTTCGTCGTGGGGAGGGCAGATCTGCTTCTTGGCTTTGGTTTTCAATTCACTGTTAACTGCATTAACTTGTCATTCATGCGGTGTGGATCATGGCTCTTGTGGCGGGACTTCCAAGGCCCGTCTTAATCTCCCTCGCCCCCCACGTGCCCCACCGGTTTCTACACTGCCCAGCATCTGGGAGCTCGAAGCATGCCTACGAGTGTGTAAAAGCAAATAAAAAGAAGGTTACGTGATCAGATCCCAAATGTAAATAGAGACAACTTGTGTCCTGATGCTTTAGTTTAGATTTGGTTCCTGTAGGGCAGAAATGACCTTTGACCCCTTTGTGTTCTCCCACTGCCCAGCCCCTGGGAAGAATGCCTGTTCAGGAAACTTTTGTCAATTTGGTAATTTACACAACTGCTTTTCTGTAGTCATCTTAGTTTCGAGGTGACCTCCTGCGGCCTTAAAGAGTACATGGCCCTCCCCAAATGCCCTATCGTCCCACAGGATGATCTGTGATGTTACCAAATTCTGTCCCCTTGCAAACTTACCCTGAACTTGCCCTTTGTCCTTTCTGGTGTGATCTGTCAGTGTCTGAACCTCTGTTCTGGGGGCACTGCAGGAAAACGCTTCTCTCCAAACATGAGCATGGCCCATAGAAGGAGGAAAAACCAAGGTCCGTGAAGGAATTGCCGTCAGCCCAGGAACCACGAGTGCTGTCTGGAAGCTGTGGGTTTGGGTGGATGATTGGGTAATAAATTAGAGGGGTGCACTTGGGCATTGCAGTTTGTAAATTGCAAAATGATTGAACATCTTGTTAGCACAACCGCGTTAGTCAATTTTGTGTTTCAGCAGCATGTGCTGATCTTCCGGGATGAATTATCAACCCGTTTCTATGGGTGGGCTCACCGTAGACTCCTGATTTTCCTCTCTGATTTTTTTCTGGCAGGGCTGTCTGGGGAAAATGTAGAGTGTTTGCACCTCACCTGCTCCCCTGTCCCCATGGCTGTTCTTCCAAAGCTATTTAAAGATGATTCTCCTTCCCTGTCATCTCCGAATCGATGGCGGTCAGCTGTGAGCTCATTAGGATGTATGGCGTGTCACTTCATTTCCTGACCTAACAAATTAAGTCATCTGCAAAGCCAGGGAAAATAGATCGGGGTCGACTGACTTCCTGTCGGCCTCAGCTTGCGTGCAAGGTCTCTGCTCCTCTCCCCCCCTGCTTTTTCCTTTCATGGGATTGAATTTCCTTTATTCCCTTCTCCCCACCTCCCTGAATGGAATTTTGAACTTAAACTTGATTTCTGTTGTATTAGCGGTTACGCTTAGACGTCTCGTGTGTCTTTCTAGTAACATCCGCCTCTCCTCAGAATGCCTGGATTCCAGTCGCTGCACATGGTCCCAAGACTAACAGACTCAGTAAATACTTAGTATTTTAGTTTCTCATTTTTAAAATCCTAATATTAGCCATTGCTATTATATTTTAGTAACCATTTATCACTGCTTCTTGTATCTGATGCCTCCCTTCCAAGTACATCCTTCTCCATTTCTTGCAGCAGGAGTCCGTGAGTGGTAAACTCTTTTAAGTTTTGTTTATATAAACGTGTCTTTATTTTGCTGCTCTCAAATCCTGAATTCAGATGGATCTGGGTTTCTGGGTTTGTGGTAATTTTCCGCAAGTATCTTGACGAAATCATTCTGTTTCCTTCTGGCCTCTTCTGTGTTGATTTGATTTCTCCTGTCGGGTGATGTGTTCAAACAACAATCAGACATTCTTTCCTCTCGAGTTATCTGTAGGTTCTTGTTGATTCGCTTGTCTTGTGGCTGGTGTGCAGCTTCCCCCATCTAGGTGTGGAATTATTTTTATTTGTCCTGCTCTTGAGACTTGTTTTCCTTCTCGGGTCTGAGGATCTGTTTTTCATCGATTCTGGGGAACTACAGCCATGATCTTTTCAGCTCTATTTGCTACTTTCTCTGCTTTGGTCTTCAGCAGTTACTGTCAACCATTTTGTTGGACTGTGCCCTTCTGTTGTTCATGGTTCCTGTTTTTGTATCCCCTGTCTCTTTATGACTCTTTATGACTATCTGTAGTCTCGGTTACTTCCTCAGACTTCTCTTCCAGTTCAACAGTTCTCTTTTCAGCTAAATCTAATGGGCTGTTACACAAATCCACTGAGCTATTATTATTTCCATGACTATATATACATTTTTTTAAGCTTATTTTTGAGAGAGAGAGAGAGAGAACAGGGGAGGGGCAGAGAGAGAGGATCCAAAGTGGGCTCTGTGCTGACGGTAAAGAGCCCAATGTGGGGCTCAAACTCACGATCCGTGAGATCATGACCTGAGCCGAAGTTGGACACTTCACTGACTGAGCCACCCCTGGGCACCCCGTGACTATATTTTTTATATCTAGAATTTCTGTCTCTTTTCTTTATGCTTTACATTATTACTTTTATTTCATTAATCATTGAAGTTATATTGATATTCTCATTTGTGTTCCCTCGTTCTCTTCCTAATAGTCCAGTGCTGTGTGTTGAATGTGGCAGTGCTTTCCTACCGCATTAATTCATTCATCCCTTCTGCCCCCCACTTGTATTTGGTTAATAATTTCCATCGGGTATTCCAGAGGGTCCTGCTGAGTCATAGAAGATCTGTCCAAGTCAGAGAGTAAGGTGTGGGATAATGGCCTCTATTAGAAACCAGGATGCTCTAATTTCATGGTCATTTACCCCATTAGCCCATCCATTCTTATAGTCACAGTGAATCCTGCCGTGTGAAGGATTCCTATTTTTCTTCCCCAGTTCTTTAGTCTGTATTAAAGTCCATCTCTTCTATCCCTGTGATTAAAAAAAAAAAAAGTATTAATTGAACATGTATTCTTTACTAGACACTTATTGTCAGAGAGCTAATAAGTTACTCAGGAGGTGGGAAAATTCAGAAAAAGAGAATGTGTTAAGCATTGCATTCATACCTGGCCACTTAAAATGAAATTGTGCAAACTGATGAGTCTTTCTGAGCGCAGCTCCTGTGATAGATTTTGGAGATCTCAGACATGCCTCCCAGAATGGTCATTTGGAAACTCCATTAGCACTCTGAAATTGCTTTCAATTAAAAGTGAAATGCATAAGCTGAATAATAACAAGTAGATCAGTATGGTAATGAGCTTAGGCAACAGCATATTTTATGAAAGTGAGCAAGGCTTTGCTGAGGAATATTTTCAAGGGCTGTCAGACTTGGAAAACCAACAGATCAAGAAGTATTCCAGGCAATGGCTGTTTACTGGGGCAAAAAATCATGTGCCCTGTTACTCCTCTTACCAGATAAGTATATTTAAAAAAAAGATGTTTAATGGATTCCTTGTACCAAAGGTTGTAAAATATTGAAACTTCCTGTACACCTGTTTGCATGCTACGCATATATGCTTGGTCTTCAGAGAGAGAGGAAGACAGCAGATAATGGACCACCACTTGTGTTAAAGTGGCTTGAAAGATCAGGTTCTTTGTATTTCCGACTGCTGCAAAAAATAGCCTCAAATTCAGTAGAAATTCTCGAGGGCGTTGGAAGCCAATTTTCCCAACCCTTGAGTAGCAGTTGCCAACCATCTTGATTGAATAAATAACTACAGTATGCACTCAGTAACCCACTTTTGTTTGTTTTGCCTCCTGGGTTGCACAGACATCCTGTCCACACAGTTCAGCTAACAGAGGGCTCATCTATCTCGGTGGTATTATTTTATGTCAGTTGTCAAAAAGGCCAGGCTTGGCTTTCATTCGGCCATGAACAGACACAAGTGGCTTTCTGTTTCAGTGGAGGAAGGGCAACTCTCATGGAGAAGGTGGTTAGTCGTGTTGGTTGGGTTCAAGGCACCCAGTCTGCGTCTGAACCAGCCTTTGATCAGGGCTTCGAGAAGTTGCTAAAGGACTTCCAGGTGGCCTCAGCCTACGTATGCAGCTAGGGCTGTTCGGTTATAACAATAGCTCTGTTCTACTTGCCTCTTTTGAAATGATTGTCGGGGACACCACGTATTTATTGTTGGCTGGTGGATGTCACTCCTGACTGTCGAGAAAGTTAGACGAGTCTGGGAGGTCCTGGGACCTTTTCTTTGTGAGCCTGGATAAATCTTCTGTGCCCTTTGGAGCTGAGGTTTTCCCCATCTGAAATTGGGTAGTTGGTTTAGAATTATAAAATGACAGCCTGTCAGAGCCGACCAGGGTCCTTATGTGTCAGCATCGATGATGAGACTGAGGCCCCCGCACGGTGGCTGGACCGGGTCTAGGGCCAGTCTCCTGAGCACCCGCCGCCCCTCCTTGTCCCACAGAATCTGCAAGAGTGGGTGGGTTTATGGGAGAAGATGAAGTGGCAAGACGGAGCAGGGGCAGCACAGGCTGTGGGCTGGGATAGCCCTGGAGCCATTACTTAATCGTCTTTGTGAACGTGGGCGAGTTTCTTCATTTCTCTGAGGCTGTTTCTCACCTGTGGACGGGGAATAATCCTTACATCGTAGGTGGTTGTGAAAAGCAAATGATTTTTTTGGTTGTTGTTTTTAACGTGTACATCTGCACTTGTATAACATTTCCAGACCCACAGAGCCAAGTGATTGCTTCATCAGGAGGCTGCCCCCCACCTTCAGGGCGGCCCCAGGTGCCTAGCTCCTGGCCAGGGAGGAGCTCGGGTGCTCCCCACGCGTACCTTTTGACCCAGTGCGGTGTCTCTTTAGTCAGCCCCTGGGTGGTTGGTGGGGGAGCGGCAATGAGGGCGACATTCACGCACTCTCTCTCCCCTTTTGCCGGCAGCCATCTACCACACCTGCGAAGCCTCCAACTTCCAGTGTCACAACGGGCACTGTATCCCCCAGCGGTGGGCGTGTGATGGCGACATGGATTGCCAGGACGGTTCTGATGAGGATCCCGTGAAGTGCGGTAAATGCAAACGCTCCAGCCTTCCCCTGGAGCTTCCCCGGTGTCTGCTGGTCGGGAAAAGAGGCCACAGATGGGCCGGGGAGTTCTGCTCCACTGTTCCTCTCTGCCCACTCTGACAACCAAAGAAGCCCGCCCAGGTTCCGTATGGCATCGCGCAGGACGTGTAAAGGGGTGTGTGATACGGTCTTCATTGTCAGGCAAGCCGTTTGGCCTCATTGCTTTTCCATCGCAACTTTGAAGCAAAGCAGTGGAAACCAATGAACGCACCCAGAGTGCTAACTGCAGTCACCAAGGACGGAAATTGCCAGGGTTCTGCCAGAACTTAGCCAACGGTTTCTCTATAAATAGCGTACTTTATGACTGAGAGTTCTCTGTTATGGTCCTTTGGTAAAATGGACCCTTCCCCGAAGGTAGAACATTTTCAGCATAAGTGATTTAGAAGAGAATTCCGAGGTCATCAGTTACCTTCACAAAATAGCTATGACACGAACACAGTGTATGAAATCCTCTTTTATACCAAATATCTTTAAGGTTCCCTCTCCTTATCCTTTTCTCTATAGTGTCTGTCAGAAACCAATCCCCCGTGTTTCTCCTCTGCTCTCAATATTCTGCTCACAGAATACTTCAACATTTCTTGGCCACCAAATGTGTGTTTTCCACACTAAGCAATTCTTCAGTACCAGCCAGGTGTCCCACAGTTAATTCATTCCTTACTTTGTCTTCCTTGGGATAGTGTGAGACCTTACAGGGGAAGGGTTTGGTCCCCAACGCCGCCCCCCCGACTTCAGATGCCAGTCACAAGCCTCAAATTGCCACCTGAACTTCTGTGGCAATAAATCCACATTTATTTGACCGGCTATAAATCCACATTCCCACGTCCCCTCCCTTGGGTTCATCGATTTGCTAGAATGGCTCACAGAATTCAGGGAAGCACATTTCCTGCTTGATTCAAAAAGGACAGAATGAACATCCTGATGGAAGGTACGTGTAGGGCAAGGTATAGGAAAGGGATGTGGAACTTCCGTGCCCTGTCCAGACCTGTCAGTTCTCCAGCCTCGCTGTGCTCAGCAACCTGGAAGCTCTCTGAGCCCCATACTTGTGGATGTTTATGGAGGCTTTACGGCATAGGCATGACTGATCATTAGCTGTCTCTAGCCCTCGGCCCTTCCTGGAGGATGGGGAGTGGGGTTCAAAGTTGCAAGCCTCTGGTCATGGCATGGTTTTTCTGGTGATCAGCCCCTATCCTAAAGCTACACAGGAGTCTACCCAGAGTTGCCCCATTAGAACAAAGGACACTCCTGTCACCTAGGAAATGATACGGGTTTAAGAGCTCTGTGCCACTAACCAGGGGCAGAGACCAATATATCTATATATTTCCTGTTATTTTACATCATATGTTCCGGATCTTCATGGGATGGTAGTCATTGCACGTCACATACTCTGTTCCTCTCATGTCACCATATTAAACAAAGATGTTTGCCTCTATCTGTATTTTTCTGTAGTTAGCATTTTCATGGCAGATGCATACTCACTTTGTATTTCTCTGACGTGGTTTACTTGGTTGCTTCCTGGTCGGGCATTAGCGTGTTTTTAATTTTACACTGTTATACGTAGTGAAATTATTCACTTCTTTGGAAACGAAGGTTTAGTTTTTCTTGAAGGTACTCGTTATGATATGTTTTCTCAGTATGGAATTGCTGGGTCAAGGGTTCTGATGTGTTTTCATGATTCTCATTAAGTGTCGCCATATTGCATTTCCGAGTGATTATGCCAGAGGCATCTCTATCAGTAACATAGTGTATGTTTCCCCAAGTCTCCCTTGATCTTACATTTTATCTCTTTAGTTGTTTTCACTAATGTAATAATGAATGGGAGTTTGTCTCGTGTAATTTTAATTCTATACTTTTATAGAAAGCTTTTATAGTTAGTGGCATTAAATATTTCCCTGACTCATGGTACTCACTCACTGTTTCTGTTTGATGTCCTTAGAATAATTTCCTAGGCATGATGGCTTTTTAGGGGATGAAAACACATTTTCTTGCCTTACACATGCCCCTCCCGGAGCCATTCTCCTAAGAGTTGGGTTTGCAGTGGCCCATGACTCACGTGCTAGAACTTACATTTAAGCCTAGTGGCCAGCAGCAGCTCTGTGTTCATGAGAAAGGGTTACCTCATACTAAGAATTCTCTGCTAAGTGTAAAACCTAAGATTCTTAACATTTCTAGGATGGACTTTGTCCAAAGGGCTTTGGCTTAGAATTCCTGAAGAATTAAGATGGTGATTTATGAGAGCTTTAAAAGACCAGGGTTTATAATCAGGATTCAGCAACTCCTTTTCTTTTTTTTTTCATTCACCGAAGCTTTTCTTGAAAACATATACTCCGTTTTTTGAGTAGGTAACAGGTTCAAGATGGAAAAAAGTATCACGAGGTGTGGGGGTAAACATTTCTCTCCCCATCTGCTGGACTCTCACCCTGTCCGTGTAGGAAACTTTGGTTGGAGACCCTTGTAGGATGTTTTTGTGTGTATGTGCACGTTTAAATATAGTGTGTATTCTTGTGCTGTTTTACACGAGTCGTATGCTATGTGTGTTGTTTCTCACCTTGGTTTTTTTTTCACACAGCCGTGTATCTAGGACACATTTTTACAGAGTACTAACTACTTCTTCAGTCCCTTTGTAACAATCTGGTGCTCCAGTTGTACGTACAACAAGGTCTTACAGAGTCCCCTGTTGAGGGATGCGTACGTGGTTCTCAGGGTATTGCAAAGAGTGTTCGGTGAATAGCCTTATACCTACCCGATTTTCCACTTGTGTGGGCAGATGGCATTTTTCCAACGGCATCGCCGGCTCAAGGCGCATGTACACTTGCAATCGGGACAGCCGCTGCCCATCTCCCACCCTCCTGAGGGGTGGTACAGACCCGTCCCCTTCTCCCCCCCTGCCACAATGGGTGTGCATGCCTGCCTGTTTCCTCTTCGTCATTTCCCTCCGTTGTCGGGTTGCATTTCAGAGAAGAAGTGTAACGGCTTCCGCTGCCCGAACGGCACCTGCATCCCCTCCAGCAAGCATTGTGACGGTCTGCGGGACTGCTCGGACGGCTCCGATGAGCAGCACTGTGGTGAGTCCCCTCCCGGCAGCGGCGGGGCGATCGTGGAAGAGGTTGTAGCTCGGCGAACCTTATCGCTTCTTCGCAGTGTGTTTGGGGATTGGCCCATTGTTTGGAACTGAACGCTTACTTCTCCTACTCCCCTGTTGCTGACTATCGCTCGGGTACCATTTTTGGCCGGGGGACCCTCTTACCCTCCGTTTCCTTTCTACTCGTAGAGGTTGTCTCGGGTCACTGGTGCTCCTGCCTGAGTATGCTTTGCCTGGGTCCATCCCTCCCAACCCTAGATTTCTGATGTAATTCTGGAGCATGGCCTGAGCGTGGGGATTTTTTTTTTTAATGTTTATTTATTTTTGAGAGAGAGAGAGAGAGAGAACGAGTAGGGAAGGGGCAGAGAGAGAGGGAGACGCAGAAGCGGGCTCCAGGCTCTGAGCTGTCAGCACAGAGCCCGACGCGGGGCTCGAAGTCACGAACCGCGAGATCGTGACCCGAGCCGAAGTGGGACGCTTAACCGACCGAGCCACCAGGGCGCCCCGTAAGCATCAGGACCTTTAAAAAGTGCCCCGGGTGTTTGTGATGGGCAGTCCAGGTTCAGAACTGATGTAATAGTGGAGGGGTGGCAGTCGGGCCTTGCGGGTGGAAAGCCAGCCCGTACGTGGCCTGTCCTATTAACTGAAGTTTTCTGTAAACACAGACACTCCTGCCGCTTCCGTGCAACTGTAGCAGAGTGGAGTGGTTGTGGTAGAGACTGTATGACTCTCAGAACCTTGAGAGCTTGCCCCCTGGTTGTGCCGCTCCCCGTTCTCCAGGAAAACAGAACCAGTAGGACGTGTGTGTCCTATACAGAGAGATTTCTTTTCAGGGATCAGCTCATGCAGTCTTGAAGGCTGGTGAGTTCCGAAATCTGCAGGGTAGGCTGGCAGGCTGGAGACCCAGGGACAGGCTGATGCTGCAGTTCAAGTCCAAAGGCCATCTCCTTGCTGTGTCCTCAATGGCATTTTGTCTGCACCTGCATCCCTGGTGTCTCTTCCTAGGAGGCCACCGCCCACACTGGGCCAGGGCCCCCCCCCACATGAATTCCTTTAACCTTAATGACCTCTTTAAAGGCAATTAAAAGGGGTTCTGTCTCCAAATACAGTTACGCCGGGGATTAGGGCTATAACATACGCATCGTCGGGGGTATAATTCCATCCATAACACTGGTCCTTTACAGAAAAAGTAGTAGAGAGTCCATATTCTTTTTTCTTTTTTTAACATTTATTTATTTTGGTAAGAGAGAGAACAAAGCCAGGGAGGGGCAGAGAGAGAGAGAGAGAGAGGAGACACAGAATCCAAAGCAGGCTTCAGACTCTGAGCTGTCAGCACAGAGCCCGACGCGGGGCTCGAACTCACCAACCGTGAGATCGTGACCTGAGCCGAAGTCGGACGTTCAAACGACTGGGCCACCCAGGCGCCCCGAGAGTCCGTGTTCTGTGTGGTGATGAAGACCTCGAGCATTGATGTCGGAGAGGCCTGGGTGTCCATTTTGGCTCCACTCTCATTAACCGTGTGCTCTTGGCCAAACGTTGAATGCCGCCGTCCCCTCTGGTCTCGTTTGGAAAACAGGACAGTAAAATCTCTCATAACATTGTCCTCAGAGCTTAATGTACTTCCGTGTCAGGTGCTCTCACCCAGGGCTTGGCACGCAGGAAGTGCGCAATAAATGATGCCTCTGGTGACCGTGTCCCGAATGCGCGCGCGTCCGGGAGCATCTGCTCAGGGCCGGGGAGGGCCCCACCAGTTCTGAATTGCTGACGCCTTCTCCCCTCCCCGGGCCCCTTCCAGAGCCCCTGTGCACGCGCTTCATGGACTTTGTGTGCAAGAACCGCCAGCAGTGCCTTTTCCACTCGATGGTGTGTGACGGGATCGTCCAGTGCCGCGACGGCTCAGACGAGGACGCGACGTTCGCAGGATGCTGTGAGTGGGCTGGGTGGGGAGGTGGCCGAGCCACTGGAGACACTCTGGGGGGAGCGGGCCACTCAGGTTTACAGGTCTTGCTCGAGCGCCCAGCCTTGCCCTTCCTGAGAAAGACTTACCTTTGTGGCCTCGGAAGTGTTGCTCTTTGGTCGTTGGTATACGTATAAGGGGAGACGCCGAAGGTCCGAGGTCTTGGCCCAAGCGGGACCTTCTCCGACAGGCCTTTCCCACGCCCCATCGCTCTGTAGCGTCCTTATCTTGCTCCTGTGGCCTTCCCGGCACTAGTCAGCCCTTGGCACGCTGTGTATTTATTTGCCTGCCTGTCTCCCCCTGCCGGAATGTGGGCTTCACGAGAACAGGGCCTTTGTTTTGTTCACTGCCGTAGCCCCATTTTCTTTTTTTTTTTTTTTTTTTTTTTCAACTTTTTATTTATTTTTGGGACAGAGAGAGACAGAGCATGAACGGGGGAGGGGCAGAGAGAGAGGGAGACACAGAATCAGAAACAGGCTCCAGGCTCTGAGCCATCAGCCCAGAGCCTGACGCGGGGCTCGAACTCACGGACCGCGAGATCATGACCTGGCTGAAGTCGGACGCTTAACCGACTGCGCCACCCAGGCGCCCCCGTAGCCCCATTTTCTTAAGTGTATTTCTTTTGGGAGAGACAGAGGCAGTGCGAGGGGGGGAGGGGTGGGGGCGGGCAGAGAGAGAGAATCCCAAGCTCGACTCGGGGCTTGAACCCACAAACCGTGAGATCATGACCTGAGCCGAAACCAAGGGTCAGGCGCTCAACTGACTGAGCCACCCAAGGTGCCCCTGTAGCCCCCGTCTTAAAACAGGGCCCTACCCGTGGTAGGTACTCCTTCTAGTCAGCTCTGGTCACCTTCACAGAAGCCCACAGACTGGGTGGCTCAAAACCACAGAAAAGTGTTTTCTGACCGTCCAGAGACCACAAGTTTGAGGTCAAGATGTCAGGAGGATTGGTTCTTCTGAGGCTCTCTTCCATGGCTTGCTGATGGCTGCCTTCTCCCTCACGTGGTCTCCTCACCGTGCCTACCCGTGTCTTGCTTTCCTTTTCTTATAAGGACACCAGTCTTAGTAGATTAGGGTCCACCCTAATGACGTCACTGTAACTTCATCACTTCTTTTTTTTTTTTTAAATAATTTATTTTTGAGAGAGAGAAAGAGAGCAAGCACGAGTGGGAAGAGGGACAGAGAGAGAGAGAGAGTGAGAATCCCAAGCAGATTCTACACTGTCAGTGCAGAGCCTGACGTGGGGCTCGAACTCACCAACCATGAGATCATAACCTGACCTGAGCTGAAATCAAGAGTCGAACGCTTAACTGACTGAGCTACCCAGATGTTCCTAATGTGACTTACTTATTTGAGAGAGAGGGAGAGAGAGAAAACAGAGTGGGAGTGGGGGGAGGTACAGAGAGAGGGGGAGACACAGAATCTGAAACAGGCTCCAGGCTCTGAACTGTCAGCACAGAGCCCGACGCGGGGCTCGAACTCACGAACCGCAAGATCATGACCTGAGCCGAAGTCGGACGCCCCACCGACTGAGCCACCCAGGCGCCCCTCACTTCGTCACCTCTTCAAAGACCCCGTTTCCGAGTACAGTCACCGTCTGAGCAGGCGGGGTGGGGGGCGAGGCCATCGGTTGGCTTTTGCTGTCAAGGCGCCCGGTGGCTGGTCTGTCTCTTGGAGGAGGACGTTTGCCCTTCCCTCTTGTTTCCAAGTGGGGGCACTCCTTCGAACTCGTCGGTGTGGCAGTAACCTGGAACCTTCTTCCCTACCTAGCCCAAGACCCTGAGTTCCACAAGGTGTGCGATGAGTTCAGTTTCCAGTGCCAAAACGGAGTGTGCGTCAGCTTGATTTGGAAATGCGACGGCATGGACGATTGCGGCGACTACTCTGACGAAGCCAACTGCGGTAAGATCTCGGGCCTCCAGCCTCCTGTCCCTAGCCTCCGGGTCACGGCGACTCCTGTGGTCAAGGAGGGCCACGCTCGGCACGCTCCCACGCAGGCTCTGCCTTCTCCGTCCTCAGCACTCGTTCCTGCCAGCTGGCGAGCGAGTCTCCACGTAAGGAATCGAGTCTTGAGGGGGCAGCCTGCCCCCCAGGAAGTGTCGGGGGCCGGGTCGCGGTCGGGGCGGGGGGAGAATGTTTATGCCCATTCCTTCTCTTTCCCCAGCTGGGAAGTTCACATTATGTCTAAGGAATATGGTAGAGGAATTATGGTAAATATTTCAGAGCGCGCTTCTCTCTCCCCAGGAAAAGTTACAGATTTCACAGTTTTGGGTTTTTTTTTTTTTTCCTTAAATTTAAATTCCAGGTAGTTAACATACAGGGTAGTCTTGGCTTCAGGAGTAGAACCCAGTGATTCATCTCTTACACGTGACACCCAGTGCTCATCCCAACAAGTGTCTTCCTTAATGCCCCCGACCCATTTAGCCCATCTGCCCACCCACAATCCCTGCAGCGACCCTCGGTTTTGTTCTCTGCGTTTAAGAGTCTCTTATGGTTTGCCTCCCTCTCTGTCTTTATCTTATTTTTCCTTCCCTTCCCCTACGTTCATCTGTCGTGTGTCTTAAGTTCCACGTATAAGTGAACAGATTCTGCAACTTAATAGAGTCTTTGTCCTTGTTGGGGCATCGTCACTAGTTAGGTCATCCCTTTGGTAAAGTGTCAAAAAGTCGGGCGTTATTTGTAAGATACAGAAGCCTACTTCAGAGAAGCACGAGTTGGGATCCGGGAAGACGGGCTTCTGTTTGCCGATATGTATCTTTTTGGCTGCCCGCCCGCCGTATCTGGTAGGGTTGTGCAGGCTGCCCTGGGACCTGGGTATCTGTTTGGCCTTTATGTCCACACCTGGTGCCGGGCTAGTGACTGACTGTGTGGTTCCTCTCCCCCAGAAAACCCCACAGAAGCCCCAAACTGCTCCCGCTACTTCGAGTTCCAGTGTGAGAATGGCCACTGCATCCCCAACAGGTGGAAGTGTGACAGGGAGAACGACTGTGAGGACTGGTCTGATGAGAAGGACTGTGGAGGTAAGGGTCCTGAGGCAGCCCCGTGCCCAGGAGTCACCAGCACACTGCCTTCCACCTTTCTGCACAGAATGTCCTTCTGTCTCCTCACTGTCAGGCCGGTTCAGTGATCCGGGGTGGGGGTTGGGTAATAACTCTGAGTTCTTTTCTGTCCTCTCCCACTTTGAAAACCAGTGTGGCTGGTTTCTCCGGTTTCTAGGTATTTTGCAGGCCCCGGAAAGCGCTCTGCAGCCTGGCTGCTGCAGGTGTGGTCTTCGGACCAGCCCAGCGGCCTCCGCATCTGCTTGGGGCTTGTTAGAGATGCAGTGTCTGACCCCACCCCAGGCTGCCTTTGAGTCAGAATCTGCATTTTAACAAGGCCTGCGGGTGACGAGTGTGCCTCACTACATCTGAGAAGCACTGGTGTGGAACGCAAGCAAGCTCGTTACCTTCCCTCCTGGCGTTCTCACGTCCGAACTGGGTCTCAGGGGGGTGCTGTAGTTGACTTTTCACCAGAACAGCGTTCAGCCTCCGTGGGATGAGCTCTCTCACCCTCCCTGTGCGTTCCGAGTCACCTGCCCTCTGTCAGCCTGCAAAGGCACTGAGCCCCTATTGAGTAAGAGCAAACTCTTTCGAATATTAGCTCAAAGCAAGCACAATAGGATAGGTGCATCTGCCTCAACAAAGGGAAAAGATCGCCGTCCGTTCTGATGCCCCAGTATAAATGTGCGGTTGGAGGTCACGGCTTCCTGTAACACTCTGGGTTTTCTCGCTTGCTTGTGTTTTGCTCAGATTCACACGTTCTTCCCTCCCCGACGCCCGGGCCCTCCACGTGTCTGCCCAATTACTACCGCTGCAGCAGTGGGGCGTGCGTGATGGACAGCTGGGTATGTGATGGGTACCGAGATTGTGCAGATGGCTCAGACGAGGAAGCCTGCCCCTCGCCTGGTGAGTGCCGGCCCTGCCCTCTCCTGGGGCACCTGATTCTGTGGAGCAGGGCCTCAGGGGTGTCGCCGGGCTCGGTTTCCCCTGCCTCCTGGGACCCTGTGCTCGGTGGCCAGGCTGCTGCTCACCTCCAGAGTGGAACTTGTGACTGGAGTGTCTCATCTCCTATAACTGCCTTTTGATCTTCCTGCACGAAGAGGCCAGCCGCCTTGCTTCCCACCCTGGCTGTGGTTGGGCCACCTTTGCTTCCTTCTACACAGGAAATTAGAATGGGAATTATAGGGAAAATATTTGTGTGGGTTAACAACACTCTCCGGGGGAGAGTCCGACTTTCCTGCCCACTAGCTGGAGGCCCTCCTACTAAAGGAGGGTAAGCACTGCCATCTAGTGGCCCAACGCAGAGAGGCCTCTGAAGGTGTGGGCAGTAAACCATGTTGCTGGAGGCGGGGGTGAACCCTGAGACCCCCTGTCTAGTGCATGCCCTTAACTGCAGGCAGGACAGAGGTAAGGGTGCTGTGTTCTTTCCTCAACCGGATTCTGTTGCAAATTCAGTTTATAATGAGAAAATAGACAGTTGTCCGCCATGCTTTGCAAATCCTTTTCCTAGCAAACTTCTAGGTCAACACTGATTTTCCTCCTTTAAGACTCATCCGTCCCATTGCTTCACTGTTTAACATCATCAGTGGTTTCCTCTTGTCCCGAAGATAGATCCCAACCCTTGAGTCTTATTTTCTTTTTGTATTATTTTATTTTTTTTTTTATTTTTCAATATATGAAATTTATTGTCCTTGAGTCTTATTTTCAAGGCCCTTCCTTGCCTGCCATTGCTTCACACCTCTGCCAAGCTGGGTTCCTCCTTCTCATCATCTCTGGAAAGACCTGCTTCTTCTCTGCTGATATTGTTTCAGCAGGGTTTCTGCCTCACCAGAGACCTCTGTCCTCCTTGACCTTGTCCTCCTCCTACTCCCCCCCACCCCCCCATGAAACCCACCATCCATCACGGCAAAGGGAGGCATGGATTTTGCAGCTAAAAGAGACCTTGATACACCCTCCGTATTTATCAAAGAAAGTATGGAACAAAGACCACCTGTAAGGGAATCACTTGGGGTGTTTTTTTTTTAAATATATTTTTCAATTTTTTTAAATGTTTATTGAATTTTAAGAGATATATAGAGAGAGAGCATGGGCAGGGGAGAGAGAGAGAGAGGGAGACACAGAACCCAAAGCAGGTTCCAGGCTCTGAGCTGTCAGCGCAGAGCCCATCGCGGGGCTCGAACTCACGAGGTGTGAGAGCATGACCTGAGCTGAAGTCAGACGCCCAACCTACTGAGCCACCCAGGCGCCCCGCACTTGGGGTGTTTGTAAAAAATACAGAATTAGGATTTCTGTGTGGAGCTCAGGAGCTCCCTGTGTGACCTGTAGGTTCACTAAAGTTTGAGATTCTTGGAACAAGTACACCATCATTTTCCGTCACAAGCCCACCACCATGGGGCTTTCACCGAGTCCTGTAATTGATATAGTTGATACTGATCTCTTTTCCAGTCTCGCGTTTACCCATTGTCCTTTTGATCCCTCACTGTGATCTGTCATGTGCTGCTTCCTGGTCATTTCACGTGTGGGAATCTTTCCTCCCCAAGCGATTCTGTGGACCTTGTATTTTTGGGGATCATGCTGCATACCGCTTGGAATCCCCACTTTGCCTATTACAGTAATAGGCAAATAGTTAGTGTCCCAAAAACGTTTCTCAAAACAAATTGTAAAAAAAAAAAAAAAAAAAAAAGATATTTTTTAAATCTCTGTCCTTGGCCCCCAAGACCCAACTATCTGGTTAGTGAGTGTCTCGATTCTCCTTCTCTCACAATTGTCTTTTGGTTATCGGAACTCTGAGCAGGGTATTAACAGACTCTAGCTTAATCCCGTGAGCAGATTCCTATTTGGATTTTCCATTCAACGTCTGTGATTTCTTTTGCATGTACGTCATCGGGGCAAATTTAATTCAGGTTGTCTCCAGCTCTCAGATCTGGTTTCTTTATTGCGGGTCTCCTAACCGGTCTCGGGGTCTTGTGTGTCTCCCGCTTTCGGTTTACCTTCCGAGAGGCCGTATATTGATGCATGATCTTGTCCTCCCCAGTTTGGAACTTTCTAGTGGCCCCCTCACTGTCCAGGCAGTAGTGCTGTGATGTGCCTTGGCCTGGCTTTCTAGCCTCATATTTAACTGCTTTTCCTCATGCACCCTGTTTTTGCAGAGTGGTTCTGGGGGTAGGAGAGGCCCCTTTGAAAACCCAGTTAAAACCATGGAATGAGCCCAATATCCCAGAGTTAGTACCTGGTTTTTGTTGTGTTTGTTAGCTCAGGTTATCGTGTGATGTTTGCTAACGCTGTCTCTCTCTTCATGACCTCTGAGGGTAACTCTCCCCAAGGTCACCGTATCAGTGATTTCTCAGCCCCAGAGTTTCTCTGGGCGATTTTCCTTCTAATGGCCTAGATCTCCCTCTCTGGGCCCAGGGGTCTCCAGGCCCCCTGCGTGCCCCTCCCCTGGGCCTTCACTGCCCTCCTTGGGATTCTCTTTGCCTTTCTCCTGGTTTAGATTCGCTGCTTCCTGGGTCTCGTGTTTTGCTTTTCTTGGTTTACTCCCTTGTGTTGTTGGAGTACACCCTCTGGTAGTTTTGCCAGATGCATGTGGTGGCACAGTGGCCGAGGACACAGAGAGGATAGCCTTCAACGTGTATGTCCCCTGAGTTTGCTGCTTGGATTTGTTGTGCCTGTTGCTGTCGATGCCTGGGCCACAGGTGCCTTGTGGGACATGTTTTCTCCATCCTAAGGACTTGTTTTACTTCTCTCATGTTGGAGCTTCTATTTTCTGTATCCTAGATTTCTCCCCTCCCCTCCCTTTCCCGTTCAATCCCACTTTTTGGTAGAGCACATTTTCCAGAACGTTCTCAAGAAAGGGAACGTGGGAGGTATCATTGAGGTCTTGCTTATCTAACAGTGTTTTTCTTCTGTCTTCAGATGTGGTTGATGATTGTTGGTCCGGGTTTGGAATTTTATGTTGTCGGTAATTCTCCTTAAGAATTTGGCTCCCCTGCCGTTGAACCGCTCTTGGGAAATTCAGAGTCATTTTGATTTTGATCTTTTACATGTTGCATGTTTGTTTGTTTGTTTTTTAACTCTCTGGAAGCTTGTAAGGTATTCCCTTTGGCTCCAGTGTTTTGAAATCTCACAACGATGTGCTTTGATGCAGCTTCCTTTCTATCCAGAGTGGTGGATGGACGCTGATAGGCTCCTTTATTCTTCAAATTTATGTATTTGAGTTTGGAGAGTTTTCCTTGAAATATTCCATTAATGGTATTTTCTTTTCTGTTTTCTCTTCCGGGAACTCGTGTCATTCATGCATTAGATCTACTGACGTGGTCCTCTTTTCTATTTTTTTAAATTTCTTTATCTCTCTCTCCCTCTTTTTCTGTTTTCTGGAAGACTCACCCTATCTTTCAGCTCTACTACTGAGTTTTCCATGTCAGTTACCAGGGTTTTTAATTTTAAGAGATTTAAAATTTCTAGTACTGTTCCTTTTTCGTGGCATCTTTTTTCATGCTGAAATCTATATTTTTTCATTCTGAGCGTATTAAGGATATTTATTTTTTGAAGTTTTCTTCTTACAAAATCTCAGTTTCCTCCAGATTTTCTTTATTAGGAGGGAAGAGGGTCCGCACTGGTTTCTGTCTTTCATGTCAAAGGTTTTGCCCACATAATCCTGGGGTGTTTGCTTGTGTTTAAGGCTGGGGACGAAAACACTGCCAAGAGACTCCCCACAGCTTTGAGTTTCATGCTTGGGCTGTTTGTTGGGGAACTCCTGATCCCCACCAAGAGTTGGGGTTACTTGAGGGTTTGTCCCCGAGGCTGGTCAGTTGCCCTAGAGAAGAGTTTTTACAGTAATCTACTGCCTAGAGAATAAAGGTGTCACTGCCACGGTTTATGAGGAAGGGGACCAGGGTCCTCGCCTTCAGCAATCTGTGAGTTTAACCCCTTTCTTCAGTACAGCATTCTTGCTCTTAGCTAGGCCTAACCAGCCCTTTTTACCCTGCACATTACAATCCTCCAGTCTTCTGTGGGAGTGACGTATGGGGTGATTGTCTCATGGGGTTAGTAGGAGCAGGGGACTTGGGAATCTTTAGTCTGTTCCCTTGTTGTCTTTCTCCCTCTTCTCTCCCAGTTCAGGTATGCCTCATCTGGTCTCTTGGGTCACTTACCACTCTTTGTCTACATCCAGCTTCCAAAGTTAGATGCCCACGTCTGGTCGATCTGCCTTCCATATCCAGAGCTCACCTTTGTCTCCAGGCCCCCATCGTAATTCCCAAAGCACTGTCATTTCCTAAATTTCCCAACATGTCGAGTTGGTTGCTCTTGCCGACCGGGTCCCTCAGTACTGAAAAGTGAATTAAAAAAAAAAAAAAAACCAACCTCTTCTTTCAGCAAATGTCACTGCTGCCTCTACTCCCACTCAGCGTGGGCGCTGTGACCGATTTGAATTCGAGTGCCGCCAGCCAAAGAAGTGTATCCCCAACTGGAAACGCTGTGATGGCCACCAGGATTGCCAGGACGGCCAGGACGAGGCCAACTGCCGTGAGTAGTCTCAGAGGGAGACACTAAATAGGGAATAGTGTAAAATGCAGGTAGGCCTTTGGGACATGAAAAGAACAGGGCAGATTAATCCCACACTCCCCCAAATGATAGCAGGAACGTTTCGGCCCAAATGAAACAACCACACGGTAAGATGAACATTGAAAATAATTAACAGAGAAGTGCAATAGGACCTTCCTCCTGGGTGAGATTAACTCATTGATTGGTATTCTTTTTTTTTTTCTTTTTAAGTTTATTTATTTATTTTGAGAGAAAGAGAGGGCTGACGCAAGTCGGGGAGGGGGGTGGAAGGGTAGAGAGAAAGGGAGAGAGAGAATTTCGAGCAGGCTCTGCGCTGGCAGCACAGAGCCCAACACAGGGCTCAATCCCATGAATGGTGAGCTCATGACCTGAGCCAAAATCAAGAGTTGGACACTCAACCAACTGAGCCACCCAGGCATCCCCTCGTTGGTATTCTTTAAATAAGTTTATTTAACCTGTTCCAAATTGGCCTTATTCATAGGATGTTGCCTAGTTAAGAGCCTTAAAATAAAAATGTGCTTCGTCTCCAATTCTCCTCAATCCATTAATCCGAGAACCCTATCAAAAAAGGAAAGGAGGAGTGCCTGGGTGGCTCAGTCAGTTAAGCATCTGAGATGGTTGGTTTCAGCTCAGGTCATGATCTCATGGTTCGTGGGTTGGAGCCCTGCATCAAGACTCTGGGCTGGTGGTACAGGACCTGCTTGAGATTCTCTCTTGCCCTCTGTCTCTGCCCCTCCTCTGCTCATGTTCTCTCTCTCTCTCAAAATAAATAAGCTTAAAAAAAAAAACAAAAAAGGAAATGAGATTAGTATGGCATGATTCTTCTCAGAAAAGCTGGCCCCTGAAGGCCACTGCATTCTGTTCTAAGTGCCTGTTAATCATTTGTTGAGTTATCAGTTTAGGAATCTTCACAGATTAATAGCAACTAGATTCTCAGTTTCTAAAACCTACATTTTGCCACTTTAAAAATGTTGAGACATGTTTAATAAGCTGTTGTTTGATTATATTTTTCCATGTGGGATAATTCTGTGTTGGGGATCTTGGCAGTCTCTTAATGCCTTTCACAGGGTTTCTCCCTGACCGTTCTATATGAAATGACCCCTGCCCAGCATTCTGTTATTATTCTTCTCTTTATGTTTCTTTGCAGTTGTTAATCACTGTCTGAAATACCAGAGTTGTTTGCTGTTTCTCTTAATAGAAAGTAAGCTCTATGAGGTTAGGTCCTTTGTTTTACACATCACCATAGTCTTAGCATCTTGAATGGTGCCTGATTCATGGTAGCCCTCTGTGAATATTCACTGGATGGGTAGATGGTTGGGTAGAGGGATAAATGGAGGGGTAGATGGGTGGATGGGTGGTTGTGTAGATGGATAGATGGGTGTCTAGATGGGCGGGTGGGTGGATGGATGGATGTTGAGTAGATGGATGGTGGGTGGGTAGGTGGATGGAGAGATGGAAGGATGAATTCCATCTTGAGTTTCTTACCCTAGTGGGTCTCAGACATTTTCTAAATGCTCTAATGCAGTTTTATTTGTAACCAAGCCCCCCTTGCAACTTCCCCAAAGCAAACCAGTTTCTACTCAGCATATAACAGAGCTCTATAATACAGTGGTTTTCCAGGAGAAGGGGGATTATAGTTGGTAAAAACCTCACATTTCCTTTCTTTCATTGCGAATTACTCTAGTAGAGAGCTCTTTTGAAAGCGTAGCTAATTGCAGTCTATACTTCCACACTAGAGACATGCCATCTTTAATTCACCAGTTGAGGATGGTTGTTACGACATTCTACCCCGCCTCAACCCCTGGATCTCTTCATCTCTAGCAACATCTCTGTCGATCCCTTATCCGTTTCCGTTGCCATCCTGGTTCTCTCGTGAGAACCTTATCCGTTCTTTCTACCTGTGTCTCAAGGTGTGGTTGTCAGAGGTCGATGCGGTGTTTCAGGTAGAAAATGGGATTACTTGTCCTTGTTCTGGAACAGAAGTATTCAACCCTGGCCAATTCTGGTGAATCGCTGTGGAGCTTGTAAATGACTGCATGCACTCTAGATCACTTGACTTCAAAGCTTTTGCTCTTCCTGAAGGCAGGGTCCAGCGGTTACCGTCAAAGAGGCATCATGGTGCCATTGTGGGGGGTTACCACTCCTCATCCCGGAGGCGTATTTTTTTATTAATTTTTTTGAATGTTCATTTATTTTTGAGAGAAAGAGAAAAAGAGGGAGGGAGCGAGCAGGGGAGGGATGGAGAGACAGAATCCGAAGCAGCCTCCCGGCTCGTAGCTTTCAGCACAGAGCCCGACGCGGGGCTCAAACCCACACACTGTGAGATCATGACCTGAGCCGAAGTCGGATGCTTAACCGACTGAGCCACCCAGGTGCCCCCAGAGGCGTATTTTGAATCAGAAGCTGATTAGTTCGGAGAATGCAGATCCCTTTTCCTAAACACGACAAACCGTTACCACAACGTAGCCCTCCCCTGTGTTGCAGCCACACACAGCACCTTGACCTGTATGAGCATGGAGTTCAAGTGTGAGGACGGCGAGGCCTGCATCGTGCTCTCCGAGCGCTGTGACGGCTTCCTGGACTGCTCAGACGAGAGTGACGAGAGGGCCTGCAGTGGTGAGTGCCACCCCTCGGGCCCTGGGCTCAGCCTCAGCTCTCCCCTCCCCCACTCCAGCGGGAACCCTTGGGAGCCTCCTCAGTCTGAAGAGGAAACCGCTTTTTGCCCAATTTTGGAGCACCCGGTGAAGTGAGGCTTGTCCTGCCTCTGTGGTAGTTTGAACTCATCCCTGTGAGGGAAACACTGGTCTCGGATTTGTTTTCTGTGGACGCCCCACCTCGTGTGGGTGCACCATGCTCCCAGAGCCTCAGGCTTTGCGGTGGGGTGAGCTCAGTCCTTCTGTGTAGAACGTGTCTAGAAATCGTCCTAGTCCTTTTGGGCTGCCGTAACAGAACACCACAGACCGAATGGCTTATAAGCAACAGAAACTTCCTCCTCATAGCTCTGGAGGCGGGAAGCCCAAGATCAGAGCACCCGCAGATTCCGTGTCTGGTGAGGGCTCATTTCCCGGATCATAGATGGCCGCCTTCTGTGTGCCCTCTCACAGGGAAAGGGGTGAGGGAGCTCTCTGGGGTTGCTTTTATGAGGATACTAATCTCATTCACGAGGACTCCATCCTTATGGCCTGAACACCTCCCAAAAGCCCCATTTCTTAATACCATTATGTTGGGGATTGAATTTCAGCATATGAATTTGGGGGGGGGGACACAAACATTCAGTCTACGGATGTGCTATGACATTGTCCCTGGACCTGCAGTATTTTCTGTTGAGAAACAGCTTACCCCAGGGCAGACAAGGAGGCGAAATATAATGAAAATTTCGTGATCGGATATTTAGGAGACCCCGAGAGAGGTTGTGTAGGAAGGTTTGAACTCTTTTTCTGGAATGTCTTAAGATGATGACAGTGGCTTGGCAATGTGGATCATGATAGGTCTGCCTAAAAATCAGAGGACCTCTTGGGTCCTTTGGAATCCAAGGATACCACTTTCCATCCCTTTTTCTCCATCTCTCTAGATGAACTAACTGTATACAAAGTACAGAATCTCCAGTGGACAGCTGACTTCTCTGGGAATGTAACTTTGACCTGGATACGGCCCAAGAAAATGCCCTCTGCTTCTTGTGTCTACAACGTCTACTACAGGTGGGTCCCGTCTTTGCCTCGGGAGAAGAAAACCGTGTCCTTACCACCACTGGATGTTCTGTAAACCCTAGTGGCGAGCATGGCGTGGCTCCCCGCTCGCTGAGGCAGGCATCCCAGCACCCCCATGCTGCTTTGATGTGACGGTATCTTTATTCTTTTGGCCAGGGTGGTTGGAGAGGGCATATGGAAGACTGTGGAGACCCACAGCAATAAAACAAGCATGATATTGAAAGTCTTGAAGCCAGATACCACGTATCAGGTTAAAGTCCAAGTGCAGTGCCTGAGCAAGGTGCACAACACCAACGACTTTGTGACTCTGAGGACGCCGGAAGGATGTGAGTGTCACAGTTAATTTTTATGGAGCGCACAAGCCCTTAGGTGGGGTTTTCAGAGTTTCTCAAGGACGCTTGGCAACGTGGGAACATAATTACACGTGCCTCACACATGCAGAAGATTTGTGGCGAAAGTTTATGGTCCCACCCAAGTGGTTGACCATGTATGTATTCTCCTTATCACGTCACGTAATGTTTTTCTACCCTAAGAAGTTAATTTCGGATTGTGCCCACTGTTGCCTCCTTTGCATTTCTTATCTTGTTCCCGTCCTTACCTTCCGTCTCCAGGTATTTCCCGGTACTCGGGATTGTGAGATCATTGTGAAACCATGAGGCACGCCAAGGCTATTGAGGCTAAGTGGTAAAGAAATTTGCCGAAACTCACGTGTCCTAGAGGGTTCCCTACTTCTTCCCCTCGCACGGTGGCTGACACTGGGTGACTGTGCGTGTATTCCAGTGATCCTCTTTCCCAAGGTTTTGTGAACGTCTCATTTGCCAGTGCCCGTGCTGACATTTAGATTACGGTTGGAGACATCACTGTGAACTCAACGCTGGTCTTCATGTCCGTGCAGATGCTGACATGTGAAATAGATTCAGATAGGCGTATCTAGGCGGGTTGGTATACACGCGTATATTTGCACCCTTTGTCAGCTGAGAAGGCCCAGACGGAGAGAGGACTCCACAGTAGCAGTGAGCGCACCTGTCAGTAAGACCTGGGCTTCTGTGCCATTCTTCAAAAAAGGAAGACCTTCAAGGAGGGCTCCTTGAAGAATCCGTTGATTCCAGCGCTAGGGCGGGGCAGCTAGGGGATTTGCCTACAGAAAGCAAGGAAGTGCGTGTGTGGGTTACGACTTTGTTAAATTAACGTTTGTTCAGTAGAGCCCCTGGGGTGCCGGACGGTCCACGGAAGACCACAAAGGAAAATCGAAACAGAGAGGTTTATCATTCGCAGGTTCCCCAGGAAGAGCCACAGCATACCCGAGGGGCCACATGGGCAGGGGAAGGCAGGGTGCAGGCAGAGAGAGTGGCGGGTCCTGGGCACATGCCCTTTTTAGGGCTCCCGGGTGCAGTACATTGGGGTTCCTGTGCTGAGGCCGCATTGGTCCATTCAAGCCAAAAACAGGGGGTAAAGCTCTGTGGAGCACACCAGGGGAAGGTCCGGGGAGGCAAGGGAGACCGTTGATCACACGTTGATCAGTCGTGTCAGGAGCTCAGATTTGCTTGTGGCTCTGCGGGCTGCTTTCTGGGGCACACGCTTGCGTGAGGGGCTGGTGTCAGGGGAAGACGTCTGCAGGCTGCTTGGCCAAACCAAACGGAGGCTCAGGCCGCAGTATGGTACTGCTGAGGAGGACCTTGGCTAAGTTCTTGGCGCCCCGGAGCGATCTTTGAAATACCCCATTCGTTGATTTTCTTTCCACAGATAATTAGCTGAGCACCTAGTATGGCTCAGGTGTTAGGTTAGATACGGGAGCTTCGGGTGAATGAGACACAGTCCTGCCCTTGGAGGGCTTGCCAGCCACCGATTGTTGATGAATGCTCACCGCATCGGTTTGCTGGGGCTGCTATAACAGTGATGTGGACCGGGTGGCTTACATGACAGAAATTTATTTTCTCACAGTTCTGGAGGCTGGGAGTCCGAGATCAAGGTACTGGCAGGGATTTTCCTTCTGAGGCCTCTGTCCCTCTGGTTTGCGGATAGTATCTTCCGCCTGTGTGTGGGTGTGTAAGGGGGGATGGGAGGGCCCATAATATTCAACATTTGTGGCTTATCCACGTGGATAAGTACACTGCAGTCAGAATGAAGTTTGCCCAGAAGGTATCGTAGCTGGTTTTCATGTATGGTGGCGTCTCACCCAGCCCTTGAAGGCAGTCACAAGAGAGAAGATCCAGAAATGTCTCGGCCGTGCCCGTGTAATTAAAGGAAAGTAGTTAAAGAGCCTGCTTTGAAGGTGATCCCATTCATTCGGGTGCAGAAGTTCTGCGCCGTTAGAAAGTCTTACTCCTCTGTGGTCATGCCCGTGGTACGAGGGTTGTACGAGAAGTCGAGGCAGCAGGTGCTGTGCTTGGCGGTTAGGATCTCAGCATTGAACGCCCAGTGCCTGCAGGTGATTCTGTCCTGCAGCCCTTGTGAGCCTCACACCTACATCACAACCAACGAAGCCGTGATCTCACGTGTGGACAGCACACCTCACATTCCAGAAGAGAGGAAAGGTTTGTCGATGCCAAGGCCAAGCTCACGGCCTTTCCTGGTGGCTTCTTGCCAGTGCTGGCTTTAGATTCTTTCTGGTCTTTGTGGTCAGTCTCAGGGAAGTTCCTCCCATTTACCCAACACGCAGATGGGCTTTAACCCTGCGTTGACTCTCTTCTAGTGCCAGACGCCCCTCGCAATCTCCAGCTGTCGCTCCACAGGGAAGAGGAAGGCGTGATTGTGGCCCACTGGATTCCTCCCGCCCACACGCACGGCCTCATTCGAGAGTACATTGTAAGCATCTTCACGTGCGACTGTGTGAACAGGAGATTCTGGGTCTGCCAGCACAGCGGGGTGTTCTGTGTGACAAGCACTTGATTTGGGGTAGCCTGGTAAATAGCGGTCCACCTGTTAGAGGATTTTACATATCACCTCCCTCTCTCCTCCTGCCTCCTCGTCAGGTATCAGGATGTCCCAGACCATTGGGTACCCTGCTGATAATTGTTTCTTCTCGCTTCAGGTGGAATACAGCAGGAATGCTTCCAGGATGTGGGCGTCCCAGAGGGCTGCCAGCAACTTCACGGAAATAAAGAATTTACTGGTTAACACTCCGTACACTGTCCGAGTGAGTGTTAGCACCTGTTTTGGCCATCCGGGCGGCCTTAGAGCATGGCTTTATGAATGACTTATGAATAGTCTGCTAAAAACCCAGCCCCTTGCTCTGGGGGCGGGGGGCGGGGGGAGGCATCATTTTTTTCAGTCTCTTAAATCAGTGCCACAGAGAACTTGAAATCAGACTTCCCTCAGATAACCAAGAATTTATGGTAAATGCAGCTTTACCTGCTTTTCGCCCCGATTTTCTGCTCGCGTTTCAGCTCCCATACGTCTACGCTTGCCACCTTTCTGCTGATCCTTGGCTGCAGGGTGGTACAGAGCTACGGTCACTGGCATTTACAAGCCAATATCGTAGGGATCTTAAGCAATATGTTATTAATACCTTTAGCAGAAAAGAGAGAGATTTTGTGCAGAACATGTTTGTTGGGACCCTTAAGGGCGCACACCGACTCCATGACCCTGATCGTTTCCCCATTACCCTTTTTCATTTGTGTGTCTGAACGGCCCCACGCCTCCACGCGCACACGCACCCCCCCCCCAACCCCTGCCCTTGACGTCCATCAGTCCACACGAATGCCGTCATGTCTGCACTGTCACAAGCCCCTTTGCCCAGCTTCCTCTTATTAGCCCCTTGTTTCAGATGCTGGGGCCTCTGAGTGTCCCGGATCCCTCTGTGTAGAACGTTTGCCACCCTCATTGCCAGGGTCTCAGCCCCGTAGCCCAGTGGGGACCCTCGTTGTATGGTGTACCGCCTTTATCTTCTACTAATTCACGCTCTGATTTGAAAAGGTGGCTGCGGTGACTAGCCGTGGAGTAGGAAACTGGAGCGATTCTAAATCCATTACCACCGTCAAAGGCAAAGGTAAATGATTCCAGCGTTCGCAGATTAGAGGAGAGAGAAACCCTTTGGAAATAACTTGCAGTATGACTGGGAAACGGAGAAGCGTAGAGGAGAAATCTTCACGCATCCTCCTTCTGCCCACCATGCACACATTTCCAGGTGTTTCCATACTGCCTTAGCTACAAAGTTTCTTCGGGTGCCTGTTGAATGTCCTCCTACCCCTGAGCCGAGCATCTCTAAGGATGCAGACGTACAAGACGGATTTCCGAAGGCCGTCGCGCCCAGCTCTTATACTCATGCACAGTGTCCAAAATCAAAGGACTCCTTCCTTCTCGCCAAGGGTACAGAGGATTTTGTCCGTGTCCATTTATGGTGTTTGTAAGATCCCCCCAGGCTGACCCTTGTGTCTTCCCCAGCGGCGCTGACAAACCGTGTATAGGTGGTAGTTCCTAGCGCCAGAGTTGACCCTAGTGATAGCTGACTGCCCGCCAAGAGCCGGGTACTCGGGAGCACCTGCTGCTTGGCATATATCAGCCCATGTCACGGATGTAAGAACAGATAAGGAAGTAGAAAGAAGCGAAGTCACCTCCCACGCGGTCAGTAAATCGCAGAGAGCTGGGAGCAGACCCTGATCCTCCTGGCTCCAAAGCCTGTGCCTTTAACCGCTGGGCTGCTCTGCTTCCCCTGGGCCGAGACGCGTGCTCCCGCTGCCCTGTCCCGCTTGCACGTGTCCTCGCGAGGACAGGGGGGCCCGGCTTGGTTTCCTCCGCCCTCGTGTCACTGGTGTTGAGGGCGAGCCAATGAAATAATTGAGGAAGGAATGAATTAAAGGATTAAAATGAAGGCTTCTGGCATACTTGGGGGAGGCGGATTACAGCCTCATGTTCCTCGGCGGTTTCCTGATCTTAGCCTTGGCACTCGCGGCTTTTGTTTCTGGACAGAAGCGTCCTATGGGACACGACTGGGGGGCTTTAACCTGAGCCTGCGCCAGTGAGAAACAGGCTGTGGTTTATGGAGAGTCGCTATCTGGTTGCCTTTAAAATTGGGGCTCCTTGAGATCAGGGCAAGAGGAAGGCAAACTTAGTGAAGCCAGCCATTCTGTAGCAGGGTGCTCTTGGGTAATTAGAAAAAAAGGGACTGAGTTCACACTCCCCTAGGGTTTTTGCTGTGTTGTCATTTCCCTCTACAAAACCCATCACAGCATACTGGCCGTACGTATCGAAAAGAAGGGACCCTGGAAGGTCAGCAATAAAACATGTGCCTTGAATTCTCTCAACGCACATCACACCTGCTTTGGAAAGTGTCTTAAACTTTTTTTGTGTGATTTTGTTGGTGAGCCTCAGCTCATAACAGGTTTTGGTTCAGGCACATGCAGGAGGTCACGGTGTGCTGAATCGGAAAGTATGTGTTGCGTTCTGTCTGTGATCCTGTGTCCTCGTGACGTAACACACAGGACAGTCAAGTATACAAGTTGTCATTTAAATACTGTCTTCTGATAATAGTTATCCCACTAAGCCCTTTGGATTACGGCTGGCAGAGCACCATCCGCCATCTTGTGGACAGGCCTTCTGAACGTCAAGGACCATGCTCATCACTTGCACTGAGAGGGGTCTTTTCCCTCTGCCACTTTCTTTTCACACACACCCCTCCCTGCCCCCAGTTCTCAGCTTGGGCTCTGGCCTTTTTGAGAATGCCAGTGACTTACTAGTTCCTTCCTCTGTCCGAGGTGGGACTTTACTGGACACGGAAAGAAAAGGCACATTGGTTGAGTTAACATTAGTATGAAGGGAAGTAAGTTGCCTCTGGTTACACAGTCGTTAAGTGTCTAAAATGGGAACTTGAACTCGGGTTTGCCAGACTCCAGAGGCCACGTGGTTTCCGTCTTGCCACACGTGCATTTACAACTTCTGCCTTACGATCTGGCCTGCTCTCAACTTTTGAAGAGGACGTGAGGCCGCCGAGACCTCCTCAGTGCCAATAAAGGTGGCGCTTTCTGTGATCCCCGCACGTTTCAGGCCGCCGCTGGGCTGTGTGGGGGCATTTACACAGTGGAACTTTTCTGCTCCACCTGATTGCCAGGAGAGCGGGCTGAGCCGAGAGGGTTACGTGTTCGCCGGGCAACTGTGGACCCAACCTCCGCTGCAGGACGACAGCGGTGAAAGAGACGAGTGAAAGCAGCCCAAGAAATGCCCTTTCTTCCCCAACTAAAAAGATCGCTTTGTCTGTCGAGTTGAAGACTGTCCGGCCCTGCCTTCCTCACTTTTCGTCACGTGCTTTCTCTTTCTGAATTCCTTTTTGTTTTCAGTGATCCCACCACCAGATATCCGCATTGACAGCTACAGTGAGAATTCTCTAAGCTTCACCCTGACCATGGATAGTGACGTCAAGGTAACGTTGGAATTTCCAAACAGCGGCGGGTGGGGCTCTCCTTTGTATGGAGCTGGTGCCGCATGGGCCAAATGAGATGAAGAAAAGCGAGGGATTTGATCCAGTAAACCCAAAATACCACAGCCAGGTCGGTTCCTTCCCCCGACGAGGAGCAACGTGAGTCTTTGCACGTAATTGTTCTGCCTCAGCCCGGTGCCTTTTTTTCCTTTTTTTTTTTTAAACCGTATAATTAAATGGTTCACAGCTACAATGCAAATAAAGAGTTGGTGTTAACAGAATATGTATGCCCTGTAATTTTCAGCTTTATTGGATTTCCTGGTGCTAAGCACTAATGCAGAGGTTCCCACAGGGGAAGAGAGAGTCGGATGCCTTAGAAACATGCCCCCTTGTAGCCACCGCGCCCCCTCCCCTTCCAGCGCCCCCGTCCGCTCTGCGAGGCCTGTCTGCAAAGCCGGCTCCACCCGGGTTCTCTGCCTGCCTGTGGTTTTCCAAGCTGAGGTCCACCTTCCGTAGCGTTCTTGCCTGTTTTGCCTCGTTTCCCTCCCTGTCCGTGGAGCGCTGGTGGGACAAACAGCCTTCAGAGCCCCTTGTGCTGTTTACGGGACTACAGTTTGGGGGCACATGCCCTTGGCTTCAGAGACCGTTGGTGTAAGAAATGGCCTTTATATAAACCCTGTCTGTATGACGGTTTTTGGTCTTGCACGCGTTTTTTGGCTGGTGTCCCATATTTAAAGGTCTTTAGATCAAATTCCTTTATGAGCTCAGGACTTCGAAAAGGTAGGCTTTCCTAATACATGGATAGGTTTGCTCCCGTTAAGAAGAGCTCAAAGGGAGCCCCTTTTGTAGCGACCTCTTGGCCTTGACTGCAAGGATCGCCTGAGCTGAGATTTATCCTTAATTACCATAACGTAATTATCTTTAAAGTTTTTCCTCTTTCTGCCTTTGTGAATTGGCTCTTGTCCTTTTATTCTGCATCAGTGTTTTTGATTTCATCAAGCCCATATTTTATATTCTACATAGTCTACTGTTTGTTTTTAAATTTTTTTATTTTTGGATTTTTTTTAAATGTTTATTCATTTTTGAGAGAGAGAGAGAGAGGCAGAGCCCGAGCCAGGGAGAGGCAGAGAGAGAGGGAGACACAGAATCTGCAGCAGGCTCCAGGCTCCGAGCCGTCAGCACAGAGCCCGACGCGGGGCTCGAACCCACGGACTGCGAGATCACGACCTGAGCCGAAGTCGGACGCTTAACCGACTGAGCCACCCAGGCGCCCCTTTAAATTTTTTTTTTTTTTAAATTTTTTTTCAATGTTTTTATTTATTTTTGGGACAGAGAGAGACAGAGCATGAACGGGGGAGGTGCAGAGAGAGAGGGAGACACAGAATCAGAAACAGGCTCCAGGCTCCGAGCCATCAGCCCCGAGCCTGACGCGGGGCTCGAACTCACGGACCGCGAGATCGTGACCTGGCTGAAGTCGGACGCTTAACCGACTGCGCCACCCAGGCGCCCCAAATTTTTTTTTTTAACGTTTAGTCATTTTTGAGAGAGACCGAGCATGAGTGGGGGGAGGGGCAGAGAGAGAGGGAGACACAGAATCCGAAGCGGGCTCCAGGCTCCGAGCCGTCAGCACAGAGCCCGACGCAGGGCTCGAACCCACGGACCGTGAGATCATGACCTGAGCCAAAGTCGGACATTCTACCAACCGAGCCACCCAGGCACCCACCCCCCTCCTTTTTTTTAATGTTTATCTAATTTTGAGAGAGAGAGACACACACACACACAGAGTGTGAGCAGGGCAGGAGCAGAGAGAGAGGGAGACACAGAATCCCATGCAAGCTCCAGGCTCCGAGCCGTCAGCACAGAGCCCGACGTGGGGCTCGAACTCACGAACCATGAGATCGTGACCTGAGTCGAAGTCTTATGCTTAACCGACTGCAACACCCAGGTGCCCCTGGTTTTAGAACTAGGTGCCAGGTAACTAAATATTCAGTGATCGCGCACTTGGAACCAGCCTAAAGATCAAAAGAAACAACCTGTCTGCTGTAAGAAAGGAGATGCCGAAAGCAACCATCGTCAAGGGGTGCCTTTTGCGTTTGCTGTGCTCCCTTGACTGTGTACTGTTCCTGTAACCTGTTTCTTCATTCTCGGCAGGTGAATGGCTATGTGGTGAACCTCTTCTGGGCATTTGACACCCACAAACAAGAGAAGATAACTTTGAACTTCCGGGGGAACATCTTGTCGCACAAAGGTAACACCTTGGAGCTAGTTGGCAGGGAGGAGAAAGGAGATGGATACTTCCTGGTGGCAGAGTTTGTGTGGGCGCCCCCTGGAAAGGGAGGCTCTCCCCTGCCTGCTGTTCTGGGTGGGCAGAGCGAAGAGACTGTAAATGACCCCTGCTTTTGGAGGGGGGTGGTCCACTTGGCTCGTCAGCCTCCTTCTCTAGCTTGGTGGCTCTTCTGTTGGCTTTTAATGGAAGTTGGAGGCTTCAAAGAGGAAAAACTGGAAAGAAGCTAGATTAACCCTCTACCGATGATTTTTTAGCTCCAAAAGAAAGTTCTGAGAGTGAGTTACCTGCACCTCTTCTCTGGCATGGTTCGCTCCTGCTTTGCTAATGCGAGGTCCACAGGGCGTGGTGCATCGTTGGTATTCAGGGCACGTTTGTTGAATGGATGGACAAGTGACCTGAGCTAAGGGAGGAGGGAAGGAGGTACCCCAGTCCCTCTTATATGTGTGCACCTACTGTGCGCAGGCATTTACCTAGGCGTTCTTTGTAACCTAGGCATTTTATACAACCCCAGTAATAAATCTATGGGGTATGCTCATTTCATGGGTGAGAACCCAAGGTTCAGAGATAAAGTAGTTCCCTCGGAAGGTGGCAGCTTTAGAACCTGCAACTTTCTGATTTCTGAGGCTATGATCTCATTGTCTCAGTGTCGCACCGATAGAAATTGGCAGAATCAGAAGCAGTAACCGTCTTGTCTGAAATATATTAGGGCTAGCTAGATGCGAGGCACCCTGCCGAATGCTTTTTTTTTTTTTTTTTTTTTAAGCATTTTATTTTTGAATCCTTGGAATAGTAGCTGCTGTAAGTGTAGTTGTTCTTTTCTGTCTTACAAACAAGGAAATGGACTTCATTTGAATACAATTGACCCTGAACAGTGGGGGGTTAGAGGGCACTGACCCCGTTGAAAATCTGCATATAACTTTTGACTCCCCTGAGACTTAACTACTAACAGCCTGCTGTCGACCAGGAGTCTTGCCAGTAACATGAACAGTGAATTAACACACATTTTGTATGTCGTATCTGTTATATACTGTGTTCTTACAATAAAGTAAGCTAGAAAAAAAGTGTTCTTTTTTTTAAATTTTATTTTAATTTTTTTAATTTGTTTATTTTTTAACGTTTTTATTTATTTTTGGGACAGAGAGAGACAGAGCATGAACGGGGGAGGGGCAGAGAGAGAGGGAGACACAGAATCCGAAGCAGGCTCCGGGCTCTGAGATTCAGCACAGAGCCCAACGTGGGGCTCGAACTCACAGACCGCGAGATCGTGACCCGAGCTGAAGTCGGACGCTTAACCGACTGAGCCACCCAGGCGCCCCGAAAAAAAGTGTTCTTAAGAAAATCATAGGGAAGAGCCAACATACATTTATAGTACCAGATTATAAAAAACCCATGTACAGGGGCACCTGGGTGGCTCAGTCTCCCTCTCTCTTGGTCCCTCCCCCTACTCGTGCTCTGTCTCTGTCTCTGTCTCTCTCAAAAATAAATAAAAATACTTAAAAAAAAATAAAAAAATAAAAAACCCATGTACAGGTGGGCTCATGCAGGATCAAACCTGTGTTGTTCAAGGGGCAGCTGTAGTTTTATATCCTGCCCTTTCCACTTAACGTAAAGTTGTAGGAATTTTCTAGTCTCATTAAATATTCTTGGAAATAACTTTTTTAAAAAATTTCTTTAAATGTCTATTTTTGAGAGATAGCGCATGAGCAGGGGAGGGGCAGAGAGAGAGAGGGAGATATTTTTGAGAGAGAGACGACGCATGAGCAGGGGAGGGGCGGAGAGAGAGGGAGACAGAATCTGAAGCAGGCTCCAGGCTCCACGCTGTCAGCACAGGGCCCAATGTGGGGCCCGAACCCACCAACCACGAGATCATGACCTGGGCAGAAGTCAGACACTCAACCGACTGAGCCACCCAGGCGCCCCTCAGATGGTCAACTTTAAAGAAACTACCTAGCGCCCGTGCAAGTGTATTATTTGTAGGAGTTATCAGTAACTAACGCTGGGATGAACTTGCAAAACGATGAAAATCCTACAGCATGTGGGGCTCACTTAAACCTAGAGATTACCTTAAAAAAACAGGGTATCGGGGCACCTGGCTGGCTCATTCGGAACAGCCTATGACTCTTGATCTCAGGGTCATGAGTTTGAGCCCCACACTGGGTAGAGATTTTTTTAAAAACGCTTAAAAAATAGGTTGTTGTATACCAAGTAACAAATTTTTTTTTTTGATGAAATTTTTAATTTTAATTCCAGTATCATTAACATCCAGCGTTATATTAGTTTCAGGCGTACAATATGGTGATTCAGCACTTCTGTGCGTTACGCAGTGCTTACGACAATAAGTGTGCTCTTAATGCCCGTCAGCTGTTTCACCCAGCACCCCCCTACCTCCCCTCTGGTGATGTCAGTATGTTCTCTGTAGTCAAGCGTCTCTTTCTTGGTTTGTCAAGACACAGATTCTTGACTGATACCTCCAGCTCCCTCCTGACGTCTTCTTGTCCCTGTTTTCAGTTACCAATCTGACCGCTCATACATCTTATGAGATTTCTGCCTGGGCCAAGACTGATTTAGGGGATAGCCCTCTGGCGTTCGAGCATGTCATGACCAAAGGAGTCCGCCCACCTGCTCCTAGCCTCAAAGCCAAGGCCATCAATCAGACTGCAGTGGAATGCACCTGGACTGGCCCCAGGAATGTGGTAAGTCAGCCAGGGTGACCTTTGCAGAGTCAGTATGGACCCTGCCCTGATGGGAGGCTAGGCAGCAGCCGGAGGGCTTTCTCCTCTGTTACCACTTCCTCGTTTCTCACCCAGACACAGACCGCTCTCTTGGTCAGTTCTGGATTACCTTCTAGAGGCACCTGCCATCCCAGCCCCAGCATCCCTTTCCACACCTTGGCCTGGCATCCGAGAGAAAATGCGCATGCTCTTTGCTGTTGACTAGACTGTGAGTTTCAAGAGGGGGTCATGTTCCTGTCATGGGGGACCCACCTTGGCTCGTGGGCGTGGTGACACATTAACAGCACTAATAAGACCCTCCAACTCCTCCCCACCTATGTTACCCCCCCCCGCACCCCAGCCCCCCCGGCTGCTCCTCCCACATGTGCCTCCCCCCTCCCCGTTCATCCCAATGTCCCTGCTGCACGTTACATAGGTCATTTTTTTTTTTGTCATTATGTATGCATTTTGACTCACTATGATCAGATTTGTGCTTCCTTTTAGAATGTGGCTTTCATTCCCCATACCTCCCCTTTGCTCTTAGGTGGGTCTTCCCAAGGTTCTTGGCACATTTTCACCCCCTCCTGCGTCTGTACCTTGGCTTATGCTCTTTCTCCTCCTGGAGTCCTTCTGTCCTTCTGGTCTGCAGTCCGATCCCACTGTCTTCTACTTGATGCTTTTCCCGTATGAACTCCTGAGAAATGTATAGTCGGTGCCATTCAGAGACCTGTCTCATTAGATACCGCTTTATCCTCGTTGACATTTTCCGTGCATTATTTATCTCCCTAACTAGTCTGTAAGCTCCTTGAAGGGTTTCTGAGTTTGCTAAAGGGAGAAGCCCATAGAACTAAATCTGTAGGCGAGACTTAGTCCTCACCGTGACTGGTGAGCATGGAAGCCTGTGTCTTGTCTTCTGAGGGCATCTCCAGTGTGCATCTGGAGCGGGACTGAGCAATGGGGAATGAACCAAGGTTTGCACGTAATTGTAAGGTCGGCCTTGAAGAAAGGGGAAGTAAGACACCCCGAGAACCCGTTTTCCTTCTCCCACTCGATCCTTTCATCAGCTCCCTGGGGTCCGTGTTCTCAGTTTACCAGTGAGGAAACTGAGGCCCAGAGGGGTGAGGAAGCTCGCCAGAACTGAAGCTGTAAAGCAAGCTCAGGTCTGGCTCGTGTGACAGCTTCTGCTCTTTTGTGGCTCCAGAGCGCGATTCGGAGGCGGGGGCAGAGATGAGACGCCCAGAGCCACGCCCGGGACCCCCCCTTTCCCTCGAAGTAGCCTCTCTGCACAAAGGGCCTTTCTCGCTTGCGTACCCAGCCGAGGCCACGGCCGCCTTGCCGCACCCAAGCGTGTTCGCGGCGTGGGGCCTAGTGTGTGGCACCTCGAGTCGTTACTTGACCTCAGGGTCTCTGATTACACGTGGACTCCGAGAAGTAGCCTTGCTCTGCCTCGTCCTTGCTCCGCGTAGCTTTCCGAGGGCGAGAAGGCCAGTGAAACCACCTGTCGCGAGCTCTCCGCTTCTTCCCGACTTCAGTCCACTGAGGACGCGAGTTCGTCACCCACGGTTGCCCTCTCCACCGTGGGAACTGCACAGCTGCTGTCCACCTCTGGGGCCCTTCTTGCACCCTGGCCTCCTTGGCTCTTGGAGCCCTCTCTTGGCCCCTGGCCGGAGCCGCCCCACGCCGCCCCACCCCCAGCAGCCGCGGGCCTGGCCTGTGGAAACCAGGCCTGCTTCTGAGGCTGGAGGTCCCCACCCCCATTCCCGTCTTGTGCTTTGAGCACCTTCCTTTTCCTGTTCCTGCTCCATTTGCTTTGCTTCTGACTCCCTGGAGTCCCCCAATTCTTTCTTTCCTCACCTCCTGCCAGCGTATCACCCCCTCGGGGCTTCCCTTCCCCTTCCCTGTATGCTTTCCCCTCTCTGGCCCTGGCTGCTGAGCAGCTTCGAGAAAATGCACAGCTCTCTGGGCCTCGGAAGTCCCCGCGCACGTCCCTGGGCCGTGCCCTCCGGCCCCACCTCCTCTCCAGACTTGTACAGCTCTCTTCAAGCCCCCGTCTTACCTGCCCATGCGTGCTTTCATGCTGCCTGACAAAGAAAGCTTCCTCGGCACTTTACTGCCCCTTCCCCGTTATAACCCCCCCCCAGAGGCCATCCCCTACCCCAAGCCCATCAAATCCCCCGTCCCTGCTTTAAACTCCCAGTTTTCCACCCACCTCAGCCGGGGTTCAGAGTGGCTGCATATCACAGGGCTGAAAGTGACAGTGGCTTTTACAGGGAAGGTGGAGTCCTTCGGCGGGCCTGGGTTTGTACAGCAGCAGCACGGTTTGATCCGGGACCCAGGCTGCCCGTGGCATCCATCTTCAAGGTCACCTCAAGGTCCTGGAGGGCTGGAGCCACACCATCATCTGGGTTCCAGGCGGGAGGAGAGCTGAAAGAAGGGCTCCTCCCCCTATGTTAATGAGCCCGTCACTCAGGCCCCACGTGACATCTCTGCTTAAAGTTCATTGGCCAGAACTTTGTCACCTGGCCTCCCAGCTTCCGGGGAGGTGGGAAGTGCAGATTTTCTTCCAGTGGCAATTCTCACTAAGAACCAGGATTCTGCTAAGGGGGAGACGAAGAATGGGTGTGTTCTGGGCAGCGCCCCATGTCCGCCCTGCTGCCTTCCCTCCTCACCTCCCCCTACAAATGCACTCGCTTCCTCCCCAATCAGCACTTCCGCTCAGCTCCCCTCTTCCATCCCTGCTTTTCAGGTAGCATGCCCCCTGCTCTCTGGGACCCACCGCCCCCTTCTCCGCGGCTCCTCGCGCAGTCGCTCCCTGTAGCATCCCCTGTTCTGTACTGGCAGCTTGTCATTTATAATCGTGTCTGTTTTTCTTCTCTGCTCCTCCTTCCTCAAAAAAAAATGAGCTCTTGGAGGACAGAGAGCACCCGCCGTGTTCGTCTTGGTGGCCGTGGGTTCGCTGCCAGCCCCAGTGCGCCTTCTCTGTAAATGCCGCTGAAATACATGCTACATGAAGACTCTTCTCTCCTAAGCTCCCCTGCAGCAGGGCATAAACTAGGGACTTCAAGAGAATGAAGTCACTGGCCACCGAGCTGACGTCCTCTTCCATCCTCTTGACCAGGTTTATGGCATTTTCTACGCTACATCCTTCCTTGACCTGTATCGCAGTCCGAAGAGCTTGACTACTTCACTCCACAACAAAACAGTCATTGTCAGGAGGGATGAGCAGTATTTGTTTCTGGTAAGGGTCCCGTACCAGGGGGTCCAGAGGACTTTCTGTTCTTTAAGGATGGCTTAGATCCTGGGCGCCTCGCTCAGACCGAGACCGGGGGAGCTGGACGCGGGACTCCAGGATCTGAGTGTGTGAGGAGAGGGTAGTTCCTCTTCTGTGGCAGCATCAAGTTCCTGCTTGAAAAACAGAACGAATGACCCCTTAACCCACCGCAGCTCGCTGGTGGGGGATTGCGAACTCGGCAAATGGGTCGCAGCAGGAACAGAAACACACACCACTTTGTCCGACTCCACTTCTAGGAACTTAGCCCACATACTTGTGTCATGTGTGCCAAGATCTCTGGAGAAAGGTGTCTGGTGCGCTCTTGCTGGTGACAGCAGACGGTTTGAAACACGTGGCTGCCAAGGCTGGTTAAGAAGAGCGTGGCCGATCCTTGCAATGAACTACAGGGCAACCCTTCAAAAGACAGAGAGCCCCGTACCGAGGGGGAGACATCTCTGGGCTCTGTTATTAACGGCAAGAAGCGAAATGCCTAACGAGCCGTGTAACATTTTGTCATTTGTATAAAAAAATTAAGAAGAAGAGGCTACCTGGACGCACCCACACGTAGACACGCATGTGTAGGAGGCACGCGTGTGTAGATCTGCGCTTAACGTGTGCACGGGACACCGGGAAGGAAGCACCTAAGACCATTTCCAGCATACTTCTGGGAAAATGGATTAGAGATCTGGGATGGGTGGGGAGTTCTTTTACATTCTGTGTCTTCTTTTGCCATGATTGAATCATAATTGGGTACGTGTGTCACTGTTTTGTGGGGGGAGGGGAAAAAAAAGTCTTAGCACAGACTGCGTGCGTCCATGGGTGTTTGTTTCAGGTCCGGGTGGTGGTGCCCTACCTAGGGCCGTCCTCCGACTACGTTGTGGTAAGGATGATCCCGGACAACAGGCTCCCACCTCGTCACCTGCATGTGGTTCGCACCGGCAAAACCTCGGCTGTCATCAAGTGGGAATCCCCGTATGATTCTCCTGACCAGGACCTGGTGAGCGGGCCGGGCATTCGGCCGGCCATGCGTGCTCTTGGCATGGTTTGGGAGCGGAGAGGGGGTCCTGTGATGGGACCAGGAAAGCCAGCCCTGGTGGCAGGAGCTCAGCAGGAGGTCTCTCCCCCCGTTTCTGTCCGGCCAAAGATGGGGTCCTTGTAGGTGCCTCTTAATCGTTGCCTCTCCGTGATTTCCAGCTGCCATATTGGTTGGTCCCTCTTTCTTCTCTGACTTCTCCCCTTCCCTCCCCTGATCCTCTGAAGCAGGGTTGGCAGACAAATCCCTGCAGGCCGAATCCAGGTCGTTGCCTGCTTTTGTAAATACAGTTTATTAGAACCAAACTCTTACCATTCGTGTATATCTTCCCTGTGGCTGCTTTCATGTGACACGTGGCAGAGTTGAATAGTTCTGGTAGAGACCCATTTGGCCTTCAAAGCCTGAAGGTATTTTGTATCTGAACCTTTACAAAAAAGTTTGCTGGCCCCTGGTCTAAAAGAAGAGGCATTAATTCTGAAAAACAGCTTCTGTTTTCCTTTGCTCCAGGCTGCCCTCTCTGTCATCCCAGGGGTGGGTGGTTTTATTTATTTTTTTTAATTTTTAAAAAATGTTTTATTTATTTAAAAAAAATTTTTTTAATGTTTGTTTATTGTTGAGAGAGAGAGAAAGACAGAGCGCAAGTGGGGAGGGGCAGAGAGACGGGGAGACACAGAATCCAAAGCAGCCTCCAGCTGTGACTTGTCAGCACAGAGCCGATGTGGGGTTCGAACTCACGGACCATGAGATCATGATCTGAGCCAAAGTCGTACGGACGCTCAACCGACTGAGCCACTCAGACACCCCTTATTTACTTTTGAGAGAGAGAGAGGGGGGGGCGCATAAGTGGGGGAGGGACAGAGAGGGAGACACAGAATCCGAAGCACGCTTCAGGCTCCGAGCTGTCCGCACAGATGTGGGGCTCAAACTCACAAACCGTGAGATCTTGACCTGAGTCAAAGTCAGACACTTAACCCACTGAGCGCCCCTGGGGTGGATGGTTTTAGATGCTCCGTTGCTAAGGCTTCCCTTGACTCTCAGCTTCTTCCTGGTGATGGAATCTCCTGCACTTACCACATGGCCCTGTCTTTTCCTCTTGCCTCCATGTATGTAAGAAGCAATCTGGGGGAGAGAATAAGCAGAGCGTTTTGTCCTTTTATCTCCTCTGACAACATCCCAAAACTATCACAGCTGAGGAGATGCTCTGAACACTCAATTTGGATTTTTCTTGCCTGTTCCAACCTATTTGCTGATGCCACAATAAATGTAACTTTCCCTAGGCTTGTTTTTTGGGTTGAATTGATAATTCTGTGCACAGTTCTGGGAACAAATACTTGTTCCAGATTTGGACCTGGCCACCCCCAAAGGCTTTCCAAAGAGCAGAGTCAGACTGTGGGGCTCAAAACATCGTTGCTCTGGGTCGCAGCCACTGATGCGCTTATGTTCTGTCATCCACCATCGAATTGCAAAGAGTTAAAAAATGCCAAGTTTCTGATTACCCTTAAGGTCTCTTTTTCCTGTTCTAGTTGTATGCAATTGCGGTTAAAGATCTGATAAGGAAGAGTGATAGAAGCTACAAAATAAGATCCCGCAACAGTACTGTGGAATACACCCTTAACAAGTTGGAACCTGGAGGAAAATACCACGTCATTGTCCAACTGGGGAACATGAGCAAAGATTCCAGTATAAAAATCACCACAGGTAAACAGGAGAGAGATGAGGAGCCCTCTCGCACAGCAAGGTACCCACAGGGCTGCTAGGAAGCCGGTAGAAACACAACATCTGTCAGGATCTGCACGGGAAGTGTCGGTATCCACACCTGGCGGGCAGGGCAGGGTTCCAGGGCCTGGGCTACAGGGTGGTGGCCTGGGGGGGCGGCTGTCATTCTCCGTATCCTGCATCGCTTTCGCTCTCCTTCTGCCTAGCTGGTTTTGACATTTTTAGGGGCCAAGGGCAGGAATGCCCCAAAGAGGTAGGAAGTGAAACAGCCTTTGCCGCGAAAGCCGAGGATGGGAACCTAGGCTGAAATCACAGTGGTTTCTTGCGGCCAAGGAGGGAGACTACGAATTGGGCAGCGTATTAAAGGGGGCTTGCTGCCAGTCCAGAGCTGGCTCAGCCGTCAGACTCTAGTTCAGAGAGCAGGTCACGAGCTCAGGTACCTGGCTAGCAGCAGACAGTGTCAGAACGTCCGCGACAGAGGCCCCACTAGGCTGGCGGTGTGAGCAGCGGGTCAGGGCCTGACTCCAGTGTCACTCCGGGGCTCTCTTGTCGGGTACAGCCCCTGGCCCCTCACTGAGCAGTCAGGCTCCTCAGGTCTTGGGGCGGGACCAGGGAGACAGGAAAGCAGACTGCAACCAGAGCAGAAGTCCAGGAAGGCTCTGGAACCGTGGTCCATCCCACCCCCTCCCTTTCTCCCCGACCCAATTTGTTTTCGGCCATCTGTGGCTCTGAGGGCCACTAGAGTGGGTGCTATCCAGATTTGGCCGAAGGTGTTATAACGGCAACAAGAGAGATGCCACTTAGGGAGCGTCTACCTTGTGTGAGGCTCAGTGCTAAGCAACACACGGGTTCCCTTTCTTCCTTGACCTAGCCTTTCAAATTGGCGTTATTTAATCTCCCTCTGACCAGAGAGAACAGCGATTCCAATACATAGCCACTAACCGCATCCTGCTGAATCTTTAATTTTCAGTTTCATTGTCCGCACCTGATGCCTTAAAAATCATAACAGAAAACGACCACGTCCTTCTGTTTTGGAAGAGTCTAGCTTTGAAGGAAAAGCATTTCAATGAAAGCAGGGTGAGTTCCTCCCTCCTCCACAATGACTTCGGGGGTCTAAATGAAATGCAGCTTTAGAGATGGGCTCGTTACCAGCCCGCTGGCGCGTCAATAGGGGGAGAGAGAAGGAAAAGGGCACGGGAGCAAACTTGAGAACAAAAGGGCCATTTTCTGTGGGCTCGCTAATTACTCAGAGGTTTATCCTGCCCGTTCAAGAGAGCCCTGCACTAAGCACCTTTCATTCCTGAACTTGTTTTCCCCCCACAAGACAGGGGAATGGGCCAAGCCCTCCCTGTGCCTTCTGACAGTCCCAGAGCAGGGCCGTGGCTTCAGTGCCGGGGACTGAGCTACATCCGTGCCGTGGCATCGCGGTTTCTTTCCGGTGATGTCCGAGGGAGCAAGAAGTACCTGCAGATAGTCCGTCAACATACAGAAAAGACTTGTTTTGTTTTGTTTTGTTTTGTTTTGTTTTGTTTTGTCACTGGCAGACCCATGACTGTATTCGCAACAGGAGATGGGAGGGAGGAGGAGGGCGAGTAGATCTGCCGATCTGTCACCCAAGGGTGGACAGGTTCTTGAGCGGACCTGGCTTGTCCCCGTTGTCAGCAAAGCACGAGCTGAACAGAGACACGACAAATCCACTGTGGCTCTTTCGCAGCACAGCGTCGGTAAAGGGCGCTGGGGTTGTAAATGGTCACCCTGTAATGCCAGAACCAAAGCTAGAGTAAAATTTGAAAATCCTCACAACTCTCCCCGCCGGGACCTATACATGGTTAATAAACTCAAATATAAAGAAAGCTTTCAAAGCAGTTCAGAAGACTAATATTCTGATTCTGGAAAAGGTACCGGTAACACAGTAAAAACTCCAGCAGCAGTGGGCAAAAGAAAAAAGGATCAATCTCACTGGTGATCTGAACAACAAAGATAGGACCCTTTCAACATTAAATCAGCTAAGTTTGGCAGGGGGGGAAGAGTATTACCAGAACGAGCCGTAGTTGGGGAGATTAGCATGCTGGGAATACAAATTGGTTCAGCCTTTCTGTAAGGCGCTCTGGTGATACATGTCAGAAATAAAAAGCGTTCGCATCCTTTGGCCCGGCAATTCTTTCAGGATTTTATTCTCAGGAAACGATGTGCATAAAGAATTTATGTACAAGGCTCTGTTGAGGGCCTTGTTTTATTTCTGATAGCAAGAAAGAGGAAATAACTTTAGTGTCTCAGAGAAGAGGATGTTTCATAGTTAATTAAGTGAATGACCGATGTTTGTATCATTTGAATGTTTTTCTTTACGCCTTTATGTATGTTGCACGCTCTCTACAGCAAATACGTGCTAGATAGAAGCGATCAATGCTAGTTTCTAAAGAAGAATGGAGGGACAGGATTCCAGGTAGGGGGTATTGGGAGGCCCAGTTTGGCAGCCAGTGGTCCGCCTCATGGCCCAGCTTTTAGGTGGAGGTGACAGGTCAGTATTTGACTCCCAGTGGAGCGTTCTGGCATAAGCATATAGCGCATCCTTCTTCTCTCCCCCTGGCTTAGAGTTCAGAGAATAGACAGGTCAATGGAATGGGGACCAAGAGTCCGTGAGTATGCAGTGGGGCCCAATATGTGGATAGAGCTAAGAGAGGAGGTGTTTTTTTTGGTGCTGGTGGGGTGGGAGTTGGTAGGTTTGACACTGGAATATTGGGAGATTATCAGAGAAGTCCAGGAGTCCGTTCTGCCCCCACCCTAATGTTAAAGTGCTTTCTAGTCAAGGCCAAGTTGTTCTGGGGCCACCATCAGCCTGGAAGAGCTAGAAAGTGAGGAGCTGGGGAGTGAGCTGTGGGCTAACAAGGAAGTTCCCACACACTGTTCTCCCTAGAAATGTCCTGACTTTTCCAGCCCCGCTGCTGGAGTCCCACCACGACCCGGATTTATCATGAGTCAAATCCCATTACATTACAGCAAACTGTTGCTGAATTGTCCGGATTCTTTGTTGCATTTCATATTGCTTGAGATGAGTGGACTCTTGACCAGAACTTTGAATGTGTACCAAAATATTTATTAAAATGGCTTTTATTAGGGCTATACTTTTCCACTTTGCAGCTCACAAGTGGGCGTGGTAGTTATTTGGGATGGGAAAATTGCCATTTTCTGAATCCAGTATCTCAGTGGTAATGTAAAAAGATCTAGTAAGAGACCCAAAGTGCTTTCGCATCTATAAAAGCCTGCAATAAGGAGCTCACATAAAGTTGGAACCAGTAATAGAAGCTGTCAGATTCCTTACTTAACTTCCTGCACAATCTCTCGTGTCTTTGTTTTCAGGGCTATGAGATACACATGTTGGATGGAGCCATGAATATCTCAGCTTACCTTGGGAATACTACTGACACTTTCTTTAAAATTTCCAACCTGAAATTGGGTCATAATTACACTTTCACTGTGCAAGCAAGATGCCTTTTTGGCAGCCAGATCTGTGGGGAGCCTGCTGTCCTGCTGTATGACGAACTGGGGTCTGGTGAGTCGCTCGTGTGGCCACTTTCCATCTTCACTTCTGGGGAAATAGATGAAGGATGTGGCGTGGTCTGATGAATATGTGTCTTTCTTACGCACATTTAAAATATTCTTTTAGGGGCGCCTGGGTGGCTCAGTTGGTTAAGCGTCCGACTTTGGCTCAGGTCATGATCTCACGGTCCGTGAGTTCGAGCCCCGCGGCGGGCTCTGTGCTGACAGCTCAGAGCCTGGAGCCCGTTTCAGATTCTGTGTCTCCGTCTCTCTCTGCCCCTCCCCTGTTCATGCTCTGTCTCTCTCTGTCTCAAAAATAAACGTTAAAAAAATTTTTTTAAATATTCTTTCAGTTCAAAAAAGTCATTTGTGCAACCGTGTAATCAGGCACTGATTTATTTAACAAATATTTCCCGAGCCAGGCATGGGGTGAGGAGCTGGAGTTACCGCGTGACCAAATTCTGAATGTAGAGCCTAGAAAAGGGCATAGGTTAGCAGTAGGTTTTGTTAAAAAAAGGAGATTCTGCTTGGGAAACACTAGGTTAGTGTGAGTGCTACTGCTTGTTGTTTGCAGGACTTCTCAGAGCCTCTAGTATGCTAATATTCCCTGGGATTCTTCCAAGTCAGTAGATAATCTCCTTCCCATAGAGTAACCGATTGTATAGCCTCCCCCTTCGTCTTAGCCGCCAGTCCAGATCAGAACCTGAATTTGGCCTGGCATCTTGTCTTACAAACACTCACAGATACCAGTGTTGGGTCATGCCGAGGGCAGAGGTGGGGCAGGGGAGAGGAACCTTTCATTTGCACAGAAATGCTGCTTGTATCGTAGTAGCTTGGTCAGCATTTCAGCCAACGTTTTGCCACTGGTCTTTTCAGTTCCATTTACTCCCAGCCAGGAGCTCGCCGATGCTTAAGCCAAAATCTTGCGTTAGAGTTGTTGTGTGTTCTGTCATGTCATGTTTCCCAGGCACCTCCCTGAGGGAGGACGACCTTGCAGACCGTGTCCCCTTTGGAGAATCATAGCGTATTAGAGGTTCTGAGAAGGTCTTACAGAAAACACACAACAGAAGTCTTGTTAACCTAGCAGTTCCTAAATAGAGCCTCCTTTTTAAGCAAAACCAATTAGCAACTGTGAAATAGACTCTGGGGGGAAAACAACTGTTGCCTTTATAAAACCAAAATCGTCCAGCAGAAAGAATCTCTCAGTGAGGCCTCCATTTTCCACCACAGAAGCAGGGTGGGGGAGGTGAGGGCCCACTCATTCTTGTTTCCTCCGCCACACTGGTTCCTCTTAACCGTTCCAGGCAAGAGCATTGCCCTAGTTTACCACTTCACAGCTGGGGTTACGTTGGGACGTATGAAGTAAGATTCTGCTACGGCTTTTCCCCGTAGGTCAATAACGAAAGAATTTAAAGACCTGCGTCTTGAGTTGTTAGATGAGGCTCGCAAGAAATGGCTGTTCTCTGGCCCATCTGGTTGAGCACCTTGTTGGGATGAACCCCTGGGTGGCTACTGAGCCTTCCCTCTGAGGCACAGGCCTGTGCCACAGCACCTTGCCCCAAACCAGGGAACTGCCTCAACTCTTCATAGGACAGGGAAGGTCCACTTTGCTTCCTTAGCTAAAACGGACTCCCAAGTTCCATTTTCCTGCCTCACTCAGACTTTCCCCAGGAATTAAAAAAAAAAAAAATTTTTTTTTTTTTTATGTTTGTTTATTTGAGAGAGACAGAGCACGAGCAGGGGAGGGGCAGAGAGAGGGAGACACAGAATCCGAAGTAGGCTCCAGAATCCGAGCTGTCAGCACGGAGCCCGACACGGGGCTTGAACCCACGAACTGTGAGATCACGACCTGAGTCAAAGACGGACGTTTAACCGACAGGCGCCCCCTCCCCAGGGATTTTTAAGACTGGCCCTAACCCAGCAGGGGGATGGCTTTGCCCTCGGGCCCTATTGGTACAAATCTATCTATACATCATCATAAAGTGAGAATCTGTTTAAGATAGTGGGAAGTGGGCATCATTGTTAGGTTACAGACACCTAAATGGCTTTGCCAAGTGGATTTTTAAAATGTTAAACGTATATGGAAGGGTTCTCTCTCTCTTATTTAAGTAAGGAAAAAAACCTCATAAAACTTCATGAGCTGTTAAGTCAGTGTTGCAGTTAAGGGATCTCGTTTGTATCACTCGACGGAGCTTCAGGTAATTGCAGTTCAGAGTGACTTCGGTGCCAAGTAGGGGGAAATAATTGCAACCTCGTTAATTAGTGGTCTGATTTCACATCCTCTTATGTAAGGCCAGCGAGTGGTCTTAAGTAAGAACGCTAACGAAATCAGTGTTGCTACCCCAACAAAGGTCTCCCTTCCAGGAGATTATCTAAATCAACAACAAGGCAGTGATTAGGAGTCTAACGTAATTACCGTATTTGCATGCACAAGGCCCGTGGTCTCTCGGCTCGTGGCACGGCGTGGGGACCCAGCCGGCCGTCACGGGCAGGAACTCGTCACACCGGGCAGGCGGTTCGGGTAACCGTTCGGCAGACTCCCCGCTTTCTCGGCGGGCGGCTCGGCTGCCTTTGCCGAGGGGGCTCATGCGTGGCTGTCTTAACGTTGGCAGGTGCGGGTGCGTCCGCGGCCCGGGCGGCCAGGTCTACGGATGTGGCCGCCGTGGTGGTACCCATCCTGTTCCTGATACTGCTGAGCCTGGCGGTGGGGTTTGCCGTCCTGTACACGAAGCATCGAAGGCTGCGGAGCAGCTTTACCGCTTTCGCCAACAGCCACTACAGCTCCAGGCTGGGCTCGGCCATCTTCTCCTCCGGGGACGACCTGGGTGAGTGGGGCGGGTGCCCTGGCTCTTCCTCCCCGCGCGGACCCCCTCCAAGCCGGTGGCCTGAGTAGGAAGTACGGAAGGGTCGATCGATAGGCCCTGGGCTTTCGATACCCCCGAGGTGTCTGCAGGTTTTCAGGAATTCCCAACCCCTCTCCATCCTTCCCGGACCCGGAGGTCCGGCGTCCTTGAAGAGCCCGGTCAAGATCAGGCGTCACGCCTTCCCAACTGACTTCCGTCCAGAGAAGCCTTTTCCATCTGGCTGTGCCCCTTTCCGATCGCTAGGGGCACCTCCCCAGTCATTCTGCTTTTTACGTACCCATAACGTGGTATGGAAGAAAGAAAGAAATACCTCTTTTAAAACGTCTACGTGCTCATTATAATTACAAAATGCTGTAGAGCTAGTGGACCGCTTGATATAATAAGTTAGGCGTGTTTTGGGGTCGTCCCCGAGCGCAGACATGTGGACTGTGACTTTACATACCTACTTTTTTCCCTGTAAACCAGCTATAATATTTTTTTGTTTATAAAGGTATTTGTATATTCCCCGATCACTGATCATTTGATATTAGCTTTGCTCCCTCCTCTTCTCAGTTTCCTGTCTTGCTCAGTACAAGTATTTGGTCTGCTTTGCGTGAATGGGGTGGGTTCTTTGCTTCCGTTACTGGGGGCAAAAGAAGTTAATGGTACCACACGGTGATCACTGAAGGTTGATCGTGACTTGGTTGTACAGGATTGTACCGGGGGCCACGAGGGGACATCCTTTAGTCTGGGAAGCTGCCCTCAGATAGCTTCAACCCCTCTGAGGTCCTTTGCCTCAGAGCAGTGTGGGTTCAGAGGAGAAAACAGATAAAGAAGCTCACAGTGTTATTGTAGGGTGTGGATAACTCCAATTAGGGAACCTAAGTCACCCGTTGGACTTTTGGATAGGTCATAAGGTTCTCCTTCCTAAATGATTTCCTTTCTTTCTTTGGTTAAGTTCAAGCTACCACTAAAATAAGCTTGGTCACCCATGGACGGGGAGAAGGTGACCCAAGAGCGTCAAGGGTCAGCTGAGCTCGGTTTCGGCTTAGACCCCTGTGCCTAGAGGGCCGTGGTACCGATCTTCCAGGCTGGGGCTCGCGACGGTGTTGGGGGCGGCTGGGGCGGAGGGGTGGGTGTCGGGGTTGGGTGCAAGTGCTCTGGAACTTACCAAGGACCGACTGTTTTGCCTTTAGGGGAAGATGACGAAGATGCTCCTATGATAACTGGATTTTCAGACGACGTCCCCATGGTGATAGCCTGAAAGAGCTTTTCCTCACTAGAAACCAAATGGTGTAAATATTTTATTTGATAAAGATAGTTGATGGTTTATTTTAAAAAGATGCACTTTGAGTTGCAATATGTTATTTTTATATGGGCCAAAAACAAAAGACAAAAACAAAAAACAAAAAAAAAAAGGAAAGAAAGGAATGAGTACACTTTGTAGTCATCAACTGTGAACTTCCAACCAGGTTGATTTTAGTAACCAAATTGCTTTAATTTCATATTAATGTAGTCTTACAGGGCTGTGCTTGCTGGGCATGCTTTTAAGTCTGTGAGATCATTTTGATTCAATAAACTGGCCGTTCTTTTTATTTTTCTAAGACACAGAAATGTATTTAATAGAAAAACTTCAAGAGAGGGTGACGGGTGGGACCCCCCCCCCTCCTTGAAGGTGTGCTCAAACTTTAAATTTCGTTCAGATTCAGTTTACATGAAAGTGTGTGTGTGATAGGGGAAGGTTCTTTCCTGTTACTTTGTTAATTTATTGGGACTCTGTATAAGGCAAGGCTTTAGCGGTCATCTGACACCAACACTGCCCGTTAGGAACCCCTCGCCTTGTAGGGTCGAGGGGTGGGGAGCCGCAGTAGTTTTGTCGCCACTCCGGAAGCAATCCATTTTTAGTCACTCGTGTGTCACCTGATGGTATTTGGCAGGAGAGCGCATTGAGCCATTGCTCCGTTTCAGTCAAACAGACAGCAGTTTCTTCTCTGACGCTGAAGGAGTCTTACTGTATGCGCCTTTCACAGCTACAAAAACGATAGCCCTGCTTTATTACACCCCGGTGTCATGGCCCTTGCAAAAAAAAAAAAAAAAAAAATCACCCGGGTTGTGGGAGATTCCTAGGTCTGTGCCATGATAGATACACTGGCAGACATAGTACCTGCTTTGTCCTTTTTGGCTTTTTTGTTTTTACTCACCACTGAAGAATCTCGAATGTAAAATTTTGTATTTGTGTTGAGGTGGCCACTTACTGTCTTTAAAAATCTGCACTGATATATGCAGTCATTTTGAATTGGGTCAGTGCCTTCTCTCTCTCTCTCTCTCTCTCTTTTTTTTTTGTTTCCTTCCACCTGCTTCCCCCATACCCCTGCCCAGTTTAAAGAGTCCTGTTCGCTCTTAACAGAGATACAGGAGATCGACAAATCCGAGACCGTTCTATCCAGTTTGCAGCTGGAACAAGACCAGAGTTTATTCTCTCTGTAGAACAAGCTGAGCTTTTTTTTTTTTTTTCTTCTTCTGCCTTTAAATGCCACCCTAGTATTCAGTTCATGGCCACTTGATAGGTACGTGGAATCCATTGTGGACTGATGGCCGCCCTTTAGACCTAGCGTCGTAGGCACCAATGTCCGGCGTTGTTGTGACTCCTACCGTACGGACCTCACTGCAGAACCTCTCAGCTGAGAAGCAGTGAGCTCTGGGGATAGTCCAAAGTCATGTTTCTGAATGTGTGTCCTTTACGTGCGAGCTTTGTAAAAACCCCATCTCCTCTGGGATGCTTTACATCACCTTCTCACAAGTATTTGCTTTCTTTTAACCAAAAGTATCGTTCTTGGGTGATAATATAGTTTCGCTCTAGCTAGTGATCGTCTGGAAAACAAAGAGCCAGTTCCATTTTTTTCGTTCTAAAAGTTTTAATTTATACATGTATATATTTTCAGGGAGGAGTGTCTTAAACTATAGACATGTAGCATGTTGCGTGGGTAAGGCTCCCTTTTATTTTAACACGTGGTGGTCATGACGAGCCTCCTTCCACATTTTCTCCCTTCTTTCTCTCTCCTTTGTTACTTTTTCAAAGAATGGAAGTTCTTTGGTTTTATCTCGTGTTGTCTTGGGGTTTTGTTCGGAACTCCAAGGCCTACCCCCCACCCCCACCCCTTTAAGTGAAGCTCTTTTAGTAGCTAAAAGATAAACAGTCTGGTGGGAGGCAAGTCATTTAATTGAACTCCTAGAAAGTATGTTTTCTTCTTCTCTTTTTCGGCCAACTTTTTGGTGGCATTTGTGAAAGCTGATATAAAAGGCTTTGAGACTTTATTTTCAGTTATTCTGTAGGCAGGCCTTTGTTTACAGCGCCTGTGTCTCCAGTTGGCAACTTGAGATAGATACCTGAGCTTCCACTTCTCGTCTCCAGCGCCTCCCAGTGCTTAGTGCACAGTACTGTATAGACTGGCCATCACCCCTCTCCTCGGAAAACGCCACTGTGCTGTTTGAGAAAAAGCAGCCTTTTAGGGCTAGAGTATTTTATATACACAGAAGAGCTAAGTTTCTGAAGACTAAGCTAGGTAGATACAGCTTATGTGCAAATGGTATATTTTTATGAACTTTTGAAGCACCCACTCTTCCTTCCCTCCGCGTAGCTTTGTGGGGTTGTGGTGTCTATACGCTGTCTGCAGGAGTCCAGAGGTTGGAGTGACCATAGGAAATGAGAACACAAACTATGTGCAGCCTTTGAACGTGACCAGATCATTGTCTTCACTGTGACCAGTTGGAGCCCCTGGTTGTTTGTGAAGAAGGGGCTTTGTACCTCGTTGGAGATGCCACCTCAAAAGTTCACACCGTACAGGAAAAGAGTTCTCTTCTCTCCCAGCGCGCACTTTAGGATGTCAGCAGCCCGCATGCACGTGGACCACGACGGACCACGAACGGACCGCTAAAATTTGGCAGGCAGGGGCACTGTGTACAGAGTTTTCTCCGGAAGCTGACTTTGCCCCTATGGGTATCGAATGCCCCTCGAGCCTGAGGAGACAAGGGTCCATGCGGATGACATGACAAAGAGTAGAATTCTGCAGAGGAGTCTGGGGAGAAGCCACGTCTATGCAGGCATTTCCAGACAGGTGAGAAGTTCCAGTAACTCCGGGCTGCCCCGGCATACTGGGTACATGGTTATGATGCCGGGAAACTGGTGGAAACTTGGGACTTTGGGGACAGAGGTTCCTGGGGTTCCATCTCTGCTAGTATCTCTAGGGATATTTGGGTGGAACAGGTGTGGGACGCAGAGCTACCTGCTCTCTCCTGCCCATCATCCTGGCCTACTAGATTAAGCTACGCTTCAGCCTGTTAAGGAACGTAACCCTTCTCAGATAGCGGCCATTCTGGGGGAACTGGGGAGGGCGATGGTGTGGTGAGGCTCTTGTAGATAACCACCCACCTCCCCTGGGAGAATCTTACCTTCAAACACCCACCCGGCGGTCACTCCATCTTATAAGATGATAGTCCCGGTACTTCCTTAAGGGCAGAAACCTCATCTTGGTAGGTTTGGGTGGTCACTTTCCTACTAAGGGGATCATGGTGAATCTCCGAGAAGATTTTTCTCTTCCTTCGGCAGAGTCGGGAGACCCCTCACTCAAGGGGTCCGGGAGATAAATCAACCGAATACCATCTCCATGTTGATTTTCCAAATTGACCCTCAAACCCTGTGCAGAATCTTCACTTTGTTGAGATTGTATCTTGACATTCCTAGCATGTTATTTTTCTTAACTGGAGTGTGTGCTGCCTTTCAGGTACAATTTTTGTGTAATAAAAGCCAGTGCATTAAGTTCATATAGACTACTTTCTATGCAAGACTGAGATATGGAATAGATAGCAAGAGGTATGCATAGTCGGGTACATGGACAATGAGCACGTTCTCGGAATGGGAACCACCATTGAACGTGGGTTGAGGGAGGATAGGTTGTGCGTATGTTTCTGCCCACCGATTTTGAGCAGCCGTGTTAGGAATTAAATCCTCAGAGCCAAGTAACCAAGAATGGTATTTGTTTCATGTACAATAACGCAAATGGAATAAGTATGAATGCTGAGGGAACATTATTCTCAGATATTCCATGTCATTTCTCATCTAAAGACTCTTGTTACAAATTATTAGAAACTTTAGGCAAAATCGAAAGCATTGGAAGCAAAACAAAGGCCTACTCTGCTCTCATTTAAAGTGAAACACCGTATACTTGTTTCTCTCCAAGGTGACATTAGGCATTTATGATTTCGATTGCCTTGATGCGTTTCCAAATCACCAATTTATGCTGAAGATTTTACTATATTGTTGCACAGTTTTACGATAATTTTTTGTCTCAATGTCAACTTTTTTCACTGAATAAAAATTTAACTGGGTGAAGGAGACACCTATATGAGAACCCACTCTCTACGCGTGTCTTGAGTTGTTCTTTTGAGCACAATAAAGATGGTCTGTACAGTGTCCGGACGCCCTTTTGATTTGCCTGGTTTGGAAGGATGTGTATTTGATAGACGAGAGAACACGAAGGCCTGGGATAATCTTGTTATGACCAAGGTGGTCTCGCGTGGTGGATCCTTGAAGAACACGATGCCTTAGTGTTGGCCGAGGAGCGGGGAGACGTCAAGGCAGCTGTTCTCGCAGGAAATAGAATTACTCCACAGGGGCAGTGACTTCCTTAAAGCTGTCACTACATTTGCCGAGACACCATTGGCTAAGAAGGCAGTTTTCAAGTCTTACGAGAAGAAAGCACAGCAGTGTGATGTGCTGTGTTGTCAAAGAGCACTTTGAGGAGGTTCCCGTGGGCAGTGGGGTCGTGCGAAGGATGCTGCCAGCCCCTCTGATGGGTAAATGAATGGCAGGTGGGCCCATCAGTCAGGCCTGGAGAATATGGAACGGGAGAGAAGGGGAGGCAGGTGTTTCTAACCCAACAGATCTGCTGGTTTGTCGCTTTTGTTTAAACATTGAGCCAAAAGAGAACCCCGAAGGACTGTCCTTCTGTTGTGTAGAAGAGGAAACGGAGGCTCGGAGAGGCTAAGCAACTGGCTTCGGGAAACCAGAGCATGAATGGCAGAACCAGCCTCCAGTGCCAAGAATTTCTGACCCCACACACTGCCTCCCCACACCCCCACCCCACCCCCGTCACCATTCAGCGTCAGAACACAGTCTAACACGTCGCACCCAGAGGAATCCCAAGGGTGAATTTACCTGGTCGTGACCTAGCCCTTGGGTCTCCAGGTTTAGACAATTTGTCAACACGTTAGTGAGTTCGTCTCTTGTGAGCAGGTGCACTTTGACCAAGCTCCTGAGACTGATCTGCGACAAAATAATGCCCATTGAGTAGCTCATCACGGGAAGCAGTCCTGTCACTTAGAATGTTAGCATGGCCAGTGCATTCTCCCCCTTCCAGGGCCCTCTGCCCAGGAAGCCAGACACAACTAGAAGGTTGCTTAGTAACATGGACTCAGAAGAAAGGAAATGGGAGGGATCCAGGTGAGAATAGGGGTTGCCCAATAAATATTGAATGAACGAACAAATGATTGGCATGCCAATACAAGAATAATGTACTCCATATGAACTTAGTATTTGAAACCTTTGGGTTGCAACTCTGTCCATTTCTGAGGAAAGTCTTGCCAGTGGGGTCTTGATCCTTGATGTCCCTTCGCCAAAGGTTCCCTCCACCAGGGCTTGGGCACCGCCCATATCTGCCACTGACTCCTCTTTTTTTGGGTGTTGTGGGTGAAGCAAGCTCCCCGCCCCCCACCCCTTCACTGAAACATTATATAGCTAATGTTAATGAACCCTGACTGGGTTACAATAAAATCATCCTGGCCCGACAGCCATTGCTCCTGTAAGATTATTCTGCCTATGATATGTTGGTTTTAAAGTTTAACTCTGGGAGGGCGTTGTTTTGGAGTCTGGGGGACCACCTCAGGGTAGCCCCCAAATTCTGACTTCATCTGTCAGCTATGTCTCGTTCCCCAGTTGACAGCAAATTAAAAATGGAAAGGCACTGCTAAAGGCAGATAGCCTGACTCTAAAAGAAAAACTAAGAAAGAACCTTACAGTTAGACTACCCAAAAACCTCTACAAAGGAACTCTCGACGACAACTCGAGGCCATTTACCAAAAAGCCCTATAGACCCCAGAGGGCCAGTCCTATACATTAAGTAGCTCACTGGATTAGCATTATAACAGGGCCCTTCTACTGAACCCCTACGCTTTGCCCCTCACTGCTAAACTCTAGAAACAGCTTTTTGCAATTTTAAAAGCGATCCTGTGATTTCGATACGAATCTGTGTTTTAAAAGGTGGGTTACATTAGTCTCAGGGGAAGTAACCGAGAGCTCACGTGTGGTAAGTGGCAACAGTCAAGATTTGAATCTGGATTTATTCCATTCTTAAATTTATTTTCTTATTCACGTGCTACTTTGCCCTTTTGGTTTCAATATTAGAGGTCTAGAATAGTAATACTATGTGGTTAGGGAATTTAAGGGCACAGATAATACAATTTTAAAGGATTTCCCCCAGGAAGATTACAGATGACATTTGGAGACATGACGAGATAGACTTCAGTTTCTTTGCAAAATCATATATGTGAAACACAATATTCCCCAAGATGCTAGATCCATGAAACCTTTTCTTTAAAAAAAAAAAAAGAATTGGAAAATGTTTTTGTAAAGAATCCAGCGCTGAGAACCACAGAGAATTCTTTTCCTTTGTGACAACCCAGTTCGATTTTATCAAAATCCCATGCATCTTGGGGAAGGAATGTTTAACGTACGTCTTATTCACTGTTATTTAGGTACACGGTGGGGCACACCATTGCAACATGTTCCAGTGGGGTGATAATTGGGCTAGCACGAGACCATTATGGTCCCAGCAAAAACAGGTAGCTGCCATTCTTTTCATCCAGCCCTAACTGGCTTTGATTCCGGTGCCCCATTCATTTTTTTTTTTTTTTTTTAAGATTCTGTGTAGGGTAATTGGAGCCTGCAATAATTTACAGAAGAACAATGATGTTAACGCTTTTAAAAATGCTAATGGTACCATTGTTAGAGCTGCAACCTTATTTAATGCCAAAATGACAACTGGTAATGTTTGGGAATATTTGTATGAAAACAATGACATTTCATACTTAAAACTTGGCATCAGCAAACTTTGAGGGAGAAAAAAAAAAAAAACAACAAAAAAGGCTTGGATTTAAATGTAAATCAGCTTTTTAGGAAACTTGCCCATTGGTTGGAGACCAGTCAGGAAAGCCCTCGGCATCGACGGAATGAAGATCTCATAATTAAAATTTCGTTTTCAGCCTCTCACTAGCAGAAGCCGAACCTGTTAGTTACCCCGGGATTGATGAAGCCTCAGACGGAGCTGGACTGTCTGGGTGTGTGTGCATGTGGGTTTTATGGAATTCTTCATAGGCGGTAGGTGAACAATGCAAGAGCATCACGCTCTTGACTTCGCATGCACACCTCATTCTGAACCCCCAATAGCTTGATTGCTCCCGAGAATCAGCACTACTACCGTTGAACGAAATTGTATCCCAACGTATGCACGTTGCAGTGATTCCGGTGGATGTGCTTAAGACCCTGAATACGCTGCCCCCAAAGGTGGTTCCAAATACACTGTAGCCACGATGGGACTTGACGATGAATGTTAGTAGCAAAGCCAAATTGCGCTCCGGTGGGAATTGTTCTGGGGGTTTCTTATACGTTAACTCATTTAAACCTCACACCGATCGTTTAAGGAGGATATTATTATTCTTATGTTCCAGATAAGGAGACTGATGCACAGAAAGATAAAGAAAGTTGCCCAAGTTCACACCAGCTAGTAAGGGGCAGAACTGGGATTTGAACCCAAGTAGCCCGGCTCCAGAGTCTGTGTTATTCATTATTTCACACAGCCACTCCCAAGTGTCCCTTCTGATAGCCCAGTTTGGATATGTCTACATTCGGATTTATTTTAAGCAGCTAGTTTACCTTTTTAAATAACACTCTATTGGGGATTATACTTTTTAATGTTTTTTTTAAATTTTTTAATGTTTATTTTAGAGAGAGAGAGAGTGCAAGAGGGGGAGGGGCAGAGAGAGAGGGAGACACAGAATCCCAAGCAAGCTCCAGGCTCTGAGCTGTCAGCACAGAGCCTGGCATGGGGCTTGAACTCTCGGACCACGAGATCATGACCTGAGCTGAAGTCAGATGCTTAACTGACTGAGCCACCCAGGCGCCCCTGTCCCTGCAACCAGTTTTGATAGAGACTTACTCGCCGGCGAATTGTCACTTCATTATCTCTGGCTCACTAAGGGTTCCCCGTTCACCGTTTAGTTTCCAAACATGGGAGAAACAGCCATCGATGCCTCCCACCAAAGGAAATAGCATGAACCGACATAGGAGAGCGTAAGACAGATGCATAGCAGAAGATGGTTTGCAAACATGGTTGTCACACTAAGCATGTTTGGTACAGAATAATCTGGCTAGCCAAGAGGGATGTGTCTGGATTCTAAGAGAGAGAAGGGAATGGTCTGAAGATGGCTAGAGCCTAGGTGGTTTGCCTGTGTCTGCGTGACCCGCGTAGGGAAGGAAAAGAGGGAATTGGGAACAGTGCTGGAGGGATTTAGTGTCGGAGGGTGAACTTTTTCTCCACCTCAACTGGAAAGGGAATGTGTTAAATGGCAAGACAGTTACGTGTTAAATTGCAGCGTATAGATAATGGCAGAGCTAGACGGTAAAAAAAAAAAAAAAAAAAAAAATGTGGCGTGAGTCCCCTATTGGAATCCCTTACAAATATCTACCCTCTCCAGGCTAGAGAGGTCTCAAGCAGGAGGAAGACAGAGAATTCTGAGGATTGGGACAGTTCCTGAAGAAATTAAAGATGAATGTCAGGTCTCAAGCCCCCGGCTGGCAAGATGCAAACCTTCCTGGTCAGTGAGGCACCTACTTGGCTCCTGGATCCTAGAGCAGCGTTCATTCAGGAAGTCCTTGTTGAGCCCGTCCTCCGTCTGAGGTCCTGGATTGGCCATTGGAAGAACAGTGTAGAATATAGCAGATAGGATTCTTGCCCTCTGGCACAACGTAGGATGGAGCCCCTGCGTGGCGAGGCCGTCCTGAGTCTTGTGTAGATGATCTCAATGATTTTATACAAGAGGACACTGAGGCGGAGAATGGGATGTGACTTGCCTCAGAGTTGGGTTTATCAGCTGGCTAATCGGCCTTAGTCTGAAAGTCTGAAGTCAAGCCTGTTCTTGTGCATCTCATGACTACACTGGGGGAGGCAGGAGGCTCCCGTTTGATTCTGAGCCTAAGCCAGAGGCTCCAATTCAGCTTCTAAGAGAAACTCTACCGCGGGTAGGAGAGTGTGTGATGGGAGGCTTACCGAGATTGTATTAATTATGTGATGCATTGTTTCCTCGTGGCTATTGCTTTTTACATGTAGACTTCCTTAAATGGAAGGGACTGTGAATGAAAAAGGATGCCAGGACCCAGATACTGTTCTGTAACTTAACACTGTGGTTTTTATTCTTTTATACTCAAAAAATGAAGGCTGGGGCGCCTGGGGGGGGGGCTCAGTTAATCGTCTTGACTTCGGCTCAGGTCATGATCTCACAGTTTGTGGGTTTGAACCCCACGTCGGGCTCTGCGCTGACAGCTCGGAGCCTGGAGCCTGCTTCGGATTCTGTCTCCCCTCTCTCTGCCCCTCTCCCGCTTGCCCTCTGTCTCTCTCGCTCAAAAATAAATAAACTTTCAAAAAAAAATTTTAAAAAACGAAGGCTGATTGTAATAATGTCAGCAAAACATATGAAAAGTAGGCAATCTTTGTATTTACAAAACCCAGAGACTAAAATTTTGAATAGCCCACCTTTTAAAATTTTCCCAGGGCTTCTCAACTCCCTTCCTTTAGTAGAGATAATGGAGTGCAGATACATCTATCCTAAACACTTCATCCCGAAATCTACAGTTCATACGAACTGATACTGAACATTAGCCTCTAAAACCTAAACGAACAAGGTGCCCTTTCCTCTTTGGTCTGAACCCCATGGTGGGATTTCTTCCCCTCACCTCACCTTTTAGCCCTGGAAACATTGGTGAAATCAGCCACATCCTAACACCCAGGGGGCCTGTTGTGAATGTAGCATCGTCCCCCGCAGGACCCCCGGGAGGGTCACGATGGACTCCTTCCCTGAATGTTTGTCAACTTTGGAGACAGGGGACCCAGCAGGATAGAGGGTGAGAAATATATCCCTGGGTCCAGGCTAGCCTCTTGCCATGTGCCATTCTTAATTTACAGAGCAGATGTTCTCTGCTAATCTCCAGGTAGGGAGGGCTATGTGAGGAAATGACACATACCTGTGGCCTCAGGCACGAGATGGCTTATTGCTAAGATAAATCACATTACAGGATTCATTAGACAATTAATTTTCTGTTTGCAGAGATCCTTGGCCATTGGAACCCTTTGAAAGGAAATCTATTTTGCCGTCTGAACTTGGTAAAAAGTCCCATAACTTCTATCTGGGATGGCAAGATTAAGTTCTCTAAAATTAAAGGCCATATTGTCTACTTCTTTTCTGTTACCCACATTTACCACACTGCTCTGATTATCTTGGAAAAGCTTGCTCGGTGGACAGATGGATGAGTGGATAATATCTCCCATTTGCTGAGGACTAATTGTATGCCAGACTCCACCATTTCATTTAATCTTAAAACGCCTTGAAGTGAAGAGACTCTCCTCTCATTTTACACAGAAGAAAATAAGGCCCATTTTTAGCAGAGGTCTGTTTGACCCCGAGAGTCTTAACCCCCCACTACACTGGTTTTTGGATGGTCCCAAGTGTGGAATCAACAGTGGGGTTTTTAGCGCTTCCCGTATTCAGAGCCCCAGTGGTCCCAGAGGGGAGGGAAACAGGAAGGAGAAGACAGCTACGCAAGTTGATATTCCTTAGAGCTACTGCGCACGTTAGAGTGTGGACATATCTCCACGATGTGGCAAACTTCCTGAATAAGGGCCAGACGGAAGCCATCTTTTGGGGCCTCGCTCATTCCAATTTTAGGCGGGTTGGCTCTTCGCACAAAGGTATAAACAGGCCCGAAGTGGCTGTGGGAGTGCCCCCCCCCCCAAGGTGGGAGAGGATGCACAGAACGTGAACTCTCCATTTCAGGGACATAAGTCAACCTCCTCCTGTTGGCGGTCAGCCTGGAGCGGGGAGCTCCGGAGTGAGGCCCGGGGATCTCACCAAAAAGCAGGTGGGCCATTGTGGAGCAAAACCCCCATCATCCATCATCCTGGGTCCTGGTGACACGTGGGGCAGCGTGGAGGCAAAAAGGCAGAAAATACCGAATCTTTGAGACTGGGGCTCCTCCTTCGTTGTATGTCCACAGAGCCTTGAACATTCCTTGACACTTAGTCAATCTGTTGGTTGAGTGAAGGCATGAGTCAACCTGTTCTCGAAGAATGAATCCGTGAGTATGAGGTACAGCAGAGAAAGGCCCAAATCCCACACGGTCATGGTGTGAAACGTTTGTTTGCTCTCATGTGCTGCCGTGGAAGCTTCAGCCGTGAAAGACCCAGGGTTGTCCTGGCTTTCTGCTCCGCCGTCCTTTGCCTGGTTTTCTCTCTTTGGGTCTCCTCGTGGCCTGCAGTCTGTACCCAGGGTCCTCTTCTCGCCATCACGTCCGAGGTTCGGGCAGCGAGAAAGAGGAAGAGGGGAGGACAGAAAAGAACCTCAGAGCTGCACCGGCTCCATTCAGAGAACTTTCTCCGCATCTCCACCTAACAAGTAACGGTCATGTTCCCTTTCTGCAAGGAGTCTGGGAAAGGTAGTTCATTTGTCCCTGGCTCGTCGCCATTTCCAATGACGGAGGGCTTTTGTTGGAAGGAGGAAGGCGAGGGTGGATATTGGCCACACAGGGGCCTTTGCCACACAGCGTCTTTGGTACGCAAAAGGAAAGCAAACGAAAAATTCAAGAACAACAGTCCAACTTGGGGGGGGTGGTGGAGTAGGGGTGGGGGGGGCAGGTCATATAGGTCCTCCCTCAGAGGGAGAGCCCATGAGCTGAGGTAGCAGCCTGCTTCTGCAATTCCGGCTACGGGACCATGGACCACAAGGGGGAACCCATGACCAATGTCAGCCAAGCACTTCCTGGGCACCAGGAAGCCTTTCACGCAGAATTTCAGCGCTTTCTTTGTGCAGAATCGCATGTAGTCAAGGCTCTGGGCTCTGGGATCACAGTCTGAGTTCAAATCTGGACTGGGGAGCTGGAGATTCGGGGTGTGTCTTAACTTCTTTTTTGCACTGAAAGTTCCTCTCCTGTAAATAGGGATCCTTTAGCACCTACCTCATAGGGATGCTGTGAAGATTAAATTAGGTAATTGGGTGCATTAGTCAAATGCCGTGACTAACAGCATTAGCTAGGAGGCCATCCCCCTCTGTGCTTCCCAGAGCTGCTGGGGGAGAGACCCCCATTCTGCTCCTCCCGGCATCTGGCTGTGGCATGCTATGGTCCCTGGTCGGGGTGGGGGGCTTGGGGGAGGGATCGCTGGCCCCATCGGCAGGGAATGGAGGGAGAGGAGCTCTACTCTCGGGAGCAGCCCTTCTTATTCTACGTTTAATCAGCAGCCCCCACACTAAGCAAGGGTGACCTGAGACAAAGGAGGCACCAGGTTATCCACGATCTGCAGGCCAGAGGGCATCGACTTTGCCAAGACCTGTGACCGGGGCAGAGGCACACAGAACCTAGAGGGGTTGAAACAAGCCTTATGTTTGGGGAAATTGGGTGAGGCATCTGGGCGGAGTTGGCGTTAGACCTGGGTCATGAGGAACCAGTAGGAGTTTGCCTAGTGGGGAAAACCTTCTTGTGACATCTTCTAGAACACCACAAGTGTCCTCCAAGTCCAGAGGGAAGCGTGTTGGAGCCACTTCCTGTTATTCTCACAGAAGTCCAGAGAGGCAACGCTGGGTTCACAGGATCTTGACCATGACCCCGAGCCTTCAGATCTCACTATCACGCATTCTGACCTCCATCCACCTTCTCTGCATCTTATGGTCAAAGTGCTTATGAGCTTTTCTGAGATGGAAATGTGGGAGGGGTGGGCTGAGTAGTGCCGGTCGAGTACAAACATACGACGTTTTATGCACAGACACATTCTGGAAATTTCTGTGTCAATCTGGTTGTTGTTTTTTTTTTTTGTTTTTTTCAAATTCAATAGAATCTTAAAGACATGAGAGGGAGTTGTCATTTAATGGAGTTCAAACCTGCCTCTTTTTATCAAGTGAAGGGTCCTTTTGTGATGCAAATAACGTCTCCCTTCCGTGAGCAGAGATTCTGTCTTGGCTTTCTTTAAATGAGACACACCCCTGTGGGGCAAAACGTGGGGCTTACACGCAGCATTTTAGACATAGCCTAGCATCCACCCCTGCCTTTGTTGTTTGTTGTTTGGTCTTTGTTTATATCAGGTATTATTTTGGCCACTGGAGGGCCCTCCAGATAGAGAATGACTGGAGAATCCCAAATATGCTCCGGAGCCCCGGCTTCAGCTCACACCCAGATTTTTGAGCATGCGGCATTTCTTGCAAATCGGATTTAACTGGGGAGAGTAGCAATAGCATTGATGTCCCTTTTATTTAGGAATTTAAGCATAAAGGAAACCTCTATTTAAAAGAGCAGCTTTCGGATTATAGTCTATTTGGAGCTGGAAAGGAGGTGCTAATCTTGTATGTGGAGAGTGATCTTGCAGAATTCAGCACAGCTTAGGAGAGCAGAGCTTTGAACAAAGGTTACTTCTCTGCGTGGAGAGAATCACACCAAGATATACGGAGTGAAGTGGGGCCACAGAATTTCTTTTTATAATGAGGGAAAGAGAGTTGAGGTAGGACTGGAAGAACCGTGTGGAAGGTTGGCACTTTCCACCTACTAGAGCACAAAGTCACAACTGTTGATGTTCATGCCACCTCTTTTCTCCTGCCGTCAGGGTTTTTTCCTCCCCTATTGTCTGAGTCTAGTTCAGAGATTTTATTTTGCTGAATGCTGACAAGTGACCCTAACTTCTGAGTTCAAAGATGTCAATGCAGCACGAAAAATTCCACCTCCAGCCCCCTGGGGATCAAAATACGGACCTGTTGCAAAACCAGGTAGAAATGGGAAAAAGGGTCAGGGAAAAGATCCAGAAAAGACATATGGGTCAGCGGCCAGATTTCCTCAGTTTATAAAACAAAGAAAATTCATCAAAACTCTCCAGGGCAGATCAATACCAGACCGGAGTAAAATGAAGTCTCCTATTTTAATCCGTTAGGGCCTGAAACAAGACCTGAAATTGATTGTATTGATTTGCATGGTTCCCCTGACCTAGTAATCTTCCAGAACCTTGTGCAGGGCAGTGCAGGTGACGGGCAGACTTGGAGGCAGCTTTGAAGATTACATGCTAACAATGGAAGAACTTTGCGTCTTATCAAAACCGATGTGGGCACTGGGGGTACAGCTAGCGTATGTCAAAATCCATAAGGACTGAGCTGGGTCTCATATTATTTGTCCAGCCGTAGAATGGGAATAAATCTTTTTTTTTTTTTTTTTGCTGACTCATCCTTTAGATGATAGTTCGGTTCTCAGACCCACCCAGAGGCCAGCTCTTGCTAGACTTATGTGGGGGTAAAGACGGGAGAACAGAAGGAAATGGGCTCCGATAGAGAACCTCAGTTTCCCTTTGAACTGGGGAGTTTTTGGTTAGGTGGGCAAAAATGAGTGGACAGATTGACTTCAGGTCAAATGAGTGGACTTCTCTGAGAACCTCAGAAGTGGCCAGCAGAGAGCTCAGGCTATGTTCGACCGATGAACGCAAAGGGAGGTAAAGGGACTTAACGAGATCTGCCAGCCTGGAACTTTTCATGTGACCAAGTTCTTTTTCCTTTAGATTAACCCCTCACGGCCTGTGGATTTGAGAAAGCACTGTTCCTGAGGGTCTGTTCTCAGAATTTTGCTTCTGACCCAGGGAGTCAAGTACAGGACCCACCCAATTCTGGTTGTGGGTTATAGGATACAGTTTGGATGGTCCCTTAGTGGTGATTTCCTCTGGCAAGGAGCTCCCCAGAAACTAGAGAGAAGGACTGAATTGTTGGGTCTTGGGAGAGAGAGGCTAAGGCTGAAGCAGGTTGACTGAAAGCGGTTATTTAGGGGATTAGACTACAGGAGGGGTAGCTGGGAGAATCAGACTTCTCAGAAATGCCCCCAAACCCCGAGAAAGGGCCGGATCAGTGTCTGGAATCCTCTCTCTGCCTCTGAACTCACAGCTGTCATTGTCTCCAACGCTCCCTTGACATTCAACATACATTTTCCTCTGACATATTTGTATTTTTTTTTTTTAACTGTATGACAAATAGTTGCGCTGAGTGAGTGCTGGGCACCTAGCAGGCAGGCAGTAAATATTTGCTGAACGTTGCAAGAAGGCTGTGGCTTGGCTGTCAGTATGGCTCTTATATTCAGAATCCATCCCCGGCGCTCCATTCATAGGAGGCTGGGTGGATCTCACGTTAAAGGGTTGGCCAAGCCCTGCCTGACCAGAATGGTCTCTGTGAATACTGGAACATTCTCAGACATGCTGAGTAAAAGGCATCGGAGCAGGAAAGAGGGATGGCTGGGGGAAGCGCAGCTGGGAGTTTTCCTAGAGACGCGGTGCGGTTTCTTTGTTCTGGTAGGTTTCAGCCAGAAGGAACAGCAAATTTTACTGTCTGCAAACCACCAACGAGCTACTCCCTCCGCCTTCACCTCGTCCTTCCCAACCTGGGAATTCATTTGCTGCTTCTCTCTCCTCCTCCTCTGCCCCAGAGCAGTCCCCAGGGACAAAGCTCTTTGTTGTGAACACCCGAGACAATACGGAAGTGCACAAGCCCCGGGGCAAAATCGGGACGGTCCTCCACGAAGAGTGATCGCCGGGGCAGAGACGCCCCCCCCCTCCCCCCCCCCCCCACCTGTTGCTCTCCCCCTTTCCCCGGGTGAGCGGCAACCTGCATTGTGCTCGGGACGCACGCGTTTCTACACCAGGCTCAGCAGATGGCGCCGGTGAGCAGAGCCGTTCCCTTCCCTCCCCCGCCCCTCCCCGCGGCCAGAGCCTCGCTGGTCTAAAGCGAAAACAGATGTTTTCATCATTTCTGGATCTGGCATGTGACTTGCAGTTCAGCAGTGTGCCGACATAACCCAGAGTTGTGCGTTCTCCTCATCGCCCGCAAAATAAAAATTCTTCAACGAGCCTTCCTCCTAAGTGAGCCACTGACACATGATCTGTTTAATCCAAGGGGGCACATGTTTAATCGAGCTCCCCAACTGCAACCTGCTTTGTAGCCCGCCTTGGCCCTGTAATTGGGAGGTTGTCTTTTTTTTTTTTTTTTTTTTCCCCCTTCCAGAGAAAAGCCAGGGCAGCCAGACTAGCTATCTTTACACCAAGGGCTGGGGAGAGGCGCTAGCTTTTTAAAATAGCCCTGGTCTGGCTGGCTGGCGAACGCGTCTGCGTGGGAGCCAGCGCGTCCTGAACAAAACAGGAAGGCCGGGCCGGCGCGCCCTGTTCCCTGCGCCCACGGCAGGTGGCAGCATTGGCCCGGGCTGGCCTCCGCCGCTGGCCAGCCCCAAAGCAGGGCCCTTTTACTTTCGGTGGCCTCAAAATTATTAGTTCCAGATGAGTTCTTGCAATTGTAATATTTGGTTTAACCCAATCTGCCCGATTGCGTCAGCACACGTTCAAATACAGCCGTCTGAAGTCTAACCAGACATCAGAGGCATGTTTCAGGGGGTGTCAACATTCCGTACCCTTTGAAAGAATTAAAAAAAAAAAAAAAAAAGAGCTTGATTTATCCAAAAAAAAAGAAAACGACGAAAGAAGGGTGAGCCTGCTTGGGGCTGGGGTGCCCGAGAGGGAGCGAAAAGGGGAAATTCAGGGAAGGCGTAACAATAGAACTTTGTGGGCTGGAACCCGCTAGAGTGGAACTGGATTTATTTGTTGAACTAGGAAGGGACCTCTGGGCTCTTTGAACGTTAGAGCAAATAAGCAAAACTGGTGGGCATTTGGCTTTCTAAGAGAAGAGCCCCTCAAGTCACGTAGCTGCCATTGTCAGACATAACACACACACTATCTGTCCGCTGCTGGGCCCGGCTGCTCAGGAAGGGGGTGGGGGGCAGCCCTAGTTTAACACACAGCTTTGAGGGGGTGCCCGGGAGTCTCCCTGCTGAGGGACGCAGACCAGGTTTCCTAAGGACAGCAGCCTAAGGCCCCAGGGGAACCCAGTTAGAAGACAGAGGCCCTCCTTAAGGCTCCTGGCCAGTGGACCTGCCGAATCCTCAAGTGTCTTATAAACGGCCCCGCTGCCGTCAGGCACCGCCACGCCCTGCTGCTTGACATCGGGGACGCTGGGGACCCTCTCTGGTGGTCTCGGGGCTTTTCAAATGTGTCAGCTGAGGCTGAAAGGCTCTTTGAGCCCTGGGGCGGGATAGCAAAATAGGCAGAGGCAGTCCCGGAATCTGCTCCAACGACCGGCTAGGAAAGGGCATCTTGCCTCCTCTAGCTGAGATGGAAGCCTCTGGCGTCAGGAGATAGTCCCCGTGGGGCAGGCCTCCTCCCCCTGCTTGCACCCCACTTTGGAACCCGTGCACAAATTCTTCTAGCTTCTCTCGCAAGGTTGCAGCAAGCTGCCTGCCAGCCAACAACAGGGAGCCTGGCCGTTTCCCCGCAGGTCTCTGGCTTGACACGGTCCTGATCGAAAGCCGGCACCCGTCTGGCAGATGCTTCTAGTCCTGCGCGCCCGGAGCCAGTGGCTGGCGCTGGCGGCAGGCAGGCAGGCGGACTGATCGGCCATCTTGGGGGATGTGGTTGGGCCCTCTCTCCCCTCCTCCCCCCTCCAGCGGCCACCCCACTGCCTGGATTACACGTAGGAAGGGTGGTGGGACCTCCGCACAGCTGGCCAAACACCTCCAGAATGTTTAGGGATCCAGGCCTCCTGCCGTTTTCCTTCCAGCTAGAAAAATACATGTGTCCCCACAGGTTGCTGGGGAAATGCTGAGTGCCCGTGGTAGGAGTGCGCCTCGATCCTAGGGGATGCTCACTTTGGAGGAATGATCCAGCAGGCGAGGTGCTCCCAATAGGTACCCCGGACTCCTTACGGCAGGGACAGTTAGGCAATTCCAATATTCCTTCTCGCTGCCACACTGACTTCATTCGCTTTGGAGTATCAGCTTTTCAGATCCTATTACCCAGAGGATCTTAACCCTGGCTACTTAAGAATCACCTGGCCCCTACTCCAGAGCTTTTGAAATCAGAATGGAAACGAGGTGAGGGATGGGCATCGTAATTTTAAACCACTGTTCCCCCAACCAGATGATTATAAGGTACGTCCAGACGTAAAAGAATAATAATAATAATAAATCACTGCAATTCTATTTCAACTTCTCTTGTTTTACAGATGAGGTTCCCAAGAGTTAAGGGGTGCAGCCAAGGTCACACAAGTTCAAGTCCAAACCTGGAATTTCTGTATAAGACCTCTGGCTCCTCCGTGGTGATTGAGCGTTTCCTCAATCTTCAAATCTTTAGGGACTGAGTCAAGCCACCTCCTCTAGGCAGTTTCTCCCGTTCGGTGTGGCTCTCCAGCAACCACACACCTGTGTTGCTGTTGCCTCTGAGAAATTTGGAAAGAACAAATGCTTCCTGAGGAATTTTCAGGTGTTTTTTTTTTTTTTTTCTGGTTTAAATAAATGCTTACGCTCCGTTAGAAATGAGAACCACCCCTCACCGATCTCCCTCATTTATCGCTTCTGTTTCCAAGAGGGATTCACACCTGCAAATGCCTCTCATGGTGACAACTGGTCCGAAATGATCTGGTTTTATGGGTGAGGCAAGCAGGTCCTATTAATGTTCAGTGACACGTTTGGGTAAAATGGCAGAGGCGAGGCGAGCGTGGGGCATCCTACCTGTCTTAGCCCTGAGCTCCAAGCCTTCCTCTTGCCACCCTTTCCCAGGACTACACAGTTTGTTTCTCGGTCTTTCCTCACGGGAGGCAACAGGCACCCTCCAAAGTAACTCCATCCTGCCCAGGCAAGGAACAGTCACTGGCTCCTCCCTGTGAAATAGGGTTTCTGAGAATAGGTTTGCCTTGAATACTTTGAGATCTTCGATGCTTGAAGGTTGAGCGAACTGCCCCTAAGTCATCGGGAACAAGAGAGACAGAGAATCCAGATATCGTCATGGTGACCAGGTAAACTTGAAAGGAAGCTTCAGCTTCTCTTCCAGCTCTGATGTTCCATGCGGCAATCAGGCCCCGCTCTCTGGGACCTTCCCATCTTCAGTCAGAGACCAAAGAAGCATTATAATAAATACAGTGTGTGAACCTTGACTGGGTCCTAGATCCAAGGGGAAAAAAGCAATAAAAGACGCTTCTGAGACAATTGGAGAAATCTACGTGTACACTGCATACTGGGACGACTGATGATTGTTTAGATGTGATCATGATATTGCGGTTTTATAGAGAAAGTCCTTATCACTGGTGGCATGCCGAAATATGTCAGGCTGACTGTCAGGTTTGCTACTTAACCTTGAAATGCTTGGGAGAAAACACCAACAGCGTCACCAGTGTGCCAGAGTGTTTGCAGTTGATGAATCAAGGCTGGAGCGTATTGGTGTCTGTTGAGTAGTTATGCAACTTTTCTGTAGATAGGACATTTCCAAAATAAGAAAGCAAGACACAAAAGGAGGTCTCTCTGTCCTCGAGGGGCTTGCCCTTTACTTACCACTTCCTGTTTGCCAGAATGGGCAAGGAGGCATGTGAATCACTGTATTTAATCAAAGGCGGAACAGAAAGGCTGGCCGGTGGAGGTGTAAGTAATACATTTGGGAAGCTCAGAACAAAGACTGGCTTATCTTCTCTGTGGGCTGGTGGTGGTGGTGAGGGATGTCTTCCCAGGTGGGGCAGTGTTTGGGTTCGGTATAGAGAGGTGTGTACTGTGTCCATAGGGAAAGGGCCAGAAGGGAATTTCGGGCTGAGGGGACAATAGAAGCAAAGTACAAGCCTGAGATTGTTTGGGGAACAGGGATTAGTCCGGTGTAACCGGAAGATCGTTGGCAGGTGAAGGGATACACCGGGATTTAAAGATTGGTTGTTGTCTGATGATGGGTGGCCTTGAATGTCCCTGCCCCCAACCCTCCTACCCCCCTCCCCCCTCTCTCTGAAGGATAAGGGATGAGCTCCAGCCATTTTCATACTGCAGGTTCAAGCTGACCATGTTCCTACCAGAGAGTCTTGTAGGAAGGAAAAGTTTCCTGCCGAATCCAACAGCAGCTTAAATCCCATGTAGGAAACAAATTCAAACTATGGCTCTCTCAAAGTGAGAGCAACCGAACATATACTTTATTCTGCATCCACAGCTGTCTGCTGTGTAACCATCGACACTCAGCTGTCTAGTTAATGATTTTTCTATAGCAGAGGCCTGTGGGTTCTTTAAAACCAGCATACATGACTCCTCTCTAAAATTTTCCCCCAATCTCTGCGGATAGAATTAGGTGCTCTGGCCTTTTCCATTCCCATTCTTGAAACTCACTCACACTCATCGTCCTTGTTGTGGGGAGCACGTAAGGCCAGTCTCGACAACAGCCAGTCCTCTATGTTCTCAGAGCCAATCTGCGTAACTTTGCTGTCCACAGCACTTATCGTATTGCGCTGCGAGCGTTTCCTTTGTCCGTTTCCCCTTCTAGATCGCGAGTTCCTGAAGGGCAAGTACCTTGTCTGAGTCGGCTTTGAATCTCCATGCCTTAGCACACTCCCTGGTACTTAGTAGGTGCTCAGCAAACGCTTACTGCAAAATGAGTGGGTAAACGAATGGGCAGAAAGAAAAGTATCTTTCGCTCGCATCCAGTCAGGCGTCTGCCCCATTAGTTCCTTATTTGAGTGCCTAATTGAGAATTGACGATTTGCGTAGAAACCGACAGCCATAAATAGGTCACAGAGAGTCTACCTTATTGAAGCGTCGTCTCTGTGTTTATTTGTATTAGTGCGAATTTTAAATATGGCCCCCTAAGACAGTGAGCATCTCAAGTGGGAAGCTGTTTATCGGATGCATGCAAAAGAGATCAACTCTGCCTTTGAAATCACAGTGGGATTTCAAAATGTATCCACACGGAGCTTGGGAAAGGAGTTGAGTCATAAACCATAATAATCATAATAACTTTGCTCCTACATGTGGCCCTTTTCACCGGCAGATCCAGCAAATACACGGCAAACGCTAATTAAATCACCAGATTGCTAGAGCAGTGTTCCTGTCCAGCCTGTATGGGAAGTGCATTCTCATCACATCCACAGGGGCATGGCCGTGTCACCACGGTCTCACACGCCAGTAAACTGTGTGTAGAGAGTCAAAGGCACCAACTTCAGAACACAAAGCAGTTTCCACGAAGAGACCAGGCCAGGAACCATGGGGTCTGTTCTGATCACTAAATAACTATCCTTAGTCCGTATAACAGATGGCGGGTAATTGTGTTGGCTTGTGTGTTTTGTCCTGGCAGTGTTTCCTTGATTACTGTTTTCAAAATATTCTCTCCATCCCTGTCCCCACCCTCCTATCTCCCTACCCCCTCTCTCTGGAGGGCAGGAGATGAGTCTCCAGTTACTTTCATGCTGCAGGGCCGAGCTGACCGCGCTCCTACAAGAGATTCTTGTAGGAAAGACAGGTTGAATGCTGAATCAAAGAGCAGCTTAAATCCCACGTAGGGAAACTTGGAGTGGCTTTGGTGACGGATTCCACTGATGACGAATGGACACGGGCGATCTGGCTGGGCTCAGGGACTTGGCCCTACGATAGCAAGGGCTTCTCGACTCTGGGTTCCATCTCCTTAAACCAGAAGCACAAGAATCCTCCCCCGGCAAATGACTAAGTCTGTGACCAAAGAATCACATTGCCACACCCTCTTCTGAGCGCTATTCATAGAACCATTTTGGCTCATTTCAATTCAGTGAAATTCAGTGATTATTTATTGAGCAACTCTCATGAATAAGACACTATACCAGGTGCGACAGGGGCATGGTATCATAGGTTAGACATGGATTCTTCTCCTCAAGGCTTTCTAGATCTACATCCCATCTCTACTCCAATTCTTGTAGGACCACAGACCTGATTTCATCCACAGATTCTATTAGATAAATTGGCATAGGGGAGGGAGATCCCAGGAAGTATTTGAGAGAGAGAGACAGACAGAGAGCAAGCAGGGGAGGGGCAGAGAGAGAGGGAGACCCAGAATCTGAAGCAGGCTCCAGGCCCTGAGCTGTCAGCACAGAGCCCGACGCGGGGCTCGAACTCACAGACCGCGAGATCATGACCTGAGCCGAAGTCGGCCGCCCAACCGACTGAGCCACCCAGGCGCCCCCATTTTCATTATTTGAGTACATTTCTCTTCCCTCGACTCTGGTGCCAAGGGTCCACAGCCATCAGAATGGAGAGTTGAAACTGTGGGCACTGGGTAAAGACCCACTGAAAGGGAGCTGGGCAAGGAAAGTTTTCAAAGTGTCTAAAAGAAGATGCTAGGTCAGCTTTATCTATGAGCTCTCAGGCCCCCTTAGATAAAAGGGAGTGCTAAGTCTGAAGTTAATTTTGCTCAGGTTTTCCAGAGTTCTTTCCTGCGGGGGCCTTTTCCTGAGTTACTGTGACTCTAGAAGGTTCTGTGTTTTGTGCTGTAATGAAGAGGCTTCCCAAAAGCCACTTTTCCCGCCATTAATTCTGCCATCCATTGTCCCACCGATTTAAGTTGTATTTATTAAATATCTGCTGGGTGTCTAAGCATTGCACTTCTTGCTAGAGGTAAGGGGGCTCCATCCTCAAATACTGGTTGCATCACTTACTTATTTGTAGAGAGAATAACAGCTCTTTCGGTGGGAGGTTTTGAGGCTTAAGTAAGATAATGCATGTTAGAGTGTTTCCTAATTCTTAACTACTGCGTTGATGATAGCCATTATTGTTATAGGCACCCTCAAAGAGCTTACAGTCATGCTAGAAGGCCATGAAACACACATGTGAAACACTTACACTTAGCACATGACTAAACACCTCAATGTCGCAGTGCTTTCTGTCAGGACCCCAATGCTCCAGTGCCCCCTGTAAGTACCCCAATGCTTTAGTACCCCAATAAGTTTCTCAATGCCCCAGTGCTCTCTGTAAGTACCCAATAACCCAGTGCCCTGTGAAAGTTTCCAATGCCCAGTGCCCCGCGTCCCCCATGAGTACCCTAAGGTCCAATGCCCCCTGTGAGTACCCCAATGCATAAGTTCCCCAGGGTCCCAATGCCCTCTGTAAACACCCCAATGCCCAGTGCCCTCTACAAGTACCCTAATGCCCAGTGGCCTGAGTACCCCAATGCTCCAATGCCCCACATAAGTTCTCCAATGTCCCAGGGTCTTATGCAGTATCTCAATGCCCAGTGCTCTCTAAGGGGTTTGACCTAACCCACATTCCTTCTTCCAACATAAAAATGGGGCAATAAAGAAGGCTGCCTGGCACCTTTCGATGATGTAATGGGTTTTGAATAGCGCCAAATTGTCCTTCGTGCCAACTCAGCCATACAAAGGTATTGCTTGAGCATTGTTTCTACCACTTTTCTCCTCCCAACCGTGGCTCCACTAAGCCTCTGGGGGAACCAATCCCTCTGCTCTAGCCGGACTGGACTGCTCTGCTTTTCAACAAACCCATCTTGCCCTATTCCACCTCCGCATCTTTGCTAATGCTGGACCCTAAAGCTAGAACTGGCTTCTTCTTTGTGTTATTGACTCCCTTTCTCCGTACATTTTGTCTCAATCTTTGTATTCCCATGGCAACCAGTACAGGGCACGGCACATGGTATGTGTTCAATAAATATTTATTGGATGAGTGGTTAATGTTGTTCTCCATATTATATTCGAAAAGATTTAATAAAGGGATTAGCTGTAGGAGGCACTGTGCCAGGTGTCCTACTGAGATAATTACATGAAGGATTCCTGTCCCTAAGTAGCTTAACATCTAAAACTGTTAAACAGATATAAACACTCATTTATAGCAGTCAATGACGTGGGTCCTTAACCTGTTGACCTGGAACCTATTGACAACTGTCTCTCTTTATGAAATTTCTGAAACTGTATGGGAAAAGTTTGCATATGTGCACATTTTGCGGGTAGGGTCCCCCAACCGCTAGGAGAGTCAGAGCAGAAGACGTGGTAAAAGGCAGCAAATTCTGGATTTGATTCTGGATTTGTTGATGGACTGGATGACGACGATCGCAGTCGGAGCAGAAGCCAGAATACTCGTGCGTTTTCTATTGGAACAATTGGGTAGATGTCCTGTCATGTACTGAGGGAGCGATTTTGGTGAGAGAGGTGGGGGCACAACTGGGGAGAGGGGAATTGATAGGTAAACAGGAAGTGGGCTGGAGATATCTATTAGGCATCCATATACAGATGCCAGTGAGCAGTTGTATATATATGAAATGGAGCTCAAGGGAAAAGTCTGGGCTGGAGATACAAATTTGGGAACTGTCAGTATGTAGACGGTACTAAAGCCGCAAGGTTAGATGTCACCCAAGGAGGGGGAGAGAACCACAGAAGAATCCTGGGGCTTCTTGAAATGTAGAGATATGGAGGAGAAGGATCCAGTAAAGGAAACGTAGGTAGGTAGAAACTGATTTTGGAGGAAAACCAGGTGAATGGGGATCCTCGAAGCTTAGATGATGGTGTTCAGAGAAAATCAGTGGCCAGACGTGTGAAGTTTCTCTCTCACAGACTGCATCACCTTAATGTACTTGTTTACCCGTCTGTCTCTCTGGTTAGACTGAATTTCTTAGGTGCAGCAATCATGTCTTAGTTAGTTTAAAGTTTATTTATTTATTTTGAGAGAGAGAGAGAGTGAGCATGAATGGAAGAGGTAGAGAGACAGGGAGACAGAGAATCCCAGGCAGGCCCCATGCTGTCAGCGCAGAGCCCAAAGCGGGCCTCGAACCCATGAACCACGAGATCATGACCTGAGCTGAAATCAAGAGGCAGACGCTTAACTGACTGAGCCACCCAGGAGCCGCATCGTCTTAGTTGTTTCTAGAATCACCAGGATATACGTAGCACAAAGCTGGGCACATAATCAGTACTTGCTCATAATGGAATGAATGGAAAAAAAAAAAATCTCAAAGACCAGGCAGGAGAATAAAATGCCCTGGAGGCAGAGACCGCTATGGCGGACATCAGCATCGTTTCTAACGCGCTTGGGCGACGTGTAGGAGCGGGTGTGACAGGACATGTCTCCATACGGCAGGACGCAGGGCTGTTGCGCTGCCATGTCAGAGAGCTGGAGCCTCGGTAGGACACTTAAGCAGCAATGTCATCTGCGCACAAGGGCACTTGGCTGGGAAAGCAACGGCACGTCCACCCCCACCATCTGCTTAGCTGATTCCCAGCCCACTGGCTCCGGCGTCACTTACCTCTTAATTACCATCCTTGGCTCCCACCTGGCTTGAGAGGCCAGCTTTGCTTCCTTGTTGCATTTTAAGCTGTGACCCTATGAACCCGTCTCTCCTGGCTGAGGTCGCCTTCGGTTGCCTTTTAGCCAGCCCTTCTGCTCTGAGATGTCCCGAATTCGCCCATTTAGGGGTTCAGAGCAGTCTGACCGCCTGGTGGTCCTGGCACCTCTCAGCTAGTTCTGTCCACTCGCGGGCAGTGCCCCCACAGGACAAACTGGCAGTTAGAGGCTTTGAGAGTAACTGGCACGAGATAAAACCAATTAAGAGGGCAGTGGAGAGTTGCCTGGGACCGGTGGCATAGTCTACCACAGGTGGCCTTTCCAAGTCGGGATGAGGGTAATTACCTGAGTCCTCGATGCTGTGTATAGTGTTCTTATATCCTGGAAGCGATCCCACTCTAGTTGATTAATCTCACCCCAGTGATGCCTATTCTTCGACTATCTTCCCTCTAAAGGAGTTCAGCTTCCTTTTTTTCCTTTCTCAAGTGGGCGAGGTGGCTAATGGGTTTATGGCATCTTGGTTTTACGGCATGATCCCAGAGTGGAGAGCTTTCCCCAGCCGAGGTGACCCAATTTGCCTCCTCTTAACTAATGCTTTTTTTCTGAAATCCCAGTCAATAGAGAACCCCCCAGATTTACCCTTGTCTTTCTGAACTGAGTTGCTTCTGTTCTAGAGGTATGTTAGTCTTTCCCTGGGTGACAGCTCTGGAAGGTAGATTTGTCCAGCACGTTTGTGTGAATGTGCTAGGGAACAGCAGCCTTGATTAAGAAGCCAGCGAGAAAGTGCATTTCCTCACTGTATCCCTTACAATCCCAAGGGGGAAGGAAAGAGAGAGGAGTCTTTTTTCCTCCCCTTTTTTGCAGATGGCAATTCAGACTTAGAAATGATGAGTTACCCCCAAGGTGGATCTGGGACTTGAACTTGGCTCTTCACGTTCCCACCACAGGGTGGGAGGAGTCACATGTGATTCCTGGTTCATCCTTCTGGGATGAAGGTGGTGGAAAATGGCGCCCAGCTAGATCTCTGCCCATCTGGTGTATATCAGAATCTTTAGAGTGGGCAAAGGAGGGAAAAAAGGGGTACTTTCCAGAAATATATTCATTATACTTTCATCTTTAGAAATTGAATGCTGACACTACAAACCACTTAGCAAAAGCCCTAATGAAAGCTTGACTAATGAGGCTAGGGTTAAAAAAACATTGGAAACCAGCTTTGTCCTCGATCTCCCCTGGAGAGCTATGGTCCTGGAGCTGCGACGGCCACTGCACAGCTCAGCCATCATCTCACTGTCGCAGAGTCAGAAATAGCTCTGGAGGAGTGAGCCATCATTGGAACTCTTACTACCAAACTGTGGTCTCAGACGGAGTGCATTCTGGTGAATGGGTAAACCGAGGCCGACCCTTGATTAATCACCAAGTCTTCCTAAGCACACGTCTAGTGTTATGCTAGGTCCTTTGTCCAACAGAGAAAGCCCACAAGGAGTTTGCATTCGAGGTAAGGAGTCCAAATAAAAGGCTCGAGGTTGGATTGAGCCACATGACACTACTAGACACGTTTATAAAAAAGAAGAATCCATACGTTACTCATTCGGCATTGAATACTAAATATCTCCTGGGTGCTAAATCTCTTCTATCAAGCATTGAAAAGGTGGGGAGGCATAATAGTCAGGATAAGCTATGCTATACGGAAGTAACAACTGTCTCCAAATTCCAGAGCTTTAACACAACATAGGTTTCCATTGGTTGCTCAGGTAACAAACACACCCAACAAGTGTGGTCAGGAGTCGTGTGCTTGGAGGCCCACACGGATGGAAGCTTTCCATGTTGTAGTTGTACTTTCTGGGGACATGTGAGCTCTGAGGTTTCCAAAGAAAGGAAGAGAAGGGTGGATGGGCACACTGGCTTTTAACCCTCAGCCCAGAAGTGGCATATGCCACTTCTGTTCATAATTTGTTGATCTGAACTAGTCATATGACCTTAAGGTCATGAAAGGGAAACTGGGAAATACAGGACCCACGAAATATTTGATGACTGCTAACAGCTTCTGCCATAGGTGGGGAAAAATAGAGCCCCTACCCTCGATCACTGTGCAAAACTGTGACACAAAGCAGATAGTGCCACACGGCATCAGAGAGATGACGATGGAGTGCTGACGAAGTTTAGGGGCTGGGTAGATTTTGGGAGCTGAATCCGGGACACGATTCCGGAGAATGTGGCATTAGAGTGGTTCCCCCCACCCCCTGCCCCCGGGGTTGATGGACTTTAAGAACCATGGATATTCGCAGAAAAGCGAAGTAGGGTAGTGAGCAGGAGGGCAGGATTTGTGACGAGGAAAAATAACATTAATGACAATGTTAATAAGAAATACTTGCTGAGCACCAAGTATATAGCAGGCCCAGTTCTAAGCACGTCACATCCGTTAACTCTTTCAATCATCTCAATAACCCTTTGTTGAAACTGAAGTTCAAAGACAGAAGGAATTGGCCAAGGCCGCACCAGCATGTGGCAGAGCTGGGGTACTCCTCTGGGCTCTCCGGCTCCAGAGTGGGTACCGCTGACCACTGGTTGGAGAAGTAGGCCAGGGCCAGATCCCAGAGGGCAATGGACACCAGGCTAATGTGCCCGAACGTTTATCTTGAAGGCAGAGGGTGCAATTGAAGGGTTTCAAGCAGGGCAGTGACATAATCAGGTTGGCAATGAAATCATGAATGTCCTAAGGCCCGAGTGTGAAGATGCTGGAGAAGGGGGGGGGGGGGGGAAGGCTTTGTGGAGAAGTACCCGAAGCTGAGTTCTGAGAGATGAGGGGACGAGGGCCCATCGGAGAGGAATAAAGGGCCTTTGGGTCAGGGGCCACTGATGGTGAATAAGAGAGATTTGAAAGTCAGGCCAAGGAGACCCATTTAGTAGGAAGGAAAGAGACACTGACTGCTTTGAAGACACAGCCGAAGAATGTGTTAAGAGGAGCCCTAGTGCCCTTCACTGTCCCCAGCCCGATTCTAGTACAGGCCCTAAGACACCTGGCATTTCAAAGCCTGGGGGCATTTTTAAAGTAAACCCGAAAGTCTCGTTGTCATTCTTCCAAAAGATCTCTGCACGACAAGCCATAAAATAATTGAAGTCAGGTTGTTGTTTTCTTTTTTCTTTCTTTCTTTCTTTCTTTCTTTCTTTTTTTTTTTTTTATTTTTACAAGAGCCGTTACAAAGGTGTGAAATATTAGACACTTACGCATCTGTGAATAAGATTGTAGGCTAAAACGTGTGAGTTCCCGTCTCGGCTAATGAACCGGAATATGGTTTTAATTTTTGAACTGCAAAAATGTTCCGCCTTTTTTTGATGGTCCCTACAGAAGGCTCTGTATTTTAATAATTCAGTAGAGCATAATTACTTTAATTAATCACCTTCTTTTCAGAGATGTCAGTGGGCTTCCTTCCTTATTTTCTTGTTACTGTAGGTACTGCCGGGAGTTTTAAGAAATTTAAAAAATAATACGTGTAATAGCACAGGTTAACCCTTTCATGAGATCTGAGATGTGCGTGCTTCTGCTTAGAGCACTCTGTCATTCTCATACGATGGGTGAGATTATACCCCAAACTCCTGTCTCTTTTGTCACGCTCCCTGACCGTGACCGGTTAACAAAACTATCTCTGGTCATTCCGTGCCTTAAAAACTGCTGTCTGGAGACAAAAGTAAAATGCTATTTAGAGCAAGTCAATATTTTTGCATCTTTCTGAGTCATGATGAATATACTGGGAATGACAATAGCTTTTATTGTACAATCAATATAATTTGCTTCCCTTGCAGGAAAACATAATTAGCTATAGTTCACACACTGGCAATGAAAATGTGCTCATTTCTGAAGTTTGTTTGTGGGTGGAGAGTGGGGGATGTCCCCTCCTGGCTCCTGCCCCAGGCTGACTGGGGTTAACTAAGCAGATCACCTAACTTTGGGGACCTTTGTTAGTTCTTTGTGCCAAGCAGTGACGATGCTTTTCTACAGAGTTAATAATACATAAGTTGCATATTTAGAGGTTTAAATTTAGAGCCTGGCTTTGAATACAATCTGTAGCGCTTAAATGACAGGACTGTAATATTGATTTTTCAACTTGCCCCATAATTCTCCCTCTCTCTCTCTCTCCCCCCCACAAAACGGACACCTTATGATTTTTATCCATCTCCCCAGTAAATGGAGAAGGGCACTTAACTGGTTCCTATGTTAAGATATATAGAGAGAAGTCACCATGTGACCTCCCTTCATCTGTCCTGGGACCAGTATGTCCCCCTTGGTGGCTGCTTGGCCCCCCACTCCCCAGTGTGGGCTGGCTGCCTGCAACATCATTGCCATGCATTTTGCACTCCCTGGCACTATTCTCTGGAGCCTCCGCTTGGTTCAGGCGGGGCAGCTTTGTAAGCAGTGTGAGGCTTTATGAGAACTGAGGACAAAGTGAGGTTTGAGTGGAGACCTTGTGTGAAGTACAACTCTCAGGATTCCTGGTAAAAGGCTGCAAGGAGGCCTCCTGTTTGGGGCTCAAGGTTGAATGCTTTTATTTTGAAATGCTGGCCGAAATCAGATTTACTCAACCCCGACTTCGGCTTTGAACTGGAGCATACACACGCTACCTGTCACCTGAAGGGTGCAATTAGGGTCTGCACTGGGAGCTGTGTTTTCTATCAGGGCTGAGGGGTGGACGTGAGCAGAGACTGGCGTTTGTTTGGCTGGAAGAAAAAGAAAGCAGATTAAAAAGTCTCTCTTTTTGTTTTATCTCCTCCCATTTTCTGCTCATGCCCCACCTTCCATCCCCTCAAATCTCCAATAAGCTCAGAAGTCAACAGAAATCTGTAAGAAAGAAATTGATAATCGGATCAATTCTTGCCGTGGATCCAATAAAGGCTTGTGGTTGAAAACCCTCTTGGTCCTTCTGGGTCTCCTAAAATCTTCTACTGCAATCAGAGATGTTAATTGGTTGAAACTGCCTGTGGTCTTAGGAAGTGCTCCGATTACAAGGAGAAATCCTTTTATGTTGCTGGATTCCAGCCACGGAATCTCTGAAGTAGGAATCTGGCAGAGGTTGAGCCCCCTCCGGGGTGTAAATAAACTGGCCAGGTCTATAACCCAATAAGAAGTCAATTTATTGCATGTGTGTTTCAAGTCACCCTGCCCAAACCCTGCACATTTATTAAAGAAAAGGTGTGGGTTACAGCCCGAGCCCAGACAATGGAATATGGCAAGGGAGGTGGATGATTGTCAACTCTACACGGTCAGTGGAGGGAAAGAGGGGGCCTGCAGGGATCAAAGCTTGTCTTCCTGCCCAAGTTTGCAAGGAACTTTCTAGAACCCAGCAGCTGAGCATGACTGGCACACAGAACTGCTCACTTTCCTAGCCTGGAGGCTGAGACTCAAACGGCTTAAGTGGGTGAACGTTTTATTGCCCGGGTCTGGAAAGCTGGGGGTGACATTCTTTGCCTCTCCGCGCGCGCACGTGGTTGTTATCAGAACCGGAGGTTTCGCTGGGCCAGATCTTGCTGTGACCCACAGAGATGCCAGGGCAGCGTGCTGGGAGGCGTCTCCCAAGCCTTAGGCAGGGAACATGCTGAGCCCCTGGTTTACGCACGCGGCGTCCGTTTCACTTACATTGCAAAAGGTTGTTTGGGGTTCACCCGATTGTGATCAGGACTAGAGGACGCATCAAAGCCTCCCCCCACCCCGAAGCCCTAGCATAATTACGTTTCCTGAACGGTGTGTGGCAGGGTGAGGGTGTGAAATGCGCCTGGTCTCGTTTGCATACTGCTCCAGACTGCCGGTGACAGTGAGCTATTAGTGAAACCCAGGACAGTGTGAACAAAGCTGCCTCTAATGTGCTCATTCTTCAGCATTAGTCCATCGGACAATACTACCCACCTACAACTTAAAAAAATAGACCAAAAAAAAAAAAATAACAACCCTCCCGTAAATTTACAGTACCCCACTCTACTTTAACATAGCAAATACAATAATAGTCCAGCCAGAGTCTTTTTTTGGGGGGGGGTGTGTTTCCCCCCTCCAACCCCTTCATTCTCATTGGCTCCTGCCGAGTTCCAGAGAACCAATGGGATTCCTCTTCTTCATTCATGTCCTAGCAACAAGCCCTGTTCCAATCTTTCTCTGCCAAACTAACACCTGAAAAATTACATCATGAATAATGGCAAAAGCAGCAAGGGCCAGAGAAGGGCCTTTTTTTTTTCCTCTTTCTTTTTCTTTCTTTCTTTCTTTCTTTCTTTCTTTCTTTCTCTCTGGTTTTTTTTTTTTTTTTTTTTCATCTGCTGCAGAGTTCATTTAAGGTGTTTTCGTCTAGTTTCTTAAAGCGACAATGTCCCGGATTTTTGCCTGTGTGTGTGTGTGGGTGCGTGTGCGTGTTTCCAGCACATCGGTGAACATATACAATATAAAATGAACAGTAATTAAACGTACTGAAAGGTCTTCAGGTGAAGCGAGGGGAAAACATTTCATAAGTTGTGTTTCCTGATCCCTTTAACAGTCCTCTTGCAGGGAAGCCCTCGGAGTGGAGAAATAGATTGTTCATATAGTATATTCTTTGGGAAGTGACTAAAATATCCCAAACCGCAGAAGTTGCCCACCCACTCTCCCGTACGAAAATACAGCCCTTCCTGGTGGCTCCTCTCGCTGCGGTTAACTATACCCAAGGCTCTTTGGAATAAAGGGCTCATTCTGTTAAGGGGGTCTTGGAGCCAGGTTAGGAACTGCCTTATGAATCTTTGAAAGGTGTTGGGTTGTCGCGGTGAGGGGCTACAGGGTGGGAGTGCCGTGAGCACGTGTGTGTCTGTGCACGTGCAGGGCTGCAAATGCAGACAGGCAGCTGGGGAAAATGCAGGAACAACGAGATCCAGATGACCAGGGAGGAAGGAGGTTGGTGGAGGAATCAGGAGGGGGAGGTGAGGCGATAGGGGAGAGGAGGGGAGGGGCAGCGGGGGAGGGCGGGGGCCGGGGAGGAAAAGGCTGCTGCGCACGCAGGCTCGTTCTCTCCGAGTGTGCAGGGGTTTCTAATGAAAATGTCCACCCTTCAAGGCAATTTTCAAGACCCAGACGTTGATTTGCCGCTTCCGGCTTCCCCCACCCCACCCAGTCTAGCGCAGACAGCGAGCGGTGAGGCGCAGACACAAAGAACTGCAGCCTTGCGCGCGCCCGGAGAGGGAGAGGGCGGTGGTTAGCACCTGCTCGCGTCCGCGTGCACCGAGCACAGCCAGCCGCGTACCCCGGACTCCCCCAGTGCTAGGTGCTGAGGCCCACGCACCCTGGCACCCTGGTCTCCTTGTAAGCGTCTGTGGAGTGCCTGTGGCACCGGTGGGAAGGGACCCAGGGCCCCGGAGGCCGTCTCGGGTGCCTTGCTCGAGAAGCAGAAAATAGATATATTTGGTGTCTGGCTCAGACTCGGGAGTTTGCAGCTCGCCTCAGCCATCGCCTTGGCAGCGGAGCGGTTAGAGGTGCTGGCTGACAGTCTGCCTTGGTACTTGTGAAACCGCATGACTATATAAGGCCCGGGAAGCAAAGAGAAGGGTGCCAACCCGAGGGATGGGATGGCAAGGGAGGGGAGAGAATTTGCAGGGGGCTGGGCTGGAGATGTTCCCCTTATCCATCCCCCCCCACAAGTTGCAGCAGGGATCATAACTCCTGCAGAAGTTCTGTGACCAACTGTGGAATAATCAAGAAATAATAAAGGGCGGGGAGGGGTAGGAGGGCAGCTGTACCAGGCATTTGCAGGAATAGATGCTCTTTCCCTGGGGGCGTGCATGGCAGCTGTCTCCTCCTCTGGCCTGAGAGTCAGCTGGCTTCAGGGCGGGCCAGGGAGGAGACCCGGAAGTCCAAAGTCTGAAATAGGTTAGCGTATATCATATGCCATGGTAGAGAGAATTTGGATCCCCTAACCCCGAGGGGCAATTTTGGAGAAATAGAGAGCCAGGCAAGCCAGGCCAGTGAAAAGGCAGTAGGGGAAAAGAATGCTGGGATGGCAGTTGGGTGTCCGCTGTGAGTTCTGGCTTTGGCAGGGCGATCCATCTAGAGCAGAGCTTCCCCTCTCCGACCCATTGTTGCTGTTGGAGCATCGGGTCAGATGATTCACCCGCAAAGTGCTTAGAACAGGGTCTAGAGCGTACCCAATCACATTAGACGTTCATTATCATCACCACCCACCGGCCTCGTGAACGGATCTAGAACCTTGAGATAGAAGGGGTGCCGTCCCCAACTGCATCCGCCTTGAAGTGCTCTCTACGCCTCCTTTGCTTCCGAGGTGGAGCACTTTTCTGCTTCTCTTCCCACCTGCCAGGTCCTGCTGGCCGTTGTGGTTTGTGGCACCTGTGTCCTCTGGCTGGGCGTCGATTGTCAGTTCTCTTCTGGGCTCTGTCTTGGGCCCCTACTCTTCTGCCCTCGTACCTCTGCTTATGCCATCGCATCCTCCCCGAGTCTTTGATGATTTGTCCCTCCCCGATGGCCGCGGTACCACAGCTCCAGCCCACATCTTCCACGTTTCAGGACTTTTCCAGGTGAGTGTCCTCCAGGTGCTTGAGATTGGGTATGTCTCTCATGTCCTCCTCCCACCCCCGATCGATTCGAGGTCTGACCTCATCACTCCTGCTCAGGCTCTTCTGAGTTGCTCCCCTCCCAGGACATGGATTTGACCTTCCAGGCTTCATCTTCTGTTTCGCTCTCTCCCTTGCACTGAGGGCTCCTGCCGCACTGACCTTCCCTTGGTTCCTTCAAAATGCTTTCTTCTCCCCCACTGGGGCCTTATAACGCAAAACGCACCCCTCAACTAGATAAGTCCTGCCCACTTGTCAAGCTCTCAACTGGATGGGAGCCTCGAGGAGTCTTACCCTGCCCTCTTTCTTCTTTCTTTCTTTCTTTCTTTCTTTCTTTCTTTCTTTCTTCTTTCTTTCTCTTTCTCTCTTCCTTCCTTCCTTCCTTCCTCTCTCTCTCTCTCTCTCTTTAAAATATTTTATTATTTATTTTGGGGAGAGCACCTGTGGGAGAGGGGCTGGGAGAGGGGGTCAGAGGCTCTCAAACAGGCTCTGTGCTGACAGGCTGACAGCAGTGAGCCTGACGTGGGGGCTCGGACACACAAACCGTGAGATCATGACCTGAGCCGAAGTTGGATGCTTAACCGACTGAACCACCCAGGCACCCCTTACCCTGCCCCCTTTAGACTCAGCCACGTTCCTTTTTCCTGTGGTCGCATAGAGCGGTACAGCTTCCTTTGGCTTCGAATTGCACATTCCACTTATTTGATTAGTGTCTGCCTCACCCGAGGTCTGTAATGCCGTAAGAATAGAGACTTCATTTTTTTTCACCATTATAACCTTCACTCCCTAGCATATAGTGGGTGCTTAAAGAATATTTGTTGGATAAATACATAAAAAACTCTCCCAACTATGTGCCACCCGTGAACTTGATATATATAATTTCTTGCTATATATGAATGTAGAATCCAGTGAGGTTGAGCGCAAAGCCCTGTACTTTAGTTCAATTTACGTAATCTTTTTTGATTATTTAAAAATCGACATTATTGAGGCATACAAACATACCTCGTTTTATTTCACTTTGCTTTATTTCACTTGCAGATATTGCATTCTTTACAAATCGAGCAAGTCTCTTGGCACCATTTTTTTCCAACAGCATTTTGCTCACTTCGTGTCTCTGGGTCACATTTTGGTGATTCTTGCAATATTTCAACCTTTTTCATTATTTTTTAAAATTATTTTTAATGTTTATTTATTTTTGAGAGAGAGACAGAGAGACAGAGTGCAAGTGGGGGAGGGGCAGAGAGAGAGGCAGACACAGAATCCGAAGCTGCCTCCAGGCTCCGAGCTGTCGGCACAGAGCCCAACGCGGGGCTCGAACTCACGAACCATAAGATCATGACCTGAGCCGAAGCCAGACACTTAACTGACTGAGCCACCCAGACACCTTAGTGATAAGATATTTTTAAATTAAGGTGTAGGGGCGCCTGGGTGGCTCAGCCAGTTGAGCGTCCGACTTCGGCTCAGGTAATGATCTCACAGTCTGTGAGTTTGAGCCCCGCATCGGGCTCTGTTGCTGAAAGCTCAGAGCCCGGAGCCTGCTTCGGATTCTGTGTCTCCCTCTCTCTCTGCCCCTCCCCTGCTCATGCTCTATCTCTCTCTGTCTCAAAAATAAATTTAAAAAATTTAAAAAAATTAACGTATATACATTGTCTTAGTACATAATGCTATTGTATACTTTATAGACTACAGTATAGGGTAAACATAACTTTTATATGCACTGGGAAACCAAAATACTCATCTGACTCACTTTATTGCTATATCCACTATATGGCGGTGGTCTGGAACCTAAGGGCAGTATCTTTGAGGCATGCCTATAATTTATATTTAAATTACATATGTTAAAATATACCACCACATCAAGATATAGAACATTTCCATCACTTATCATGCTTCTTTGCAGGCAATCTTCAACCCTCCCTGGACCCAGGCAACCATAAATCTGTTTCTGTCAATATTGATTAGTATGGTATTGCCTGTTCTAGAATTTCGTGTAAAGAAATCATACAGAATGTATTATTCCTGTCTGGTTATGTTTACTCAGTATGTTTTTAAACATTTTTTTTAACATTTATTTATTTTTGAAGGAGAGAGAGACAGCGTGAACGGGGGAGGAGCAGAGAGAGAGGGAGACACGGAATCCGAAGCAGGCTCCAGGCTCCGAGCTGTCAGCACAGAGCCCGACATGGGGCTTGAACCCACAAACCAGGAGATCATGACCTGAGCTGAAGTCAGATGCTCAACCGATTGAACCACCCAGGCGCCCCTACTCAGTATGTTTTTGAGATTCATTCATGGTAGCACATGGGAGTACTTTGGTAGTTTGATCTTTTTAGTGAGGAGGAGTATTCCATGACAAGCATAAATAAAAATATCTTTATATATTCATCTGTTGGTGGACATTTGGGTTATCTCCAGCTTGAGTTATTATGGTTCAACCAGTCTCAAACATTTGTCTACAAGTCTTTGTGTGGACATATCTTTCACTTCTCTTGGGTAAATGCCTAACAATAGAATTATGAAGTCATAAGGTGAATGTATGCTCAACTTCATTAGAAACTCAGTTTTCTAAGGCGTGGTCTCATTTTGTTCTCCTACCTTTGTGTGCATTTTTAAGTTGGTTGTTTGTGTGCATCTTCTCATCCAGTTGTAAAAGTTCTTACATACGTATTTATTACACCCATATGGAAACTTGTATATATGGTCTGATTCAAGAAGTATGTATATTTCCCCCTCCTCCTCCCCCCAGCTTGTGGCTTTTTCTTTTATTTTCTTAACCATATCTTTCAAGGAACAGAACGGAAATACTAACTTTCGTGGAGTTTAACTTACCGAGTTTCTCTTCTTTTTTTTTAAAATTTTTTTTTTTTCAACGTTTATTCATTTTTGGGACAGAGAGAGACAGAGCATGAACGGGGGAGGGGCAGAGAGAGAGGGAGACACAGAATCGGAAACAGGCTCCAGGCTCTGAGCCATCAGCCCAGAGCCTGACGCGGGGCTCGAACTCGCGGACCGCGAGATCGTGACCTGGCTGAAGTCGGACGCCTAACCGACTGCGCCACCCAGGCGCCCCAACCGAGTTTCTCTTCTAATGCTTTATTTGCCCTAAGAAATCACTGCTATCCTAACATCATAAAGATTTTCTCCTGTTTCCTTTTAGAAGTTTTGCAGTTGTAAATTTTAGGTTTTGTTTCATGATCCATTTGAGTTACTTTGTGTGTGTATGAAGGTAAAGTGAAAATTTTTTGAAAAGACTGTTTTTTTCCCAATTGGATTACCTTGGTAAATCAACTGTGTGAATTACCTGACCAAAATGTCAAAACTGACCAAAAATCAACTGACCAAATTATATGGGGCTCTATTTCTGGAGGCTTTGTGCTCTCCCCTGACTTGTATGCCTGTCCTATGTCAACAACACCCTGTGTTGTTTAGTGTAGCTTTATCATAAATCTGAAATCAGATAATACGAATCCTACAACCTTGTTCTTTATCTAAAATTATGTTATATATATTTTGGTCTTTTGCATTTCCATATAAATTTTAATTTTTTTAAATTTTTAATGTTTTTTGTTTATTTTTGAGAGAGAGAGAGAGACAGCACAAGCAGGGGAGGGGCAGAGAGAGAGAGGGAGACACAGAATCCCAAGACAGGCTTCAGGCTCTGAGCTGTCAGCACAGAGCCCGACGTGGGGCTGGAACTCACGAGCCGTGAGATCATGACCTGAGCCGAAGTCAGACATTTAACCGACTGAGCCACCCAGGCGTACCCCGTCCATATAAATTTTAAAATCAAATTCTACAAAGTATGTAGGTGATTATGTGGTTTTCTTCTTTATTTTGTTGTTATGGTAAATGTCAGAGGTTGAACTTCAAATGTTAAACTAATATTGCATTCTTGGTATGAATCCCATTTGGTCATGATGCATCATCATTTTTATATGTGGATGAATTTAATTTGCTAACATTTTGTTAAGATTTTTGTTTTAGGATATTTGCTAGAAATTCCCTTTTCTTATAAGTTCGTTATTTAGTGTTGGCATCATAGTATTGCTGTCCCGTAAAAGGAGTCAGCAAATGTTCCCTTTTATTCTCTTTTCTGAAAATTTTTGTGAGATAGGTATTACTCTACTTTATAGGTTGGCTAGAACTCACCTGTGAAACCATATGGGATTAGAGTTTATTTGGGGGAAGGTTTCAATTTATTAATTCAATGTATTTAAATATATTTTATACTTTCTCATACATTTACTATTTCCCTGCTCATTTGCCTTCAGCTTCAACTTCATTAGCTTTTTTTTTTTTTTTAAGTGCAGATCTACTGGCAACAAATTCTTTTAGTTTTTGTTTTGTTTTGTTTTGTTTTGTTGTTTTTTTAAGAATGTCTTTATTTTGCTTCCATTTTTGAGGAATATACTCAATGAATATAGAATTCTGGGTTGATTGGTTTTCTTTCAGGACTTTAAAGGTGTCCATCTGGCCTGCATTATTTCAGAGGGAAGAATATGGGCATTGTTACTTTGCTTCTTTGTTTTTAATATGTCTTTTTTCTCTGGATGCTTTTCTAATAATCTCTTTACCTTTGACTTACAGCAATTTCATTATGATGTGTCTAGTTTCCTTTCTTTATTCTTGCTCTTTGTTGAGTGTCTTGGGTCTTTGAATTTATAATTTCCATAAATTTGGTAATTTTTCAATTATTATTTGTTTAATATTCTTTTATGCTTCCTCTCTGGGACTCCACTTACACATATGTTAGATTGCTTTATATTGTCTTAAAAGTTACTGATGCTATGAGCATTTTTTTCCCAATGCTTTTCCTTCTCGGCTTCAGTTTGGATCATTTCTATTGATCATCCAAAAGTTCTTTGGTCTCTTTTTCTACAGTGTTTACTATGCTATTAAGGAAGTCCATTTAGTGAATTTTTCATTTCAGATATAATTTTTCAGCTCTGGAAGTTTCATTTTGCTTTTTTCCCTTATATCTTTAATTTATCTCATTACTTCTATGTTTTCCTTTAAATCCTCAAACATTTGGGGGCGCCTGGGTGGCTCAGTCAGTTAAGTGTCCGACATCAGCCTAGGCCATGATCTCGCTGTTCCCAAGTTCGAGCCCCGCATCGGGCTCTGTGCTGACAGCTCAGAGCCTGGAGCCGGCTTTGGATTCTGTGTCTCCCTCTCTCTCTGCCCCTGCCCAACTCGTGCTCTGTCTGTCACTCAAAAATAAATAACCATTAAAAAAAATAAGTAAATCCTCAAACATCTGTATACTCGCCATTTAAAAACCTCTGTCTGCTACCTCCATTCTTTCTTTTTTTTTTTTTTTTTTAATTTTTTTTTTTTAACGTTTATTTATTTTTGGGACAGAGAGAGACAGAGCATGAACGGGGGAGGGGCAGAGAGAGAGGGAGACACAGAATTGGAAACAGGCTCCAGGCTCTGAGCCATCAGCCCAGAGCCTGACGCGGGGCTCGAACTCCCGGACCGCGAGATCGTGACCTGGCTGAAGTCGGACACTTAACCGACTGCGCCACCCAGGCGCCCCACCTACCTCCATTCTTTCTATATGTTCTGCCATTGTTTTTCCCGTTTGGTTTTTTTTTGTTTGTCTGTTTTGTTTTGCTTAACTGGTTAGGGTACATATCCAGCACTTTGTGGTGTCGGGTGTCCCGGTGGCATTGGAGATTATGATTGTAACATTGTTGAGTGTGTAGATTTTGTTGTCTTCCTTTAAAGAGTGGTGATTATTGTTTCAGCAGCCACTAAATTGCTTGTGAATCAGTCTGATCCTTTAGAGACTTTAAATAATTTTAAAAGATGGATCTAGAAGAGCATTTACCCTTGGGGTAGTTTTACCATGTTTCTAAGGTGTGACCCTTCTGGGTTCTCTACAAAATGCCCCAAGATTCAACAAACTCTCTCCATGCTGGCTGGTTGGAGCTTGGCTATTTCCCAGCCCCATGTGAGCTCTAGAAATGTTTCATTTCAGATTCTCAGTATTTGTTATTTGCCTGGCCTCTTAGAGTTTCTTCCCGAGCATGTGAAACTTAGTACTTAATGAAAGACTCAACGGGATCACTGTGCAGATTTCTGGATCTCTTTTCCTGTATAGATTCCTTCTGTACGGTATTCTATTCCACAAATTCCAGCCGACTCTACCTACTCAAATTTTGATCTCTGCTTCCTCAATTCAGCGAGACCACTATGCTGTGCTTGGACTGCTTCCCCCTGTACTATAGCTTTGGAAATACTTTCAGACGAAATACCTAGCCTATCACAAGGCTCATCTAGTTTGCATCTCTATTTTCAGGGATCACACTCAAGCACTGCCTGTTTTATGTCTAAAAATCATAGTTTCATTGCTTGTGTCTTGTTTTCTAGTTATTTACCACAGGAAGGCAGGCCTTGTATCAGTTATTCCATCACGGCCATTATATATTTTTAACTCGCTTACCTAACAGAATTCTCATTTTGCTTATATTTCTCCTAAAGAAATCACCAAAGAGAGTATAACACATTACCAAAAATGAAGATATACTATCTCTGTATAATCACATTAATTCACCCGTTTCATAATCTTTTCCATACAAGAAATAAGATTAGTGGATTTTACTTGGTCTCAAGGAACCCATGCTAACCTAAAGATACTCCCTCTTTCTCTTCGTAAGTCATCTGTTCAATAATATTTTCGAGGATTCTGCGAGAGTATATTATGTTCACTATTAAGCTGTTTCCAGAATTGTTTTTTAAAGTATGAAAGCATGTATCTATTTCTGGTCTTTTGACACAATAATGTTTATAAATAATCCCTATTTATGTATAGAGTGCTTGCTTACTACGTTCCTGGCAGCATGCTAAGTATTTTATATACATCATCCTTTTGAATCATCACAATACTGTTAGTTTCTTCTATTATCTTCATTTAGTAGATGAAGAAACTGAGAATAAGAGATGTGAAATAACGCCCGAGGACACACAACTAGAAAGAGGTGAAGCTGACGTTTGAACCAAGGTGGTTCACTTAGAAAATGCCAGTTTAGGGGCACCCGGGTGGCTCAGTCGGTTGAACGTCTGACGTCGGCTCAGGTCATGATCTCATGGTTGGGGAGCTCGAGCCCCGCGTCGGGCTCTGTGCTGACAGCTCAGAGCCTGGGCCTGCTTCCGATTCTGTGTCTCCTTCTCTCTCTGCCCCTCCCCTGCTCGCACTCTGTCTCTCTCTCAAAAATAAACAGATGTTAAAAAAATTAAAAAAGAAAAAGAAAATGCCAGTTTATCCATCAGACTATCTTTACTGTCACCTTTCTCAATTTTCATGATTGTCAAAATTTGTGTCATGATAAAGCGTCTTTATCCTTCTTTGTTTTTGTCTTTTTTTTAAATGTTTATTTATTTTTGAAAGAGAGAGAGAGAGAGAGAGAGAGACCACCAGCAGGGGAGGGAAAGAGCGAGAGAGGGAGACACAGAATCCGAAGCAGGCTCCAGGCTCTGAACTGTCGGCACAGAGCCCAACGCGGGGCCTGAACTCGTGAGGGGTGAGATCATGACCTGAGCCAAAGTCAGACGCTTAACTGACGGAGCCACCCAGGTGCCCCAATCCTTCTTTGTTTCTTTTTTTTTATTTTTTTTTATTTTTTTTTTCAACGTTTATTTATTTTTGGGACAGAGAGAGACAGAGCATGAATGGGGGAGGGGCAGAGAGAGAGGGAGACACAGAATCGGAAACAGGCTCCAGGCTCTGAGCCATCAGCCCAGAGCCCGACGCGGGGCTCGAACTCACAGACCGCGAGATCGTGACCTGGCTGAAGTCGGACGCTTAACCGACTGCGCCACCCAGGCGCCCCTGTTTCTTAATATCACTTGTGATACCCAAGGAATGGCAAATATAAGCAATAGTATGGGGACCTTCAGCGCATATCGAGTATGCTTTATTGATTAATTCGTTTAATCTCTTTCTACTCTTAGGGCATTGCAGGCAAACGGAGCGACATGTAGAACAACAGAAGCATGGAACTGCACAACTCGTTAATTCAAATGCAACATGGCGAGGTTCCATAGCAACCCACATGGACGTTGTGAGGGTAAAAAAGGAGGAAATGCATTTTACATACATAAGGTACTACCAACAAGAATATGCATTTAAAGTTCCTAGATGCATGCGCCAACAATAACTGTGGTATCTGCATGGATTTCATTAGGGGTTTTCCTGCGAAGAGTGTAAAATGCTTAAATATATCATGAAATATTATTGGCAGTGGTGTTAGGAGAAGAAATTAGTCACCAAACAAAACAGACAAGAAAACCGTGAAACCTGACAAGGGCAGTGTGTTGGAGTTAGGGGATATCCAACGGAGTGTGAGATCAGCCTCACCCAAAGAAAGGTGAGAATTTGCCTGACAGATGGGAATCCAAAGAGCGGGAGGAGAGGGCGCTTATTCAAGTAGATGGAACGACATGTATAACCATGCAGGGGCATGAAACGGGCCACATTCTCTTTGATCGGTAATTATGCCTATACATAGAAAATTGCGTAGACCATTCAAACAAGTTTGAGGTCTTGGTTTTTTCTCTCAAAGGGTTTATAACGTAACTGAATAGGTCAGGTGCAAGTATGGGAAGAAGATATTGACAATATGTGATGGAAGCCTGATAACATAAATTTTGTCGGATGAATGAATGATGACAGGATGTGCTGAATGCCAAATGGCTGATGCCAACTGTGAGATCTTCAAGGGGCACAGGGCAGGGGATATTCATTTTTGGATGAGTGCTATGACCTGACTTCTTTTACCACTGTCATCCTGCTGCCAGGTGGAAAATAAAATATAAAAGGGAGGCAGGGATCTTGTTGGAAGCTGTTAGGCTGATGTGCAGAGAGGGCGGTGGCTTGGATGAGGGTGATGATGGCAGAAATGGTGAAAATTAGGTTCTGGGTATTGAGAGAAAGTTTTTTAAGTTCCTTTATTTGTTTTCAAATGAAAGAAAAATTTATTTTCAAATGGGAGAGTTCAAATGGGGGAGGGGCAGAGAGAGAGAGAGAGAGAGAGAAAGAATCGCAAGCAGTCTCTACACCACCAGTGTCGTGCCTGATGCAGGGCTCGAACTCACAAACTGTGAGATCATAACCTGAGCTGGAATCAAAAGTTGGACGCTGAACTGCTTGTGCCACCCAGGCACCCCCGATGCTGGATATTTTTTGACGGTAGAACTGATGAGCTGGTTTTGAAGTGTGAGAAATGGAGAGGGTGTCAAGGTTGTCTCTAAAATTTTTGGCCCAGCAAACCAGTTTTCGGCATTTACTGAGATGGAGATATCTCGGGGGAAAATAGGCTGTGTGTGTGTGTGTGTGTGTGTGTGAATTGAGTAATCTGATGACTGGAAGCAGCTACTGGATTTGCCAACACAGAGGTCACTGGCGACCAGAACAATAGGACAATAAGAGCTTGGACGAGAGTGACCGGAAAGCCTAGCAGAAGATGGTTCTGGAACAAATGAGAGAAGAGTAGAGACAGCAAGTATCAATACTTATTTTGAGGACTCCCATTGTAAAAGGAAGCAGAGGAATGGGGTGATGTGGGGTCAAGGGAGTTTTTTAATGGCGGGGGAGATGTTCCAGTTTGTTCATAACTTTTTGGCTGATGGGAATGGCCCATTTGAGAAGGAGCCTTTAGGGAGAGAAAGGGGAGGTTTGGCTGAGTGAGGGCGAGAAGGGAAGGGGTTGGCCTTGGAGGCAGGAGTGGGGACAGCTCATTATGGTAATAGATTTGGTATGGGAATTTGGTGGTGGCCTTGCAGAAGTTCGCTTTTGATTGCTACCATAGCAGTGAAGTAAGAAGCAAATATCACCAGTGGCTAGAGGAGGGGGGGAAGGGACGGTGGGGGTTTGGGAAGAAGGGTGGTCATTTTGGTTTAGCTCGCGTTGAATTTGATGAGCTGATTGATCTCTCAAATGAAACTACTTGACAGGCGGTCAGAGCAGTGCGACTACAACTCGTGGCGGGGAGGGGGTGTCTCACTCGAGAGAAAGCTGGGTGCCGTGTGCAAACCTGTGGGAGCTGCACCCCAACGGTGGCTGAATTCTCCAACAGGCAAATACAAAGGAGTAAGCCTCTCACCTGCCCACAAGCTGGGGGTAAGGATAGGAATTGAGAATTCGGTAAAGGAGGCCGAGTCAGGGAAATCGGTCTGATGCTCAGGCCCCCCTCCCTTGCTGCTTTCTTCCCTCTCTCTCTGGAAGTGGGAAGGTCACTCAGAATTGCCGCGGGCCTGCCATGTGCCCACCACTGTGTTGCACACCCTTCAGTAATTCTCGCAAGAGTCCTGTTACCGTGTTACCGTCGCTCCTGTGTACAAATGAGGAACTGAGGCCCAACAGGCACAAATGAAAGGGGTGAACCGGGATAGGAACCCTGTCTGTCATCTCCTTTCCATTATCGCAGAGAGGGAGAGAAAGTTCCATGAACACAGAAAATACTTCATTAGCTCCTATACGGCAGCATCCTGAAGGAGTCACTTCTGACCAAGTACGCTATGGGTTATGGATCACGGTGAGTCTTTGCAACAAGAAAAAGACTCCCCACCTGGGTGGACTTGGCCTTTCAGGCGCCGGCTTGGTGCGCAATTAGCATCGCTGAATGGTTTAGAGAACGGGGACCCTCTTTTCTGGGGACCCTGCCCTGAAGGGTGTATGGCCTGGGGATAGTACAAGCTACATTGCAGCCCCACCTCACCTCCTTGGCTCTAGGGATCAACTCCAACCCCTATGATCATTCTCAATTTAAAAATGGGCAGCATATGGGGCGCCTGGGTGGCTCAGTCGGTTGAGCGTCCGACTTCAGCTCAGGTCACGATCTCGCGGTCCGTGAGTTTGAGCCCCGCATCAGGCTCTGGGCTGATGGCTCAGAGCCTGGAGCCTGCTTCCGATTCTGTGTTTCCCTCTCTCTCTGCCCCTCCCCCGTTCATGCTCTGTCTCTCTCTGTCTCAAAAATAAATAAATGTTAAAAAAAAAAAATTTTTTTTTTTTAATTTTTTTTTCAACGTTTTTATTTATTTTGGGGACAGAGAGAGACAGAGCATGAACGGGGGAGGGGCAGAGAGAGAGGGAGACACAGAATCGGAAACAGGCTCCAGGCTCCGAGCCATCCGCCCAGAGCCTGACTCGGGGCTTGAACTCACGGACCGCGAGATCGTGACCTGGCTGAAGTCGGACGCTTAACCGACTGCGCCACCCAGGCGCCCCCCAAAAATTTTTTTTTTTAAATAAAAATGGGCAGCATAGCTCAGAAAGGTTACGTAGCTTGCCCCGGTCGCATGTGTACCGAGGGGCTGAATCAGAAACTTGATGCAAGTTTTCTCTCTAGCTTTGGAAGCCACACGCTTAGCATTAGGCAACATGGCCTCTCTTACCTTGTTGGAGCCAGGAAGCCTCCCCGGACTTATATTAGGAAGAAGGTGCTGGCTTCGCTCTACCCTCCCTCCACTCCCCCCCCCCCCCCCCCCGCCACCCCGGCCATCTAAGCAGACCTTTTTTAAGCATGTCCTTTGTGCAAGGGATTATGGATAGGGTGCCGTGGGAGGCAAAGAGCTGAGCAAGCAATCAGAGTCTCCAGGTAAAGTCAGGAGGCTGGTTCGCATCTGAGCGGGCCTGGGGTTATTGCCAATTTATGTAGAGAAGACATGCGTTTTGCCAGTGGTTTCCTGCTGTCTTGAGGTACTTGCTTTAACAGCCTGTTGGAGCCAAACGGCCGGCTCCCAAATGCCTCCCTGGAGTATGGAAAAGGGGCTGTGCAACTGCATCAGGACCCACATAGGCAAGCATCCGGGTACGGCATTCCTCTTTTGAGCGATTTTGCCGCCTGGGCTGGTGGCCTCTGGATTTGCCAGTGCGAGGGATGGGGACAAATGTGTGTTCGAGGCAGCCTCTGGCCAAGGAAGGATGGGAGACTGAAGCTGGAAAAGCGGCCGAAGCCTTCTCTGCCCCTCACTAGCAATGGGAGTAGCTTGCCTTGGTGTCCTGCTCTGTGAAATGGGATAAGTATATCCCTGCTCTGTCTCACTGTCTATAAAGATGTGGGAGCTTACATAACACATGTGACGGTGCTTTGCAAAGGGTAAGGTATAAATAAAAGCGTTACAGATGATTCTAAACAGCAGCCAAATAAAATCACTTGGAATGTGTTTTAATTCTTAGTTTAAGGAAATAAGAGCTCAGGCTAACACTAAAAAATTAAAAAAACAATCTCGTGGCGTATCTTTAATTGATGCCCAGGGTTTTGAGGCTCTCTCCCAGCACTGTCCACATAATGAGAACCACATTTGTAATTTAAAATTTTCTAGTAGACGCATTAGAAACGTAAAAAGAAAGAGCTGAAAAAATGTTTATTGCTATATCTTATTTCACCTGAATGCATCTAAAATATTATCATTTTGATGTTTAATCTCTATAAAAATTATTCATGAATTATTTTACATTCCCTTTTCACACTCAAGTGTTTGAATTTCACTGTGTATTTTGTGCTTATAACACATCTCAGTTTGGGAATTAAATTTTCAGTGGCTAAAGTACAATGTAGTCCTACCAAGCGGTACGGTTGTGTTTAACAGGAAAATATTTCACTCTGTTTCAGTTCCTTAGTTCCCCGGGATGTGTCTCCGGTCAGTGGGCATATTGGCTTGTGGCTACCGTATTGAACAACACAGCTCGCTTGCTTGCTTTTTTAGTGTTTATTTATTTTTGAGAGAGGGAGTGAGGGGGATTAGGGGCAGAGAAAGAGAGAGAAAATCTCAAGCAGGCTTTGCACCGTCAGCCCAATGCGGGGCTCGAACTCACAAACCGTGAGATCAACACCTGCGTCGACACCGAGTCGGATGCTCAGCTGAATGAGCCACCCAGGCGCCCTGTGAACAGTACAGCTTTCTGTCAACTGACCCCTCTTTATTCTAATTTATGTCACATTATGTCCTACTATAATCAGAGACTTTCCTGCAATGTCCTGTGAACATAGCATGGTAACTGGGGCTCCGTTTTTTCATCTGTCCAATGGGGATACTGAGAATAGCTCCTCACATAGGCTTGTAAGACGTCAACAAGATTACTTAAGCCAAGTCCCAACAGCAGGTGCCTGCTGAGTAGTAGGTACCAGCAAATATGAGCTTCTGGTCTTGTTTTTCTAAAAAAAATTTTTTTTCAACGTTTATTTATTTTTGGGACAGAGAGAGACAGAGCATGAACACGGTAGGGGCAGAGAGAGAGGGAGACACAGAATCGGAAACAGACTCCAGGCTCTGAGCCATCAGCCCAGAGCCCGACGCGGGGCTCGAACTCACGGACCGCGAGATCGTGACCTGGTTGAAGTCGGACGCTTAACCGACTGCGCCACCCAGGCGCCCCATGGTCTTGTTTTTCTAACATCATTGTGAATTTCTTCAGCGCAGGACCAGAGTGCTCCCGATCTCCCAAGCATTTCCCACAATGCTGAACTCACAGTTCAAAATAAACACGTACATTTACATTTTTTGATTGATTGAGGTGGCCTCAGAGGCGTTCCTAATGGCCGGGGGAGTTCCACTTGGATTTAAAAAATTGAATGTAGACAAAACACTCTGTGAGTTCAGTGGCACACAGGTAGTTAAGAATCGACTGTGAGGGACACATGGGTGGCTCAGTCAGTTGAGCATCTGACTCTTGATTTCAGCTTAGGTGAAATGATCCCAGGATTGTGGAATTGAGTCCCCTATTGGGCTCTGTGCTGAGTGTGGAGCCTACTTGAGACTCTTTCTCTCTCCTCCCTCTGCCCCTCTCCCCTGCTCATTCGTACTCTCTCTTTCTCTCTTTCGAAAGAAAGAAAGAAAGAAAGAAAGAAAGAAAGAATTGACTGTGATTTGCCCTCATATGGAGTTCATCAATTTCAAGTTACTTGATTTAAATTTTACAATAAGTTAAATTTCCTTTCTTTAAGCAATGCAGTCAAATTTCAAAATTGTTGGAAAATAGAGGAAAGAAAAAAAATCTATACTCCCAATCAGAGTTATTCCAATATTCTTTTTTATTAAAAAAAATTTTTTAATGTTTATTTATTTTTGAGAGACAGAGACAGAGCATGAGCATGAGCAGGGGAGGGGCAGAGAGAGAGGGAGACACAGAATCTGAAGCAGGCTCCAGGCTCTGAGCTGTCAGCACAGAGCCCGATGCGGGGCTCGAACTCACGGACCGTGAGATCATGACCTGAGCCAAAGTCGGATGCTCTACCGACTGAGCCACCCAGGCGCCCCCCCCTTTTTTTAATGTTTATTTATTTTTGAGAGAGAGAGAGACAGAGAGACAGAGCATGAGCAGGGGAGGGGCTGAGAGAGAGGGAGACACAGAATCCGAAGCAGGCTCCAGGCTTTGAGCCATCAGCCCAGAGCCCGACGTAGGGCTTGAACCTACTAACCGTGAGATCATGACCTGAGCCGAAGTCGGCAGCTTAACCTACTGAGCCACCCAGGTTCCCCCTCCAATATTCTTCATATGGGCTGCTAGGTAGAAAAGAAGCCGCCTTCTCCATTTTATAGCTAGTGATACTGAGACTCAGAGATTCAAGAAGACTGCTCGAGTTTATGTCAGAAATCCGGGTGAAGACACAAGAGAAAGGTTAGGTGTGCTGACGGCCCCTCCCAGTGTGGAACCGACAGGTTATGGTCGAGCAGCCCCTCTTCCCGGAACCACTGCCTTGAGTTTCCATGATGGATTTGAATTCGAGTGCGAGGCATTACTAAGAAATTGCATTGCCTTTATTTTCATTGCATGTTTACTTGCCTTCTAGGATTATGTCAGGGTTTCTTAACATCAATAGAGAAGGGGAAATTTGTAAAAACCAAATGGTGATGGCGTTCAGTTGCATCTTTGAAAGGAACCTGGATTCAGTTAGATCACTGAGGCTTTGTTTGACCTTAAACAGCTGTGACAGTTTAAATTTGAGATTTTAACCCCTCCATAAGGCTGTTAAACCAGCCAGAAAATGTGGAGCATTTGAGAAATTCAGCAGATGGAGGGGACACAAATGGGTTGAAAGGAACCCAAATGCTGGTGCTGGGGACACAGGTGCCCGTGGCAAGCGGTGGGGGGGGGGGGACATACCTGGGGCAGCGAATCCCTGGAGCTCCCTAAATGATGAGGCCCTGGGTCTTCAGCTCTCTCTTTCCTCAACGTGCACCGGCCTCCCTGGCACTTCCTGTAGAATGGCTTTCTAGCACCTTGGCATCTTGAGCGAGAGTCGGGAGAAAATCCTAACAGAGCTACCTGGCTGTGCTGCGTACAATGTGCTGACTTGTCCATTTAGTCTGTGCTTTACAGCCTGTGGTGCATGCAGAATGGGCAGAGGGTTCGGAAGCAGATTCAGATGACATCCCTGGTGGGAGGCGTCTTGCCTTGTTTTGTGGCTAAGTAACGGGGGTCAGAGAGGGGCTCGGGCTGCTTGCTCCTCACACACCAGTCTAGCGTGATGTGAATAATCCCAGGTGCCCTGTACCAACAGGCTGATCTGACACCATCTCTGAGTTTGGTTTGCTGATTGTAATTGTCATTTAGGAGCACAGGCGTCCTGTCTACAAAGGGGACGGAGAAATGGCACAAACTCCAAATCCAAAGGCTGGTTCTTACCCGCGTGGGCGGTCCTGGTGGCACCCAAACCTGTTTTCACACAAGATCCCTTCCCCAGGCTTCAGACTTTTATGTTGTTTCCTCGGTGGTGGCCTCTCCTGGGTCCCTCTGGCCTCCTTGCCGGGAACCAAGTCTCAAGGATTCCCATGTGACCGCCACGGGCCACTTTATCCAAATGTAGCTTAAATATTACGGCAACGAATGGTCTTTTGCTACTTGAGGAACTCGGCACCTGAACGGATGTGGTCCCAGGTGCTCAGGTGTCATTATGGCCACTTCCTGACAGGGCAACAGAGAGCTCAGAGAGGGGAACCAGTCGGCTCAAAGGGGCACGCATGCAGGGCAGGATTGACCCCGACCCCCCAGTGCACTCCCTCCCTTCTTGCTCTCGCCCGGATGTGATCGTGACCTAGAACTCCAGGGCTTGTGGCTGGGGCTGTCAGAACACTCACTCAAAGCCTCTCTGGGGCCTTCCCTCTCTTGCCCTCCAGTAAGCGGAGCAGAAGCTTGCAAAGAGCTCGAATTTCACTGGGGGATGGAGTGGCAGGCAGGCAGGCCTGGCTGCAGCGGTAATTTGTCTGGTTTACTAGGTCAGTTTCCTGTCAGGGCTCACTGTGGTTGAAAATTATTGTGGAGCCGGTTTCTTATTGACAGAGGCTTTATAAGCCCCCGCTATGTCTGTTCCGGCTTCCAGCCTGGAGGGAGCTGCTTCGCCACAACCTCTGAGGCCTTGCTTCTGTCATTGAGGGCTGGATATGCTTTTCCGGGGTCACCTGTGAAGCCACGCGCAGCATCAGGGCCTCGATTGGGGGCTTCCCCGGTTTGGGGCTGGCGCTGGCTGTCCTCAGCTCCCTTGCTGCTAAAACACCACCACTGTCTTTTTGGAGAGAATGTCACTTGATTTGTATTTTTGTTTGTTTGTTTAATGTTTATTTATAGTTGAGACACACACACACACACACACACACACACACACAGCAGGAGCCAGGGAGGGGCAGAGGGAGAGGACACAGAATGCGAGGCAGGCTCCAGGCTCCGAGCTGTCAGCACAGAGCCCGACGCGGGCCAAACCCACAAACTGTGAGACCTGAGCTGAAGTCGGATGCTCAACCGACGGAGCCACCCAGGCTCCCCGAATTTCGCTTGATTTGTAAATGTGATCTATTGTCCTCGTCTTCTCCCTTTTTCTCTGTCTGTGAGCTGTCCTGTGCTGTGGCCAGCCACATGTGGTTATTGCTTCCTCGAAATGGGGCTAGTCCGAATTCAGATGTCTCCCGTGCCTAAAAAACACACTGGGTTTCCAAGACTTGGTACGAAGCAGAAGGTAAACTAGCTCGTTAAGTTTTTTCCTATTAATTACGATGAAATGATAATATTGAAACTCTGTCGGGTTACGTCAGAAATTACCATGACTTTCAGCTGTTTCTTTTTACTCTGTTAATGTGGCTACTGGAAAAACGTTGACCCGTGTGGCTGGCGTTCTATTCCCGTTGGGCAGTGCTGAGCTACACCAATTTATTTTCTCTACAATGCAGATTGCTCCTGTGCCCCTGTTCGCATTTGAAAGGCCTGGACCCACACTTCTCGTTCCTGTGTGACTTGTTTCTTGCCTCTACCTTGCTTCAGACTTCTTCACCTCGTGCTAATAATACTGCCTGTGTTTCCTGCATCTCATGAAATTTTATATGGGGAAGGGAACGCTTTGAAATGTGTGGCGCTGGCTGTAAGGAATTCTCATTTTTATGAGAATAAAAGGTGGTAACGGCTGCCACCTATAATAGAGAAGCCAGCATGTCTAGGATTAGTTCTCATCTTCCACCCCGTGCAAGGAGAAGCCGGAGAGCCTTTTCCTTCCTAAGAGTTAGGAACAGCGGTCTGAGAGAACCGGACTGTCTTTGGGTTCACAGTTCCCAGAGTAGAACTGGGGGAGTAAAAAACAAAAAGGTCATCGAACCGGGGAAGGAGACCGAGGGTTGCTGGCCTTTCACTTCTTTTGTTCTCGTTCTTGGCCGTCAGAACTGAAACTGATGGGCAGTTGGTGGAGGGTGGCCTCTGCAAAGTGGCCTGATCAGATTCCTGAGCTTCTAGGTCATCGAGCAGGATCACGACTGGCCGGAGCCATGCTACTCCCTCCTGACCTTGAAAGGTGTGACGAGTGGACTCACATTCATTGCCTCTGTAAGCCTCTATTGCCTCTCTAGGATGTACTGGGCATTGATCTGATCTTTGTGAGTATTTGGTGAGCCAGCAAAGGAGTGAAATAGAGGAAAGAGAAGAAAAAAATCCGTGTTTCTTTTTTTTATTTAAAAACAACTTTTTTTTTTAACATTTTATTTATTTTTGAGACAGGGAGAGACAGAGCATGAACAGGGGAGGGTCAGAGAGAGGGAGACCCAGAATCTGAAGCAGGCTCCAGGCTCTGAGCTGTCAGCACAGAGCCCGACGCGGGGCTCGAACTCACGGACCGTGAGATCATGACCTGAGCCGAAGTCGGCCGCTTAACCGACTGAGCCACCCAGGCGCCCCAAAAATCCGTGTTTGATATTAGTGAACAACAACAATAAAGAAGCCAGAAATAGGGACGAATGTAAACTACTCCCTCCCTTCCTGTCCCTCGCCTCCTTTTGATCCGCAGAGTCAAGCCTCGTCCCTGGCACTCGTGGATCTCTGCAAATGAACGAATGAATGGGTTGTTTGTGTCAAAATAGACACGTTCATTTGTAAAATAAAACGGTTTGGGGTGTTGCGATTTCTCTCTGCGATTCCCAAGAAAGCTGCCAGAGGTGTCAGGCATCAGTTTGGAGCAAAGCGGGATTCCGAAGGTACTCCATGTATCGGTAGGAAACTGGAGAAGGTGAACTCAGCCTACATGTGTCTGATATCAGAGATTTTTCTGAGGGGCTGGACGGAATTACTTCTCCGTAATTACTGTACAAACATAATGTTATATAAACACGGAAATGCAATCATGTTATATATATATATATATATATATATATATATATATATATGTTTTGTTTGCCTTGGTAGCATGGTCTTTCCTTTCTGTTGTTGCTTGGGTCCTTCTTCATCCAACCACTGTGTCCGTTAATACTGCCTTCTCCCACGTAACTCGTGTTGATACCCTGATATAGGTCTTTCCTCACTTTTCTCTGTGTGTATATAATCACAGGCACACATCAGGTGCACATAGCATTCCTTTTGTCGAGGTGTATTTTAACTAAATGGAATAAAATAGTATCGCTTTCCTTATTCAATGGTACTGCACGGAAATTCCACCAAGACACAGAGCTCTAAATCATTCTTTTTCGTGACTATATAATATTCCATTGGGTGGCTCTATCATCGTATCCTAACCTTCTCCTTAGCAATATGCCTGTTTGTTCCCAAGTTTGTTTGTTCGTTATAGACCTTTTGAACAATGTGTGTCCCTATGCCTCCTTTTTTTGGTACGGGTGTTTTTATTTATGTTAGCTAAGTTCCCAGGAGGAGATTACAGAGTATATACGTACTTTTTAATTTTAATAAATATTACAATTTTTATAATTTTATATTTTATATTTATTGATAAATATATTTATTTATAATAATTATTAAAATTAAAATACTTTTAAATTTTAATAATACTGTCACAGTACTTTCTGACAAGACTGTAACAGTTCTCATTTTCATCAGCTGTGTAAGAAAGTACTCCTTTGCTATACCTCCAGAAGGGTATTTTTTTTTTTAAAGAAATTCCTTGCCAGTATGATAGATATAAATGAATAATTTATTGCTCTAGACTGGGAGTCATGGGGGGGGGGTGGACTCCTTCTCAGAACACTGTTTTTTTAACAGGCAGAATAAATTACATGGGATCACAAAGAAAACTAATTATATTGAAATATAGTTCTCAAATATCAAAAAACCTCCAATGTACAATATAGACGTATGTGTGTCTCTATTAACATATTAAATAACACAGTCTAGTTGCAGGGCTCATAGCTACCATTAATTCAAAGAAGTGAAATATAGATGGTATTTCAACATATATGCCACAACTGTAACATGATATGAAAAGATCTGTGATTTGTAATGGAGACAAAGTCACAGGTACTGCTCACATGACTGTGGTTTGTCGCCTGCACTTGTGATTGAACATAAACTCTACAATTCAGCTGGAAATGGATGAAACTAGAAATGTAATGTTTTTCCATGCAAGCTCATAGACTGCCCAATATTATCTTTAGGCTCCTTGGATAGGCTCCGTACTGTAGGTTAGGTAGGTGCCCCTGCTCTAGACTCTCAGAGAAGAGACTTCAGAGACTGTCCGATTCTACTCTTTCATTTTACCGCAGAGCAAGACAGTATCCTAGAGATCTGAGGTCAGATCTCCCAGCCCCCTTCCTGGTATTCTTTTGCCCCCAGTTTTCCGTCTCTCTAGGGAGGCCCACCCCAGCAGATGAGGTTGGCTTAGCCTCCTCTGTTTGGCTCCAAGTCCCGGCTAGACCAGTGGTTGGGGAACTACAGCCTGTGGGCCACGTCCAGCCTACTGCTGTTTCTTGTAAATAAAGTATTATCAAAACACGGCTGCATCCATCCGTTTTCGTATTGTCGTGACTAGTTCCTGTTACGATGGCAGAGTTGAGTGGTTGCGACAGGCCACAGGGGCCACAGACCCTACAATGTTTACTCTCTGGCCCTTGGCAGGAAAAGTCGGCCAGCCCCCAGCTTAGACCCACAGGTGATGTGTAGTCTGACCGCCACTGTGCCTTAATGCTGCCTCTGCCAACTGTGGAGCTGGGGAGCACAACAGCACCCTTGTTTTAGGGACTTTGCATATACTGTTCCCACTCTCAAGAATGCTGACCCCTCAGCCCCCATTCCTGTGATTTCACTCCTTCCAAGAAGCCTTCCCTGATCAACCCCTTTCCTCAAGTCTAGTTTGCCTGCCCCTAATGCGTGCCCCTTGAGTGCCCACCTTGACTAGCACTGGCCATGTTTAACTGTAACTGTCTAGTTGCCTGTCTGTCCCCCACACTAGATATAAGCTCCCTGATAGAAGTTCACTAATATATCCACAGTATCTGGCTTTACGGAGATGCTCGAGACATATTTGTGGGCTGGCTGGATGAATGAATGAATGAATGAATGAATGAATGAAGTAGGTGGAAGTTTATCCTCAATGGTCCTTACAGTTCACTACTTTTTTTTTTTAATTTTTTTTTTAATGTTTATTTTATTTTTTTTGAGACAGAGAGAGACAGAGCATGAACGGGGGAGGGTCAGAGAGAGAGAGGGAGACACAGAATCTGAAGCAGGCTCCAGGCTCTGAGCTGTCAGCACCAGAGCCCGACACGGGGCTCGAACTCACGGACCATGAGATCGTGACCTGAGCCGAAGTCGGACGGTTAACCGACTGAGCCACCCAGGCGCCCCAGTTCACTACTTTTTTATCCTTCTGTCTTTCCTTTCAAGGACAACCTATCACCACCCTGCTCTCCTTTAAATGGACTCACTATAATCCCCTCCTACTATTGACATGTGTTTTCCGGAAATAACTTGATAAACTTATTCTTAAATATCTGATACAGGGGCGCCTGGGTGGCGCAGTCGGTTAAGCGTCCGACTTCAGCCAGGTCACGATCTCGCGGTCCGTGAGTTCGAGCCCCGTGTCGGGCTCTGGGCTGATGGCTCAGAGCCTGGAGTCTGTTTCCGATTCTGTGTCTCTCTCTCTACCCCTTCCCCGTTCATGCTCTGTCTCTCTCTGTCCCAAAAATAAATAAACGTTGAAAAAAAAAATATCTGATACAGATTAATGTAAGGGCCATGAGAGCACAAATCTTCTCTATGCTATTTGCCCCTTTTATCAAATGCCCAGTACATACATGGGAGTGTACAAAGAAGGTGTTCGGGAGATATTTTTCCAAATAGATTAATGTTTGTGGTAGCTCAAGTTTGGCTTAAACCAAAGGAATACGTCTCTAACTGTGGAATTTTTGGTGTGAGAGGCCAAGTTGGGAAATATTTTTGGAAATAAAATTTCTTCTCTTGTGTTTCTGAAATATCGCTAATTCAAAGACTTCCCCTCCGCTTAACTGTGAAAGGTAGACTGGCATCTTAGGTGTCAGGGTAGGGGATGGAAATGCTAGAGGAATGTGTATTAGGAGAGGTCTGAAAACCCAGGGAAGGTGGGTTTTTGTGAGAAAGTCTGGTATCTTTGTGGCTCCCCTATCTCAAAATTCTTTCAACCCCGAATGTACAAAGGTTAACCTTTTTGATGTTTATGGGTAGTCTTGACACCCCAGCTTCTTTTTATTTTAAATGTTTATTTTATTTATGTATTTTTTTTGAGAGAGAGAGAGAGAAAGAGAGAGAACAAGCAGGGGAGGGGCAGAGAGAGAGGGAGACACAGAATCTAAAGTAGGCTCCAGCTCTCAGCTGTCAGCACAGAACCCGACGTGGGGCTCAAACCCATGAACTGTGAGTTTGTGACCTGAGCTGAAGTCAGACACCCAATTGACTGAGCCACCCAGGCACCCCGGTGACAGCCCAGCTTCTGATCCCCAGTTCTAGCTCTGCTCTGGGGCCACCCTTGCTAGCTCTGGATGAGAGAGTAGAGTTAGTGTCTCATGTGCCGGGTGACTAGAAGTCCCCCTCCCAGGGCCAAGGTGCCATCACCGGTGCCTTTGGGGGCTCGTGGTGCCTCGGTTTGGGGTTGCTCCTGGCCATGCAGGCTGCTGGGAGGTGCCGCCTGTTATGGCCCAATATCCCGTTTTCCCCATACTGGGCTTCTGTCTTTCTCCAATGGCCTGTGTCTGTGCTGGTAAAGAGATCTCACTACCCCTTCAAAGTGCCAGAGAAGTTGGAGATCTCAGCAAAGTTTCCAGATCTTTTGCAACCTTCAAGGGGGCTAGAGAGCTGATCGGTTTCCTGTCCTAGCTAGAGAGGGCCCCTGGTAGTGAGAAGGGGGGAAGTGAGAAGTGGGGGGAGTGAGGAAAACGACAAACACAACCTTCCACATCTCTGCTCTCTCTGGACCGCGGCTGGGAAGGATAAGGTAGATTAGCGAATAGTGTCCCTTTTCCCACAATCACTGATTCTCAGGTAGCTTTTCTTGGGTGGAGAGGAAAAGACAGATTCTGTATAGATGTAAGGCCTCTGGCTCGATGGGCCCCTAACACTCTCTTTCTTTCCCAGTCCCCTTCTCCCTTCAACCAGCCCGCTTGAGAAAATATCCCGGACGCCCCACAGTTCTAGTCCTTGTCCTGCTTGAGAATCCGTGAGGATTATCTGAGGTCATTCGGTCTTGACCTTCTACTGCCTTCTTGCCCTGGGCAGCCAGTCCGTGGCCTGGGTCCATAAAGCCTTCCTAAAATGTCCAGGTGGTCTGGCCTGCTGTGCCACGTAAATGGCGTGTGCCAAAGACGGGAGCCTGGCCCCGGCAATGCCTGTAGCAAGTCAGCACAGGAACATCACGTAAGAGCCACAAACTTCTGAGTCCACAGGGCAGCTACAAATCCCTTCTTTTCTGGAACGTACCACCAGCCCAGGGATGGACTGTGACGAATATTTGGCCTCAGGCAATGCTGGAGCCTAGGGAATGCTTTAGATGCATGTGTGTTTTCTCACAGAATTATAAAGCCCAGCAGCTCCCGGTGCCAGAGCTCGCAGAGAGTTTCTGTGTTTTTCGACTATTCATTAGTGATTACATACCCCCCTGAACACCTGCAAAACCGATGCATAAAGCGAGCATTCATGGACTTTGGCAAGGCCTTCATGGGAACTGCGGAGCATGGGCCACGGTCATTGTATCTCCAGATAAAAACATTCTCTTACCAAGGAGGCCTCTGAAAATAGAAGCAGGCTGCAATTTCGGTTCGGCACCACGGGGTATTAAAAAGAAAAGTGTTACTTCACCTCGTCTCTTTATAAAGTCAGCACGCTGCGGGGCCGCGGCGTTCCTGGACAAACTCTCTTTCAGGGACCCTTTGGGGAGTGACAAGAGGGGGTGGTGGGCGCTGCGTGATCGGGCCAGAGGACGGCCCGGCCGTCGGTGCCTTGTGGCCTGTTCTCCTGCACGTTATACTGATTTACAGCAGGATAACAGGAAACACGGAGCCTGGGTGGCCTTCTGTGTAATCCTGGGTGACAGATTGCTTCTGCCCCTTATAAAAACGGTGCCATAATTAATCCAAAAAGGCCAACGGTAATAAATAACCATTAAAAGAAATAGCATCTTGATACAAAATATGGCGGTGACTTTTAGCATGGGTCTCTCTCACCGTTATTTATTTATTTATTTATTTTTCTTACAAACGTTGGCTCTTAAGTGACAAAATGGCTGCTGCCGGCACAGGAAGGCTCCGGAAATCGGGGCTGGGGGTACAGTGGTGACGTCTGAGCTGGCTCAAGGGGCAGAGCCCAAGTGTCCTCAGGAGGACGGTGAGGACCATTTTACAGGGTAGGGCAGCTGAGATTTCTCTGGGCATCAGAGAGCCCAGGCTCCTGAAAACGTAAACATATTTTGTCTACAGAGGCAAAAAGACGTTTATGTTGATTCACTGTCAGATGAAATTGGCCGGCCTGGATAATTCAGTAGGGTTTTTTCTTGAGTGTGGGTGGGTGGATGGGGGGGGGGGGTAGGCGCGGGGTGGGGGGAACAGGGCTGGGGAGGGCCCCAGATCGCCCCTCTGCTCTGCCTGTGTAGACAGCCTCCAGTGGTCAATTAGCCTCCTGAAGTGCCTCATTCTCCGATAACAGCTTATCCACTAGGAGAAGCGACGCTCACAGTATGTTTTATCCTCATACATATAAACACACATCGTCACAAACTCATTTAGGTTAGAAAGGACTTTTAATGGGACATCTGGCTCTCTTCCACGACTTCTTGTCAAGGCAAAGTAGATTCCCTTGTTAATATCCTGTAGCAACCACATGGATGTCTAGAATCTGTGGTTACGTAGAAATATTTTTTGCCTCTTGCTATCGATTCAGCTGGTACAGGGAGCAAAAATAAAATAGTTAATCCCAAGAAACGACCGCCAGAAATTCCATAGATATCATCACCCTGAAAGGTGGATGAAGCTTAAGTGCTGGCAAATAAGGGAAGCCAGGATTCTTAACAGAGAGTCATGGTCAGGGTGGTGGAACCGACTTGTAGCCATGAGTAAAAATCCTGCTCTCCAGTTGGGGGAGCAGTGGAGTATAGCGGCTGAAGTATGGACTCTGGAGTGGGACTCCTCGGGTTTGAATCCCAGCTCGGTCACAAACTACCCGTGTGAACTTGGACCTGATTTTTGACCCCTCCGCTTTTCTGAGTTTAAGCGACTTCCTCATCTGTAAAATAGCATCATAATCGTTGCTAACCGCAGAGGGTCATTGCAAGACTTAAACAAGTTAACGTGGACAGAGCACTTTAAACGCTGCCCAGCTATATTGATGTTAATCGTCATAAGTTAAATTATCCAGATCATTGGTTATCGCTAAAGAATCGCTTGTGTCGGGGTGCCTGGGTGGCTCAGTCGGTTGAGCGTCGGACTCTTAATTTTAGCTCAGGTCTTGATCTCGGGGTCGGGAGATCGAGTCCCAAGTTGGGCTCCACGCTCAGCCTGCTTAAGGTTCTCCCTTGCCCTCTCCCTCTACCCCTTTCCCACTTGCACGTGTGCTCCCCCACCCAAAAATAAGTAAATAAACGAAAATCCACCTCGAAGGGAATTTTCTGTATTTAAAGGAAATCATAGATGTTAAAGACCTGGCATATATTTGGCACTCAGACCGTTGTATTAGTATGAGCAGTGGTACCTCACCAAAGATCTCAGTGGATTATTTGGGGGAAGTAGAATAAATAAATAATGATGACGAATAAAATGGGAGAATTTCATCAGCTGCAGTAACATCGGACACACGGAAAAGGATGCATCCACTTCTATCTCCTGGTATCAATACGTAAGCACGGTGATACGAAGCAAGCTCTTATTTAAATAATTCAGTGTGTGTAAAAAGTCGATACAATCAGGTCTCTACCACGTCTTGTTCTTTCTCACAGCAGGATTTTTTGTTTTGTTCTAGATAATGCCCTAAGCTTCCCGGTGTATTTTGCATGGAGGTAGCCATGATCTGCAATCTTGAAAAGAGAACAGCTAGATTGTACAAGATGATTTCTTATTATCCTGTTCGTGTCACCTGTTAACTCGAGGCTTGATTCCGCTCCTCCCACAGTGTAGACTCCATGTTATGGTTAGTGGGGAAGGTTGTCAGTTACCTAATAATGATAAAGCTCTGGATAATTTAGGCAGGATAAAAAGCTTGCTCTTTTCTGGATGATCTGGTTAATTATCTGGTTAAATTAGGTTAAAACCTTTTTGTCAGGGGGGCCTCTAATTATCTGGAAAACCAGGTAACTGTGTCCTTTTAAGAGCCTTTAGGCTTGAATTATTCATCGACAGAACCCAGCATCCCGGGAAGACACCCAATTCTTTACCTGCCGTTTTGTGCATGGATTTGGATGGAGACTCTTCAGCTGTTCTATTTACAGCTTCTTGTCGATGCAAAATATTCAAACCATCTCCATTTTTTTTTTTTCCTTTACAAAGGAGAGATCCAACTTTGAGCTGTAAGGATGCTGGTGCTCCACTTGGAAGATCGGTAGCAAATTTTCCCAAGAGACACAAACAAACACATACATAACCGGAATATCAATGAGGTCTTTTTAGAGGAGACACATTAAAATGCAAGGCAGGAGATAATGAGCTAAGCAGCAAGTTACAGGTTTCTTAATTCTAGCGTGAAAGGAGGGGGGGCGGGGGAAGAACAGAAAACCCCAGTAAAGTAGCTTAGCACAAGGATCTCCTGGGCTTGATATTGAGCTTGTATGTGTGTGTGTGTGTGTGTGTGTGTGTGTGTTGCGGGGGTGGGGGTGGGGTGGTAGGGGGTGTTTTTGCCATCATCTCAGTGACATAAGTGGAAATAGAAAGAATTGTCTTTGAGGTGACAGGAGAGATATTAAAACCATGCAAATCTTTTTTTTTTTTTTTTTCAGATTCTGGTTTATGTCTGTGTCCCACCTCTATTAGCATATATTTTTTTTAATTTTTAAAAAACATTTATTCATTTTTTGAGAGATCGAAACAGTGAGTGGGGGAAGGCCAGAGAGAGAAGGAGACACAGAATCCAAAGCAGGCTCCAGGCTCTGAGCTGTCAGCACAGAGCCTGACGCAGGGCTCGAACCTATGAACCTTGAGATCATGACGTGAGCTGAAGTAGGACGCTCAACCGACTGAGCCACCCAGGGGCCCCATCTGCTAGCATATGTCTGAGTCAAATATAGGACATGTCTTCTGGTTATAGCTTAACTCTATCCTGGCTATTCTGGGGGAAAATTGTTACCATTTCTTGAGAACAGACGACGTAGCAGGCATAGCGCTGGCAGCTTTGACCTCATTTACAGCATCCCTACCACAACCCAGCGGGGTGACGTTATTGCGCCTCTGGTGATAGATGGGGAGAGAGGCTTGAGAGTTATTGCTCAAGGCTGGGAATCAGACCCAGGTTACCTGAACTCAAAGCCAGGCTCTTAGCCACAGCGGCATTCAGAGCCTCCAACGTTATGTCCAGACAAATGGTCTAATTGCCCGGCTTCAGTCTGGCCTAGAAAAGAAGTAGGACAAGAAGTAGTCTGGGGCTACTTAGTGGAAAGGCAAGAGAGAGAGAGCCCTTGACTTCTGGCCAGAAAATCTGAGCACCAGCTAGCTGGTGGCTTTGGGCAGGTTACTTAACTTCTCTGAGCTAGTTTCCTCACTAGTAAAACTGAGATACGAATACGTATTTTTCAGGGGGTGTTTTGAATCTTAATTGATGTAAATGAAAGCACAGGACTACTTAATTCATGTTTAAAAAAAAAAAGTTAGAGAGGGAGGGAGCCAAAACATAAGAGACTCTTAAAAACTGAGAACAAACTGAGGGTTGATGGGGGTGGGAGGGAGAGGAATGGGTGATGGGTATTGAGGAGGGCACCTGTTGGGATGAGCACTGGGCGTTGTATGGAAACCAATTTGACAATAAATTTCATATTAAAAAAAAGAAAAAAATAATGAATGGAATAGCACAGTATAAAAAAAATAAAAATAAAAAAATAAAGTTACCTCCCAAAATAAATAAATAAATTAAATAAAAATAAAAACCAAACCATTTATTCATTCAAAAAATGAATAAATGTTTTTTAAAAATTAAAAAAAAAATATGCTAATAGAGGTGGGACACAGACATAAACCAGAATCTAAAAAAAAAAAAAAAAAACAAAAAACAAGATTGTAAGTCCAGGAAGAAATAAATACCAAAATACCAAAAATAAAAACCAAACCAAACAAAAAACAAGATTGTAAGTCCAGGAAGAAATCAGGCTAAATATTCACATAATTAAAACAAAATTTTTTTTTAAATGTTTATTTATTTTTGAGAACGTGGGGAGGGGCAGAGAGAGAAGGAGACCAAGAGTCCGAAGCAGGCTCCAGGCTCCGAGCTGTCAGCACAGAGCCCGACGCGGGACTCAAATTCCCAAACCGCGAGATCCTGACCTGAGCCAAAGTCGGCCGCTCAACCGTGCCCCTAAACATTGATATAAATTAAAGTTTCCTCCTCTTTTCAGTAAATGGTGTTGGGAAAAATGGACAGCCACATGCAAAGGCATGAAACTGGGCCGCTGTCTTACACCATCCACGAAAATTAACATGGATTAAAGACGTCAGTGTAAGACCCGAAACCACAAAACTTCCAGAAGAAAACAGGTGGATAAGCTCCTTGACATCCATCGTGGCAATAATTTTTTGGATTTGGCAGTAAAAGCCTGGGCAACAAAAGCATAAGTAAACAAGTGGGACCACGTTAAACTAAAAATCTTCTGCACGGCAGAAGAGAACACCAACAAAATGAGAATTTGCAAATCATATATCTGATAAGGGGTTACTACACATAAAACATATAAAGAACGCAGACAACCCAGTTGCAAAATGCCAAACTATCGGGTTCAAAAACTTAGAACTGCCACGTGATCCAGCAATTCTCCTTCTAGGTATTTATTCAAAGAACGCAAAAACATGGGGGCACCTGAGTGGCTCAGTCGGTTGAGCGTCCGACTTCGGCTCCGGTCATGATCTGATAGTTCGTGAGTTCGAGCCCCGCATCGGGCTGTGTGCTGGCAGCTCGGAGCCTGGAGCCTGCTTCGGGATTCTGTGTCTCCCTGTCTCTCTGCCCCTCCCCCCGCTCATGCTCTGTCTCTCTCTGTCTCTCAAAAATGAATCAACGTTAAAAAAAAAAAAAGAAAAGAATGCAAAAACACTAACTTGAAGAGATATCTGCATTCCCACAGTCATTGCAGCATTATTTACAGCAGCTAAGATATGGAAACCACCTATGTGTTCACCAAGGGATGCATGGATAAAGAAGATGTGATATATGTTACATCTATAATATATACAGTATTACTCCGCCATAAAAAAGAAGAAAATTTTGCTATTTGCAACAAGAATGGACCTTGACGGTTATCATACTAAGTGAAATAAGTCAAAGACAAATACCATATGAGTTCATATGTTGAATCTAAAAAAGCAACCCCCCAAAACCCAAGCTCATAGATACAGAGAACAGATTGGTGGTTGCCTAGAGGTGGAAGGTGGGGGGGTGGATGAAAAAAGCGAATGGGGTCAAAAGGTATAAACTTCCAGTTATAAAATAAATAAGTCCTCAGGGTATAACGTGCAGCACGATGACTATAGTTAATAATACCGTGTTGCATATGTGAAAGTTGCTAAGACAGTGTATGTTAAAATTTGTAACTACGTATGGCGACAGATGTCAACGAGACCTATTGTGGTGATCATTTTTGCAATCTCTACAAATGTCGGAACGTTGTGTTGCACCCCTGAAACAAATATGATGTTATATGTCAGTTATGTCTTCATAAAAAGAAAGCAGAAAGGTTTACTTCCTCTCTGGGCCCACCGTTACCACCTCAGCCTAGGCCCATAATCTCACCTGGACTTTTGCAACATTTTCTATCAACTTCACCTGCCTGTAAGCTTTGTCTCTCTCTCTCTCTCTCTCTCTCTCTCTCTCTCTCTCTTTTTAATGTTTATTTATTTTTGAGAGAGAGAGAGACGGAGCGCAAGTGGGGGAGGGGCAGAGAGCGAGATGGAGATATAGAATCCAAAGCAGGCTCCAGGCTTCTAGCTGTCAGCATAGAGCCCAATGTGGGGTTCAAAGCCGATGTCAGATGCTTAACCGACCGAACCACCCACGTGCCCCTAGCTGCTATCAAAGAGAGCATTCTGAAATTACGGTATGATATTGTGACTCCCCTACTTAAAATCCTCCAGTGACACCTCAAAGACTATGGGACCAACCCAAATTCATCACTGCAGTGCAGATATGGGTGTCTCCATGATTTGGTCCCTGCCCCCTTTTAAGCCCCTTTGCCTGACATGCCCGCTGTATTGAGCTGTGGTTTCAAAAATGAATCGTAATCTTTCCTACATTCAGATCTTTGCACACGCCGCGCTCTCTTTTGGGAATGGCTTCCGGCTCAGATTCATTCACTTCTGCTGCAAACCTTCACTGATTTTTCTAGCCCAGAGTTGCTACATCCTCCTCTCTGTTGCCATAGCCGGAAACTTCCCAGATCGTGGCAATGGTTTTCTTACATGTATCTCATCTGCTAGATTGAGAGCTGCTTGAACCCAGGCCCAGGAGGATCTGTCTCTGTAGTCCTAGCTACATCTCCTTTATTCAAGATGCTTCCTACATATCCTTTATTCAAGAAAAGACTTTGGGGCGGGAGTGGACAATGGACCAATTAGGAGAAGGCTGCCGTTGTCCCGGGGAAGAAATGGCAAAGATCTGGACTATGAGGTAGAGGGAGATCTGGGTTTCACCTCTCTCAAAACCCATCCCCTCTGCATTGATTGATTGGTTGGTCAAGTGGGCACATCCTCTGTTACCTGCCTATCCACAGATATCTCTTGAAGCACAGCTTCCCCTCCAGAGTGGAGGAGCTGAGGGGCACCTGAGTGGCTCAGTCGATTAAACGTCTGACTCTTGATTTCTGCTTCGGTCATGATCTCACAGTTTGTGAGATTGAGCCCTGAGTCAGGCTCCGTGCTTTCAAAAGAAAAAAAGAGTGGAAGACCTGAACCAGGTCAGTGGCAAGGGGATGGAAAGGGAGGAGTGGGTTCAAGAGGTTTAAGGGATTATTGAAAAGTAGAATTAAGAGAAACAATTGTATGTGAAGGTCAAGGTAGAGAGAAAAATCCAGCACGAATTATCCCAGTGAGTCAGGAAGGAGAGCATGATATTTCCACCTTTAACACAATCTATTTGTTATTCAGAAAAAGGGAAAAGTAACTGCTTACGCGTGGGTCATGCCCAAGCCAGTCTGAAGGCTTCAGAACTAACAGGGTAGCAACAGAGGCTGAAAGGTGGTCATGTAGAAACCGGAGGTCTGCAGTAAACTTGTGCTGGGTGAGCTCAGGAGGAAGAAGAAGGGGCTTAGAGGGATTTGGGTTTCCTACCAGGGCAGAAAGATTTCTGATCCTGCCATGGCTCGAATGACAGAGTGGTCGTTCCGTTATTCTATTTGGTGTCAAGGTGAGGGTTCCCTCCAAATTCCCTCTGGTTTTCTCTCCAAATATCTGGCAGTTCTGGAAAGGGCAAAACGTATTTCTTTATCGTTGTTACGTTTATACTGAGAGCATGTGGCTGTGTCTAAATGGGCGGTGTTGAACAAAGGTTAGTCTTTTATATATTTTTGATCAATCTGATGACTTTAGGGGGATGGTGGAGGAAGCCACTCAGAGGCTGTATTTCACCAACCTCCAAATTCAGTTTGCAGATGAGAGAACGGAATCCCTAAATTTGAATGGACTGCTCCCCAGTAACTGTAGTACCAGAAACACACTTCCCCCACCCCAGCCTTCCTAGGACTCAGCTCTTGTATATTTTTCATTGTTCCCTGCTCTCCTCCAGCCTTCACAACCAAATGCCTTAAGGATCAGAAAGCTGACACTCCAGAAGGTATGGCAGTTGGGTAAATGGTTTGAAGTTTTGTCTATCCACCTTGGTTTAGAAGACAGGTCTTGGTTTTAGGAACTGAACACCAATTTCAGCTTCAAGGAAGAAGTCTTCTGTGTCCAGATTTCCTACGCATTGTTAGAGGGTCGAGAGAAAGGCTGTTCGTGTTTTAGACAGAATGGACTTTAAAGCAGTGGTTTCAATGTTGACTATATATTGGAATCACTTCAGTGCTTAAAAATTCCCGATGCCTTGGTCCCACTCCAGAATTCGTAATTTAGTTGGCCTGGGGGTGCGGTGCGGGCCGCCCTGGGGTTTTTGAAATAGCCTCACGTGTTCCCAGTACTAAAACCAAGGCTGAGAACCACTCTCTGGGATGTCTCGGCCTCCGTTAGCTCTAAACAGTTCACAAGAGCTGTTGGCCTCACCTTGTGCAGGGGGCTGTTGGCGGCCTTGACGCGGAAATCGGAATGAGAACAAAGAGAGAGGAAGTTAAGACATAAGAAAGTATTCAGAATAAAGGTTCCTTATTAACCAAACCCAGTAAAGGAGGGAAAAGATGTTTTCATTTCTGCCAAAGGCCATATGCGAGTGCCTGTGGGGGAAAGCATATCCATAGCTTTGTGACTGAACCAATAATTCATATCTGATTCAGAAGCTGACGTTGTTGGATTATAGCTCTACAGCTGTTCGTAGTCTCAGCCCAGCCTTTCCCAATGGGACTCATTGTAGCAACACATCTCATTTATAGAACTCATATGCAGGGGCCCAGAGACCCCCAAACTGTAAATTAAAACCTTGTGTATATTACTTTGGTGAATTCAATTCCGAGGCATTTTGGCTTCTCCAAATAGGCCATTTTCACTAGAAAGTGGAGGGGGCCGGGAACACAATGGAAAGGAAAGAGGTCTTTTGTATTCACCCTTCCTATTTCTGATTGGAGATCTTGACGCGAAGGTCAGAATGGAAATAACTTCTGATAAAATGCTGAGGCTTTGGTCAGGCGTGGTACTGGCATGCCATGGTGGGGGGAGTAGGGTGGGAAAACAAGGGAGCAGGAAAGACAGAAGGATGGAAATTTGGAGCCTGAGTGTTAGACCTAGAAAGTTCCTCGGAGACCACCTTCTGGTAGAAGACCAGCTCAAAAGGTATTTATTCTTAGAGGCTTCTCTGGAGGAGGGCTTTTTTTCCTCCAAGTTGACAGTAGGAAAGGAAACTGAGACCCAGAGAGAGGACATGTCTTGACCAAAGTCACACCATTAATTAGCAGATAAGGTGGCACTAAAAGCTATGTGTCCGGAAGCATCATCCAGTGTCCCTCCCTCTTACCAGGTTGCCTTCGTGGTACTTTGGTGGTATTAAAGGAGACCTAAGGAGAGAGTGTTCTAGGTACTATTGCGAAGACGAAGTAAGCCCATGAATCAGAAAAAATGGCCAGGAGTTTCAGGTCAAGAGAATTTTCCAGGATTGTCCCAGATAAGATACTCCTAGGGCTTGAGGGTGATCCAAAAGTGGGGATAGATGTGGGGGACATTTTAGAGGGTGAACGAACCAGATCAATGACGTACTTACTGGATTTTGAAGAGGAAAAAGGATAGATCGGGCCGGGAGATGATGACTGTCTCATCTCGATGCCCCACAGATCTGCACGTGTCCCTGTCCAGTGTGTTGACTTACACTACTCAGGTAATGGCTTCTATCATGTAGTTAGTTCTTCTCTATTTAGAGCCAGACGTTTTCCTCTTGTCTCATATTATTAAGGAATCAAGGACTACCACCATCGCTCTTCTGCTCCCTAGGGTTTCCACTTCCCTTGCTGGCCTTGATACTGTTGCTGATGTGCTATTTGGGAAGACCAGGCATTTATACCCCAAACAGGTTAAGTCCAGAGAAGTTTTCTCCTGCTCTTTCTAACTACCCCCTACTCTACCGTATGTAACTGAAATTTATTTCTTAAGCATTTAAAGGAGAGCTTGCTGTGTACAAATTACCGTGCTGAAGCTCAAGGGCCAAAATGAAAAGCATCGTGGCTATGTCAGGAATTCAGGCAGTGGGAAGACCATGAAAATCGGGGCACCAGAAGTGGCCCTGTGGAGGAAGCAGGTTTGAATCGATGCTGTGCAGGAGGGACATGGAAGGCCTCAGGGCAGGAGAGACAGCTTGAGCACAGACGTGGATCGGGAAATGTTTTCGACATACTGGATGATGGTGGCCGGACCAGTGGCGAAAGCCTTTGGGAAGAAGGAAGTAGGGACTGGATTGCGCCTTGGGCATTGACTTGCTGTCCAGGTGTCGAGGCATGGCAAATGTGTTGGATGGAGCCATTTGCACCTTGTTCTGAACTATGTCACAACCCACACTTTGCACCAGTGGGATGGCTGGATGAAATTCTACTGCATCCTACGTCCGGCAAAGTGTGACTGCTGCTTTTTGGTCGGTGAACTGAATGGGTGGGAGGTGAAACCTTTGCACTTGGTCGCATTAGCACCTTGGCTCCAAGCAACTCAGATACACTTCACAGCCTCCCCCCCACCCCCACTCCCTTTTGGCCTGTGACCTCATGCATCCTCATAGATAAAAAGACTTCTAACACGGTCATTGCTAAGTGAATGGTTTTGAAATGAGGCCCATCTTGTGTTTGCTATCTTTGCGTCTGTGTTTCCTACTTGGAATTTCTTGGCCAACCACAGCCAACCACGCTGTGACCGCCTCATGTCGGAAACACAACTGCTGGGTGACTGACTATATTGTCTTCCTGCGAGACACCCTGCAGTTTTAACAGGCAAGACAAATCTGAATGAGAAGGGTGTGGCGAAGAAGAGTATGAGGGTCTGGGTGGTTTTTGGTTATGGGGCAGCCAAACAATTCCAAGTTAAACTTCTATGGTAATGTTCAGGGACTTCTTCTGAAGCTCACTCTGCCTCTTGATGATGGTGGAGTCTTACCCAGTTGGCCTCAGACAGTAGACCATGGGCTGACGTGGTTTGTGAATTCTATCTCCGCATGTCTCTACCTGGGTCTGGGCAAGGAGCTCAGGTTGGCTGTAGGGACGATAACGTGTTTTTCTTGCCCGACCTACTACTCACCCTCCAAGGCCAGATCTCGAGTTGTTTCTGCCACAAAGCCTGTCCCCATCGCTCCAGCTCGCTGAGATCGTCACCTATTTAAAATTCATAAATCTCATTGTCTGTACCTCTCACTTGCAAATAATTGCATATTATCTTGCCAAACCACTTGTCACGTTGTCTCTTCTCTAATGTAATCCTTATGCTGGTACTTACATTGGATATGTTGATGCTTTGTTCCTCCAGATTGGTTGCAAGCTCCGTGCGAGCAAGGGGCAGACCTACTGGTTCATTGTATATATAATCATGTTACTTTGCATTTCTCTGGCACTTTAGAGCTTACGCATCTATTACCTTATTTGCGCCTCACAATAATTCTGTCAGTTTAGAAGAGCCGGTGTCGTTAGTTTCCTCATTTCCCAGACAGGGTAGCCCGGAGTTAAGAAGCATAAAATGTTTTGCCCAAAGTTACACTGTCCCATATTTTCTACGGGACAGGGCCATCGGAGATGCTCAGTCAGTATCATTGATTTATCTGTTCATTAAATCCGGGCTCGGTTCCGCCACCAGTCTGATGTCTTAAGCAATAGGTTCTGAATTTGGGAGAGACGACTGGCTGGGAAAATCTCCTGAACTGACTGGCTGAATATGCAACCTTCTGCTTCACCCTCAGTGTTTGAAATGCGTTTGGTAAATCAGGACAACACAGACAGATGATAGCTCCGATTTTTACCATGTGTCCCTCCTCCCTGTTTTCCTCCGGAGGATGTTGCTGAGAATCCCTTTTTGGCTGCTTGCTTTCCCTCTCCTTTTCACGCTGCCTGGAAAGACACAGGTGGGGGTCATGAAACAGTGGGTTTTTACATTCTTCTTTCCAGATGTCATCTATTTAGTTCTTGCAATAATACTTGGCAGCCATATTCAATGTTAGAAGTGTAAAGATTACTTGAAACCATATGACAGAACGGTTTTTCTTATGGAACCGACTGTTGAAAGAGGCTTTGGTAGAAAAGTGGCACAACAAAAATGGAATTTGTAAAGGGGGATTTTATACCTTTGACATTTCCAGGAGGAGCCTGTCAACCTGAGAAGGACCAAAGTGCATGGTCCTAGGGTCCTAGGGTCCAAGGACCTAGGGCCCTTTCTGCCTCAGTGTGTGCAGCACAGAGGGAATCTGAGCGTGTGTAAATTAGCCGCCCCTTCCTGCCCCCCCCCAGCGCCCCCCTCCCTGCTCCCACCCCCTCCGCGTCCCATTCTGTCCTCGGTGTATTCAGACGAAAGTAAAGTTTTCAATTTGTCGGAATTACCTGAGAAGTTGTAAGGATAAATGAGGTGTGAAAGCACTTTGAAAGTGGAGAACTGCTTTGAAGAATCCAGACCCAGTCTAAACAGAACCCCCTGTACTTTATAATCCAAGAAGAAAGCCGACAATGACAATGATTAAAATGAGATTGGGGAAGAGGTAGAGGAGAAGTGGGCTTCGAGGGGGTGTGTCCCTGGGTCAGAGGCAGCTTGGGGGCAGAAAGAAATGCTAAGGAGTTCCAAGATTTGAACCCAACCGTCACTTGCATGCGCGGCGTAATGGGGATGATTCATCAGATGTCTGTGACTGTGTTTCCTTATCGGTGAAATGGTGATAAGCTTTGTAAACAGAAAGGCGCTATATGAAGGTAGGGGATTACAGTTGTTATTTAGAACAGTATCTTGCGGCTTTGACATGGGCTTTTATGAAGTATGTTGTGGCTTTTAATGTTCCCATGGATGGTCCAGGAACCACGATATCTACAGTAATTAAGCAAAGACTCAGTTATGACCATTAGTTACTGTTTTAGAAAGGGAACTGATGACCTTGAGAAACCATGCCCCGGCACTCCCTCAAAGACCCTGGCTCTTCCTAGGAAGATCTCTTCTTGACTTCTTGATCCCAGACGTGCCCTGACTTTCCCTCCACCTCTGTGCTTTGGTCCATCCAGTTCTTCAGCCTGGAGGTGGGGTGGGGAGGTTCTGCTATAATCCTGTCCGGTCCGCAGGACTCCCTTGTGTCGTCAGTGAAGACTTTTTGTGAAGTCTTTCTTGGTGAATACCAAATGGTAGTGATTTGGAATCTCTGCAAGGTGCCTGGTCTGGGCCACATGGTAGCCTTCAGGGCCCTGAATCAAGGATTTGGTACGGATTCAGAAAACAATTGGTGGCTGATGATGGGCTTCTCACCAAAGAGATTCAGAAAGGGGTTCTTAATTAATTTGTAGTTTGTCACAACATTAAATCCACCAAAATAGTTCATTCCCCTGAGCATTCTGGCTACTCCAGACCTCTCAATACAAATCATCTTTAATGTCTCTGGGTATTTTGTTGACTTTAAAAGAAGCAGACGCCCAACTTGGCAAATTTGGAGACTACAAAAAACTTAAGAAGAGTATAATAATAATAATAATAATAATAATAATACAATATTGAGATACTGTGTTCTATTTTTACTGGGTATGAAAGTTTTGAGATTAAATTCTAACATATAATTTTATGACATTTTTCACTTAATAGAATATCAGAGGCATTTTCTGTGCCATTAAAAAATTCTAACAAAGTATATTTTTGGTGACTACATAATGTTCCATCATATGGATAGGCCATAATTTACTAAACCATTACCTTCTATTGCTCATTTAGATTAGATCCAATTTTCATTTATCATAAATGATTCGTACATGAATATATGTATTTTTTAGTTTTTTTAATGTTTATTTTTGACAGAGAGAGAGAGACAGGCAGAGCATGAGTGGGGGAGGGGCAGAGAGAGAGGGAGACACAGAATCTGAAACAGGCTCTAGGCTCTGAGCTGTCAGCACAGAGCCTGGCAGGGGGCTTGAACTCACGGACCGCGAGATCATGACCCGAGCGGAAGTCGGACACTCAACTGACTGAGCCACCCAGGCGCCCCTCGTACATGAATATATTTAAAAAGATCTTTGTGCTTCACATTTTTCCTTAGGATACATGAATAGAACTAAAATCACTAAGGCACAAACTTTTTTTAAGCCTCTGGGTGCATTTTCCCAAATTATTTTCCAGAAAGACTGAAACAATCACATCTATTTTCATTAATGGGTTTTAGAGTGCCCATTTCATAGTATTTACTCTACATTTTATTACTTCCACTGTCTGACCAACTTTTTTAGAGGGTGTTTTGGATCAACCGTGGTTTGTTTTGTTTTGAAAGAGGGAGAGAGACAGAGAGACAGAGACAGAGAGAGGGAGGGCGAATTGGGGAGGGGCAGAGGGAGAGAGAGAATCCCAAGCAGATTCCTTGCTCAGTGTGGAGCCACTCAGGGCTCGATCCCACGACCCAGGATCATGACCTGAGCTGAGTCAGACGCTCAACTGACAGACCCCTCTGGGCACCCTGGATCAATCTTGTTTTAACACATGATACTTATTTAATGTTAGTCATTTATTTCTGGAAGGTTGTTTTGGTGAAATAATAGATGTCATCTTCTGAATGGATGTGCGGTGCCACTAATACAATCCTGGTGGGTATGACGTTAACTCTAAATAATACAAACCTTAAAGTGGTATGCAAGTATGCCCTTTTGTGCCGGTGGCTCTTATTATTTCCCAAGAAACAATAGAATTTAGGCAACTCACAGATCTAAGAAGATGTCTACTGCAGCAATTTAGGATAGAAACAGTCTTCAGTAAACACAGCAATGTAAGGACGTGGACTAAAATTGAAGGATAAATCGAGCACTTATTAAAAATGAGAGAGGAGATTCAAGCCCATTGTGTAACTATATTAGCAATGTTTTTTGCCTGCGGTGAATTAGCAACTCAAAACTGAAGGTGTGCGCGCGTGTGTGTGTGTGTGTGTGCATATATTACATGTGTCTGTATCCATTTATTATTATTACTTGTATTTCTTCTAAAGCTTTTATGTCATTCTTTTCTTTTCTTCCAGGTCATAAGGGGACCACTGCCTTCCGAATGAATATGAGTATCTTCATGGAAAAAATATCTTGAGAGGAAAAAAAGGTTACTGAATTTATTATTTTTTAAAATTTTTCTGAAGTTTATTTACTTATTTTTTTTTTGAGAGAGAGAGAGAGAGAGAGAGAGAGAATGAGAGAGTGCGGGCAGGAAAGGGGCAGAGAGAGAGGGAGAGAGAGAGAGAATCCCAAGCAGGCTCCGCACTGCCAGTGCAGAGCCTGATGTGGGGCTTGAACCCACGAACCGGGAGATCATGACCTGAGCCAGAATCAAGAGTCAGACGCTTAACTGACTGAACCACCCAGGTGCCCCCAAACCACTGAATTTATATCAGAAAATCCAGTGGAAGTGATCAGAACAGCAAAGTGGAATCACGGTCCTTAGGAGCAAGAGGGAATTAGAGATAGTATAGTCCAACCCTTCTTTTTATAGATGAGGAAATTGAAGTCTCTTGAAGTTAAAATAATTCATCTAAAGAAAGAGAGCAGGGTGGGTCCAGACATGGGTCTCAAACCCAGGTCTCCCTGTTTCAGGTGTCGTGTATTTTCTACAAAACCACTCTGTCTCTCAACAAGTAATTTTGTTAGCAGACAGTATTGCACGGAGATTTGTGAACTCTTTTTTATATTTGTCAACTCAAGAACTTTGGCTGGGTGTGCGGAATGGAGAACCCTTGGTTCTATTATTTATGGAGACATCACAGAACAGCCGGTTGGAGCTAAGGAAGCACCAAAATAATGTACCAGGTGAGAATCCTCCCTTGTTCTCCGAGATCCTGATGGTGTACCCCAAAAGACATTTTATCACTGGTAATTCTGCATTGTCATTTGGGACTAATCAGAGTGAAATCACGCACTGAATCATTGAGCTTTGTTATATTTAACACAACTGCTACCTTACCTTCTCCAAATGCATCCAGTGTGAATGTTATGAGTAAGGACAAAGATTTTGGATGAAAGGGTTATGGATTCACATGAACATTAGGCATCAGTGGGCTTGTCTCCAGGAAGCTATTTGGACTGAATGACCAAAAGGCTGAGACCTGGTTTCTTGGAGCAAAATGAAGAAGAAAATGACAACAACAGTTCGCATGATTTAGGGTTGAGGTACTTAATAACACAGCAACATGAGGGCTTTTTGAGGTGGTTTGTTTTGTTTTGTTTTGTTTTTGTTTGTTTGTTTGTTTTTGCTTCAGTAATCAACATTGACTTCAACAGATTCTTGTTCCGTTTTGGTTACAAATATCTCTGTCGAAATTTTCATTCATAAAGTTAAGTAGACAAAAGCAGGCATGCCGTATTTCTAGCACTATTTCTGTCCCCTGTCCCCATTCCTGACTCTCTGATCCACTCCCCTGGCTTATCTGAATACGTTTGTATCTCAAGTCTTCCTGGTAGAGATGTGACCTTTGTTGAGTTTCCATCCTAAGGGGAGAAGAGCAAAGAGGCTACAAAAAACTAATATTTTCCTTTTGTATAACTCGTCTAATTTAATTCCCGATTGCCACCCTCATTTCCATCTTCATTTTTAGGCTAACCAATCAGAAGGCCATGGTGCCCCTTGGCTGCCTGTTTATCCAGACACCGGAAGAATTACTCAAGACCTAACTTTCTTTTTATTGCACTTCTTAGGAGTACCAGGTAATAAATCAATTGGGCAAGGACAGATACAGAAAAGCAGTATTTAAAATGACTTATGATGTAAAAGAGATGACTTTGCTATTATGTTTTATCAAAGGCAGCCACTAACAAGCATAATGTAATTCACAATGCTTAAGCAGGGTGACTTTAATTGCAATGGTCATTAAATTCACAGGACCATTAAATGCATTAAAGGAGGGAGCCAGTGAGCTATCATGAATGAAATAAGGCCCCCACTCACCCCACTTCACCCTATTTAACTGGAATTGAACTTAGTCCGGGTCTCTGATATGTCACAACCCTTGACTTCCTCTCCTCCTTTCTCTACAAAGTTGCTGTGGCTGTTTCAGAACAGCTCAAACACAGAAGCATTCAAGGGGAAAGAGAGGCAGACAGAGGTATTATCAAACGACATCGAAATGTACTAGTGGATTAAATTTTGCCTATTACGTTTTATAGCATTTTCAGGTTTGAAGTCTACTCACATCTAGTTTTGATAAGTTTGTCGTCTTCAGAAGCTGACATAAGAAAAGAACTACTAGCATCAAAAATTTCCGTCTCCCCAGTAATGACAGAAATGTAAACTGAAACGTATCAAATTGATCAAAACTAGAAACACAATGATTATTCATTCCTATTGGCAGGAAGTGTATAGGGAAGTCGTCACTTTCTCACCTTGTTGTGGGACGTTAAACATGAATAAAAATTTCTGGAAAACTCTTTGGTACTGTGTGTCAAAAACCTTAAAAAAGTGTTCTTATATATCGACTCAGAACTTGTGTATCTAGGAAATTATCATCCAAAACGATGAAGATTTAAGTATAAGGAGAAACGTAAAAAGAAATTGGAAATAATACCCTAATTATCCCACATTAACAGATTGAGTAAATAAAGTAACAGAGACAATAAATGAATATTATACACAGATTTAAAGCAGTGTCTTAGAAGTGTACTTACTGAGAAGGAAAAGACATTAACAACATAAAGTGATGAAATGTGTACCACAAAACCTTATGAATGGCATGGACCCATTTTTTTAAAAATGTATTTTTTTTTTTGAGAGATAGAAAGAGAGCATGAGTGGGGAAGGGGCAGAGGTAGAGGGGGGTGGGTGGGGAATCCCAAGGAGGCTCTGGACACAGGGCTCGATCTCACAACCATGCGATCATGACCTGAGCCAAAATCAAAAGTCAGAGGTTTAACGGACCGAACTACCCAGGCACTGCTCTAAGAGCATATTTTTAACACATATCTACCTTTACATAGAAAAGAGTGGGAATTTATGTTCGTTTTTTTTTTCTCTTCAATTTCATCTTTCAACATTCATATCTTTTCACCCTACTGTTCTGACATATTGGGGTTATTTCAGGGTTGTTTTTACACAAATGCTCTTTCTCTCTTTTTTCCTGGGTCTTCTAGAACATTGTTCTCAACTTAGAACACTGTCTCTTCTGTCCTCCCTTTTGCACAACCACCTCAAGCTTGGCCCAGGTCTCACGTTAAATATTTTCTACTCCAGAAATCCTTTCTTGACCTCTCAAGTCTGAGCTGGGTTCTCCTTCAACTCCTATTCCTATTCCACAGTATACCTTTTGTATCATTGTAAGGGCCTGTTTACTTGTTTGTATCATCCATTCTTTCTGGGAGGACAGACTGTATCTAGATCCTTATCTATATGTGGTCGTTTCTCTTCAAGATGGCCACCATCAAGTCCTTCCCTTCCTGTATCTGCGTGCCACACCCCCTGTGGAAAAGTGAAGCCTATTCCTTCCCTCAATTTGAATCTGGGTGGGCTTTAATGATTCACTTTGACTAAGAAAATGTGGTAGAAGTGATGTGCAGGGACTTCTAAGGCTTCCAGTTGGGTTTCTTGGAACACTTGCCACGGTGAAGTTAGTCGTCTCATAAGGACTACAAATACTGTGAGATAGCCATGTTGTGAAAAATCCAAGCAAAGTGGAGAAGCCTCAGAATATGAGACATCCTGTGGGGGAAGGTGGGAGGGGGAATGAGAGAGCAAGATAGAGAAACAGATGTAGAGAGGCAGAGAGAGGCAGAGAGAGATAGAGAATGGCCAAGGAGCCCTGAGGTTCTAGACATTTGAGGGGAGATGCCACCTTCGAAGTAAACCCTCCAGCTCACCAAGCCAACAAATGCCAAGTGCATCCAGCTCAACCATTCCCAAATCCTTGACTCTCAAAACTCATGAGCAAAATTAAATTGCTGCCGAAGCAACTACATTTTGAGATAGCTTATTACATAGTAATAGATAACTAACTGTAACATCAGCCTGGCATGTATTGAGCCTTCCATAAATATCTATTAAAGGAATGCATAATGGGAGTTTTTCCTTCATTCCTCACCCCACCCACTTTCTTGTTTCCTTGTCATGTCAATCAACCATAAACCACAACATCTTTTCAGTTTCAAGAGATCTGAAAATGGCAGATTATGGCCAGCTGACCAGAGAATATCTCTGATTTAGCCCAGTTCTGTACAAGTGTCCTAAATTCTTTCTGGCAGAGTAGCTTTTCCATGACAGCCTCTGTCTCATGGAGAAATGAATACTTATCTGAAAGCCTAGCGCCGGGGTAGAGGGAAACGGACACAGAGTACTTGATTTCTAATCTCTGTTTCTAAAACTTCAAATGGTCCCTGGAAGGGTCGATCAGTTCACCTTAGCGTTCTCTGAGCTCATCATTGCCTGTTATTTGGGGAAGAAAAAACATTATGCCTTCTTTTTCTTCTTATAGCACAGTCTCAGGTTCTTAAGGTTAAGAGTATGGAAGGTCTTCATTTTTGTTTTAAATGAGCTTCTATAAGTTGAGAGGAAAATACCTCCTGGCTCATTATGACGTGGCAGGGAGTGGGGGTGTTGTACTAACATCCTTCACATGAGTGTTTCTTTCCAGTCTGGGCCACACCTAGGTTTTGCTTATGAAGCCGAGGAAGAGCAATTACTGTCAGTGATGTTTCTAAACTAGGTGAAGCATCTGTGTCTAGGATGAATTAGGTGTCCTGGATGGATGGAGTGAAATGCTCTTTAGTGACAAGTGGAGGATTAACTAGGTGGTCTGGGCTAACACTTTTTAACGCAAGAATTAAGTGGCACAAAGGGTTTCTTCTTGGTGGGCTGAGAGCATTGAGGATCGTTCCAAGTCCTACCATTTTTGATCCCATTATTCCATAGGTATGTCCCTACATTCTAGATCCTCTGAGACCAAAGTAACATAAATGGTGAATAAGCGAATTCATGAATGGATAAATGAATTCGATACGTAGCTTTATTTTTTTATGTGGTAAAATATGCATAAGATTTAATATTTTAGCCATTTTTAAGTTTATAATTTGGTGGCATTAAGTACATTCACAATGTTGTATAACCATGACCAGTGTCGTATTTCCAGAACTTTCCAACATCACTACAACTTGATTTTTAAAACACCTCTCGTAACTATTCAAAGGCTGTTTATTCATTTTTTCCTATTTCTAGATTCTGAATGTTTGATATAGCCAAATAACTGATTTTGAGATAAGTGCCTTATTTTCAAAACCCTCCACGGACGAAATCTTTCAGAAACGTGTTCCTTGGACTTCTCAATGTAGTGGTCAGGTCGGTGGTTTTAAATCCTCTGAGAAGAGTTAGCATCCAAAAGCCTAACAACGGCTGGGACACCTGGTGGTTTAGTCGGTTAAGCAACCGACTCTTGATTTTGGCTCAGGTCACGATCTCACATTTTGGGGGTTCGAGCCCCGCATCAGACTCCGCGCTGGCAACACAAGCCTGCTTGGGATTCGCTCTCTCTCCTCTCGCTGCCCCTCTACCCCTCTCAAAAATAAATACATACACTTAAAAAAAAAAAAAATGAAAAGCCTAACAGCTGTAGTTGTCGAGTCATTCAGATCGGTTCCGTACTGGGGGTGAATATTGCTGTCTGCTCAGTGCCTATTCTCCTGCTGTCCCTTGCTAATGAACTCTGCGCCCCTGGCCACAGGGCGATTGTGGTGATCACGTGGTCCAGGCGGGCCATTCCTAGTACCTCACTCACAGACCACAGTGATTGGTCCAAGGGATGGGCAAAAGATCCTAAACCATGTTCGGAATTTTTGTCGGGGGATTTTTCGAATTTCGGTTGGGAGAAGAGGGCCTTTATTTACACCTCTGGTTTTAGAGCATTTGGGATACAAAGTTGGAGGAGCCAGCAGCCATAAATGCCAGTCTGTTAGGTAAGATAGTTTGAGAGAATAAATCTAATGTTCGGAGGGAAGCAGAAATGAGAGATGAACAGAGAGACCTTTTAGAACATTTGATCCTTGGTTTAGTTGTCCCTAAGGCCATGTCTGCCCCTGCCTTTTATGCTGTTGGATTATTATTAATCCCCCCCCTCTTTTGCTTAAGTTGTTTTGAGTTGTGTTTCTGTCCCTTGTGACCACAAGTCCTGGCCGAAACAGCAGGGTTTAGAATTGTGGACAAACTAGATATTTCAATCAATAATATAGATGGAATCAGTGTTGGTACCCTGTGAGTTTATGGGACAAACCCATGGGTAGTGTTTCCCATGTTCATCTACCCACAGGTCCAACGATCGGCCCGTCCAGCTCCGGTCCCATGGGGATCACATACGTGTGAGTACAAAGCGACATTTTATTGATTTATTCTTATTTTTTTTAATTTTATTTGTTTTTAATTTGAGAGAGAGAGAGAGAGAGAGCGAGTGTGAGTGGGGGGGAGGCATAGAGGAGAGAGAGAGAGAGAGAGAGAGAGAGAGAATCCTAAGCACGTTCCACGCTCAGCGTGGAGCCCAACACAGGGTTCCATCCCATGACCCTGGGATCATGACCTGAGCTGAAATCAAGAGTCGGACGCTCAACCGACTGAGCCACCCAGGCGCTCCCAAAGCAACACTTTAAATTGCTATAATGTTTTCTGTCTTCTGAGATCTTCATTGGCCCAAATTGTTAGCACGCCATTGCAGGGAACGGAAGGCACTGCATCCATTTAAGCAGTAAGAGATTTAAATTTTTTTTTTTTTTCCAACGCTTATTTATTTTTGCGACAGAGAGAGACAGAGCATGAACGGGGGAGGGGCAGAGAGAGAGGGAGACACAGAATCGGAAACAGGCTCCAGGCTCTGAGCCATCAGCCCAGAGCCTGACGCGGGGCTCGAACTCCCGGACCGCGAGATCGTGACCTGGCTGAAGTCGGACGCTTAACCGACTGCGCCACCCAGGCGCCCCAAAGCAGTAAGAGATTTAATACAAGGACTTGGGTGCCTCTGGAATCGTTGGATGTGCTGCAGGATCACGCGGTAGGGTGGGCCTCTGGGAAAAAAACTGGGCGATTGGTCCACCCAGGGAGTGTCTATCAGAGAGGAATCAGGAGGCTACCCCTGGAATCAGGAAGCCGCTCCAGATGTCTTCATAGTTGTCTCTATGACCCTTAAAGCTGGTGATCAGGAAACTTCGTTCTGTTGCAGAATAATCCCAGTCTCCACCGCTGTCCTTTGCTAGTGGCAATAGCAGAATGTAGGAAAATGGATTTCACCTCACTTCCACCTTACGAATCTTGGGGGGGTATCTAAATGTCTATCATGTTAACTGGGTAAAAGAATCTGTGTTTAGAACAGAGGGGGGGGTAGGGGTGCCTGGGTGGCTCAGTCGGTCGAGCGTCCGACTTCAGCTCAGGTCACGATCTCACTGTTCGTGAGGTGGAGCCCCACGCCGGGCTCTGTGCTGACAGCTCAGAGCCTGGGGCCTGTTTCGGATTCTGTGTCCCCCTCTCTCTCTCCGCCCCTCCCCTGCTCACACTCTGTCTCTGTCTCTCTTTCAAAAGTCAATAAACATTAAAAAAAAAAAGAAAAGAAAAGAAAAAACACAGTTGGCATAAACCTGCTTTCTGTGCTGGTTAGACCCCACTTTGCATTTAGTTGTGGGGTAGCCCACTTCGCGAGGGGAAGAGATGAATAATGTATTTGGGGATGGCAGACATGAGGATGGGGAAACCAAAAACCTTGTTATGGAAGGAGTAACTGGGAATATGTAGCTGGGAGAGAGAAGACTCAAGAAGGCTCTCCCAACTTTTGCTAGATATTTGATAGGCTAAGTTCTTGATGGTCCTTAAGGGTAGGATGAAAACTATAGGACAGAGATTTTAATGGACATTAGGAAGAAATTTCTGCTAGCTAGAGCTATGGAATGTTCTGGAGTTTTCCAACTCCAGAAGTACCCAACCATTATTATTTTTTTTTTAATTTCTTTTTCAACGTTTATTTATTTTTGCGACAGAGAGAGACAGAGCATGAACGGGGGAGGGGCAGAGAGAGAGGGAGACACAGAATCGGAAACAGGCTCCAGGCTCTGAGCATCAGCCCAGAGCCCGACGCGGGGCTCAAACTCACGGACCGCGAGATCGCGACCTGGTTGAAGTCGGACGCTTAACCGACTGCGCCACCGAGGCACCCCCCAACCATTATTGACACGACAAGGGAGCAGGGGTGTTGTGGAAAAGATTGTATTTTTAGATATTAGAGGTTGAATATGTTTTCATTATGAAGTTGGTTAATTTTGGCAAAGTTCTTCCATTTCCTCAGTTTTCCTGGGTAACTGGGTCTATATTGATGTTGGGTTTAGAAAGAAATGAGGTTGAACACAGCTTCTCTTTCAGGACCCAAACGAAGGGCTTATGAAGGCGGGTGGCTATGAGGAACTCAGAAGAGAGGCAGAACATGGTTGAAATAACACCATCAGGGGTTAGAGAGGAATAAGAAATAGCAGTACCTTCCCCCCAAAATATTTTAGGAATATATCCTATGGGGCATTTGGGCAAGATTGGGGTTTGACTGAGGGCTGTAATGGGGTTTGTTATAAATAATCGTTACTGAATATTGAGATATATATCATTTAATACAACGTCTTTTTTGAGAGCCCTTTGATTTTTCACATGAGGACAATGAAGCCTGCAGAGGCTACATGACTTGTCCAAGGATACTGAGTTACAAAGGGGCAGAGCCAGGGTTTGAGCCCTAGAGCTCATGCTCACGTACTTCATGACAACGTGTTCCTCGTCCACGTTGGCAAAGAATAAAAATCCAGCTGATAGTGGAGCCTGATCTACACAGCAGGGCCAAGAGTGGTAGGAAAGACAAATACCAGAATCACATGGGCAATGAACCACCCATATTTCCTTCCATAATAGGGATAAGACCGTCACGTCTACACAGAGCCAAGGAATGCTATTTTTGAGACATCTTTAATAACTTATTTCAGCTCCATTTAGTCTAGTCACAGTTGTTCATCCATAAACTAGAAATAAAAGTAATTGCCTCAAAAGGTTCATCCGAGGATTCATTAATGTACGTAAAAGTGCTTGCCTGGAGTGGGGTTACTGAATCAAAGGGAGGTGACGGAATTCCCAAACCAGAGGCTGATTTGCCTTTAAGGAGATGGTCTCAGTCTTAGACCATCTAGTCGGTTAGAAGAACGATGGAATACGAGACATTTTTGAATTCTGGGTAGGTCTTGATTAAAAAAAAGAAGGGGGGGTGGAATTTCACCTGTGAGTGCTATTTGAGTCAACAACTCTGTTATATCTTTGGATATAACAAACAGGCAGGGGAAGTAGGGAGTTTAGCTTGTATGCAGTGAGTCTAATTTATTTTCAGGTTAAAACACCTCAGCGTAAGGCCAGGTGATGTATTTTTCTGTACGGTCACTGTTTTCATAAAAGAATAAGTAGGCAGCTTGCTTATGTGATATGATCTGAAAGATACCGAAAGGCCTTCTGTCCTTCCATCCTCCCTCTCTCCCTCAGACGTAGAATCTGAAATTCCATTTTGAGAAGCCTTGGGTTCAGGCAGCGATTCTCAAACTTTGCTATGTATCAGAGTCGTCTGAAGAACTGAATTAAAATATTGGCCCTGGGACCACAGGGTCAGGCTCTGGGGTTGGGACGCAGGCAACTGTACGTTTAACTAGGTGAGTCTAATGCACAGCAAAATTTGAGAAACACCTGATGAAGGCTGTATATCTACAGAAGTCTCCCATGAAATTCTCAGTTTTCTCTCAGGGAGTTGCCATGGTTCTCAGATTACAACTTCTTATTCCACTAAATACCTCCTTTTTCTCCTAACACCATTCTTGCCAATATCATCAGTGAAGGTCTTTGTTGTCAACTGTAATGGATGCTTTTTGGTCTTTCTATATTATGATACTTCTCCTTAGCATTTGTTGCTATTTGCTATTCCTTCTGTCTGTATCTCTGACATAGCAACCTCTCCTGGTTTTCTGCCTTACCTCCTTGACTGCTCTTCGGTCTACATTGATGGCTTCTTCTTAGTTCAACTCCCAAACACTCTGAGTTCTTCAGGGCTCATCGTCAGGGCCTCTGCTCTTCTCTCTATACTCTTCTCCTGGACTCAGGTGCATAACGGCCAGCAGTTTCCAAATTTTTACCTCCTGCCTAGTCTTCTCTCCCCAGCTCCAATGTTGCACCGCTGGTCAACTTGTACCTACCTGATAAATCCACCTGAATGTCTCATGATAATCTCAAACTCATGAGAATCACTGAAAGTGACTGTTGGACTCCCTGCCCCCCCCCATCTTTCTCCAATCCATACTTCTCAAGAAATAGTACCGCCACCCACCTAATCACTCAAACTAGAACGTAGAGGTCAAGATAATTACTTCTCCCTTATCACCCACATCTGCTCCATCAACAAGTCATGTCAATGTCCTCTCAGATGGTTCTTGAATATTCCCCTCTCCCTATCTACCCTGATCGCTATCCAATAAGCCAGCATCTTTTCCCTCAGACTCCTTCCTGGATCCTTGCTTCATCTCTTACCTCCTTTACCTCATTCTCAAGAAAGCCTGAACATTCTTTTAAATAACTCAGATATGTCAGATACTTTTTCACCTTAAACTATTCAGTGGTGTCCCACTGCACTTAGAATAAAACTGATTCCTTACCTGGGTCTTCAACGCACCCATTAATTTCACCTTCATCTTGGTCTATAAGGCCCTTTATCTTCTGACTCACTACGTTGCTCACAGTATTAACGTCACATTGGCCTCCTTTAAGTTCCTAAAAAAAAGTCCAAGTTCTTTTCCTCCTCTGGGCCTTTTCTTCTGCCTGGAATGATCTTCACCTCAATGACTGGCTATTGCTTGTCTTTCAGAGCCTTGTTTAAATTTTGCCTTTTGTAATCATGCTCTCTGTTATTCTCCATTAATTTGTCATAGTGCTTTGAATTTTGTAATTGCTTATTCATTCATTTGCTTATTGTCTGTCTCCAACTCTGGACTATAACTCCATGAATTTAGGAACTATGGGTACAAGTCCAGCTTCTATTTTTTTTTTAAATTTTAAAATTAATTTATTTAGAGAGAGACAAAGAGAGTGAACAGGGGAGGGAAAGAGAGAGGGAGAGAGAGAGAATCCCAAGTAGGCACCATACTCTCAGCATAGGGCCCAATGTGGGACTTAAACTCATGAACCGCGAGATCATGACTGGAGCCCAAACCAAGAGTCGGACGCTTAATCGACTGAGCCACCCAGGCACCCCACATATCCAGCTTCAAAGAGCGTCTGGTGTATGTGACTTGCTCAATAAAAATCTGCTAAATAAAATACGGACACAATCATAGAAATGTTGAAAGAAAATATAGGAGAGTATTTTAATTTTCTGGAGGTTTGAAAAAGTTTTTCTAAGCATAGCATGAAACCTATAAGCCATCATGATTGACCAATTTGACTACATTAAGCATTTAACATTTCTGTATTACAAGAATCGAAAGGTAAAAAATGAACTGGGAGAAATCTTTGCAAAGCATTCAAAGGAATTTCTTCAAGTCAATAAGAAAAGATAAGTAAACCAATAGAAAAATGGGCTAAAGATACAACTCATAGAAGAAAAAAATAGCAGTCAGTAAACATATTATAATAAATATTCTCAAGTTCACTTTTTAAAACATTAGATTTTTATCCTGTTGAATTAGCAAGAATTAAAAACAATGTATAAATGTTCAGGTCAGGTATGAGTGGAAGGCAGTTAGGTTTCATACAGTAAAGTCAAACACTAATAGTCAACTTTGTTACATGCATTGTACATCAGTGTAACATTTTTATTGAACAATTTGGCCATATCTGTTGAAATTTAAGACGTGCCTTACCTTTGATTCAAAACACTGTTTTGAATTAGAAATTTTAGGAACTCATCCTAAAATAATACTTTGACGATACACAGTATATATTTATATACGGATATATAGTCACATATGATGTATATTCATGTATGTCATATGTTTAGTTTGGCTTTTTTAAAATAAACAAAAATGGAAAACCATCTGATTATGCAATTAAATAATGATACATTCATACAAGGAAATACTATGCAGCTGTTAAAAAGAACAATGGTCTAGATGAATATATTCTGTTTGGGAAAGATGTATTTCTTGATTCAGTGTTAAATCGAACGGATTTAGCTCAATGGCATGTGTAGTAAGATTCCCCCTCCTTTTTTTCTTTTAAAAAAAGACGCAAGCATTTATAAACTGCAAAACTATGTTCAGGCATGCATGGAAAAATGAGAAAATGGCTGAAAATCTTAACCATGACTATATTTGGGAAATTGGATTTGGAAAACTTTCCCTTTTTACATTGTACACTTATGTTTCACACATTTATGAATTGCTTAAAAGTTTTTTAACCACAAATGTATATTGTTCGGTAATGAGAGAGAGAGGGAGAGGGGAGAGGGAGAGAGAGGAGAGGGAGAGAGGGAGGGAAGGAGAGGGAGCAAGAGGGAGAGGGACAAATGATCGCTGTCTTATGCATTTTGCCATCATAGTTGGGGCTGACTCACTGGCCGCCTGGAAGGTCAGACCACTCGGTCAAGAGTTCAGGGATTGCGGCCTTTCCCCTCTCTCCCTCTCCCCCCAAGAAGGGGAGGCACTTTAGCATCGTATGTTTTTGTAAGGATTAAGTGAGACGGAGGTTGTGAGAAGCCTTTATCAGCCATGAAGCTCTTGCAAATCCAAGAGATGAGTATCATAATCAAAGTCCACGTCCCACCCCAGGCAGGGCTGGCCGGCGACTGCAGAAAGTCCCCCCCCCCCCCCAACCGCGCGCGTGCTCTGCGGAGACCCGCAGTCCCCTTCACCCAGAACATTCCTCAACCGTATCCCCCCTTCGCTCCGCCTGGGCCTCTCCGCGAGGGAGCCGGGCCTGCCTCCCGCTCCATCCCTCCACCCGGCCCTGGCCCAGCCGCTTCCCAGCAGAGCTTGGCTGTTCCTTGAACTTTCAGTGTTGGTTCGATTTCCTCCAGTGGTACCACATGCTGCTGTGCAAACAGAGCACGTGGCCGGGCCAAACAAAGGAACATGTGTGCTGCAAACCATCCCCCTATCACGGGAGCGCGAGCTCGGCCAGGAGAGGGCCCGGCCGGCGCGCGGTAAGAGCCGCCCGGCTCTCCGGAAGCGGCGGGGCGGGGGCGGGGGTGCGGGCAGTCGGGGGCGGGGGGGGGGGGGAAGGGGGCCCGGGAGGGGGCGGCCCCGCGCGCCCGCCCGCCCCGCGCCGCGCCCCGCGGCCAGCGCGCGGCCGGGCCCCGCTCGCCTCCAGCTGCTACGATTGCATTTCACCTCCGCCGGGCCGCTGGGGGACTGGCTGTACCAAGATCACTCTCCCGGGATGCCGGCAGGGGGAGGGGGCCCGGCACCGTATACAGCTGTCAAAACGTCTAGGGCGGGAGGCGCAGGCACATCTGCACGAGCCGGTCTCCGGCTGGGGGGCACACGGGGAGCGCCTCCAACCTACCAGTGTAATGGCGAGCGGTAATTGCATTAGGATTAGTTATCTCCTGCGCTCTGCTCATTAGCCCGGAGGATGGCTCGCATCCAGCGAGAGGGTGGCGCGCGGCGAGCGAGAGGATGTGCGCCTAACAGGTCGCGATAATGAAAGACTCGCTCTCCCATAGTTCGCTTCCCCCCGCCGGCTTCCCCTCCCGGCCCCCGACTCTCCTCCTCCGTCTTCCTCTAAACCTCATTTCCTGACTTTTTCCTGCAGGTCTTATGAAATGAGCAATTTAGGGAGATTGCAGTGAAAACAAATCTCGACTGGCTGGAGGTGGGGGAGGGATGCCGCGGAGGGCGCGGGGCTGAAATGCCCGAGTCGGAGGGAGGGAAGAGAGCGGTTGGCGTTTTCTGACGCCGAGGCCAGGGCCTCGGGAATGCCTAGGTGCGTTTCCAGGCTGGATGGTTCCGGATACGTCTTCACTTCCTTCTCCGGGTGATGCCTAGAACCAAAGGTGAAAGGGAGGGGCGGCGATTTCCCGGGATCCGGATCTCGGGAGCCCCACCTCTGATTGCGCCAACTGCCGGAGCCGTACCCACCCACCAGGGCTGAGCCTTTTGGTCCTCGCCGTGTAGCCCCGGGGCCCTCGGGCTGGCATGGTGGACGCAGGACCCAGAAATTTTTTGTTTGTCGTCTGCCCTGGGAACAAGGACCTAGTCATTTTATTCTTCACCGCACCTAGCTCCCTGGCATACAGAAGGTGCTCAAAAATTGGTGATGGACGGTAACAAGTCATTAAAAAAAGGGGGGGGGGGTAAAATCATCCTCAATCTAACTCATTTTTGATATAAAACTTGACTGGCAGGCGGGCCGACTTCCTAGCAATGTGACCAACCACAGGTAATCTCTTTCCAGTGTGTTCTTCTCATCTGACAAACAGGATTGATAATTTACCTATCGGCTTATTTACGCACGTGTGAATCACCCCAAACAGAACTTAACGCATAGTAGGTGCTCAGTAGATGTTAGTTCCTCCGCACGTCTTGCTTTATTCAGCCCTAAGAGGGGGATTAAAAAAAAAAAAACTCTTTGATGTCTCAGGAGGAGGTAATTAATGTTCTCTTAACCCATCTGAAAGGGCCAATAGAGTACAAAGTTGTTTTATAATTAAGAAATGTATCAAACCCTGTGCAGGACTAATTGCTGTGCAAATTTGATTGAGGCCTGTGAGAACAAGATTGCCTTTAATGGGTTGTAGCGTGGGGGACTATTTAATATTCTTCGGGGAAGTTCCAATGCGCAAGTCTGAGCATCAGAGATTGCATCACCAACCATTAGGAGCGCTACTCAATGGTTTAGAGTGAATACACCAGGGCTTTGCTTAAATAATTATTTTGAGACTGGAAGGTTTATTGAGAGTTCAGGGTTCAGATTTAGAAATGTCAGAAATAGAGTTTTATTTGTTTCCATTGCACATAATGAATTGCCCTTTAAATAATGAAGCAATGAAAATGCCAAGTATCACATACTCCAATGGATTGCCAAATGTTGAATTAGGCCCCCGTGAGGGTGAGGCTTCAAAGCCACAATACATTAGAGAATTGGGGCATTTACTATTTCTACAGAAATCATCGATCCAGAGGGAACCTGGTGAGGGCACACCCCTCACCAAGTTTACAATCTAAACTTTTTCCACGTCAACTTTAGTATGGTGGGACTACCTGACCATCTTTGTCATTGGGCACCTGGAACAGTACTTTGCAGAGGTGGCCACTGAGAGAAGCTACTGAAACAGCCTATGTATGGGTGTTCCATTTATTTGCATGGAGGAAAATATTCTTCCCTAGACGGTAAGGCCACGTGTACGTCTTCAAGTTGGGGTCCCTTCCTTGTGGACTGAGGTCACTGGTTCTGCTTCTCACAGATGAATCCAAAGGGCCGGAGTGGCTTAGCCTTGGGGACGCATTTTTCTCCACTACCCACAGGGCCTCAGAACACCTGCCTTCTTCTTTCTTATACCCCGCTCTCTCCCTGTGTCTTCTTCATCTTCTCCAGATAAGAGATTTCTCTCTTTGTCTCTCGGGCTAAGTCATCCGTGTTTCTCCTGGACTTCATTCATCTGGGGTTTTGTCCCTTAATTACCATTTTTCTCCCAAGTATGTGTTCTGTTTCTTTTTCACTGGAACTTTACTTGGTTTACTTCTGCTTCCAATCACAGTGCAGCCTCCTAGATATTGCAAATAAATCTTCGTTTGAATTTGCTCTTTTTCTGATATCTTTTCTAGGTCTTCTGTGTCCACATCTACTGTCTCCATTGTGACGTTGTCCAGTATTCCTGTAACCCCCTGAAATCTAACTTTGCCTTTTTTTTTTTAATGTTTATTTATTTTTGAGAGAGACAGAGACAGAACGCGAGTGGGTTAGGGGCAGAGGGAGAGGGAGACACAGAATCAGAAGCAGGCTCCAGGCTCCGAGCTGTCGCCACAGAGCCCGATGCGGGGCTCAAACTCACGAGGCGTGAGATCATGACCTGAGTCAAAGTCAGAGGCTCAACCGACTGAGCCACCCAGGTGCCCCTTGCCTTCTTTATTTTATTCTACCAATTGCAACTGTTAGTGGTCCATTCTAACCCCACCCTTCTTTGTTTATCAGTGTCTCCTAAAGACCCTCTGGGCACATGTCTTGGGACACTTACAATTCTAAGTCTTTCATAAATTTCTCTGATTTCCACTCCTCCCCCCCCCCCCCCCCCCCCCGCTTAGGTGCTCTCGGCCTCCCTCCCTCTTCTTTCTCCCAAAATACATGCATGCCTCAAAAACCAGGGCACACATTTATCGAGTACTTACGGTGTATTTGAATGCTCCCATCAACCCTGGAAGCAAGGTACATTGATTATTTCATCTTTAAAGGAAGAGCTGAGGCTTAGATAGTTGGTAGGTACCAAATCCTGGTCTGCTCTGTCTGAATCCAAGCTCTTCACCTGGTGACTGTCATGCCCCGGGTTTGGTTCTCTGCTCTCAATCCCTGCCCCTCTATTATTGCTGGGCAAACCTTACCACGTCTGCAGCTCCCGCTTGATCTCAGACCCCTGAAAGGTACCATACTCATTAGCTGACCATCCCCTTCTCCTTCCGGACTGCAACACAACCCATTTCCCAGGACCAAGACTTGACCCTCAGGAGAGCTTGAGCAACTTCCTTCATTTCCCTCTGACTCCCTGTCGATGACCGCATAAAGTGGAGATGTCCTGAGTTTAAATAAGAAAAGAGATACTTACATTCATGGGTGGCAAAGCGAGGCTCTTCAGCAAGTAGTAGCTATAATTATTCCTTTTTATCTCCCCAACATTCTTGGTAGATTTCTGATTCTGTGCTTTTGGTTATGATCTCCTCCTTATGGAACTTCCCCTTTCTGTGTCTACGTTGATTAAAATACTCCCAGTTCGGCATGCTTGGGTGGCTTGGTCAGTTAAGCATCCAACTCTTGATTTTGGCTCAGGTGATGATCTCACGATTTGTGAGATCGAGCCCCACATTGGGCTCTGTGCTGACAGTGCTGAGCCTGCTTGGGAGTCTCTTCCTTTCTCTCTGCCTCTCCCCCACTTGTGCTCTCTCTCTCTCAAAATAAATTTTATGCATATGTATGTGTGTGTGTGTGTGTGTGTGTGTGTACACACACACACACACACACACACACACACGTAGATATATATAAATACTCCCAGTTCTTGGAAGTACATTCACCCCATTGCTTCAGTGAAACTGTCCAGCTCCCCTTGAAGGGGTTTTTCTCTAATTTTGGCACTTAGAACAGGTACCATGCAAATCACCCCTCAATTGTAAAGTGTCTTGGGTCATCCTTTACTTGCTCCAGGCCTTCATCCCCTTTCAGCCAACCACTTTGGGGTGCCCGTGAGAGCACCAAGCACCCAGCAGGCATGGAGGAAGGTGTGGAAATACTAAATGGATAGAACAATGGGTTGAGGGGTAGGGAAGTAAGTGTATTAAACAGGAAAAGTCGGAGAGGGTGTCAGACATCCCTTTCTTCCTTCCTTTCTGCCTTTCTTGGACAAAATAAGTCCTGCCTTTCACTGATATCTTCAACAAGCACAATCAAAGGATGTGATCAAACCTAACTTAATTTTGTTTCCCACTGCCCATTCAGAGTTTATTCAGTCGAGATAGTTTTTCTGCCCCTGGATATGGGTGGGTCTGACCATTAAAAAAAACGATTAAGATGTAATTTACATAAAATGGCGGGCACAGATCTTAAGTATTCAGTTTGATGAGTGCAATAATTCTATACACCTGGGAAACCACCTCATCCCCAAAAGATCTAGGACATTTTCATTTCCCCAGAAAGTACCTTCATCCCTCTTCCCCAGATGTTTATTTCCCACCACCTCGAACCCATCCCTGCTTCCAGACACAACCCTGGTATTGATTTCTTCCATAATATGTTAACTTTGCATGTTCTAACTTCATTCACTGGAACCACACAGCATGTTCTCATCTCTCACGCAATGACTTTGATATCCATCCATGGGGTTGCCTACATCTGTAGTTTGTGTATTCCCTTTTATTTTGTACTGCATTGTATTATTGTGTAGGTCTGTTTCGTTTCGAGGAGGTATTGTGTTGTGTGAATATACTTCTGTTGATCCGCTCACCTGGTAATTGACACTTGGGGTGTTTCTAGATATTTGCTCTTATGAGTAAGACTGCCATTAATGTGTCTGTGCAAGTCTTTTTTTGTGGGCGTCTGTTTTATTTATTTCAGGTGAATACCAGGAGTAGAATTGCTGGGTCATAGAGTAGATAGACGGATGATGAAAAATATTTCCATTGGGAAGTTGGTCCCTAGAGCAAGAGAACTGTATGGCCACAATGAAGTCACTTCATCAGGTGCTCATGTGGGTCTTAGTTTTTTGTGAGTTTTTTTTTTCTTTTCGAACTCTGTGGCTAACTGAATCCTCATGTTGCCAGCCATTTGCCTACTTTTATTAAGTGTTTACCGAGAATCTCCCAAGGATCTGGGTGATTTATGAACTTGGAATTGTTTCTTATGCAGTGGCCTTTGACTTACTTATGCAGGTTTTTTTTTTAAGGGGTTGAAATGCTATAGAGGCATCACTACACTTCTTAAGAGCTCTATGAACCAAAAATAGACCAAAGTTGCCCACTTGACGGTTAGAGAAATTGAAGCACAGAATGGCAGCAGAGAGGGCCATAATTCCTCTGCAGACTAGACCCATCTAAAATGTTCTGATGTGAGTGTGCACCACCAGACTGAGATGTTCACTACAGAACAACGGAGCAGTTGGCGTGATAGGCCACAAGGTCCCGTGTGTGTGTGTGTGTGTGTGTGTGTGTGCGCGCGCGCCATTGTTCTTCTGTGGCACCCCATCACTTCCCTCATACATCACAAAGCTAACACTCCATTTCCTCTGGGGTAGTTTCACCCTGGTCCTGCCAATTAGTAACTCCCTTGCGATACACTCCAGATGTAGGATATTTGGCTGAAAAATACGATAGCCAAGTTCTGCAACATCACCGCTATGATCTCACTGGTTCTTTTTTTATTTTTAATTTTTTCTTTTAACTTTTATTCATTTTTGAAAGAGAGAGGCAGAGACAGAGTGCAAGCCAGAGAGGGGCAGGGAGAAAGACGCAGAATCCGAAGCAGGCTCCAGGCTCTAAGCCGTCAGCACAGAGCCTGATGCAGGGTTCAAACTCACTAGCTGTGAGCTGAAGTCAGACACGTAAGCGGCTGAGCCACCCAGAAGCCCCTCACTGGTTCTTACACATAAAAAAAGAATTTGGTCTTCTCCTGTATTCAGATGAGAAATCACAGGAAATCAGCCTAAGCGTTGGGAGAGGAGGGTTGGTGATTCACCGGTGGCGATGGCATCCGGCCATGTGATGGTTAATTTTGTGTGTCAGCTTGACTGGCTGGGCTCCAGGGTGCCCACATAGTTGAACAAATGTTATTCTGGTTGTGTCTGTGAGGTTTCTGGATAAGGTTAGCATTTGAATCAGTAGACTACATCAGATTGCCTAATGTGGGTGGGCCTCGTGAAATCAGTTGCAGGCCTGGATAGAACAGAAAGGCTGATCCTCTCATGAGTAAGAGAAGACACCTGCCTGATTGCTGTAAGTGGAGATATTGGTCTTTTCCTGCTTTTGGACTTGAACTTGAATGAACACTGGCTCTTCTTGGGTCTTGAGTCTGCTGGCTTCTGGACTGAAACTACACCATCAGCTCTCCTGCATCTCCAGCCTGCAACTGTATACCTTGGGACTTCACAGCCTCCATAATTGTGTGAGCCAGCTCCTTATTTGTTACATGTAAAATAACTATATATATTAATAATGTATATTGCATATAAAATTTAATAGGAGATATGACATATATATGTCATATCTCCTATTAAATATATATATTTATATATAATATATCATATATATATATGGAAGGCCATTGTAGGAAAAGGAGTTTCTTAAGTAAAACAATTTTCATGGTGGGGCATACAATCGCTTCCATTGAATAAGTGTTCTCTTTCTTTGAAATTATTCATGCTCAGAAAGATTTTTTTTAAACTTTTGTTAAATATGCCTGGGTATTAAAAAGTGGTTGTCTCTGAGTGGTGGAGAAACACATGATTTTTATTATTTTTCTATATATGTAATTTCCAGATTTCTATGGATCACTTTTTTTGAATAGTAAACTGTTAATCTTGAGATGATTATAGATTCATAGGCAGTTGCAAGAAATAGCACAGCGTGATACCATTACCCTTGGTCCATTTCTCCTCCAGGTAAGTAACATCGGGGAAAGCTATTGCACAATATCACAACCAGGATACTGACATTGATACAGTCAAAATCCCATCATCCCAGGCTGTCAGCACAGAGCCTGACGCGGGGCTCGAACCCACGAACTGTGAGATCATGACCTGAGCCAAAGTCAGATGCTCAAAAGACTGAGCCACCAAGGCGCCCCCATAGTAAGCATTTTATATGCGTGGAATCAGACAATGTGCAATGCTCTGGAAGTTCACCCCACTGTTGTGTATATTGGGTATACAACAACCCACGTTGTTGTGTATTCCAGGGTATGGATATACCACATGTTGTTTAACTATTCAGCTACAGAAGGACATCTGGGTGGTTTCCAGCTTTTTCACTATTAGGAATACATTGTTATGAATAAAACTGCAAAGAACATTTGTGTCCAGGTTTTTGGTGTGAGTATAATTTTTTATTTCTCGGGGATAAATGCCCAGTATTGCATTTTCTGAGTCATACGGCAGTTGCCTGTTTGGTGCTTAAAGAAAGTAGCGGGGCGCCTGGGTGGCACAGTCGGTTAAGCGTCCGACTTCAACTCAGGTCACGATCTTGCGGTCCGTGAGTTCAAGCCCCGCGTTGGGCTCTGTGCTGACCGCTCAGAGCCTGGAGCCTGCTTCCGATTCTGTGTCTCCCTCTCTCTCTGCCCCTCCCCCGTTCATGCTCTGTCTCTCTCTGTCTCAAAAATAAATAAACGTTAAAAAAAAAATAAAAATAAATAAATAAAGTAGCAAACTCTTTCCCAGACTGCCATTTTATACCCCACTGGCAACATATGAGTGATGCAATTTTTCTGCACCCTCACCAGCTTGGTGAGGTGTATACTGTTACCTCACTGTGGTTTTAACTTGCATTTCCCTAATGGCTAATATATTTTCATGTGCTTATTTGCCATCTATATATTCTCTTTAGTGAAATGTCTCTTCGGGGGTTTTGCACATTGGAGCGTTTGGGGGTTTTTGCTGTTGAAATCTCAACAGATTTGAGAGATCTTTGTATATTCTAGATACTAGTTATTTGTCGGATATGTCGTTTTCAAAGATTTCTTCCCAGCAACTAGCTTGTCTTTTATCTTCTTATCTTTCACTAAGCAAAGGTTTGTAATTTTGATAAAGTCCAACTTATCAATTTTTCCTTTTATAGATTGTGCTTCTGGGGTCCAGTGTAGGGTCTCTTTGCTTAGCCTAGTTTCCGAAGATTTTGTTCTTTTTCTTTTTTGAAGGGGTGCAGAGGGAGAGGGGGAGAGAGAATCTTAAGCAGACTCCATTCCTGCTGACAGTGGGATCATGACCTGAGCTGAAATCAAGAGCTGGAGGCTTAACGGACTGAGCCACCCAGGCACCCCTGTCCTATTTTTTAAGTTTTATACTTTTCTATTTTTTTAAGTTTTATACTTTTTTTTTTAAATGTTTAAGCTTGTGATCCATTTTGACTTAATTTTTGTCAATGTGTATTTATTTTTGAGAGAGAGAGAGAGAGAGCAAGTGGGGAAGAGGCAAAGAGAGAGGGAGACACAGAATCCCAAGCACGCTCCAGGCTCTGCACCGTCAGCACAGAGCCCGACGCGGGGCTCGAACCCATGAACTGTGAGATCATGACTTGAGCCGAAGTCGGACGCTTAACCGACTGAGCCACTCAGGTGCCCCACGTTGACTTAATTTTTGTTTAAAGAGGGAGATTAGGGGCGCCTGGGTGGCTCAGTCGGTTAAGCGTCCGACTTCGGCTCAGGTCATGATCTCACAGTTCATGGGTTCGAGCCCCGCATCGGGCTCTGTGCTGACAGCTCAGAGCCTGGAGCCTGTATTGGATTCTGTGTCTCCCTCTCTCTCTCTCTCTGCCCCTCCCCTGTTCATGCTCTGTCTCTGTCTCAAAAATAAAAAATAAACAGTAAAGAAAAAAATTTAAAAAAAAAAGGGAGATTAAGTTTATGACGTCCTCCTCCTTCTCCACTCCTCCCTCCCCTTCCCCTTCCCTCTCCTTCCCTTCTTCCCCTTCTCCACTCGATTACTTTAGCATTTTTGTCAGAATCAGCTGGGCATATTCGTGTAAGTCTGTTTCCGTGTTCTTTATTCTATTCCATTGATCTGTGTGTCTACTCCCTCTGCTAGTATCAATCTTGATTATTGTAGCCATATAAAAAGTCTTGAAAATAGAGCCGTATTTTATTCCCTCTTTTCAAAATTGTTTTAACTATTTAGTTTGCCTTTCCATGTAAGTTTTAGAATAATCTTACCTATGGCTGCCAAAAAGCCTTTCTATGATTTTGTTAGGAAATACATTAAACCTGTATATAAATTCGGGGGAGATGTGACATCTTTTACTATGTTAAGTTTTCAAATCCATGAGACCAACGTGTCACTCATGTATTTAGATTTTCTTTGATTTCTGTCATCATTGTTCTGCAGTTGTCAACATATAAGCCCCTGTACATGTTTTGTTAGATTTGCACATAAGCATTTAATTTTTTTTGAGTGACTGTAAATGGTATTATAATTTCAGTGTCATATATTCATTGCTAATGTGTAGAAATAGAAAAACATGTTTATATTTATGTATGTATAATATATAAATGTATAAAATATATTTATTTATAAATATAAAAATTTATGTTCATCTTGGGGCGCCTGGATGGCTCAGTTGGTTGATCTCTGAGGTCATGATCTTCCAGTTTGTAAGTTCAAGCCCCGTGTCGGGCTTTGTGCTGATCACTTGGAGCCTAGAACCTGCTTCAGATCCTGTGTCTCCCTCTCTCTCTGCCCCTCCCACACTCGTTCTCTGTCTCTGTCTCAAAAATAAATAAAACATTAAAAGATTTTTTAAAAATTATATTCATCTTTTATCCTGCAATGTTGCTGAAGTTACTTATTAGTTTAGGAGTCTTGGACAAACATTCTATCTGTAAGTAAAAACAATATTATTTCTTCTTTTCCAATTGGTATGTCTTTTATTTCCTTTTCTTGCCTACTGTGTTACTGCATTTAGAAATCCCAGCACTATGTTGACTAAGACTGGGAGCAGATGTCCCTACTTTATTCCTGATCTTAGGAGGAAAACATTTAGTCTTCCACTGTTTAATGTTAGCCATTGGTTTGTTGTAGATGGTCTTTATCAAATTTAGAAAGTTCCCTATTTCTGTTTTTTTCTCAGAGTTTTTTTTCTTAAAGAATCATGAATGGGTATTGAATTTCATCAAGTGCTTTTTCTTCATTGATTGATATGATCATATGATTTTACTCTTCTAGTCCATTAATATGATGAATCACATTGATTGATAGTTGAATATTGGACCAGCCTTGCATCCCTGGAATTAACTCCACCTGGTTGTGATGAATACTTCTTTTTATTAATTGCTGGATTCTATTTGATGATATCTTGTTAAGAATTTTTGTGTGCATATTCTTGAAGGATATTGGACTATAGTTTTCTTTTTTTGTATTGTCCTTGACTGATTTTTATACTGTCTTTGACTGATATCAGAGTGATATTAGCTTTATAAAATAAATTGTAAGGTGTTCTTTCCTCTTCTGTTTTCTGGAAGAGATTGTTTAAAATTGGTGTCAATCTTTCTTTAAATGTTTGATTAATTCTCCATTGAAACTAACTGGTGCAGAGATTTATTTTGGGTGAATTTCTTAGTTATGAATCCAATTTCTTTAATAATTATAGGAATATTCAAATTATCTACTTCATACTGGACAAGTCGTGGTAGTTTCTGTTTCTCAAGGAATTGATCCATTTCATCTCAACGTTACCAAATTTATGTGTGTAGTAAGTTTTGAAATCAGGAAATGTGAATCCTCCAACTTTGTTCTTTTTGAAGATTGTTTTAATGATGTGCTGTCTCTTAAGATTCTGTATAAATTTTGGGATGGGTTTTTCTATTTCTGCAAACACATTGTTGGGATTTTGATAGAGATTGCATTGAATTTGTAGAAGATCACTTTGGGTGATAGTGACATCTGAACAATGTTAAGTCTCTCAATCCATGAACATGGGGTATTTTTCCATTTATTTATGTCTAATTTCTTTCTGCAATGTTTTGTAGTTTTCACTGTATAAGTCTTTTACCTTCTTGTTTAAGTTCATTTCTAAATATTTTTGATGCTATTGTAATATAATTGTTTTTTAATTTCTTTTTCATATTGTTCATTGTTAGTGTATAGAAATATAAGTTACTTTTGTGTGCTGATTTTGTATTCTATTACTTTGCTGAATTCATTTATTAATTCTAATAGTTTTATTCTGACATGGAATCTTTAGTATATTATACATATAAAATTATAGCATCTGTGAATAGATATCTTTACTTTTTTCTTTCCAATTTGTATACCTTTATTTTATTTTCTTGCCTAAGTGCTCTGGCTAGAACTTCCAGTACTATGTTGAATAGAAGTGATAGAGTGGGCATCCTTGCCTTATTTCTGATCACAGAAGAAAAGCTTTCAGTCTTTCATCATTGAGTATGATATTTGTTGTGGGGTTTTATATAGCTTTTATCATGTTGAGGTAGTTTCCTTCTGTTCGTCGTGTGTTGAGTGTTTTTATCATGAAAGAGTATTGAATTTATTGAATTTTATCAAATGCCTTTTCTGTAGCAATTGAAATGATCATGCGTTGGTTTTTTTCTTCATTCTATTAACGTGTTGTATTACAGGATTGATTTTTGTATGTTGAACCATCTTTGTATTCCAGATAAATCCAACTTAGTCGTAGTATATAAATTCTTAATATGCTGGTGAATTCAGTTTGTTAGTACTTTGTTGAGGATTTTTGCATCAATGTCCACAAGGGATACTGGTTTGTAATTTTGCATTGTCTTTGGCTCTGGCGTCAGAGCAATTCTAGCTTCATAGAATGAATTTGGAAATGTCCCCTCATTTTTAATTTTTTTTGAGAAGAGTTAGTGTTCTTTAAAAGGTTGGTAGAATTCACTCCTGAAGCCAGCAGGTCTGGGCTTCTTGTTGTTGTTGGGAGATTTTTAATTGCTTTTTCAATTACCTTACTAATTATAGGTCTATTCAGGATTTTTATTTCTTCATGATTTAGTCTTGGTAGATTTTGTATTTCTAGAAATTTCTAGAAATTTGTCCATTTCATCTAGGTTATCTAGCTTCTTGGCTTATGATTACCTTAAAATCCTTTTTATATCTGTAGTTCCAGTAGTATTGTCCCTACTTCCACTTTTAATTTTAGTAATTTAAATCTTATGTCTTTTTTTGTCAGTTTAGCTAAAAGGTTTGTCAATTTTATTGCTCTTTTCAAAGAACCAACTTTTGGTTTTGTCAATTTTGTCTGTTATTTTTCTATTCTCTATTTCATTTATCTCTGCTCTAATTTTTATTAATTCTTTCCTTCTGCTAGTTTTAGGTTTAGTTTGGTCTTTTTCTAGCTTACTAATTTTTAAAGTTAGGTTGTTGATATGAATTTTTTCTTCTTTTAAACTCATCACTTTCTTTTTTTAAATTTATTTTCATTTATTCTTTATTTTTTATTCTTCTTAGAGAGAGAGAGAGACAGAGAGAGTGCAAACAGGGGAGAGGGGCGGGGGGGGGGAATCCCAAAGCAGGTTCCATGCTCAGTGTACAGCCTGACATGGGGCTCGATCCCATAACACTGGGATCATGATCTGAGCTGAAAGCAAGAGTCAGAGACTCAACCAATGGAGCCACCCAGGTGCCCCAGTCTTTTTTCTTTGTTAATGTGAGCACTTTTAGCTGTAAATTTCCTCCTTAGCACTGCTTTTGCTGCATCCCATAAGTTTGGGCACCTTGTGTTTTCCTTTTTTGTCTCAAGATGTTCTAATTTCCATTTTGGTTTTTTATTTTACCCATTGGTTGTTCAAAAAGTGTATTGCTTAATCTTAACAACTTTGTGAATTTTCCAATTTTTCTCCTTTTATTGACTTCTAGCTTCATCCCTTGTGGTCAGAGGAGATATGCTGTGTGGCTTTTGCCTTTAAAAATCGATTGGCATTTGGGGCGCCTGGGTGGCTCAGTCGGTTGTGCGTCCGACTTCGGCTCAGGTCATGATCTCGCGGTCCGTTGAGTTCGAGCCCCGCGTCGGGCTCTGGGCTGACGGCTCAGAGCCTGGAGCCTGTTTCAGATTCTGTGTCTCCCTCTCTCTCTGACCCTCCCCCGTTCATGCTCTGTCTCTCTCTGTCTCAAAAATAAATAAACGTTAAAAAAATAATAAAAATAAAAATAAATAAAAAATCGATTGGCATTTAGTGTTGGGGGCTAACATGGCTTATCCTGGAAAACGTCCCCGTGCACTTGAGAATAATGTACATTCTATTGTTGTTGGGTAGAGTGTTCTGTTTATGTCTGTTAGATCTTGTTAGTTTATTATATTGTTCAAACCCTCTGTTTCCTCACTTCTCTCCAGTTGTTCTAGCCGTTATCGACAGTAGTCTATTAAACTCCTGTTATTACTGTAGGACTATTTCTCATTTCAGTTCTGTCAATTTTTGCTTCATATATTTTTCTGGTCTGTTACTAGTGCTTATATGTTTATAACTGCTATGTCTTCTTGCTGTATTGAACCTTTTATTAGTATATAATGCCCTTCTTTGTACTTGTGACCTTTTTTGGGTTTAAAAATCTGTTGTGTTTGATATTAGGATAGCTACCCCTGCTTTCTTTTGGTTACTTTTTGGTTTGCATGGAATATCTCTTCCCACCCTTTCCCTTGCAACCTATTTCTAGATCTGGATCTGAAGTGAGTCACTTATAGACAACATGTAGTTGGGTCATGTGTTTTTATCCATTCTGCCAATCTCTGTCTTAATTGGAGTTTCATCCGATTCTATTTCATGCGTTTCCATTCTAATTATTTTACTTTTGGCCCTAAAATTTCTATTTAATCCTTTTTACCCTGTGTTTATTTGAGGGTTTCTAGTGCTTTCTTTTGCCTTCGTTTGAAGCATGTCCGTAATTGTTCCCGGAAACATTTTTATCATGGCCTCTTTAGACTTCCAGTGTCTCTGTCATTTTGGTGTTGGTGTTACCACCTATTGATGTATTTTTACGTGTTCTCTTGGCAATTTTTCTGGCTCTTGGTACGATGAGGAATTTCCAGTTGAAAGCTGATCACATTTGTATATGTTATGATATTCTGGATCTTAGGTAAACATTCCATTTTAGCTGGCTTTCTCTGACACTACTTCAAGAATGGGAAAGCAGGCCCTCTTTTTTTTTTTTTTAATTATTTTTCAATGTTTATTTATTTGAGAGAGAGAGAGAGAGAGCGCGCGCACGAGCCGGGGAGGGGCACAGAGAAAGGGAGACACAGAATCCGAAGCAGGCTCTGGGCTCCGAGCTGTCAGCACAGAGCCCCACGTAGGAATCGAACCCCACAAACCATGAGATCATGACCTGAGCCGAGATCGGACGCTTAACTGAGTGAGCCACCCGGGCGCCCGAGGGCCCTCTTTTGATAATGCCTGGCAAAGGCAAATGCACAGGTTCCTCACCGAGCCTCCATTGACATCCAGTGGGGGGATCCTTGTCATAGCTGGCTGGGAATGGGAGTTCTGGCTCCCCACTAATACCTCCCAAGCTGGCTGGGGGGGGTTGATGTGCCTTGTTACTGCCCTCCATCCGGCCACACTGACACCATGGGGAGGTGCCCTTATTACAGCTGGGCAGTGGTGAAAGTTCGGACGCCCCGCCAGTCCTCCTCTGATACTATCCCAGTGGGGATGCGGAGGGGTGCCTCAACAGTCTGGGTGGGAGTGGAGGTCCAGGCCCCCCACATGGTCTCCTGTGTCACTGTGGGAGGTGGGGTTACCGCCTGGCAGGGATAAAAGGTGCAGCTTCCTACTTGGTCTTTTCTGACAACGCCTGACGGGGGTGGTGGGTGCCTCACTATAGCCTGATAAGGATAGAAATCTAGGTTCCTCGCTGGCCTTTGCTGGCATGGGTGGGGGTAAGGCCACAGTGTTCTCTGTGCTTTTTGGCAGGAGTAGAGAGATTATTGTCTAAAAGTTTTCCATCTTGCTTGACTGCCTCTTTCCTGGTCCCTTGGCTAGGGTGCACAGGCTGCCGTGGACGTTATTTTTAATCTGTGCCTGTTGCCGTGTCTGAGGTTTTAGTTTCTTCAGCTCCAAGCCTGGCATATATGAAGCAAAACGAAAACCCAGAGAACGCAACCCTGCCTTGTTTCTTGGGTCCTGAGGCCCCTAGCCAGGCTTCTGCCTTTTCTCCACGTTTTAGAGTCTCGTGTTCGTGTCACGTATGACGGCCAGGCTCTCGTGTTGTAGTTTGTGGGAGGAATAGGGAAACGTGTGCCCACTCTATCTTCCTGGAAGTGGAAATACGATAAGAAAAAAAAGACATATTTTTAACAAAACAAAAAGGCTTAAATTGCAGCTAGGCGTGTATGAATAAATCAAGGAGTGTGCGTCTGATTTAATCCAGAAGGAATAAAATTGGTGACCGTGGTGGTGGGTGCTGATTCACAACAGCCATATTTCATTGAGCACATGGGCATACTTTCTACCATTTTTACGAGTCCTCACAGCAAACCTGTGGAGCCAGCATTATTCCCATTTCACAGTGAAGTAAACTGAGATCCAGAAAGTTTCAGAAACTTTCCCCCCCGATGTTCTACACCTAATGAATGAGACAGGAGGGAAGGATTCAAACTTTAGCCTGTCTTGGCCTAAAACCCGAAATCTCTGTGTTTCATGCCCCCTGTGGGCCTCCTTTTACAAGAGGAATCCTGGCGAACGGGAAATGTACAACGTGGCCAAGCAGCCCCCGGTATCCGTGTTTTGTAGAAAGCACCGAGGCCCCCTGGAAGGGAGCTGTTTTTGCCTCGACTACTGATGGCATTTCTACAGAACTTGTATTTTATATTACTTCCTTGAACAACTTTGAGATGGGGGCGTAAGCCAGACTCACTGAGGAACAGATGGGGAATCTGTAACTCAGACAGGTCAAGTGACTTGTCTAAGACCATATGGCATTTCATGCTGGAAGGAGACCTGGGAGAAAGGTCTTTGGAGTCAGGAGCCAGTAGGCCCTCCACCAGCCCCCGGCGCGGTTTCCAGCTTGGTCTCTGCACCGTGGCTTTGTTGGTACTAAGGTGTAGGCAGAGTCGCCTGCAGTTAAATCACGGCCTCTCCTCCAGCAGCCTCCCGGCTTGCGCCAGTTTGCAGACTGTATCTGATGGAAACCTTATGCCGAACAAAAAAAAACAAACCTGAAAACCAGACCCATCTCAGTATCTCCATCCGCTGGATAAACATCTCTAAGACAGACGCACAGGGAGGCCAAACTCCCCTTGCCAAGTTTTTAACCTAAAGTTTGGAAGCCGTCTGCATTTTCCGTAGAGCAGTAAACTATTTTCATTCCTTTTACAGGGAACGGCTCCTTATGGGGTGATAATTTACTTTTAATCTCTCTTTCAGGGAACTGATGATTTTGCCTTCTTGCCTGATAAAAAGTTGTGGGTTAAAAGAAAAGGCCCATTTTTTTTTTTTTTTTTGAAGTTTTCTTCTTTCCCATCTTTCCTTTTTTTCCCTTTTGAAAGCCTGCTTTGGGAGTCTTTGGAGCCTTGCCTCTTTATTCGGAGAGAACTTGGCTCCTTCCTGGTGCCCCCATTCCTCTGCCGAATCTAATCTGACTGTTCTATTTATAATTCTTGAGCAAGATGAATCTCGTCTTTGTGTTTCTTTCTGAGCAACAGAGTCCCCTCCCTAGGACTACAGCCATTTAACCTCTACAAGAATCTCTTTAATTTCTCTGCAGATTGCCAGAAAGCAGGCAGCTGAAACCCTAGCAGGTCCTGGATCATATCAGACCTGCTTTAAACTGGCACCCTTCTCCTTCCCCCAACCTCCTGGGAGTTCGTTTGGGAACAGGGTTCTGCAGAGAAATTCCCAGCAGCCCTCTGGCAACGCCAGCGGGGTCTGGGAAGTCTGCTGGGGAGGGGCGCACTCTGGAAAGGGGAGAGGTTCTAAGAGGGAAGCCCCGCCCATTTCTGACCTGCCTTGATTCCTCCCAGATCCCTCAAGGCTTATACAGACGTTATGTGGTATTTACCTCTAAACTTAGGTTCATCACATTGTTTTGCCTGGAAACCATCTGGCTGAGCCCCTCCTTTTACAGAGAAGACAATGGAGGCCACGAGAAGGAAAGTGACCGACCCAAAGTCACACATTTAGTCAGTTCAAGAGTTCAGACTGTAAAGTAGGTACCTCACCTGGACCTCCTTGAACTTATGGAGGCATTATTTTAATTAAATGTATCCACTGCAATTGAATGCCATTGAAAAAAAATGCATGTCTATTTTTTATGCCTAAAAAAATTTTTTTTTAATCTTGATTTATTTTTGAGAGAGAGAGAGAGAGTGTGTGTGTGTGTGCAAGTGGGGGAAGAGAGAGAGAACAGGGAGAGGGAGACACAGAATCCGAAGCAGGCTCCAGGCTCCGAGTTGTCAGCACAGAGCCCGACATGGGGCTCGAACCCACAAACTGTGAGATCATGACCTGGGCTGAAGTCAGACGCTCAACCGACTGAGCCACCCAGGCGCCCCTATCATTTATGCATTTGTAACGTTTACGCACCTTCTAAATTCCTCTCTTTGTTCCCTGTCTCCCATACTTCGTTGGTACCCATTTGTATATCCAGTACAGGTCTTTCTGTTCTCCGGGGGTCTTAAAAGATGCCCTGGAATATGACTTCTGCAACTGGGGTTTGAGAAGGACGTGATGAGCTTCAGAACCCGGAATTGGAGCACGCACATCACTGTGTCTCACGGAGGCCTGAAAGCTCTGAGGGGCTTGCTCAGAAGGCATAGCCAGTAAGTAAGCACACCGGGGGCTGGAATCTGAAACCCACCCTCTTCCTATCCAGTGCATTCTACCCTCCTCCCTTCCTGCTGGTTCTGTGTGGCTCCCAGTTCTGACATGTTCACATAGACAATTTGCGTTAGTTAGGGCTCGCTCGGAATAACCAGACTTCTAGCCTGACATTCATTTGTAAGAGGAGGACATACCATCGTGCTTGTGAAATCAGCCACATTTTTATCCTCATTTGCTGTGAGCTTCCTTGTAAAGTTAAATGAGAAAGGGCCAACAAATTTACTTTGACCTCCATAACATCGCTGGTCTTCTTACCTCCTAAGATAAATTAAGATGGGGGGCGCCTGGGTGGCGCAGTCGGTTAAGCGTCCGACTTCAGCCAGGTCACGATCTCGCGGTCCACGAGTTCGAGCCCCGCGTCGGGCTCTGGGCTGATGGCTCAGAGCCTGGAGCCTGTTTCCGATTCTGTGTCTCCTTCTCTCTCTGCCCCTCCCCCGTTCATGCTCTGTCTCTCTCTGTCCCAAAAATAAATAAACGTTGAAAAAAAAATTTTTTAAAAAAAAGATAAATTAAGATGGTCTTGTATGTTTTTATGGAGCAAGAATCAGTGTGTCCCATTGAACGTATATAAGCACATTTACCCCTTAAAACTACCGAGACCCATTTGAACGTAACACAAATGCTGCTTTAAGCCAAGCATAATTAGATTTAATTCATACTGAGATCCAGGTGGAGCAAAGTCTGTAATCAATGGCTTCCTAACCTTGTAACTGTCTCAGTGTCCCTGCGTCCCTCTTCCCGCGACATACCTTTTGCTTCCGGTTCTAAATTCTTTGTGAAGCATGGTGTGGTGCACTTTCTGGAAAGCACCCAAAGAGAGGAAATGGGAGCTTAAATATTTTGAAAGAACCCACTTGCTTCGCTGTAGGCTTCAGCCTCGCTTATGGTGGAGGTATTGCCTCCAGTTAATTAAGGATATGAACATCCATTTAGTACACGGAGGGAAGGGAAATTATGTTCCTTGAGGGTCTAGTAAGTCTCAGACACTGTGCCACATTTGTCATACGCATTTTGCTCTTTTAACCCGCACGGCATCTCTGGTGGGCAGGTATGGTTATCCCCCTTTTACTAGTAGGGAAATTAAAACTGAGTGAGATTGAAGAAATTTCTGCCTAAGGCTATTCAGAATAAAGGATTTAATCTGACAGCGACACCAGTTACTATTATGAACGTTCTCGTATCTTGTGGAGTATGTGTGAGAATTTCGGGGTGTGTGTGTGTGTGTGTGTGTCTGTGTGTATTTGCGTAGCAATGGAACAGCTCAGTCCTGAAGAGTGCGGGGCTTCAACATTGGGAGACGTTGCCAAATTGCTCTCCATAGTGACTATTTATAGTCTCGCCAGCAGTGTTTAAGAATTCTTATTCCTCCATATCCTTGCCAACGTTTGATGTGATCAAGATTTTTAATTTTTTTCCCTGGCACCACTTGGTATCTCATTGTGGTTTTAACTTACATTTTACTTGATTACCATGAGATTGATTGTCTTTTAGATGTTGTGATTATTGCCCGTTCAGGTTTCCTTTGTGCAAATGCTTGTTCATCACTTTTGCCCCCTTTTCTTTTTTCGGTATTGTGTTTCTTATTTCTACTTGATTTATAAGAGTCCATATATATGGATATATATGGATACACATACACACACACACACACACACAGACACGTATATATTCTGGATTCTTCTAATCCTTCTATAATTATATAGGTGTTAAATATCTTTTCCCAATCTACAACTTGACTTCTTACTTTCTCATCCCTGGCTTATTTCTTAAGGCAAGCTTTATTGATCTATAATTTGTATAGTCACAAAATTTACTCGCTGTAATGGACAGATTGATGTGTTTTAAATAAATATATGGTTGGACAACCATCGCTGCAATTTTAGGGCGGTTCCATCACCCCTAAAAGTTTCCTCTTGGCCATTGTCAGTGAATCTCACCTCCTACCCCAAGCCCCAGGCAACTACTGATCTGCTTTGAGTCTCTAGTTTGGATTTTTCTAAAAATATCATATACCTGGATGTATACAATATATAGTCTTTCATGTCCGGCTTCTTTCATCTAATACAATATTTTAGAAGTTCATCCCTGATGTTGCATATACAACTACTGTTGTTCGTTCCTTTTTTATTGCTGGCTAGTATTCCATTGTATGGCTGTATCATTTTGTTTATCCACTCCAATATTTGTATGGTTTACAGCATTTAACTGTTATGAATAATTTGTTATGTACATCTGTGTCCAAATTTCGGGGTAAATGTATATTTTGATGTCTTTCAGGTAGATATTTAGAGTGGAATTGCTGATTTGTATGTTAATTCTGTGTTTAACACTCTTTAAGAAACTGCTGAACTGTCTCACAAAATGGTTGTACCATTTTTCATCCCCATCAGTAGTGTATGCATATTTAAAAAATTTTTGTAAGTTTTTTAATTTATTTTGAGAGAGAGAGAGAGAGAGAGAGAGAGAGTGAGCACAAGTGGGGGAGGGTCAGAGAGAAGAAGAGACAGAATCCCAAGCACCAGTGTCGCAGAGCCTGACGCAGGGCTTGAACTCACGAACTGTGAGATCACAACCTGACCCGAGATCAAGAGTTGGACGCTTAACCGACTGCACCACCCAGGTGCCCCCAAAGTGCATGTATATTTTAAAAGTGGGCATATTAGGGCTCCTGGATGGCTTAGTTGGTTGAGCATCCAACTTCGGCTCAGGTTGTGATCTGTTTCTGAGTTCGAGCCCAGCTTTGCGCTCTGTAGTGACAGCTCAGAGCCCGAAGCCTGTTTCAGATTCTGTCTCCTCTCTCTCTGCCCCTCCCTGGCTCGCATTCTGTCCCTGTCTCTCTCTCTCTCTCTCAAAAGTAAATAAGCATTAAAAAAATAAAAACATAAATAAAAGTGGGCATATAATTTGAATAGACACTTCACTGAAGGAGATATGTGAATGGCTAACATGGAAAGATGCCCAGCATTATTAGTCAGTAAGGAAATGTAAATTAAAAGCACAATGAGCTAACACTAAGTCCCCACCCGAATGGCTATAATTAAGACGATTAGCAACACCAAGAGCCGGGGGGGGGGGGGGGGGGGGGGGGGGGTGTAAAGACAGTTTCCCTTAAGGTGCGATGTCACTAAGGTATCTGCTGAAATTTTTCGTTCTTACTTTAATTTTTATCTTGACTTCTTAAAGGTCACCCCTGTGTCTGCATAGCTAGCGGCCAGCCAATGATCTGGGCAGAGGCTGTTCTGGATTCAGTGAGGCTTTTACCCTGTGCTAAATGATCTATGGGCGGGCAGGGAGACTAAGACGTGCAACCAGTTCCCAAGTCTCCCATGGATTTTATCTCCAGACTTCCTTGGGTCTCCCTTGCACATGTGTGTAGTTTTGCAGTCACTAAGGTATGTGTGGGGAGTCGATTTCAGTGCTTCTATGGCATTTTCATTTCCTGGATCTCTCCATTAAATTTCGGATTGGTCTATCACTCACCACAACTAAGGTTGCAATCTTGGACGAGCAAGCTGTTACAGGTTTCCCTCATTTATTTCCTATAGTTCAAGCCATAGGAAATTCTTATTTCCTATAGAATTCACCACTTTTAGTTGGAAAAGCCCCGGGTGTTTGCTCCCCATGTCACCCCTCCAACCACCATCATGAATTGAACCTCATCTCTCTGGCAGCAAAGCTCCTAGTTTTGCAGCTGGCTAAGCACTGGCAAAACTACAAGGCTTACCAGTCAAACTGGGGCAAATAGATTGAGCAGCCCCAGGCAAGAAGACCACAGACCCCTCTTGTTCTCACCCAAAGTTCTAGCAGTTTTTCAAGAATAAAGCTTTCCAATTTATTATCTACCATTGGTTGATTTCTAGGACCTCGAAATGATTGATTTTGACAATTTGTCCAGTGTTGTATGTATTTTGGAAAAACTGCTTCATCCTGCCATAATCAAAAGCCCCTCTAATGATGTCTTTTGAAGTGCAAAATATTTTGATTTCAATATAGTCCGATTATGCTTTGAATCTTTAAGGAATTCTCCTGTATCACAAAGCCATAAACATATTCTCTTGTAATTCTTCCAAAACTTTTCATCTTTATATGTTTGTTTCTATTATAAATGGCTTTTTAAAAAGTTTATTTATTTATTTTAAGAGAGAGACGGGGAGGGGGAGGGGCAAAGGGAAAGGGAGAGAGAGAATCCCAAGCAGGCTCTGTGCTGTGAGTGTGGAGCCCCATGTGGAGCTCAGTCCCACAAACTGTGAGATCTTGACCTGAGCTGAAATCAGGAGTCAGATGCTCAACCGACTGGGCCACCTGTAAGTTGCTTTCAATGGGTGTGGGATAGGGTAGAAATTTTTTTCTTTACTCATAAGGATGAGTTACCCTAGCTCCATTTATTGAATTGCCCATCCTCCTCCCCTCCCCCGATCGACAACATTTCCTCGCATATATGTAAAGTTTCCTCATATATGTGGATATATTTTTGAGCTCTGTAGCCTGTTTTTGTGTGTGTGTGGAAGTTTTTTTATTTGCCCATCCCTTTTCCAACCCTACAGTGTTAGTCTTGAAACCATTTAGGGCAAATGTTTTTTAAGATTGTCTTCGTCTTTTTTTGGCCTTTTGCTCTTCCATACAATTATAGAATTTAGCTTCTTAAGTGACCTGAAAAATTATATTAGGACTTTGATTGGAATTTTTTTGAATGTATATATTAGTTTAGGAATAATGGACATATTTAAGATATTGAATATTCTTATCCATGAACTTGGTACATCCTTCTATTTATTTAGGTCATTCAAGTATTTTTTCAATGATGTTATATCATTTTGTCCTTAAGGACTTTGTACATTTTCTGTGAGATTAATTATTTGGTTACTTTATTTTGGGTGTTGTGAATGGTATTTGCAAAATCACATTAACTTTTTTTGTTTAATTTATAAGGTAATTAATTTTTGTATATTTATGCTATATACAACAATGAAAATCTACTATTTTTTCCTATAGCTTCTTTTGTTTTATTATTTCATTGAGCTAATCGTGTCGACTGCAAGTACTAACAATTTTTTTCTTTTCAATTTTTATACCTGCTGTTTCTTAGACTTTTCTTACTGTCCTGTTTAGAACTTCTATTATAAAGACAGACATGTTGATAGTGGGAATTTCTGCAACTTTCCTATAAAACTTTTAACATTTGATCATTAAAAATGATGTATGAGAGAAGTTTTTGGTAGATGTAAAAAATCCCCTTGTATTCTTAGTTTGCTAAGTTTTTTTTTTCTTTTTAAATTGCATGGGTGTTGAATTTTATCAATTTTTAATATTTTTTCCTGTATCTGTGGAGCTATGAGTATTAGCATACGGTTTTTCTCCTTCAGTCTATTAATATCATGAATTATGTTACTCAGATTTCTAATGTTAAGCTATATATGAATTCCTGGCATACACCCAACTTGATCATAATGCCTTTTTTATTCATTGCTTGATCTGGTTTGCTACTAATTTCCCTCATATTGCCATATCTAAGTGAGTTAGGCCTACATATTTTTTCATACCATTGCTTATTTCAACTTTTCGAATAGTAACATGCATGTTATCGATTACTGAATGGGTCATCTTATTCAACACCTCTGTTGGGGAGCCTGGGTGGCTCAGTTGGTTGAGCGTCAGACTTTGGCTCAGGTCATGATCTCATGGTTCGAGCTCCAGGTTGGGCTTTGTGCTGACAGTGCGGAACCTGCTTGGGATCCTCCCTCTCTCCCTCTCTCTCTCTCTCTCTCCCCCCCTCTCTCTCTCTCAAAAGTAAATAAATGGGGTGCATCTGGGTGCCTCCGTCAGTTAAGCGCCGGACTCGGTTTCAGCTCAGGTCATGATCTCGTGATTTTGTAAGTTCGAGTCCCACGTCGGGCTCTTCACTGGCAACAAGAGGCCTGCTTGGGATTCCCTTTCTCCCTTTCTCTCTGCCCCTTTCCTGTTTGCACTGTCTCCGACTCACTCAAAATAAATAAAACTTTAAAAAATAAATAAAAATAAATAAATAAATAAACATTAAAAAAAAGACCTCTTTTAGGGTGGGAGCAGTGGAAATGGGGCATATGCAGAAGACAGAGAAAAGAAAAAAGGGGAGGATTTAGTGACTATTTACAGTTGGGAAACAGGAATTTGAATACAAGTGCCACCACAAACCAAGGGAAGGAAGTGAGCATCAGGAACTGTGGATAGTAAATATGGACGATAAAAAAAAGTTAAGTTTGGGGCGCCTGGGTGGCGCAGTCGGTTAAGCGTCCGACTTCAGCCAGGTCACGATCTCGCGGTCCGTGAGTTCGAGCCCCGCGTCGGGCTCTGGGCTGATGGCTCAGAGCCTGGAGCCTGTTTCCGATTCTGTGTCTCCCTGTCTCTCTGCCCCTCCCCCGTTCATGCTCTCTCTCTGTCCCAAAAATAAATAAACGTTGGAAAAAAAAAAAAAGTTAAGTTTACGTTAAGATATGAGTTTGAGATGTTGAGATGGCCAGCGAAACTGTCCAGCAGGCAATTAGGAACTTGATTTCGAAACTGCAAGCTCATGGCTGGAGGGACAGCCATGGGAGTCATTTGCCATAACCAAACTGTGTGGGTAGATGAGATCATCATCTGAGATGAGCACACAGGGAAGAGGGTAGAGGATGGGGCCTTGAAGGGTGACCACAATTGGGAGGATGGGGAAGGAAGGGAAAAAGAAGCTGTGAAGGAAAGAGCAAGTAGGAAACAAAAGTCGCAATTTTCTGAGCTAGGGCTCCAAACCGGGAGCGAGAGCGGATGGAGACTGGTACCTCCTCGTTTAGTTCACACAACCGAGAAAAGGAGACCCGTTGCATTTCTCGAGAGATTTTTGGAGGAACCATTCTTAAAAACCTGCCTCTTGTGACCTAGAAAAACAGATCCCGTCCAGTAGATCAAAGGTAGTTATATATATCCTATCATCCACTGGCCTCAAGGTTATTTGCCTTTTCAGTTATTTATCCAGTATCATGCAAAATCGGTTTAAGTACCACCTTGGATTCAGGTCATAGATTATCTCCTTTTCACCGCAAATATCGTGTAGGCTATGAGATCTTTTAACCTTGTCCTAGACGTAGTTGGTAGTATGGTCTGCATGTAGCATGTCATTGTTAAAAGGGTTGATAGAAAGCATCTTTCTCATGTCACAGATGAGAACATTCAGGACCAGAGAGGGGCAGTGACGTGACCCGGGTCACTTGGGGAGTTAGAGGCAGAGCTTGGATCAGAGACCAGGTGGATCTCCTGACTTGTAGCCTTTGTGACCCAGAACTTTATGAGGATCAACGCGTGAAATGCTCTTGCCAAAGACAACACTCTGTTCTTGAACTAATAATCTGTTCACTTTATCGATAGCTGTTTCCTTAGTTATGAGCTGTTAGTTTATCCAAATGGGATTTGCTGGTGACTACAAACACACGGTGTTGCATTCAAACTTTTTTTTTTTTTATGTTTAAATGTGTTCTTTGGATATACAGAGGACCCATAATGGAGATATTTAAATAACTTTGCCATTACTTGGCAAACAGAAATGTCAACCGAGGCGGGATCCATTAATTTGTTGATAAGTGAGTCACTGAGTGAGTCCTTCAGCCTCCACGTTAATAATTTTTAATTCATCCTTCTTGAAGCACAAATTCAGTTCCTACAAACATATAAGCTAACATTTGTACGGCTTATTGTATTCACTAGACTGGAAGCTCTTAACACATAATATTCTTTTATTCAACAATATTTAAGGAGTGTCACCCAACTGTGTGCCAGGTACCAGGGACGCAGCAGTGGGTCAAACACACCAAGTCCCTTCCCTCAGGGAGCATATATCATAGCAGCAGAGGGGTAGACGATGCATATGCAGACAAATGGTGTTTTTCTCAGTGACAAGAGCGATGGGATAGACAGTGACCAGGGGAGGAGTGGTTCTACATTGGTGTGGCAGGGAAGGGTCCTTGCTGCAGGTTGGTTCCTTGGGAGGACAACTCTGGATTGGGGATCACCGTATAGGGAGGGTATCGCCGAGCTCTCTTTTCGGATCAACACCCATGCGGGAGTACAGGAAACAGTATTCGTGAGAGGGAGGAGCTGGGCTGTTACATGGTCGCAGCAAAACCTCAGCCTCCGGAGCCACGGGGAACTTTGGTGCGACTCTGTAGTCGGAGGCAGAGGGCTGGCCTCTAGACCCTCTTAGTGGCCAGTGTCGTACATGTGCTGAGTTGGGGGGTGAGTGGGTGAGGCCTTGAATGTGGTGGGCAGAGGAGGGCAATCTACGAAAGGGCCCAGCTGTGAGCTGTCGGTTTCCAACACACCCAGCAGCTATGGGCACGATGCTTGAGTCCTGAAGTGACGTGTCACAGCATCCGCTATCGCCCCTCTGAGCAGGGTACATTTGAGCTAAGATCGGATGATGCGATCCCTTTTAATCCTGGGGTTGATATTGTGACTTATCCCCCTTTTGCCTCTTAGAAGCTCAGAGAGGTAGAGTGGCTCTGAGTCATACAGCTAATGGGAAACAACCCGGGGCTTTTTCTAGGACCCGGCTGTGTGTGGTTCCATTTAGGCCTATACCTGTGAAAGTACCATCGGCAGGCATTTCTGTAAACACTTTGATGAAGCTTCTGGGTGCCCTGCCAGCAGCATAAAGGGTAGGGTTCTGTGCCTTTCACTGGGAGGCATGATGGTAGGGCGAGCCCGGAGGCCATGTTTATAGCTTTGTTCAAATAAATGATTAGACATCTTTCTGCAAACTAGATCTTCAGAATTTAGAAAGTTTTCAAATAATATGCTGACAACTTAGTTAAAACCAAGTGGAACAAATATCCCTAGATGTTATGTGCTCCAAAAGTCAAAAAGCTAACCGCAGCCATGCCAAACATCTGCAAGTATTTTTAGCCTTCTAATCTGTAATCTTTTTTTTTTTTTGGTTTCAAGTACGTGTGGAGAGCACCGGGTGTTACTGTCAATTGCTCCAAGTTTGTTCCGTGCCTGGGTTTCAACCTGTGTCCCATGTCCTTCCCGTCTAGGTTGGGCTGCAGTCAGGCAATGCCTTAAATGTCATGTTCCTTGGCAATTTTAACGTGCTTCTGTAGAAGTTATTTCATCCAGTCCTCATAAAAATACTGGCAGGTGTGGATCTTTATTCCCCTTTCACCAATAAAGAAACTGAGTCCCCAAGAAGTTAAGCGCCACGGATGCGTAACTTGAACTCCAAGTCCTTGGGTTATAAGTCTACACAGTCTCGCGGCGCCTGGGTGGCCCAGTCCGGTTAAGCGCCCGGCTTTGGCTCAGATCATGATCTTGTGGTTCACGAGTTCAAGCCCCGCGTCGGGCTCTGTGCTGACAGCTCGGAGCCTGGAGCCTGCTTCAGATTCTGTGTCTCCCTCTCTCTCTGCCCCTCCCCCACTTGTAGGCACTCTCTCTCTGTCTCTCTCTCTCTCTGTCTCTCTCTCTCAAAAGTAAATAAACATTTTTTTTTAAAAAAAGACCACATATTCTTTCTATTACTTCTCTGTCTACAGAGCTCTGAGCTGGGTTTCTGGGGCATGGGAGTGGGGACTGAGAGAAAAAAGAAGGCACAGGAATGAGGAGACAACGGATTAGCGTTCTTAACTATCTGGGCCAGTCATGAAACTTCCTTAGGCCTTAGCTATCTCACTGGAGAAGTGGCAGAATGGCACTAGATTCTTTCTAGGACTTTTCTCGACTCGAAGCTTCTCTGCTGTTAAGGAAACAGAGCAGGAAAACCAAAATCAAAACGGTAAGCAACGACGACAAAAAACAACCATGCTACCCCAGGTCTGTGGCCGCAACCTTAACTCTATAGCAACTCTTCCTTTTGCATTCTCGCCATTGACTGAGAGCCTTCATTGTGAACACTGCTCAGGTAGCTGCTGATTTCCTGGGACCAATGTCACTATTTTACACATAATGGCGAACAGACTGGAGAGATCAAATTAAATCCATTTCCACTTTAGGATGGGAAATTTGTTTGGAACAATCAAGAAGGGTTTGGAGCAGTAAGCATGGGTTTTCAATTGCCATCAAATGGCAAATTGCTTAATGTCAATTGGCATTAAGTGGACTGATTTGTACCCAATTAATACACCCGCGGTTGGAAAGGAAGAAAACAATTGCCTTTAGCTAGATCGTTCTTCTCTGGGTTCTTCCTGCATGGAGCTCCGAGCAGTTTGCAGACATTCTCTTTTATTCCCATAAATCCCCTGCCCCTGTGAGCCACATCCACCCCTGTTGGGAAGGATGGACCTGGAGAAGCTCACTTAACTTTTTTCATGCTCCAACAGTCCCATTTAGGGAGTGGCTACTATAGGACCCCTGATGGCAACACAGCATTGGTGGCATGAGAGAGTTAATGCAGCTTTCAGAAGCCTTTCCTTTCCAACTAGAGCTTGGGCTTGGCCCTGGAGAAAGCTGGCCTACTGGCCATTAGGCTGAATTATGGGGCCAAGCCACTCCCAGCATTCACTTGGAAGACTCCCGCTGGAGAATCGAGGGATCAGAGTAGCGCTAGGGGTGACAAGTCAGATGCATGACGACTCAGTGTCTCCGCAAGATCTGACACCCCCCTTGGCTTTGACAGACCATCGCAGAGGAAATACAGGTCACCCGGTCACTGCCAGCTGACATGTTGGCACGCGGAAGCCCAGCTAAATCCATGCTGCAGAGATTCCCCAGATGAGAGAAAGCCATGTGAGCCCTCACTGGCCAGTTGGAGCTGGATGAAGAGGGACAGTAGTCTCCATTTTCACATCCGTAGATTTTATGCTCCCTTGGGTCGGTGATTTACATTTATATAGACTCTTTCAAACTCTGGGTTCTAAAATGGCTTTGCTGGTTTATATGTATAGGGCACCACTTTGTATCAGCAGTTGGCTCTGGGTGCATTAGCAAAACCTGACCATCTGCCTTTAAACAAAAGCATGTGGCTCAGTTTTAACTTGGTCGTTTTAAGCCATACCTGACTTGAATGAATTCCTCCAGGTGCTTTTGTTTTGTTTGGCTGTTGTTGTTTTGTTTTGTTTTGTTTTAAGGGCACATAAACGTGAGGTATGGTGCCACTGGATGAACCCTTTAGTCCGACTCCCTTTGGATGCAAGGTAGTTCTGTTAGCTGTCCTTCCCCTGTGATTTATGTATGAACATAAAGAGTCAATATGACAGATAAAAATACAGGCGATGGCTCCCTCCTTCCGCCTAAGCCCCTAGAGCATTTTCCACTCTTCCATGAATTTGTCCGAAGAAATACCTGACGAGGAAAGAGAACGTACGTGAAAATCACTTAGTGAATGGCTAAGCTCCATCCGTAAGGGTGTTACTAGGCAAAGAAGCAGCCTCTCGTAGCAGAAAGACTTCTGCATCTGCAGTCAGAAGGCCTAGATTTGAGCCAGATCACCGCAAGTTAGGAGCGGTGAGATCTTAGTTTCCAAGTTTAAGTGGAGATCTACCGATTCTGTTTGCTGAAGACAGGTGTTGAAGAGCGATGCACATCTGCCTGGGGCATCAGTCGTCAGTGACTGCCAGGGTTGGTTTGGCTGTTTGGTTGGCAGTTTTGGCCCTGTCCCTTTCTCTCTCTTGGTTGGAGAGAATGACTTTCCCAAATAGAAGAGGGCTATTCTTGGATCACAGTTATGTGAATAGATGGAAGGCCTCTGACAAGGATTGTTGTAAGGACCGAACATGACAGGATATACAACAGAGACTTCCTACTTCTGAGAGGCCCTACAAATGCAACCAAATCCTCACGCAGGAACTTGCTGGAATCCCTGTTTTCCCTGGAGTATAATTCCCGAGACTGCTCGTGAGTCTAGCTACTGAACCTAAGATGCCGTCTCTCTACAAAGTTTGAAGGATCTCTGGAAACATGAATTGTTGCTCGTCATAGCCTCTCTCGTACTAGACTTACTCACAATGTGCCACCGTGTCCCTTAGATAGAGTTTCTCAATCTGGGCACTACTGGCGTTTTAGATCAGATCGTTCTTTGTGGTTAGAGACTGTCCCATGCGCGGAAGGATGTTGAGCAGCGCCTGTGGCCTCTACCCACCAGATGCCAGCAGCACCTTCCCTTAGTAGTGACAATCAGAAATGTCTCCAGACATTGCCAAATGTCCCCGGGGTGGGGGGGGGGGGGGCAAAAACCACTCCTGGATGAGAACCACTGAGTTAGACTGTGAGATCCATGGAAGCAAGTTTTAGTCTTTGTTTTTTTTCTAAGTTGTATCCTTGCACCAAGTAGCATATTATCCAGCCCCAGTAGGTGCTCAATAAAAAGTAGTTGGGTGAAATTTCAAACTGAACTAGATTCTGTGTCTCCCTGTCTCTCTGCTCCTCTCCCACTTGTGCTCTGTCTCTCAAAAAGAAAAGAAAAGAAAAGAAAAAATAAAAAGGGGCGCCTGGGTGGTTCCGTTGGTCAAGTGTCCGGCTTTGGCTCAGGTCATGATCTCGTTGTTTCTTGAGTTCGAGCCCCGTGTCGGGCTCTTGTGCTGACAGGTCGGAGCCTGGAGCCTGCTTGGGATTCTGTGTCTCCCTCTCTCTCTGCTCCTCCCCCACTTGCGCTCTGTCTCTGTCTCTCAAAAATAAACTTAAAAAACCAAAACCCAAAAAAACCCTGAACTAAATAGCAAAGTTTCACTTTAGGATGAGAGCCACCTCCCGCCAACTTTGCAGCCTCAGTTAAAGAGGCCGCGTTGAAAAGCAGGTGAAGCACATCGTGGTTGTGAAGCATGTTTCAATGGGGAAACCCTTGTCAGCAAAGAATATAGGTTCACGGCACCATTTGATGACAGATTTAGAAGAAGTAATTGAAACTATGCCAGATTGCCGTAGGGTTGCCCAAACGCTCTGGAATTTAGGCATCTGAGGATTTATTTATACCTGTCCATTCGTTCTTTATCACTCGTCCCCTTTCCTGTATCCTCCTTAGTCAGAGACGTGCTCATCGTATAATTTTCCAGTTGGCTTTGGGTTCTTGACCTGTTCCTACCTCGGGTCTCCTGCAGGTTCTCCGACAAACCTAATGGGAATTGTCATTGTCTTTGTAACCAGATGAAGTGGTGCCTGTAGCCCCAGGAAGGAAGAGAAAGGGAGGTGTTAGGTGGTTTTAATCAGCCTAGCTGGTATAGGACTGCCGACTTGGGGTGTTCCGGGGAGGCTGTATCTTCTGCGATTTTAGTGGGTAGATGTGGAGCAGTTTCCAGGGTTTCTAGACCACAGGCATGTCCCCGGGGAGTGCCAGCCAGCCTTTGGAGCACTTTTCCCCTCAGGAGGCAGTGACCGTTCTCCAGGTGGCTCTTCAGCTAAAGCAGAACATGTCTGCTCTGCTCTCCTTCACAGTGAAACGCTTGGAAAGAGTGACTGATAGGAGATGCTCCGGTCCCCTCTGTCTCACTTTCTCTTGAACACACCACACTCAGGATTGACAGAAAATTGTTCTCGTCAAGGTCACCAGGACCTGCCGGTTGCTAAATGCATGGTCAATTGGTATCCTCACCCCACTTCATCTGTCAGCAACATTTGACCCAAGTGACCATCTGTCTTCCTTGGAACGCTTTCTTCACCTGGGTCTCAGGACACCACACTCTTCTTGGTCCCCCTCCTCCCCACTCCCAAGGGCATTCCTTCTCGGTGATTGTTGCTGGCCCTGCCTCCTCTCCTCGGACCACTCCAGGGTTCCTCTTTCCTCTCTGGTCCTTTCCCCCACTATACTCTCCTCCTCTCTCTTTTATACACGAGTCTGATGGCATTAAATATGGCTACGGACTGGTTTGAGTCCCCCCCCACCCCAAATTCATATGTTGAACTCCTAACCCCCAATGGGATCGTGTTCGGAAATGGGCCTTTTGGCTTCTCTTCTCCCTCTGCCATGTGAGGACACAGAGATAAGGCAACTGTCTCCAAGTCGAGAAGAGGGCCCTCATTAGGGAACTGGGTTGGCTGGCACCTTGACCTTGGGCTTCTCACTCTCCCGAACTGTGGGCAATAAATTCCTGTTGATTAAGCCACTATGGCAGCCCAAACAGACCAATACAAATACTGCTTGCTGGCAACCTATGCATTTATATCCAGCCTGCGTATCTTTCCAGAATGCCAATCTCAGATGCCTACTTGCCCACCCGCCATCTCTGCCTGGATAACTAATAGGTGTTAACATACCCCAAAAGGAACCCCCTCACTCCAAAACCTATTACTACAATGTACTCTGTCTCAGTGAATGGCAGTCTCTTCTTCTGGTCGACCAGGCCAAGAACCTTGGAGTTGTCTCTCTCAGACTTCATGGCCAATCCTTTGGCAGAACATCTAGCTCTGCCTTCAAATATATATCCCCGAGCCAATGACTTCTTGCCACCCTCACCACCACCACCTTAGTTCAAGGTGCCAGCATCCTGGATTGTGGCAGTAGCCTCCTAACTGGCCCCAGTGCCCCCAGTGGGGGCCCCCAGTGCCCCCAGACTTGCCCCCGACTCCTGCCTTCTCCTGTCTGTTTTCAACATAGCAGCTAGCTCACATCCCACTTCTGCTGCACATCCTCCAGTAGTCTCCAACTTAGAGTGACATCCAAATCTTACCACCACCTGTGTTCCTACAACCTGGCCCCTGCTGTCGCTCTGAGCTCATCTCCTGCCACCTGTCCCAGCCTTATCCCCGCCCCCCTATCCTGCTGCACTGTTTTCCTTGTGCCTCTCTTCCACTAAGGATTCTCCTGCTTCAGTGTCTTTGCACATGCTGTTCCTTTTGCCTGGAATATTTTCCTCTCACGTATTTGCATGGGTCGCTTACTCACCTTCTTCAAGCCAAATACTCATCTCCTCCAAACAGGCTTCCCTGACCACCCCTCCTGCCTAAAGTACTGTGCTCTCATCACGCTCATTTATTTCCTTTCTATCACTGAGCCCTATTTGTTGTCTGTTTACTTTCTTATCCTGTTCCTCCTCTGGAATATAAACTCCCTGAGTTTAAGCATCGGGCCTTGTTCCACTGCTGCAGCCCTAAAACTTGAACAGCTTCTAGCCCATAGTTGGCGCTCAGCGTTATTTGTTGAGAGAATGAATGAAATAATACCTACGACTACAGAGAGCCAACAGGATAAAGTGGCCTATGTCAACAATTTCCTGGAAGATTACAGGCTAGCGATGCTTCTTTATTAAAGTTTCTATTGCTATCAGAAGGTTGAAGTGCAATGAGAACATTAATGTCCACAGGCAGATTACATGTCAAACTTCCTTTAAAAAGAAGTGCCCGGATTAGATAGATTCATGTGGTCCAAAGAGCACAGCATCGATAAATGCCGCGAGGGAGATGAAGACAAAGTGCTTTGGGCATTCTGAAAAGGGAACAGGCCCATCTTTGGGGGAATATTATGGGTGGCTTCATGAGAGAGACCACAGCGGCACTTGGCAGTAGGAGCTTGGAAGTAGGGGAGTGAGAGCAAGGAGGTCCTCCACACCGAGGGAAGAGATCTTTGAGCCCAAGTGTGCGATGAAAGTAACACTCCAGGCCTTTTTCTAGAAATGGTTATGGCCAAGTGTGGCTAGAGCATGGGGCAGGAGCAGGGCAGTCGTTAGCCACTGGGATGGAGAGGCAACCTAGATCATGTTTAGTAATATTATCATTTTTGAAAGTAACAGAATTAGGAAACAGGAGTCCTGTTTTTGTGACAATAGCAAAAATGCTACTTCAAATCTGATAATTCCCACTTGCGTCGTAACGCTTGTGCTGAAGGGTTTGGGATCCTCGAAGAGGCTTCACTTATTTGTGGCAACTTTTTGGTGTATTTCCATGTTTCCTTCAGTCTCTGAAGATTGATAATCCATGCAGCATCTGTAAAGACTCTCTATTCACCACCTACCAGAACAACCTATTACTCTCCCTTGATGGATAACAGAGTTTACTGTAAGTGCCTTTTCATGACCATGATAGAATTTCCCCCATTCTTTCACTTTTCCCATAAAGCCCACATCTGCTGACCTCCAGGGTTTGATAAAAGGTCTCTCTCATTAGCTCATCCAGCTCAAGCTCTGTCGGAACAAGATTCCAGTAAGGATGGCTACAGACTGAATAACAGTCTGTCTTTCCAAATACCATGGCCTCGAATGCTTAGAGCGGACCGCACTTTAGTAGCTGGGCACAGAATATATACCAAGAATAATTATGAACTCTTCTGGCCCCAAATGCAGACCATTGTGACAAGAATTCAGGGATCTGGTCTCCTGAATAAACCACAGCTGACATTTACCTGTACCCACGGTCCATTTTAATACAGTTTTGCCACGACGTGGGTCACAAAGCGAAGCTCAGGGAAGGATTCGCGGATTCAAAGCATTTCAGCACAGGGAAACATACATGGTCATTGGGTTGAATTTCAGCTCAGGTCGTGATCTCACGGTTTGTGAATTCGAGTCCCGTGTCAGTCTCCGTGCTGGCAGCGAGAAGCCTGCTTGGGATTCTGTCTCTCTCTCTCTCAAAAGTGAATTTTTTTTTTTTTTTTAAAGAAGAAGTCACAGCTTTAACAAAGGTCAGGTAAGGCAGGGCTTGAACTCATACCTTGGGCTGGAATTCTTCCCACAGGGAGGGTGATCATCTATCAGTGACCATCTGTGGGAGAATCTCTCATGGGCTGGTGTTTGGATCTCATGCTACAGGACCTCGGTAACTCATACCGTATACTTTTCTGACATGCCCTTCACCTTCGCTGCCTTAGAATGTTGTGCATTAAGTAGTTCTCAAGTACCAGCTCCGGTCCCCAGGCTATAGATGAGCCTTATGGGGACGGGGAGCTTATCTGTGTGTATTCTGTGTCCTTGCGCCACACCTGGTGCCTCATGGGAGCTCAGTGCATCTTACTTTCCTTTCTACCGTGGTGTATACTCGTTCAACTGAATTGATGAGGTTGGGGAAGCGGGCGGGTGTTTGATGGAGGGAGGTTGTAAGTGACTTCGTAACCCACCAAGTATGGGAGGGTTGGGGATAAAAGAAATGTCAGGAGGGCGTGGGAGAGTAAAAGGAAAAGAAAGACAAAGGATGGGAAAAAGTCGGGAAGAGATCACATTCACGGGCACAAAACCGCTTCCTGTTTAAATGCAGACATGAGTCCAGAGTGTGTCCCGTGTATTCGGCCTGTGCAAGTGATTAGGCAAATTAATTAAAGAGAGGGAGGAAAGAAGAGGGGACGCGATGGTGAGTGCACATTGAAATGCTCCCAAAGATCCCTCAGAACTCCTTCCTTCCCCACATTAGCGTTTGGAGGAGGAAATGGGTTCCATTTGCGCTGCTGCTCTAGGGAAAAGGAGGCATTCGCTCTGACCAGTCACAGGGAGGCAGTTCTCCCCGAAGAGGCAGATGGGGTCTTCCTACCCACACAGTGCAGGGGAGCCAACTCCCATCTCCCATGATATTGGCTCAGCAAGCATTCAGGGGACTCCGTTGGCTGCTGTTTGCTCGTTTTCCCACGGATACCCCCTCAAAGACACTAATTCCACCATCAACCACGCCTGAGCCTTGAGTCATCCTGGATGCTTTGCCTGCCTACGGTGGGGCTTGGGCTGCTCCAAGAAGCAGAGGGCAGCGGGCAGTGTGCAGCGGGATTTCTCTTCCTTAGCTGGTGCTTCTGAGGTTGTGGGAGAGCAGGTGATCTTGGATACAAGCTGGAGGGGTGGGGGTGGGGGGCGGGGGCTGCCGTGGCAGCCTCTGCTGGAACTTTGCCCCTACTTTCCAAGGAAGCTCCATGGAACCTGGACAAGCTGGGATGGAGGCCCAGACAGTCCCAGACTGAGGGATGCGTGGGGAGTGAACCCTTCAGAGTCCCTGATGTCATGCCAGGCTAGAGTGGCCTGCTGCGTGCAGGAAATATTGAACCTTCTGAGTCTTAAAGAGGGAACCTGGAACGGTTCCAAGATTACACTTAATACATCTGCTGGGAGCTGCAGAGAAGGGAAACTGGGAGAATCTGTGAAACTAACCCTTGCCGAGCCAGGCGAGCACACAGCGTCGGGACGGCACCATTAGTAAGAATAAAGAGCACCCTTCCCTCAGGTAGCAGGTACAGTTTCCAAAGCTCATTCACATGCACAATCTCTTTGTTCCTTCTTATGGTTCTGCGAGGTAAGCAGGGAACGTGATTCTAAGCGAGCTGCTAGATTATGCATCTGTATGCTTCCCGCAGCCCTTCACCTAGCGGGTTGTCCAGTAAATGGCAAGTAAATTAAACGGACGGATGAGTGGACGAACTCGCATTTTGGCATTTTGTGGGTGAGAAACCGATTCAGAATAGTTAAGTTCACTGCAAAGCATTCAGTATGGAGCACTCACTATATTACCAGGCACCCGTGCTAGACATGGTCCCCTTGCTTGGGGAGCTCGCCGCCATCCAGAGAGTGAGGTGGCCAGAGGTGATTATGCAGCCTGACGTGCATTCTGTTTGAGGCAATTTCAAAGACCCCGGAAGACAGAGACGAGGCGGACTGATTCCAAGTAAAAGGATTCCCAGATGATTTGCCCTATGTAGTAAGAGGTAGCAATGAAACTACTATTCAGGTGTTCAGACTCCTCCTTTCTTTCTTTCTTTTTAAAATTTATTTTAATGTTTATTCATTTTTGAGAGAGAGAGAGAAGGGGAGGGGCAGAGAGAGAGGGAGACACAGAATCCGAAGCAGGCTCCAGGCTCCGAGCTGTCAGCACAGAGCCCGACGCGGGGCTCGAACTCACGGACCACGAGATCATGACCTAAGCTGAAGTTGGAAGCTTGCCCAACTGAGCCACCCAGGCGCCCCCGACTCCTCCTTTCTTTGACCCCTCCCCTGATCAGGAAAGTTTCTCTCCTGTTTCCCTGGCTCCCACCTCTACCCTTGACTCATTCGATCGTATTCGGGACTTTACCTTTCCGTGTTAGGCTATACTACGGCTTCAATTAAGCTACTCCATGGGAGAGGCAGTTATGTGAGTAAGGGATAAGAAAGTAAGATTACATGCCGGTGACAAGGAACACACAGGTGGGGGTTGAGGACGCTGAGCTGTCTAGGGTTTTGGGTGGGACAGGAGGGTGAGGAAGGAGTTGGAAATGAGAAGTGACTGGGGACTATGTAAGGCAAGCACTGTCTTTGCAATTTTGCTTTTCTCCCACTAGCACATCCCTACATCAACATAAACACACCATATATATACATATATATGCATATATATGTGTGTGTGTGTGTAAGTGTATGTATGCACACACACATGCACCAGCATAGTCTTTAAACCTGTCACCAAAATGGCATGCAAAGCTTCTGCCAGCCCTCCTTACGCTAAACAATTCTGTAGTGATGTATGCCTGATATTTGTGAGCATGAGGCTTCATGTACTTTGACAGCTGTGGGTTTCAGATTTTATTAAACTTCTGCCTTGTTCCGTCTGATTTCTTTAAGGCTTTATCTAATTGCCTTGGGCCACGGGGCCTACCACCTTGGCCATGTGCAAAGATATAAATTTTACCACGTAATTGAGGGAAAGTAATAAACTAATGTATAATAAATAGCAAAGAATTTTGATGATCTGTGTCCTAGTGGAAGAATGGCTCATAAAAATAATTATTACATGATACATGCTTGCATTATTTACAAGGTACATGCGTGCTCTCCCTCCTCCAAACGCTGTTGGGCATTTGGATGTAATCACCAGAAATCCAGGCGTTTCCAAATGCCCACATGTGTGTTGACATGTAGCCCAAACATCTGGGTTGCTGAGTGAGAAATGTGATTTGCAGCAGACCAGTGAGTTCCAGGTGCCCACAACCTGTGTTTCAGTCACCTCTTCCAAGAAGGCTGTGATTCTTCGGTGGGATTCAGCAACCCCCTTGCCATGTCTCCCGAGTACTACGCATGTGAATTCACTTGTCACCTCCCCTCACAAGGATGGGAACACTTTGAGGAAAGTGATGGATCTGATTCCCCTTCTCCGAGACATTTGTTGAATGAACGAGTGGATGAATGAATGAATGAATGAAGCGCCTACCATGCACTCCTACAGCTACCCACCTAATGCAGGGCCTTGCATAGGGAGGACAGATATTGAAGGAGCATCTGTGTTCGTGAGTAGGGAGATACAGATCAGCCGTTTTGCATTACATAGTTTTTTGTTTAAATGTCTGAAAGCCTGAAAAGTCATTTTTACACGGCTTCCTCTAGCCCAAGGGGGAAAATAGATAAAAAATAATGAAGACTTTGCAGCACCAGGAGAAGGGGTATGAATTCCCTGTGTTCACTTGGGGGAACGCGGCCCAGAGCCCAGGGTTTGGATTTCACTTCCCTGTGCTTTTTCCCTCCTACAAAACGTGCCTCCCTCGGCCTCTCCCTTCACATCAGAAGTTGGCCGAGTATTTATATATATTACAGGGCCTCTCTATGTAAATCCACATTCCATAAATCCCAAAGCTTTTCTTCTGTTTCAGAGCAAGAGGCTGAACAAGATGTGTGTGTGCGTGTGTGTGTGTGTGTGTGTGTAACCAGCAAATGGCTTTTTTATTGATTCATCTCTTCTAACAGCAGGCTTGTCTTCATGCGGACTTCAGGACTCTGTGGTCTGTCTGTCTGTCTGTCTCTCTCTCTTCAGCAAGGCCCTTCCTCAAGTTCAGAGTCACTAATTGTTTCCTCTCCTCCATGTCTCGCTTCCCACAGATTTATCTGACCTCGGCTGTGTTCATAAGCCCCCAGCTTCTCCAGAGTCTTGTATTTCCCGCCTGCTGCGGCTAGAATTTTATGGCCCTAATCAGATTTTGCTGTTTTTCTTCACACTACGTCCCTTCCCCATCCATTCTGCCCTTTTGACTCTTCTCCCCCAACCCTCACCTTCATGGTGCATGGGCCTATTAAATGGTGTCCAGTCCAATTTCTGGCACCCAATAAATCTAAATTTTCAAGCTTGGGAAGCCAGGCTCACCCACTGGCACCCAGATAAATGAGTCCTCCATGAGAAACCTACACTGGTCATTACTCAAGACTCTCCCGAAACCCCAACACCGGGTTTCCTGCCTGAGAAAGTCAAAGTCCCCCTTTCCTCCCTCACCCCCTGAAAAAGAAAACGCCCCCACAGCACAGAGACTTGTCTTCATCGGGGCGCCCCCGCCCCCCCGCCCCTCACTGAAGATGCTCACACCGCTTCCCAGCCTCCCACCCCCAGCACCCAGCCTGTCCCACGTCACTCCACCACAGCAGCGGCTTTGAAATGAGACTTAATATCCCACACACGCGCCTGCACTGTTCAGCTCGCCAGGGCTCCGAGCGTGGAGCTGAACAAAGGGCCTCCGTGCAGGCGGTTCATTGTTTGCAACGAGCACAAGCAAGGAGGGCTTCCCTCCCCGGCCCACCCCGTGCCGAATCCCTCCCCTTTTGGGGGGGGTGCTGTTTCAACACCCCAAATCTACACTCCGCCTGATTGACAGGGGCCCCGATGTGGTCTCGTGGGGGAGAGGACTGTGGGGGCTGGAGGCATTTGAAGCCAGCTTAGCTTCCTGGAAAACTGGTGGGAAGGGGTTCCCAAGACCCAGGGCTGCTGAGGGGGCCACCGGGGGGGGGGCGGGGGAGCTAGGATCTGTGCTGCACCCAGAGAGACCTGGAGACGATGGTCCGCTCCTGGGAACTTGGGGACTATTTGTATTTACTTATTTGTTATTTTGACTCGTGAAATTACCCCCTTTCACTGTGCCAGCCTTCTCCTGCTGCACAATAAAAATTAATTACAATGAATTAGAACGTTTATAAACCACCCGTAGCAGTACAATGGCTTGGAGACACCCCCTCCTCTGGCCTCTCACTGGTCTACAGCTTACAATCCCATTAGAAGAGCAATTCTAGAAGGCAAATGTGTCTCCAAGAAAGTACCTGCTTTTGGCTTCTAAGGGATAAATCTGGGAGCTAATCGGATGCTGTAATGGTTGATTTTATGTCGGGTTGCCAGTGACTTAATCAAACACGAACCCAGGTGTCGACCTGATGATGTTTTGTAAATGTGGTTAACAGCTAGAGTTGATTGACTAAGCCTACTGTCCTGAACAACGTGGGTGGGCCTCATCCAATCAGTTGAAGGCCTTCAGAGCAATCAGCGAGGTTTCCCCAGGGAAGAAAAAAAATTCTGCCTTAAGACTGCAGCATCAGCTTGTGCCTTGGTTTCCAGCCTGCCGGCCTGCCTTACACATTTCAGACTTCCCAGCTCCAACAATTCCTTGAAATGAATCTCTGCTATAAAAATAAATATCTCTATCTGCATCAATATCGTATTTATATCTATGTATTGTTGATTTTACCTCTCTGGAGAACCCCGACTGACATGTTTAGAAATCTTATGCTGAATTTGAATTGTTCGTTGTGTAAGTAACTCCTAGGAGGATGAACACTCTTTATCTCTCCAGCACAAAGCCCTGTGTTGTGCACATGGGAGGAGCTTCGTAAACAGTCACCGAAGTGACTGAAAACCCAGAGAAGCCCCATGATGCTTTTCTCAACTTCTGCCACTGCACTTTTAGCTCATGAAAACATTTGCTCACTCTCTTCCACGCAAGACCAATCATCCCTACTTGGGAATAGTAACGGATGCCTTCAGCACTCTCTGCCTTTAAATCTATCGAACGAGCCACATCTCCCCCAAGGGGGTCCAGGCACGTGACTTACCCAGGCCTGCTCCACGCTTGTACATGGTCTATGTTAGCTGTGCTTTGACTTGCCTGCCATCCTAAGATGATGCTCTCCCTTTCTCCTTAGCTGGTGGACCCTCTGGGGGGCAAGTCTAGGCTCTGATGTCGTGGAACACTTATGGTGTCAGACTTAGCTTGGGACCTGGTTTTCATATACGCTTTGAAAACCTGATGAAACCGTATAACTTTTACGAGCCTTCTTGATTAGCAAAATGGGGGTAAAATGACTCATGGGAACATGTGAGGGTTGATAAAGCAAATAGTTATCAATTTTTTTTAACATTGCAGTAAAACACTCATATTTCCCCCAGTGAAATTCTCCGTGGAACCGCAAAACACAAGGCAGACAAGAACGACGAGTCCGGTTGGCTGTAAGGAAGCCCTCCTTCCTGTGCGCCAGAACTCCTGTCCTCCAGCCAATTCTGGGACATGCCTGTAGCCTGTCTCCCTCTGTCCCTGTGTCAACACGTAACACTGCTCTGGGGCATCATTCCTGCCTGAAAACATGATGGAATAGTGCCCATCTTGAAACCAATCAACCGGCCAACCAGCCAAACCCTCTTCCTTCACCCTATATCCCTCCTGCAGTTACTGTCTTTTCCTCTATCGTGAAACTCACCGACAGAGTTGCCTGCACCTTTGGTCTCCGTAATCTCTCCTCCTGTTCTTTCTTGAGCCCTGCTCCAGTTGGGTCTTTGTTCCCACTCTTCTACCACAGCTGTAGTCAAGGTTGCAAAAGGCTTTCACAATTCCGGAAGCTACAGTTGATTCTCCACCGCCATCTTGCTTGGTCTACTGACAAGGCTGGGCACAGTTGGCCACACCTTCACCTTGAAGTATTTGCTTCACTAGTTCCCAGGGCACCACCGTCTCTGGGCTGTCCCCACCTCAATGGCAATTCCTCCTCAATCTCTTTTGGGGTGGCTTCTTATATTCCTGACCGCCACATTTTTGAGTGCCATGTGGCTCAGTTCTTAATTTCCACACCCGTGGAGGAGGGAAGGAGGGATTCATCTAATCCCATAGATTAGAACTATATTCTGATAGTTCCCCAATTTATATACCCGTCTAGGCCCTCTCTCCTGAAAGCCAGACTCATAGCCAACTACCTTCTTAACATCCCTGCTTGAACGTCTTAACAGACCTCTAAGATTCATCACGTCCAAAACAAACTCCTGGTTTCCCCCTGAAATCTGCCGTTCTGAAGTTTTCCTTATTTCAATAAAGGCAATTGCATTCCAAAATGTACTCATCTCTAAAACCTTGGGATCATCTTGGCACATCATTTTTTTTTTTTAACTTTTCTCAACCAAATTGGATTTTTTAAAATATAATTTATTGTCAAGTTAGCTAACTTACAGTGTATACAGTGTGCTTTTGGCTTCAGGATTAGACATCCGTGATTCATCACTTAGGTACAACGCCCAGTGCTCATCCCCACAATTTCCCTCCTTAGTGCCCATCACCCATTTTCCCTGCCCCAGCACATCATTTGTTAACATGATTTACAGACAGCCAATCCAATGGCGAATGCTATAGGCTCTACTTTCAAAATACATTCAGAACATAACCACGTCTCCCCATGCATGTTGACACAGAGTTTAGTCCAGGAGTTCGCTATCTTCTGTCATGCGGATTATTTTATTTTATTTTATTTTATTTTATTTTATTTTATTTTTTATCTGACAGAGAAAGAGAGAGAGAATCTAAAGCAAGCTCCACCTTCCGTGCAGAGCCCGACATGGGGCCCAAGATCCCATGACCCTGGGATCGTGACCCGAGCCAAAATCAAGAGTCAGACGCTCAACCGATTGAGCCACCCAGGCGCCCCTGTCATGTGGATTATTTTGACGGCCTCCTGGTTGTCTCCTTATTTCTCCCTCCACTCAACTATAGATTATGTTCAACATAATATCCAGAGTGATCCTCTTAAAACATTAGTCTAATCATGTCTCTCCCCTGCTCAAAATCTTCCAATAGCTTTCCATCTCACTCAAAGTAAAGAGTACAGTCCCATTAGGGGCTCAAGCCCTACACAATCTGTCTCCAGCAGATTAAGGTGGAAGCTTAGCTTCTATCACATTCCTTATCCACTCCTGGGTGTGATCATCCGACTCCAGTCACGATCTCCTTGCTTTCCTCAAATACGGTGAAATATACACCCACCCCAGGACCTTTGTAGATGCCGTTCCCTCCACCTGGGACATCTTTCTCCAGCAAGTTCACATGCATCCCTCCCAGATGTCCATGTGGATCCTTCTCTTCAGGGAAGAGAACTTCTCAAAGATCTGAACTTGATCACCCTATATGAAAAGGAACATCCTCTCATCTCTTCATAGCCTCCTATCCTGCCTTATTCTGTACAGCACTTGTCAATGCCAGACATATTATATATCATATAGTTATATATTACATATTCCTTTGTTTTTTTGCTGATTTTCTATTCCAACACAAAATGTCAGTTCAAGGTATCAGGAACTCGCTCTCTTGTTCACTGGTGTATTTACTGGCACCAAATACGGTGTCTGGAATGTGGTAGATTCTCAATAATTATTTGTTGAAGGAGTGAATGCGTGGAGTGAAACTGACAGGCGGAGAGCCCCATGCACCGTAAGCTCCACCCCTTGGCTCTGCATTCGTCCTCTGGAGCTCCAGAGATGGTCTCATCCTTAGAGCATCATCCCGGCCCTTCTTCTCAGGTCTTTGCTACTGGACCATAAGCATCTCTGGTTCTTTCTACCGTTCTTTAAATACGTGACCGTGGCTCTGACAGCACATCTGAGTTTCTTCACACACCTCAGTGTAGTCTGTCTGAATGTAGGGGTCTGGACACTTAAAATGAGTGACTTATTTTCTGACTACGTTCTTGTCCCCTGTGGGCTTTAGTCCCACCATAGCCATATTGGCCCCACCCACCCATGTCTGAAGACCAGTCTGAAATTGCAGCAAGAGAGATGTGGACCTACAGCTGATGCCCCATCTGAAGAAGTTTACCACTTCTTACAAGTAACGTGGGGAGCTTCAAGATAGTACATTACAGATTTGGGATCACTTGTTATTATGCTTTAAGATCGGGATGAGTGAGGGGTGTGGATGCCGTAAGTGTATTCCGATGATTAGAAGGAGGTAGCTGACAAACCCTCTAGAGACAGTTTTATCGCTCCTGGAGCAGTTTATAGCCTATAGAAACCAAAGTATTTCCTGTAAGATCTATTTAAAACTTAACGTGGATGGTAATCTGGGGCAGAAGACAGCACATTCAAGTGGAACAACTGAGGAGCACTTCTTTCTTTCTTTCTTTCTTTCTTTCTTTCTTTCTTTCTTTAATTTGGCAGAAAGAGAGAGAGAGAGAGAGAGAGAGAATCTCAAGCAAGCTCCATGCTTCTCTTCAGGGAAGAGAGCTTCTCAGAGATCTGAACTAGGGGCTCAATTTCATGACCTGAAGCTGAAATCAAGAGTCAGAGGCTGAACCGACTGAACCACCCAGGCGCCCCGAGGAGAGTTTAATGAAGGGGCTATTTACAAAGGTGTGGGAAGGATTAAAGAAAACTGACCAGAAGTGTTGAAGAAATCGGGGACAAGCCAAAGCTGGGAATCGTGACCTCGAGGCCTCAAGAGTCAAGGGGAGGGAGTTGTTCCTATCCCTGGGGAGAATAGCTAGCTTTAGGAGGGGCTGCCTGAAGTGTGACTCTTTCAAAGCTACCCGACAGGGAGAGAGCCAGGGGAGTAAACAGCCCTACCTGACTCACCACTCCCTTCCCATCTGCAGCTGGTGTTCCGTTGACAGTTCCCAAGTAGACACTAGGGAACCAGGGAGCCATTGAGGGTCCCCTGAGAGGTCAGCCTCCTGGAGCCCAGAGCGGGGCACAGAAGGATGGAGGGAGGATGTGAAGGAGTCAGTGGGGGAGATCCAGCAGGGTTTGCTTAGGAATGAATGACTTTTGAAGAAGTGAAGGCTTTCCCCAGTACTTTTCTGTAATGTGTGAAATATCTAATAATACATATGTATTACTTTTATTAATAGTTTTGAGGTTGAGGCCTTTTCCTTTCCTTTCCTTTCCTTTCCTTTCCTTTCCTTTCCTTTCCTTTCTTTCTTTCTTTCTTTCCTCTCCTCTCCTCTCCTCTCCTCTCCTCTCCTCTCCTCTCCTCTCCTTGTAGTGGTGTTTTATGGACTTTCCCATTTGATTTGATTTTCTGTATTAAAGTGACTTCATAAAATAACTTTACACCATTCTTTAAAAATTAATGTGAGACTGTATGACTCCATTTGTTTGATTTTAGGAACTAGCTAAGCCAGTGTATGGTGATAGAAATTGGAATAGTTGTTACCCCCGGGAAGGGGCACAGGGGAACGTTTCTAGGAAACGTGCGTTTTGAACTGTGTGGTAGTCACATGGGCATATATATAAGTAAAAATGCATTGAGATGTAACTTAAGATTTATGCATTTTATTGTATGTAAATCATACCTCCGTGGGGGAAAAAAAAAAGAAAAAGAAACACAGCATGGTTACATCCTTGGAAGCATGATGTTTGTATGGGATATTGTTATGTGTTTCTACAATCTATATAAGCATTTGTATGCCAGGTTTGCACTCTCTTATCTGTTCTCTCTACCCTTGTAACCAGCACTCAGTTTTTTCGAGGGGCAAAGATAGGGGAGGGGTATAGACTATCTCAGGAAAGCTACAGACAATTACCTTCCGTTGAAAATAAACATAATAAAACCATAGAAGTCTAATTTTTGCAACTTGAGAGGGTTTTTTCTGTAGTTATTCACTTCTAATCACTCTCACCTAATAAATGAATAGAATAGCTAATGTGATTAGACTAATTCACTATTCATCAAGAATATTAAATGAATAGAATATTTTGCATTTCGCCAGTCACACATCTTGAGTATTTACCTGATATTACAATCAGACATGTGTTAGATTTTCTCTCTGCTTCTGGGCCATAGCTCATGGATAATTATAGTGTTTAATTAGCCCCACACAGCACTTGGCTCTCCGGTGTGGATGGAAATTACAGGATGCAGAAAGAACAAATCAAAGACTGTAAAGGAAAGTAGCCCTTTGCTATGTTCCCCTGGAAGCATTACCAAGGGCGATGGGCAGTGCAGGGTGAATAGTGTTAGTCTGCTTGAATCGAAAAGAAGTTGCTTTTCGTAAAGATTTTAAAAGTACTTTTTTTTTTTTTGAAATGCAGCTAGTGAGCATGAAATGGAAAATAGGTAGAGAGTTTAATGCACTTACAAAGAGGTTTTTTTTTCTTCCCCTGACCATTCTTGATTGCTCCTTACATTTGATGAAATAATAGGACCCTCACTGGGTCCGGAGCTTCCTCTGAGCAAGCTGGACAGGTGACTGTAGTCTCAGGCTATTGGACTGACTGTCGGAGGTTAAGGTGACTGTGGCTCTGTCCCTAAGGCCTGAAAGTGCAAAGAAACAGTCTGTTAGCTGAATGCCTCTTTCCGAATTAAAAGCGATCATTATTCAAGTCATTCTAATCTCATTCCACAACCATATAGCAGGTGAGCATCTTCTCGGGTGAGACGTGGTGCTAAGTGCTATGGAGGAAAGAGAAATCACGCAAAACCATGCCTTCTAAGGTGGGGACGTGTGGGAAGAGGGAGGGGTAAGGAGGCACACAGAGATGGCCATCTGAGATAGGGCGCTGTAGGGCACTTTGGGAGCGTGATGTGCAAGAATCAAGAAATACTTGATGATAAAAATGGTGTTTCAGAGGGATCTGGAAGGGTGGGTAGGATTTTGAGAAGCTGAGGTGAAGACAGACCAGTCAGAGAGCCACAGAGCCAAGGTGTGGAGGTGGGAATCCGGTCTGGCTTATGGAAAAAAGTGTAGGGACACAAAAGATCTTCTAGTCTCCATCAAGGCTGACTACACTTGACCCAAACTTATTCTATAGTCCTTGAGATGAAAGAAAATATATAGCCCATTTGAATATCTTTCTTCCATGAAGGTCTTCCTTTGTTCTCACTCTGATGTTACATGGGTTGAATTTGCTCATTTTCTAAAAAGAGTTACAGGGTTATCCTAAGCCTTCTTTAATTCTACTAAAAAAAAAAAAAACCCACGAAACACCATGTAAAGAAAATCTGTGTTCTTTAATGTGTAAGCTATTGGACATTTTTCACTCATTCAGCAAATATTCATTGAATACTCACGATGTTGCTGACCCTCTAATCAAGGCTCCAGGACACAACACTGAAATGACAAGTCCCCTTTGTTGTGGGGCTTATATTTTAATATGGTGATGGGAAATAAAGACATACACTGTATGACCTCATATTTTGGGAGGGGATAGCGCCACGAAGAAAATAAAACAAGGTAGAGGGGATAGAGAGTCCCAAGGATGGCGTTCTTGCATATAAGGTTGTTGGGGAAATTCTGTCTGATGTGTGAAGACTTTGGCGTTTTCTCTGGGCACATTTTCAGCCGAGGAGTGACAGGATATATTTGATGTTTACAGGAATCCATCTGGCTGCTGTGTAGGCTGGAGTGAAGAAGGGCGGGGGGCAGGCGGGGAACAGCCATGGAAATTAATATGGTGGTTAGGTATCTACTGTGAAACCCAGATAAGGCGGTAAGCAGTTACCAGACTCTGCACATATTTTGAAGGTCGAGCCGAGGGACTTTGCTGATGAATTGTGTCTGGGCTATGTGAGAGAAAGAGGAGCTAGAGAAGATCCTAAGGATTTTGACCTAAAAAAAAAAAAAAAAAAATCAGTATGAGAACGGAAGAGTTGCCATTTACTGAGCCGAGGAAGGCGTGAAGAGGAATAGTTCAGGGAAGGAGTAGAAGTGAGTTATTTTGAGAAACACTAAGCTTCCTGTACGTATTGGACAGTGAGTGGAGACGCCGAGGAAGCAACTGGGTAGGTGAGTCAGGAATTCAGGGCAGAGATTTGAGCCAGAGATAAATTTGGGAGCCATTGTGCATAGGTGGTACTTTAGGCCCTTGGGTGGGATGAGAGCTCTAGGAAATGCTGTAGATAAAGAGGCTTAAGGCCAGGGGTGGGGGGGGGGTCTAGCATTTAAGGGTTGGGAGGCCAGGAGGAACCAACACAGTGGTTTCTGGAGGAATAACCAGAGAGTTCGAAGACGTTAGAGAAAACAGTGTCTTTCAGAGGACGCATCAGGAGTGTTTCAAGTAGGAGGGCAGGGTCCTCTCTTGGAAGAGAAAAGAAAATGTCTTTGTGTATCCTACCCCGTGCCACACAGATGGAGTCTGCTGTTGCTAAGTGTGACAGGCAGAATGCTAAGATGACCCCCACCATTTCTTAGGGCCCACGTATGCATGCCCTGCGTCCTCCCTGGGACTAGGAATAGGATGAGGTTTACTCCGGGGATGAGGCTGTATGGTACGACAGTTGATGGACCTGAGCGAATGACGTTAGTCCCTTAAAAGCAGGGTCATCTCCAGCTGGTCGCAGAAGGGGTAGAGAGACAGCCGCCAGCTGCTCTGGAGGAAAGCAAACACAAGACGTCGTGAATGGCCAATGGGGCCCGCGTGGCAGGAACTTCGAGGAGCCGCTGGGAACGGAGAGCGGTCCTCAGCGGCCCGCTAGCAGGAAGATGGGCAGCTCCATCCTGCGGCCTCAAGGACATGAATTGCACTGGCAACCGGTCCTCTTGGAAGCGGACCCGGATGGGAACGGCAGCCCCCCGCCGGCGCCTTGATTTCAGCCCAGCGGGACCCCGAGCAGAAGATCAAGACACGCCCTTCCCAGGCTTGTGACCCAGAGAACCTGCCAAATGATAAATCTGCATTGTTTGCAGATGCTCATTTTGTGGTAATTTTTAATGCAGCAATAGCCCACAAATACCCCCAAGCAAGATTGAGGATTTGAAGGTTTATGATGAAGAGAGAGAGAGCAAAGTAGGGGGAAAGAGGGAGGGAGGAGATGGAAAGGGGAAAAGGGGGGGGGACAGTCATGATGAAGAAGTGCACCTGTATGAATATTTTCAGGGCACTATTAATCATAGGGTAAGTAACTCTACTCATTGCAAGGAAGGAATTTAAGAAGAGAAACAACGATTTATTGTTGAAGCCGCGAGGGTTTCAGACCACATGCTTGGCCAGAGAAGAAATCAGGTTGCTCTGGAAGGCTCATCTGGGGGCTCCTGCCTCCCTGTGTTCAGTATGTGATCCAGGGCTTTCTCCCCTGTAGTCACCGGCCCCAGGCTGGGTTTCTAGGGAGTACACTTTCCACTTTGGCTCTCATCGCAAAGTACCTCCACAAAGCCTTACTTATTTGAACGCCGTCCACACTGGGACTTCTTGTTGAGTTGGAGATCCAGAAATTCGGATCTGAAGGGAAAGGACTGTGGTCCGTGGCACAGGTTTTCAGTTTTTCTGGGCTATTTAGAGCAAGTAGGGGAGGTCCTAGGAGCCAACAGACATGGGCTTTAGTTGTGTCTACATTTATTTATTTTGTCTCTAGTTGTGTGACCCTAAGGCATCATTGGCCCTCTTGGAATCTCACTGGGAATTTAGGGAAAATTCCAATCCTGACTCATTTCTAATGAGTCCCCCACAGAAGGTGGGGATAAGAAAGTGAGAAAATGAAGGGAGTCATCCAAAGTATAATTACTATTTCAGCTTTGAGGGTGAGCTCGGCAGCTTAGTTTCTTTTAATCCCAAAGGTTCTGCATTAAAGTCTGTTAACATCCTAGTCACATAGGACCTACCCTTAAATATCACAGTGTTACGATGTTTTACTCCAGGTAATTAGAGACACAGAGAACCGGGCAATGAGATTTGTTGCCACCGCAGAAAATATTATCATAAAGGCAAAATCCCACTGCAACAAATATTACTATGGTATTATGCTCCCATGCCATCTTGAAACGAGTACTTTCTCTAATTATCTAAAACAAAACAAAACGAAAAAGCCTGCGTACGATAGTGAACTTCCTTTCTAATGACAGTATTTGATTGTGGGCTGTCCGCAGGAGGCAGGGAAAACCTGAACGAAGCCGTTTGCACCGCTTTTGTCCTGCTATGAAGCAAACCTTAGCCCACAGAGTTTCTTTTTTTCCCCTCTTCCAACATCACAGTGGCTGAAACAATATTTCACTTAACTTCCAAACCACCACCAGTGGTCAAGAGGAGGTATGCAGAGGGGGAGGAGTCCAAAAGGCTTCCTCCCAGCAGGTGGAAAGGGGTCCTTTTACCCTTTCAATTCACCGAGGAGAGAATGGACACAGTAGGGTTTATCTCCAACTCCCGCAGATGGGAAAAGTGGCAACATATCCAGGCAGAACCTTGGTGTGTTGCAAGCGCATAAAGCCGGAGCAGGGAAGTAAAAGAAATGCAGTCTCACAGAGAGATTATACTTCTGGAACACAGCACTGTTTAAAGGGTTGATAACAATTATTGGGTTTCTCAGGATATAACAAGAGGGAGGGTAGGAAGGAATTGGATTTCTGCGACCATGTTCAATGGGCAAGTTCATTCATCAGCAGATGTTAATGGGGCACCCATAACTGGGGATGCAGCAGTGGGTAAGACAGAAAAGGGTCCAGCTCACGTGGAGTATAATACGTTCTAGCGGGGACACGGGATGAGTAGACTAACATGTATGTAAGAAGTCAGGTGGTGGTAAATCCTGCAAGAAAAACGGAGCAGGGTGAGGATATAGAGGTGACTGCTGGAGGGGGTGGTTGCTGTTTACATAGGGTGGTCAGTGAACGGTGACGTTTGAGCTGAAGAACTCAAGAAAAGAGTGGAGGGAACACACTATGTGACAGTTTGGGGGAAAACCATCGCAGACGGGGGTGAGAGTGGGGGACAGCAAATGTGAGTGTCCTGAGACAAGAGCACATTCAGCGGCTGTCATTCATGCATTCGTTTATTCATTCACACATTCTTTCATTCATGCTTTTCTTCGTAACAAATAATAAGTTTAAGGCCAAGTATGTACTTCTAGGGAACATCTTTTGTTTGGTACTTCATTGTGGTTCCGAAATGCAGACTTGTTGATCAGCTAATATATATTTGACGTAGGAGGAAAATAGGGACGAGTCGGGCAGCATTCTTACCCCCCCCAAAATACAACCCAATCTAAGAGATGGACATATGCCAATAAGTGTAGTATTTCATGAGGCTTGGGAAAACAGCATAGGTTTTGGACAAGATCTCCTCTTCCAGCCCTTTGTAACATATCTAACCTCGGGCAAGTTAGTTTCTTCTTTGAGCCATAGGAGGAGGCCCCCCCCCAACAATACCTATTTTGTTACAACACTTTGTGAGAAGTAAATAAAGTAATTTATCTGAAGTGTGTAACAAATGGTAGGCATCTAATTCATGTAACATCTCTACTTCCTGTCTTATAATAATAACACAATATGGCTAACTAGTTGAACACATGCTAAGATTAGTATGTAGCCATAATCCTAATATTTGGCACATTGCATTGTGGTTAATTGATTATGGGCCTATCTGCCATACTAAACCAAGGTTTTCTTGAAGATAAGCAACATTGTTAATAACCATTGTTTCTATTGGGCCCAGCCCAACCCTTGGAGCATAGTACTGTGTGCTGAGTGAGTGGAATTAAGGAATGCTGAGAACAGAGGGGGTCAGGGTTGTAATATGCCATAGGTTAATTACATGGAAGGACAGAAAGGTTAAGATCTTTATCCTTGATTATATAGCAGAGGTCAGAAGTCAGATGTTCTATATGGTCTGTCCAGAGCCTGGAGCATTTAAAAATTATTTAAAGTCTTTCTGAACAGGATATATTTCAGAGGCCAGTCTGAGACAGGGCCCTTCCATGCATTTCTTTCACAATGTGTTTAAAGAATTAGGATATGGTAAACTCTTTGCTCTCAAAAGCAATGGAAACATAATTTAATCCCACGGATTACGCAGAAGATCATATTGTCCATCGGATCCAACTCCTCTTAAGTGGACTTAGTTCATTTCATTTTCTCTTCCTATTCTTGTTTGCTCTCAAGCGGAGAAACTGAGCAGCTTTGAATTACACTCGCACACAGTTGACACAACTCAGTAAGTGTTTGTTGAATGAATAAATAAATGACGAAAGAACTCTTTTAGCCACTCCCACTCCCTGAGATGCTGGTCTTTACGTCATCAAGATGCCAACACTCTCAGCCTATCTTTCACCCGTCTTACTGCATCTCTCGTTCACACCCTCGTGCCCTCCCCCCTCACACCTGCTCCAGTGCCCACTGTGACTGGGTCAGTCCCATTCTTCTCCTCAGTGACACAGCATCATGTGAGAGCGTCTATAAACACTGATGATCTGGACCAACACACGTCCTGGCCACTTGACTACAGCGGGCACTTCCTGACGACCTTATTATTCAGACCTTGCGTTTTTCCTGGCGTTGTGCCACAGTTTCCCCAAGTTTCTCTCTGTTCTCCAAGCCCCAGTCTTATTTCCTCCCAGCTCTTAGCATCGGCAGACGACCTCGTCTGCTACTTCACAGGAGTTGGGAAGCCAGTGATGTCCACCTTGGCACAAGTCAGATCTGTCACACGTGTTTGCAAATCCCCTCACAACCAGCTTGCTCACAAACAAATCTCTGTCCATCGTCGCTCTTCCCTGGGCTGTTTTCGCGTTGTCTCTTCAGTCTTGTGTTGACTGTTTCCAGAATGTGCCACGTCCTTGGCTCTGCTTTTGCCTATTCTTCCAGTTATCTGTTGCTGCATCTCAAAATACGCCCCCCCACCCGAATTAGCTGTTTTAAACAACTCCATTTTATAATAGAACACAATTCTGTCAGATACTCAGGCTGGGCCTGCCTGACTGGCATCGACTGCGTCGCTTGGTGGCATTCAGCCGGGGGCCGACCGGAGGAGGCCAAGCCAGCTTCATCCAATGCCCGGCACCTTGCTCTGGATGGGCAGGAAGGCTGGGGTCACTCAGCTGGCTTCCTCTCCATCACCAAGGAATCTCTCCATGTGATATCTTCAACAGGGTCATTGGACTTCTTATTTGGCATATTCAGGCTCCCAGAGACAACGTTCTCTTAAAAGCTAGGCTTAGAAATAACATAGTATCTCTTCTGACAGTCTAAAGATAGGCCAGCCCTGATCCAAGGGAAGAGAAAACAGATTCTACCTCTTGATGAGAGGTGTGTGAAAGAATGTACTGGCATTTAAGATTTTTTTACCGACATAGCAAAGGACCACACTGCTTTATGACCTGGGTTATGACATTTGACATAACTTTTTAAATAAATTCTTTCAAGAGGAATCTGGTTGGCTCAGTCGGTTAGGTGCCCAACTTCAGCTCAGGTCATAGTCTCACAGTACGGGAGTTCGAGCCCCACGTCGGGCTCTGTGCTGACAGTTCAGAGCCTGGAGCCTGCTTCAGATTCTGTGTCACCTTCTCTCTCTGCCCCCCCCGCCCCCCTGCTTGTACTCAGTCTTTCTCTGTCTCTCAAAAATGAATAAATGTTAAAAAAATATATAGAAGGACTACCCAGTTATGGGGAGTGCAGACAGCAGCTTTCAGCTGTCACCATCTCCAACTCTGCCTCAGTGATATAGGGCATGATTTTTCCTGAGCTCATGCCTTTCCTGAGGTAGCTTGCATCCAGTGACTGAGTGATACAGGTGGGTAAAGTCCCAGGCACTTTGGTCCAGCCATTTCTTTCTTTCTTTCTTTCTTTCTTTCTTTCTTTCTTTCTTTCTTTCCTTCACCTTTGTTTATTTTTGAGAGAAAGGGTAGACAGAGCATGAGTGAGGGAGAGGCAGAGAGAGAGGGAAACACAGAATCCGAAGCAGGCTCCAGGCTCCGAGCCGCCAGCACAGAGCCGGATGCGGGGCTCGAACCCACGAACCGTGAAATCATGACCTGAGCCGAAGTCGGACGCTCAACCGACTGAGCCACCCAGGCGCCCCTGGTCCAGCCATTTCTGACTCACACAAGACAATTCTGATTAGTGACACTTACTCCAGAGCTCTCCTCTGGGCTGATGGAGGTCTGCATGGTGGCTTGACTTCTACCTTTGCCAAATACAGCTCCTCCCCTCCCTTCACAAGTGTTTACCCCCAGTAAACATCTCGCTAACAAAGCTGTACTCTGTTTTCAGAGTACCCTGCCTGTGACATTTGTCTACAACTACATAACTATACGTCTGGATGCATGTGTATATACACGTACACATTGTATATGTACATATATAACATATATACATTATATATGTATACAGTAAAACCTTGGTTTGTGAGCATAATTCGTTTCGGAAACATGCTTGTAATCCAAAGCACTTGTATATCAAAGCGAATGTCAAGAACCATTGGCTCAGTTGTGATCATGTGACGTTTGGCATTCTGTACTACTCATATTGCAAGACATCGCTCGTTTATCAAGTTAAAATTTATTAGAAATGTTTGCTTGTCTTGCGGAACACTTGCACAACAAGTTACTCGCAATCCAAGGTTTTGCTGTATATACACATATACAGATTACACACACACACACACACACACACACACTCACATCCATCCTGGTGTCTGAAGAGGTGCTTCTGTCCCTATCCAAGGCTAACCACGTCCAGTTGGTATTGGTTGTTTTCATCTGCCCCGTACCTCAACTCTTCCTAGTCTGTTGGTCTGAGCGCCATTCGTGTTGGGGGAGAGCGGAGAATAGCCCCTCCTTCATTCATCTGCATTTCTAATGGGGGACCTTCAACCCTAATACCCCGTCTTCCCCTTCCTTCTCTACCCACAGGGCTGGGCACAGAATTCAGACTGGGCCAATCAGAGTCTTGATGGCATTTGACAGGAGCTGTGGAGGAAGGCTTTCTTTTGTGATGGCAAAGTTGCAAAGATACATGCCATGCCAGTAGCAGCCCGTGGAATGGAACTGGCCTGTGCCTGTCTTCGCGGGAGTGTGGAAGATCCATCAGGGCAGCTGAGGTGAGAACAATGGTCCTGGAAGCATCCGATCTCTGGGTACTGACATCTCCAGATCTCCAGCTGATCATGTAAGCCCTGTTTGGTCCTACGTGAGTTGATGAAGGTGCTCTGTCACTTGCAAGGAAGAGTCTTGATGAATAGATCCTTTCGGTTTTGCTCTGTATTCTCTGTCTGTGTCCCTTTCTCCTTCAATTATCCCACCTTCCAGTGTCTTTAGTCTTCCCTGTCTACTGGCTGCTTTCCCTTTGCATAGAACAAACACAGACCTCACCGATGGATGGTGGAGAGAGGACTGTCCATTGAGCTCTCAGCTTCTTTAGCTACATTTCTTGCCATTCGTTGCATGGCTAAATTCTTTTAAGAGTGGGCCACACATACCCCCTCATCCCCTTACTTCATTCTCTTAAACTCCTACAATCTGTCTTCAGTCCTTGCCTCTCTGCTGAAATAGCAATTTCAAAACCAGTTATCTAGTATTGGCCACGACAAAACAACCTTTCCTCAGTTTTATTATCTTGGATCTATTTCTAGCCTGTGTCACCATTAATCACGGACAACCTCCTTGGCCCTCTGAACAGCCATGGCCTCCAACTTCCCTTCTTAGAGGCCCTACGTTCCACTGGCATTCCTGAGGAGTGGGGTTCTCATGGAGTCGTGAGGGAGAAGATTTAGAGCATCAGCCAGATGGGGCCCAAGAGGAGCAGCCACACAGATGGTTTGGAGAGCAGTGGGAAAAAAACGGAGGGAACTTGGTTGGGTGACTTTGTTCTTAGTAAAGTAAGGCTCGAGGCCACTGGCCCAAAGTGTGGAAGACCGGATGGACATTACTATTGAAGAAAATGGAGAAATGTCGGAAGTATTGTAAAGGACAGGGGCACCCGGGTGGCTCAGTCAGTTGAGTGTCTGACTCTTGATCTCAGTTCAGGTCCTGATCGCAGGGTCGCGACTTCAAGCCCCACGTTGGGCTCTGTGCTGGGCGTGGAGCCCACTTGAAAAGAGATGGGGGGAAGAAACATTGTAAAGAACAAATGAGCACACCCAAAAGAAAATGACTAATGTGGTTATACACCGGAAGCGAGGGCCCGGTAACATAGCTAGTTGGAGTTAAATCAGCACAGTTTCGTAATTTTTGCCAAAAGTTCAAATCCAGGGGAAACCAGTTACGGGGCAATTGCAAGCTCAGGGGTATGAAGGAAATGGCTCACCAGGGGTCCAGACTGGACCAAGTTGAGGCCAGAAGAGGATCTCAACCTTCAGACCGCGGCAAATGCTAGTGTAGCAAAGTTGAGAGAAGTAGAAAAGACGATGACTAATTGGTAAAGCAGGGATCTTGGAGAAGAAGAGCTCCAATCGATGACATGCCCCTGGTGTGACCATCCCCTGCCCCCGTGGTTCTCAAATTATGCACCTGAATCACCCAGAAGCCTTGTTAAAGTAGATTGCTGGCCCCACCCGTAGAGATTCTGATTCAGCCGGTCTAGAGTGGGTCTGAGATTTGCATTTCTAACAAGTTTCTGGTGATGCTGATGCTACTCGTCCAAGGACCATGCTTTGAGGGCTGCTGATTTGTTGTGAGAAATAGAAAGGAGATGAAGGTCATTGACGGTGGGGAGGTTGGGATCTGAGAGGTCATCAGTCATCAACAAAAGCTTAGGGTACGGATGGAGTCTCAGGTGAGCTGATGCTCGAGGCATCAAGCGTCAGAGGACTGTATCAAGGAGGGAGGGAAGGGGGCTGCAGAGGAGAAGAGCTCTCGGGCAATGGCTGAAGGACAATGGTCTGCGAGGAGGTTGAGAGCAAGTGTGACCATCTGCAAATTGGGGCCAGGGAAGAGGAAACAGCTTCGTCAGGAAGGGGGATTGAGAACTATTTATAATTAAGGGAAAGCCACTCTTCCATTTGGACAGTGAGGTGGAAAGAACACTGGTATAAGAGTCTGGTGCCGTTTGAGAGTTTGCTCATTAAACAGGACACGGTTGCACAGAACACCGAAGCGGTGACTAGTGGAGAAGGCGATGTGGGGACGAGGGGTGGGTGGGAACCTGGTGTGGATGGACGTGGGGCCGATGGTGGGCAAGTAGGCAAGAAGGCATGGTGGGTAGGCTCTGGCTAGGCGAAGATTGAACCACCCCTCTGTTGTGTTGGTGAATGCCTATGTCTGCTTTTGCTTCAAGAATGTCTTCTTAGCATCTGATGATATTAGTGTGTTTGGGTAGAAGGTAGGCAAAAGGTACGGTGAGTGGGGCCAGGAGGCCAGGCTGAGGCAATGCCTGGATGGACTTTTTTCTTTCTTTCTTTCTTTCTTTCTTTCTTTCTTTCTTTCTTTCTTTCTTTCTTTCTTCTTTTACCTTAAATGCTTTGCAGTATAGTGGCCATAAGTATTTGTAGAAACAATGGATCCATATGACTGATACCCTTTACTGGAACCATCATTTGCATGGGATGGCTTGTGTCTGAGAGAACATGGCATTACATCCATTAACAATGATGACAGGAAGGTGCTAATGGGGCCAACCAACATTTTGATACAAACCCAGCGTGGGTCACTCTGTTATAATGGGAAATAAGACGGAGCTAAGAATCAAGGTTCTTGTTTCCACTCTGTGGCTTTGGTGGTGTTTGGGTCTCTGATTTTTAAAGACCCTTGCACTTGGGAGACTGTATTGTATAATGAAAAAAGAGGAGCTTTAAAATTATATAGATTGCAATCCTACTTCTAGATCAGCCCCTCAGACTTTGGAGAAGTTACCCAAACCATCTTGTTCCCAGTGTCTCTATCTTTCCGTGGAAACACAAAGATAAGTGATCTCATGGGCTCGTTGCAAAGATGAAATGAAACAACATATGCAAAGTCCTAAAGTGCATTTCTGGGACATGCTAAGTGCTCAATCATATGACTTATTTTTTTCTTTCCTTCCCTCCCTTTTATCATTCCGTACACTTTTAGGAGCCAGAGAACTATTTTGGAGCAGGGAGTGCAGGATGTACATGAGCAAAATACGTTTTGAAGCAGTCGCCTTACAACACACTACTTCTTTGGGTCAGGGGAGTAACTTCCTTGTTTGGCAGGAAGGTTTCCTCCATGTTACAAGCTCCCTTTTCATGAGGTACGTGCTTGTAAAGCAGGGCTTGGATGTTCTAGAAAGGGAAAGCTTCTCAGAAAAAACAGGGATTACATTTCCCTGCACATACTTGCGAGTATGAAATTAAGAGGAGAAGGCTTTGCCAAATCTGTGCCGTGCGTGGACACTTGTTCTGAACCTGAAAGTTCTTGGCAGCTGTTAAAGCCCACACCTCCCTTAATCTGTCCCTGGATGGGACCTACACTGGAAACTGAGAGTTTATTTCCCCAGTCCTTCATCTTTGTGCATTTCCCTGATGGTGCCAATTACTACAAAACAAAATAAAATAAGAGAGGAAGGCTTCGATTTCCAGTGGTCCCCACTTTACCGCCAGCACAAGCTGGCCATAACTTTCTCTGACACTGTGACTACGTTGAAACTGTTTCAAAACACTTTGAAGAGAACCCTACTCAAAACACACTCTGTGTATACTTTGAGGGTCCGGAGGAAACTTACGTGAAAGTCACCAAAGTGAACTGAGGGAAGTGGGGGACCACCCTGTTGTATACATATTTCTTTCCTATTTCGGGACTCTAGGGAGTGGAGTGGCGGGGGTGGGGGGGTGGCGAGAATTGCATCCTGGGAAGGAAAAGGTAGGGTGTCCGATAAAATTTGCGACCATAAAATTTAGAGTCTGGAACAAAAGTCTTTTTACGCACTTCGGTTCAAAATAAAATCAGAATGCGGTGAGTTGCCACCCTCTTTCACTTCACATGGAAATGGCGGGGCTGCCCTCGCATGATTCACTTAGGCCTGTCTTATTTTGTTTCTGTCACAGAACGTTTCTCTTTAGATTCCTCGAGTTAGATGCTGCAAGTCAGGAATATAAATTTATAGAGTATGATCATGAGAGAGTGGCCTTGATGTTTTTCTTTCTTATAGCGGGGTGTGTGTGTGTGTGTGTGTGAGCATTTTCCAAAGGCTATGACCCCGATTCTGCTGATTGATATGTTTATCTATATCTATATCTATAATCTATATCTATCTATATCATCTATATCTGTATCTATCATCTATCTATCTATCTATCTATCTATCTGTTTTGAGGGAAGATGAGGGAAGATGTTTTAGAGGAAGTGGGAAAGCAAAAAAAAAAAAAAAATCTGAACAAAGTTAACTTGGTTTGGGGCGGTGCCTCATCTCCGTCCCTTCTTGGAAAGGGTCTTTTTCCTTGGTGCACTGTCCCAATGGGCAGGTAGGTTTTGTTTGGGCTGCGATACCCAACGTGACGTTCCACGTCGTTCTCTTAAGGGAGAAGGGAGAGGAACCGCACTGAACAGCACCCCTAAGAGCACATGGGGTTGAAGAGCCTGAGGAATCTGAGGCACGAAGAGGTTCCAAGTAAAATAGGGACACAAGCTGGATGAGCAGCCTCCTCCTGGACCGTCTGTACCCTTGTCAGGGCACTGCCCTTGACCTTGCTGTTTTGCTTCCTGGCTAGATCGTGGGGCTGCTGCACACACTGTCCCCCACAGATGGAGGCAAAGCCTGGGTCTTTCTGCCACCCTTGTCTTCCTTCTGTAGGCTCTGTTCCCGGAACAGGTTGGCCTGGTTCAGGTTCTTCCATTCGGGAGCACCTAAGCGGTCCGCATCTTCTCTTTAAGGTCTCAGGGGTCATCCTTGTTGTTCTAGATGAGCCTTTCCGAGCAAGCCTTGGGAGCCGGCATGCCAGCGGTCTGCCTCGTCCTTGGATTCATCATTTCACACAGAACAGCAAACGCGCCCTCCTCTATTACTATTGCAAAGGATGGGGTGGGGGAGGAAGGAGCGGGTCATGAATATTTAACCGGGGAAAAGTAGGAGCGCGTTATTTGGATAAACTCCTTAATGGCGGCGCTGGCCCCTCCTCGGGTGAGGGGTAGATGCCACATTGCCAGCCTGGCACCAGACATTTGCAGGCTTTCATATTTAATCATCTCTTCTGGGTTTGCTTTGAGTGGGGGACATACGAAGGCTCCTGTCTCTCCATCAAAACGCATCTCTAATTTAAACGGCTGTTAATAAGGGTTAAATCTGCAGGCTGAGCTGGCCCTTCACTTGTTACTTGCAAAGGGGGAAAAATCAATGGAGCAGGAAGCCAGAGGGGCGTCCATTTTGAAAAGCCGTAATGAATTACGTTTCCTAAGCGAAGCTGGCAACCTCCAACCCTGCTCTCACAGCCTCCCTTTCACATACCCAAGCCCTCTGCGACACATCAAATTTAATGAGACTGCACAGATCTCAAATAAGGAAGGGGAACACTGCTGCTGGGGCACTTTATTAAGGAGGATCAGAGGAAACTCGCTGGCTTTAAAAAGGAGCCCTTAAAGGCAAAGGATCTTTTTGGTGGAGTGGAAGGAGGTCCCCGATTTCAATGTTTCATGTCCCGTCTGGTCCGGAGCACTCGAACGACCTAATTCATTGTGAGCTCTTGGGGCTCAGCCTGAGCAAACAGGTCCCCCGAAGCTCAGGACCGCTGAAGACCGAGAGGATTAGGAACCTTTTGATTTAACTCCACCCCCATCCACCTCGGGTCCATTAGAAGCAAATGGAGAGAATGGCTTTGCAACTGTCTTCCATGTGATGAATCATTGTCGTAGCCATGTCTTCCAAATCAATAATTAAATCACTCATTTGGCCAGGAGCACTGCACTTAGGCAGACCAGGGACAAGAGATTTTGAAATCTAGAAAACCTGGTAGATGTATTGGCTGTCGATTTAAGAGCCAGAACATCATCTGGGCATCAAGAGAACTTTGCATTCAACTGTCAGCTTTGTTGCTAATTTACAAAGCCTCTGTGATAAAATGCTATGACTCGGACCTTCAGTTTACTCGTTGATAAAACGAGAGGGTGAGAATAAGCTACCATTCTCCATTGAGACTTCAAGCTCCGCGTCAGTCTTGGAAAACGGAAGAGACAATGGTGCCAAACCAAGAACACTTGTGAGCTAGAGGCAGCTCTTGACAAAAGTCACGCGTCTCTTTGGTGAGTCCTTCCTAGACCCCGCAGAAAAACTACCCTGCCATGCCGAGGTCCGGGTACTGCATTCCAGAACCTCTTTTTCCTCTCCTCATCTCTGTTGACGTGAGATTTTTTTCTGATGGCCTGTGTAAGAAAGATAATGATAAAATGATCGCTGGCATGCACGACGCTGTGATCGCATGCCAGACACGGGGCTGAGTGACGTACGAACGTTGTACCGAGAGGAGTGGTAGGCGAGAGTGCTGGGGCCAGCCCTCCCGGATTCAAGTCACCTCTTTGCTACTTCCCGGCTATGTGACCTTGGGCCAGTTACTTAATTAACAGCACCTAGCACCTAGTAGGTGCTATAGAAGCACTAATGTTACGATCTCATTTAAACCTCAAGTTATTCCTACGAGGCAGGTATGACAATCCCCGTTTTCCGGATAGGAGCCTACAGCTGGGCGATTGCCCTGAGATCACCGGGTTAGTGAGCGGCAGAGCTGGGAATCAAAACCTGAGCTTCCGACCCATTTGGGTCCTACAAAGTCTTCTTTGTGCTCCGGTGGAAGATATCTCCCTCTGTGCCATGGATTGATTGGGTAAGGAGGGAAGCAGGCCAGCAGTAGGGATGGGGGCCGTCCCAAGGCTCCTAACTGGGCTTGAAAGGAAACCAACCCATGAGGTGGGTCCGGATCGCTTTGCATCCCAAATGGCAGCTTCTTGGAACATCGAGGCCCGGAAGAAATAGCAGTTGAAAGGAAGGATGGCAAAGAGAGTTCATGTGACTCTGGGAAGAAAGCGCTGGAGTAAGGGTAGGCGAGGTCAGAGAAGGCAGCGTTGTGCAGTTGTGACCTTGTTAGAAGAATGCACCGAAGAGAGCAGTGGCATCAATCTTAACTCTTTGCGGGCAATATTTTGTTTATTTGCTTTCTCGCTGGACATTGTTACAGGGTGTTCAAACTGAAGAGTCTAAGAAAGCAAGCAGGCCAAGGTGATGGAATCAGTTGCTTGGTCCATCTACCTCTCTGGGCTTCATTCCTTAGCTCATGGTCTGATTTCCTCTCTGGGCAGACAGAGGCCAGACAACCTATGCATGTGTGCATGTGGTTGGCAATTTATTTAAAGTCGTGTTTCCTTTGTGTCCTGTGTCTTTTTTTTTTTTTTTCATGGTGGTACATCCTGTTTCTCTGCTCATGCCGCTGTTGTAGTCTTGAAGCTTCTTGTTAGAACCACCTTGTTTCTTCTCTCTGTGTGAAAGGCACTGTCTGCATTGACCGTTTGCTTAGAGAAGTCGTTCTTGGAGTAACTGAGTGCGTCGGAGAGCCCTTTCCTGTTTCTTCTGCCCTTTCTGGTTCTCAGCATAGAACCCTGGCAGTCAATAGACTTTAACAATTCAGGGAACCAGAGTTATTCAGCTTGTGGTGAGCAATCTCTGCGTCTTAGGGTTGGTACCATCTTAGGGTTAATTAACGATCACGGGTTGTAGCAAGTGCCTGCACTTGATCTAGAAAACTAGGTGTGGGGCTTCTTTTGAGACTGAGCTAGAAATGGAGCCAATGCCAGAAGTCTGAGACATATCTGAGGAATACACTAGCAATTTCTTTTCTTTTCTTTTTTTAATTCTTTTTTTTTCCCCCTGAGATAGAGATAGAGAGTGTGAGTGGGGAATGGTCAGAGAAAGAGGGAGGGAGAGAGAATCCTAAGTAGGTTCCTCACTGTCAACACAATCTCACTATCACGACCTGAGCAGAACTTGGATGCTTAACCGACTGAGCCATCCAAGCACCCCACTAATAATTGCTAATAAACCGGTACGACCTAGGACCACAAAAGCAAGATCTCTGCAGATCTCCACTCAACTCTGAAGCACTGACAATTGGCGAAACTTCAAGGACACAGACAGACTTAATGCTGGTGAGATCCAGGTTTCTAGGCACAAGAAATTATCCAATACGGAATCGGTATACCAGGCCCGGAAACAACGTAAACACCCAACGTGTGCTTGATTTGATGGCTCCTGCGGATAAACCACACCTATCCCGGTACCTTTTCCTGGGAAAAGGTCAAGAGTCAAGAGATTCATAATGCGAGCCATGACAAAGGCAACGCTTTTAGCTGACCGACGACGATGGGTATCTGTATTTATTCCCCCCTTAGCCATGGGTTCATAGTCCCCACTTGGGGCACTGAAATCTGAAGCGAGAGACCACAAAGTTCACTGCTAACTGGTTGCAGAATCACTATTATTCTGCTCTAGCCTAGGAGTGGCTTGCAGGGCTCTGAAGATAGGAGATTGGAAAGGAGTCATAGTACAACCTGCTTTGATTGTCTCTTGGTCTTTGCTTTAAATTTTTTCCTCTTGGTAAGTGGATATTCACTGGTATTCATCCAGCATCCGCTGTGTGCCGAGCTGATGTTAAATGCCATGTGATGGACAGAAAGGTAAGGAAGAGGATGTTCTACTTCTAACCAGGGGCTGGAGGACAAGGTGAATAGGCATAGATATTTCAGGCAAGTGACATAACCTATCTGGGCGTCAGTTTCCATACTTGTAAAATTAATTAATATAATACCCACTTCATAGGATTGCTTGGAAGGTTAAGCAAGAAATTGTGTATAAAGCCCTTAGCACATGACATGATACATAGAAAGTGCACAGTAAGAATCCCTATCAATAGTATGCATAATGAATGGGCTGTACCAAGCTGGTGGCAGACAAAGTCCATGAAAGAGCTTCTTGCTGAAGAAACATAGAGATCCAGAAAGATCATCTAAAAGTTTAAGACTTGGGGCACCTGGGTGGCTCAGTTGGTTAAGTGTCCGACTTCAGCTCAGGTCATGATCTCATGGATCGTGAGTCCGAGCCCCACATCGGGCTCTGTGCTGACAGCTGGGAGCCTGGAGCCTGCTTCGGATTCTGTGTCTCCCGCTCTCTCTGCTCCTCCCTCGCTCACCCTCTGTCTCTGTCTGTCTGTCTCTCTCTCTCTCTCTCTCAAAAAAAAAATAAATAAACATTAAAAAGAAAAACAAAAAGTTTAAGACTCAACTAGGGCTTTATAATGAGAAAAACCCAAAACAAAAGAACCCCCCCCCCAAACTATCCAATCAGTTTTACGATTTTACAACTGGTCAGTTTTGTGAAAAATACTCGTACGTGTAAAATCACACTCGCTACTTCATTTACGATGATTGATCTACCATATTCAGTGAGACATAGCTTGTGTGTGCACACAAGTGTGGTACATGGGCGAGTGTTTCCTGCTGTTTTGCTCTTCACGGAGATTGTGAACTTTGGCAAGACTCCTGGACTTTCTAGGGGAAAATAATCCAGGATGGTTAAAAAAAAAATAGTGGAGACAAAGGTATGAAAAGCATCTATGTTTTTAAAAACTAACACCAGCCCTCACTGGCAGTAAACCAAGCGACTTGGCCATTGTAGACGCTGGCCAAGAGAAGAAGAAAGTCTCCAGAAGGGCATTTATAAGGGTGCAAGAGAACAACCTGACAATAAGCCCATTTTGCTACTCAAGGGCAACACTTGAAGACTGTGTTCAGTGCCAAAGCCTGGGACAAGCCTGGGGACAAGGATTAGATTGTAGCTTTCTGAAGCTACTTCAACAAATATAGCAAGAAGGAATTGGGAAGCTGTCGTAAAGAGAATTCTATTCTCTGGACAGAGTGGCTCCTCTATCACCCGTGCGGTCTCCCTGCATCCCACCACGCCATGTTGGAAACATCCCTGGGATGCTCTGTCCCTGGGCAGAGTTTCCAAGGGCTCCGCCATTGCTTTCTCTCCCCCCCTTCTGAAAAAGTGAAATAAAGAAAGCAAGCAGAAGTGATGGGAGAGAGGGAAGGAGGAAGGAAGGAAGGGAGGAAGGAAGGAAGGGAGGAAGGAGGGGAGGGAAGGAAGGAAGGAAGGAAGGAAGGGAGGAAGGAAGGGAGGGAAGAGGGCCAGAGGAAGGGAGGGAAGGAAGGATCTCCTTCCAGGATGTAAGGCATTTAAATGACTTAGGAAGCTTAAGTCAGAAAGTTGAGAGTTAAAAAATCTAAAAGAAGAGAATGCAAAACATCAAGACTCATGGTGCCAAGAGGTTACATCTATTGAAAAGCCAAGGACATTTGGCCGAGTGTGTGGTGAGGGAAGTGGTATTAAATTCAGGCATTTCAACTGGGTGACTTTGGGCAAACATCAAAAAACAGGCTAAAGCCCTGTGGTGTCTCCGACAGTCCCTGGGGTCTGCCCTGCTTCCCCTTTCCCTGGTGACTCCCTCTCCCCACCGGGGCCTAGTAGGAATGTAGGTGGAGTCCGCTGGCTGGGGCTCCACCAGGGATAGGAATTCAAAGCCTCAGCAACTTGCTCCTGGGGGCTCCGAAAGACAAAGGGTTTGCAAGGCAGGGGGATGTTAACCACCTTGTTCCTGGGTTCTGTACCTGACTCCCCACATTTCAGAATGTTTCATTGTTACCCTTAGGTGTCCAACGCCTTTCTTCTATTATTTGTTTTCTTCTTTTAATTATGCTCCGGGTTTCTGTGTTCTGTGAGGACGGCAGGTGGAGGGGGGGCGATGAGGGGAGAGGGTCAAGGAAGCCGGAAGGAACAATTCAACAACCCGACCTTCTTCAGCTGCGTGAAAATAATTCCAGACTTGAAAAGGGCTTTGGTGAGATTGATTGTGGCCGGGTGGGGTGGGGTGGGGTGGGGAGAGGGGTGCTGTGACTTTGCCAAACAAGAACTTTGGTCTCTCTCTTTCCCAGTGCCTAGGCGCCTCAGTGCCTCTGAAGGCTGCTACTTTGGAAGAGTTAAATGTAAAGGAAAACACAGCTTGGAGAAGGTGTTTCACAAAGGGACAGAGAACAGACTGCCTGATATTTATGTAATCTGGCAAAAGAGAGGCTGTGTCATGAGACAGAAGCCAGGGCTCAGGAAATACAGAAAAAGAGAATGAGAGGCAGGAAGGGAGGGAAGAGAAGAAAGAAATGGAGGGAGGGAGAGAGGGAGGAAGGGAGGAAGGAAGGAAAGGAGGGAGCGAGGGGGAAAGAGAGGGATACCACCACAGTTTGAGGTCCCAAGGGGATGAGTAAGTGGTGGAAAGGAGTAGAAAGAACTAACATAAATGCATATCATAAAATTTCTTACCACTGTTCAAATTATGGAGCTCTGAACAAACAGCCCGGCGTAGACACGAACTTAACCTTCAACAACTGGCACATTGGAAGTTTATAGCACTGAAAACATTTTAAACCACAACAGTCCCTGATTTATGCAGTGAGACTACCCTGAGCCTATGAACCTCATAGTCAAAGCAACAAGAAGCCGGGAGTTGAAACGTGTGTCAGTAAGAACAGAAAAAAGCAACAGCGTCTGATTTCAGGGGAAACGGAGCACGGCGTGCACCACGGTTTGCACCACGACTTACTTCTCATTGGGTTATTTGTTAAAAAAATTTTTTTAATGTTTATTCATTTTGAGAGACAGGGCATGAGCGGGGGAGGGGCAGAGGGAGACACAGAATCTGAAACAGGCTCCGGGCTCTGAGCTGTCGGCACAGAGCCGGACGCGGAGCTCGAACTCACGGACCGTGAGATCGTGACCTGAGCCGCCGTCGGATGCCCAACCGACTGAGCCACCCGAGTGCCCCTGATTGGGTTGTTATCTTGAACCCAACCCCATCTACCTCCTAATAGCTTGAAACTCACCCCACCCCCGGGGCTGTTTTCATGAAAAGTCCCTGAAACCCTTTCTTCTCCCACAGGCTCTTGAACTTGGGGTTTGAAACGTATCCGACTGATACTCTGAAAATACTCTGAGGCCTTAGCTTACTGGCTGCTTCTAGAATCGTATTTTCACACACTGTGCATCTGAAACCATCTCTTCTGGTAAACTGTCTTAGAGGCCATTTCTGTTTGAAAAGCCAGCGGTGGGGAGCTGGAAGGCCCACGGCTGCAGACAGACAGCTGGAGGGCTGGTACTGTAACAGGATCCTTGGAGAAGGGAACTCTGGCTCGCAGGCCCTGAGGCCGCATGTGGGAAGGCTTGTCAGCGTGGAGGAGTTGCTTCTGCGTGGAGGAGTTGCTTCTGCGTTCGCTGGTCCGGGGCTTCCACAGCCTTTCTCCTCGACCTGATAGATCTGAACCGATCTGGGACCCACACGACCTGAGAACCAGAACAGGTTTCCCCGAGCCCCTCTTCCACCTTCTTAACACAATCCCCTGTAGGGGATTGTGACTTTATCCTCCCCAGACTACCCCACCCCTTGGCTCCCTCTGATTTGTGGATTGTCTCACAAGGTCTAGACGCTTTTTGTGCAAGCCGGCAGAAATGGGCCAAACTCTTGAAACAAAGAAGGTTCTGAAAGAATGTGTGCGGGGTTGGCGTGAAGGGAACCCTCTCCCACCTGCCGGGGGAAATATTTGCCCTACACATGAGAAGGGAGTCTATTCGTCTCTCCATTTAGTTTTTCAAGAGAAAGAGTGGCTTGAGTTCTGGAAACATTGCCCAGTGATTTGACCTCGTGAGAACTCTCTCATCGTACGTATAAAAATAATAGAGCTAGAGAAAGCTAATAACCCTTCCCAGCAAGAATCAACTTCGGACTTTGTCATTGAGACTTACCATCGGGTAATGGAAATGCGTGTAAAAGCGTGTTCTGAGCAAGGAGCATAAAAAGGCATGGGTCAAGAAAATGACCAAAGAAGGCGCTCCTCGTGCGACTCTGTGGCCAAGCCTCGTAGGCCCACCCTTGCCACGTAGAAGCGCCCAGAAAAGCCAAAGTTCTTCTCACTCTCGTTGTTCTAGGTAACGGTGCTGAAGGAACAGTGTCAAATGTCGTCTGTGGGGTGCAGGATTCCACACTACGGACGAGACGTGTGTCCAGGGCTTAGGCACCAAGGAGATCAGCAGTGGCTCAGGAAGTAGACTGTGAGGCGGGTCAAAAGCAGAAAGGTTCAGGACATTGGCCGAGAACCTGGCGAGAGTGAGAGGAAGTCGGGACTTACTAGGTTTGGACCCAGCGCACTTCCGCGTGGCTGACCCCTAGTGTTGCTGGGTCCAACACAAGGTTTTATCATTTCCACCAAGGGAAATAAGCTATTGCTACTGCCTGGGAAGTGGGGAGTACTAATGGTTTATATTTGCTTCGTAGTTCGCGAAACCTCACTGCAGCAATCACCCCGTGTGCACCTTTAGCAGTGACTGAGGTAAGCGGGGCGAGTGGTATCGTTCCCATTCAGTAGATACTGAAACTCGCCTTAGGAGACATGAAGAGGGGCGCCTGGGTGGCTCAGTCGGTTAGGCATCTGACTTCAGCTCAGGTCACGATCTCACGGTTTCCCAGTCTGAGCCCCGCGTCCGGCTGTGCACACTGAGAGTGCAGAGCTTGCTGGAGATCCTCTCTCTCCTTCTCTTTCTGCTTCTCTCCAGCTCGTGCTCATGCTCTCTCTCTTTCTCAAAATAAGTAAATAAACATTAAAAAAAATTTAAGAAGAGGGAGAAGAGATTTATCCACAGTTACTAATGGCAGAGACAGCACGAGAACTCGGTGTTCTACCTACTATCTCACAGGACTTAAGAACATTGTTTGGAAAGAATCGAAACACAAGATAAAGAAGAACTGAGGGAGGGAAGCTTCTGGAATTTTGGTACCAGAAGTCGGTCAACTTTCCCAGCAGTGTTACCCCTGACTGAAAAAGCCCCCCGTGTTTTTCCTGCCCCTTGGTGGTTTCTTCAAACTGCGACATTACCAGAGTAATTTATTTGATCCAGTCTGGTCGTGTGATATCATCCTTGAGCTCAGAAGGTGTCCCACGATGGGCAGCTGCACATGAAGACGAAGAAGAGTCTTTCTCCCCAGGAGGAAGCCTGGGCCTGCCTTGCGTCTCTCTGAGGGCTACCGGAAGGTGCCAAGGAGACCACATGTGCTGAAGTTCTTTCTTTCTTTTTTTTTTTTAAGTTTATTTACTTATTTTATTTGTTTTGAGACAGAGAGCACATGTGCATGAACAAGGCAGGGGCAGAGAGAGAGGGAGAGAGAAAATCCCAAGCAGGCTCCGCGCTGTCAGGATGGAGCCCGATGTGGGGCTCGATCTCACAAACCTTGAGATCGTGACCTGAGCCGAAATCAAGAGTCGCACGCTTAACTGACTGAGCCTCCCAGGCGTCCCATAAAGTTCTTTTTAAAGTGTCAGTCACTCTACATATGCACTCATTTGTTAAATGGAAAAAAAAATATTTTAAGTGCCCACATTGTACTAGATACCAGCCTTGCTGGGGATACCTGAATAGAAAAGAAAATATAACAAAATATAGACAAAATACACCTGAATAGGGAATTTTTTTTTTTAATTCGGTGAAAGCAAGAAATTTATTGCCCGGTTATTTTGTCACAAACACCACACAAATCCTGGACACAGCTTGCCTTTTTATCTTCACTCTAGCCCCAAGGAGGTCGTGTCATTATCCCAATTTTCAGATGAATAACGTGCCCAGGAAGGGGAAACCGGATTTGAAGCCTGGGATTCTGACTCGGTTGCCCTTGCACCTGAATTGGAATCAGAGCCACAGACTATATGACTGACGGGGCACTGATGGAGGGACTAGAAGAGCCTTCACAGAGAAGCAGATATTTAAAGGTTGATGAGGAATGTACCAGGAGGCAAAGCGATGGTAGGGGGTCCACCCCCGGCTGAGAGAAGAGGACGTAAAATAAGGTGAAGTCATTGTGGGTGTGGGAACCAAGGAGAAGCGGCCAGCAACTGGGAGCAGCTCCCTTTACCTCTTCGGTCTCTTGGTTCATTTCTTATGGTTTAATATCAATGCACAGAAAACTTCTGCTTTGAATTTCAGTGTTTGTCTTTCCATTGAGTAATAATTCCATTCAAGGAAAAATCATTCTGGGTGGTAAGGAGGTCACTATTTATTTATTTAAGATGTGGGCAAACTCCTAATCAAAACTTCTGCCATCATCGAAGCTGGCATTGCCCCAATGTGCTTTGTGAAAACTTTTGCCCAAGGCTTTCAGATTTGGTTTGCTAGTTAAAATAATATAATTTGGCAATTGCTGAGGCTTTGTGTGCATCTGTTGTGTGTTTAAGTGGAACCTCATGGAGGATTTGGAAACTCAGGTCACAAAGGGAGCTTTGTGACCTCCCTTTGGAAATACAAGGTACGATTCCATCACTTTCTGTTACCGTCTTCAGTATGGTGTCACTATCTTATTGTTTTACATGGTTTTTAACGTTTATTTCTGAGAGACGGAGAGAGACAGAGCACGAGCAGGAGAGGGGCAGAGAGAGAGAGAGGGAGACACAGAATCTGAAGCTGGATCCGGGCTCTGAGCTGTCAGCACAGAGCCTGACGTGGGGCTCGCGACTCTAACTCATGAACGTGAGATCATGACCTGAGCCGAAGTTGGACACTTAACCGACTGAGCCACTCAGGTGCCCCAACATGGTATCACTGTCTTTACCACCATTGTAGTCATTGGCTTCAGCTGTGGGTTCTGTGGACTTCAGTTGTCATTATGGGACCATGGGTTATACCCTTTGGGGGAGAACTGTTTAGGATATGTATTGATGTGGCCAAACAAAAAATAGGTAGATACACATGCAGGATGCAACAAAGAATCCAGGCAATTCTGAAACAAGTTGGAAGGTTGGACATTTATAGAAGTTTAATTTGCAAGGGGCATTGGATTGGGTCAATGGGTCTGTGCTGGGTAGGGAAGCAAACTAGCATATCTGCAGAATTTCTATCCTCACTTGAACTTCCACTGGTCATTTTGAAACCTGTCTTTAACTATTTAACATTCCAATCTATCATCTTTAAAAAAAAATTCACAAAGATTTTTTTTAATTTCTTTTTGAGAGAGAGAAAGGGCGTGAGCAGGGGGGGAACGGAGAGAGACGGAAACACAGAATCTGAAGCAGGCTCCAGGCTCTGAGCTGTCAGCACAGAGCCCGATGCAGGGCTCGAACTCACGAACCATGAGTTCATGACCTGAGCCGAAGTCTGATGTTCAACGGACTGAGCTGCCCACGTGCCCCTCCAACCTATCATCTTTAGAAGTAATACATACACCAAAAGTGCTTTATGCTTTATAAAATTCTGGTGAATGGCTAGTAATTTCCACTTTTGTTTTTGGAGATAAGGCTTAGGCTTATTCTTTTCAGGCTCTGGAAACCAAGCCTCAGAAGCTTGGTGATTTGGACAGAATCAGTGAACAAATGAGCAGAAAAGGATGGAACTAAAGTTCAGGTCTTATGACTTATCTCCCAGGTTTTTTTTAATGAAAGATCTTGCCACCTATCTGTATTTTGCTTTCGCTTATTGGGAAAAGCTCTCTGTAGAATGTTAGGTTGGTAGAATTGTTCTTTTTGCAGAATCTGTTTGTAAGGCCAGAATCTCCCTCTCTGGAGACATATAAAGAAAGTTATTGATAGACAGATAATATAGATAAATACAGATATAGATATAGATACAGATATAGATGATATAGATTTTTTTTAAGTAAGCTTCACTCCCAGCATAGAGTCCAATGCAGGGCTTGAACTCATGACTCTGAGATCAAGACCTGAGCTGAGATCAAGAGTCACTTAACTGACTGAGCCACCCAGGCGCCCCAAGAAAGTTGTCTTTTGGATGTGACTTCACACAAGGCCACCCTATCCTGAAGCAGGGGCATGTCTAAAATGTTCTTGCCCATGACCTACGATCCTGAGATTTTGTTGAGTAGGATTTTTTGTCTTCACATTCTTATTATCTCTATTTACCAGGCAAAGCATTGACCTTCGACTGTTCCCCATTTCTTTCTATTGCTTCCACCAGTTGCGTGTTCTTAATGTTACTACATAAATGAGTCTAATTAGGAACATAAGTCTCAGACTGCAGAAGATCACTGAGCTGCTCTCCATGAACACCGAGTTTAAAGGAAATAGAATTAAAATGCAGAGCAGTATCACAGTATCAGTTTCCCTCTCTCAGTCTCTCTCTCGCCACCCCTCTGCTTCCCTACCACAAAGATTCTCTTGACTCGGGATTCCTAACCAGCATCTTGCCTTTTGGATTTTCCTCTCAATGCATTCTTTCTAGTCTTTCCCTACGCCTTACAGATAATGTGAGGCAGAAATCTTCTGAAAGTTACTTCTGCTTTGTGCGGTAAATCATTTCCAGAGGCGAACTGTTCTCTTTTGTTCTGCAGGACCTTTTGTTCTCCCCTCAGGTCTCATGTTGATCCATCCATCTATCCATCCATCTTAAATAACACTTTATCAAGAGCAGATCTATTCAGACCAAGTGCTGGCCAACACACAGGGAGCACGCTTTAACAGTTGCACCCACCTCCCTCATTACCCAAGGTGGAGGACAGGGAACTATGTCCAGTTTTCAGCAGAATGCACATACTAGGCTCTCCCCAGATGCAAAATTTGCGGGCACAGACCGTTGATAGTATCCTCTTCTAGAGACCTATTCAATTGAAAGAGACTTTTCAAAAAAGTTAGCCCGTATCTTTCTCTCTAGGAGACTGCTGTATTAGGAAAATCATGAATCAATTTGAAACACTGCATAATAAACAATTAGCTATTAAAACGAAGAGGTTTTATATAGCCTAAGAGGCTATGCACATCTAGGGAAGGTTTGCATTGATCAAAGATAGTTCATTCAAGTATTAAGTTGGATTTTGAAAGACAGTGAATATTTGGATAATTAAAGAGGAGGATGAAGGGCAACTCACTATTTTCTGGGCTGTGTTCTAAGTCATATCTATCTATCTATATCTGTATCATCTGTATATACTCACTTAATCTGTATAGAAGCCTAGGCTGTGGTATATTAATCTACTCATTTTGTGGATGAGTGAGTAAATTGAAAAACACAGTGTTTCAGTAACATAGCTAGGAATTGGCGGTCAGAATTTGAACCTAGACGGACTAGCCATAGGGCCTTTGCTCTTCACCATTGGGCAATAGGACTCCCACAGGTAGACGAGATGGATGGAATAGGGTCGGCTCGAGGAGAGAGTGTGAAAGAATCAACCATGGCTGAGTGAAGGATGGGGGGTTAGCATTCGTTACATCACCAAATAAATGAATCCTTTCAAAGATTAAATCAAATCTCTGCCATCTACATGGTTTTTTAAAGGAATATCTGGGGATCCTCACAAGTTCAGCCCCAGGGAACTACAACAATGGGTTAACTTTTTCCCTTGGTCTACGTTTTATGTTTTCCCCGGTAAAAATAATATTTAATATAGAGCTCAGACCATATGATTTATCGCCTGTTTGAAAATCCTTTTCATCACTGTATATTTTACCAGTAAATATTTAATCCTTGGCACCAAATGCCACCCTGTTTATTAACTTTAGAGCTCATATTTTATAGTAAACCAAATTCTAAAATATCCTGTGAAGAGAAGCATATTTCATCTACGTAGTCTACTGAGAAATTATGCCAAAGCAACCCCGAATAACACCACTTGACCACCACTCTAATTATTGGAAAGCTTCATCACTGGAACAACAAACTTTCCTTAACAATAATATCTATATTGCATTTCATTTGCTGTGGAATCCCTAGTTTTCATCCCAAGCAATTGTCTTGTGCCCAAAACATGACCAGAATAAATGACCTGTCTGGAGACTTCACGCCTTTGCATGGGTGGCCCCATCTGCCTGATGATTCTGTTTTCCTGTCTTTGAGGCTTTGGTTTCAAAAACTTAAAACCACCAGACTCAGAAAAGATAAATCTTTCTCAGTTTGCTTCAGAAAATCTAAACCCAATAAAATCCACGTCAATGGCTTCTGGAGAGAGTTACTCATCTGTCTCTCAGGAATGGGCCTTTTGGGTTCTCACTATTTCCTCCCTAGACTATTGGAGTTGCCCCTCTGTAGCATGATTCTAAACCATCTCTCTGCGTTTTCTCTCCTCCTTGCCCTTGCAATACCCTACATTTTAAAACAACATGCTATACCTTCCTATATGCTGTTTATACCATTCATGCTCCAAGAACTGCCTTTCCTTCCCACCGTCTCCCTAGCTGTTGAAATCATAATCATTATTTTACTCAAAGTTCAGTATAAAGAGATCACTCTCATGAAGGCTTCCCTGATTTTAAGAAGTTAAATACATAATTCCTTATACGTATCTTAATTCTTAATACAATACCACTTTTTTTTTTTTTTTTGCCATTTCAACTTCTCTCATTTCCTTATATTTACTAGAAACCTTAAATGGTCTCAGTTTTTGAAATGAGGAAGATTACCAGGAAATTGTTTGTAGAAAGATCAAAGTTTTAATGACACGCCAATCCTAATAAAATTAGAATGAAGACAAAAATTGAGAAATAACTATAAAACAACTATTCATGATTTGGTCGAGTATAGTTTATTATATTTAGTAAACATTTGGAAGGAGGGTTTCCCATGAGTAGTACATATGTATGCCCCGCAATGCATGGGATAGCATGTTACACAGTATAAAGAAATTTGTAAAAGATCATTATTAATGTTATTCTGTGTAATGAGAGCTCTTTTAACATGCCTGTGCTTAATTGACTTGTTGGGTTAATGCATGTTCCTCCTTCCCTCTGACTGATGCCCAAAGCACCATGAATACTCATAACTAGTAGTCTGCTTTCTACTAAAACTATGAAATTGTACTCAGAAAAATTATGTGTTCATTGAGTTAGTTGAGTTTATCCTAAATCTGTTTATTCCAGTTATACTTGGAATTATAATCATAAAAGTTAATTTGATATTATTTAAGGCAATGGACCATAAATGTGAAAAAGTGTTGTTTATTTGAAAACACAGTTGAAATGAAGTTGAAATGTTGTCAAAAAACTCAGTGAAGATGGATTATTTTAAAAGATTGCTATTGATTAGAGGCGCCTGGGTGGCTCCGTCGTTTGAGTGCCCGACTTCGGCTCAGGTCATGATCTCACGGTTCGTGAGTTCGAGCCCTGTGTGGGGCTCTGTGCTGACAGCTCATGGCCTGGAGCCTGCTTCCGCTTCTGTCTCCCTGTCTCTCTGCCTCTCCCCTGCTGGTGCTCTGTCTCTTTCTGTCTCAAAAATAAGTAAATGTTGAAAACAAAAGATTGCTATTGATTCGATATGGGCGAAACAGCTACAGCAATTTTGACAAGAACATCTAAAAATTTACAGTTCTGCCCTTAGCTTTCTTTACAAACAACTCAACTTATTAAGACTATCTACAAAAATGGGGCATCTGGGTGGCTCAGTTGGTTAAGCATCTGACTCTTGATTTTGGCTCAGGTCAGGATCTTAACAGTTTGTGAGATCAAGATCTGCATAGAACTCTGCACTGACAGCATGGAGCCTGCTGGAGATTCTCCCTCACCCTTTCTCTCTGCCTGTCTCTCTCAAAATAAAAATAAATGAACTTTTCAAAAAAGGCTATCCACAAGATATCTAGAGCTAATACCACACTTTTTTTTTTTAAAGAGAGAGAGAGAGAATGCACATGCCAGCAGGGGAGAAGGGCAGAGGGAGAGAGAGAATCTCAAGCAGACTCCACAGTCAGGCAGAGCCCAATGCGGGGCTCGATCCCACGACCCTGGGATCATGACCTGAGCCGAAGTCAAGAGTCAATGCTAGACTGACTGAGCCACCCAGATGCTCCTAATATCACACTTAATGACGAGAAACTTGAAGCTTTCCCACTAAGATCAGGTACAAGGCAAGGGTGTCCCCTCTCACCACTCCTTTGCAACATCATACTGGAAGTTCTAGCCAGTGCAGTAGAGAAGAAAAAGAAATAAAAGGTATACAGATTGGGAAATGGGAAATAAAGCTGCCTTTGTTTGCAGATGACATCATTACCTACATAGAAAATCTGAAAGAATTAACAAAAACTCCTGCAACCAACAAGTGATTATAGCCAAGTTGTAGGAAACAAGGTTAATATACAGAAGTCTGTTACTTTCCTATATGCCAGCAACGAACACATGGATTTTGAAATTAAAAGCACCATCCACATCAGCACCCCCATCCAAAATGAAAGACTTAGCTATAAATATAATAAAGTATGTATAAGATCTACATGAGCAAAACTCCAAAGCTCAGGTAAATGAAATCAAAGAACTGAACAAATGCAGAGATATTTCCTGTTTATGGATAGGAAGATTCAGTATTGGGACGATGTCAGTTCTTCCCGCCTTGATCTGGAGATTACAGTCCTGATGAAAGTCCCAGCAGTTATTTTGTGGATATCCTCAAACTGATTCTGATGTTTATGTGGAGAGACAAGAAGCTCCAAATAGCTAACCCAATATTTAAGGAGAAGAACAAAGTTGGAGGACTGACATGACCTGACTTGAAGACGTGCTATAAAGCTACAGTATTCAGGATAGTAGGGTATGACAAGTAAATAAATAAATAGATCAATGAATAAAGAATAAAGAGCCCAAGAATAGACTCACATAAATATGGTCAACTGAACTTTGACAAAGGAGCAAAGATTACAATGAAGCAAAGATTGTCTTTTCAACAAATGGGGTGGGAACAGCTGCATATTCACATGGAGAAAACAATTCTAGATACAGACCTTACACCCTTCACAAAAATTAACTCAAGATGGGTCACAGACCTAAATGCAAATTGTAAAACTCTAAAAACCTCTAGAAGATCAAATATGTGAGAACCTAGATAACTTTGGCTGTGGCAATGACTTTTTAAGTACAACACCAAAGGTGCAGTTGATGAAGGAAATAATTGATAAGCAGAACTTGATCAAAATGAAAAACTTCTGCTCTGTGAGAGACAATGTCAAGAGAATGAGAAGACAAGCCACAGACTAGGAGAAATTTTTCTGAAAGGACATATTGCGGGAAGTACACGAAACTCAGCAATAAAAAAGAAAAACACAACAAGTTGATTTAAAAATGGGCCAAACCTTAACAGACACCTCAGTGAGGAAGAGATACGGATGGCGAATAACCATATGAGAAGTTTCTCCACCTCATAGGTCATGAGGGAAATTCACGTTAAAACAAAGATAAGATAGCACTACACACAGAATGGCCATGATCCGCAAGACTGACAGCATGAAACGCTAGTAAGGATGTGGAGCAACGGGAACTCTCATTGATCACTGGTAGGAATACAGAATGGTACAGCAGTTTCTTACAAAACTGAACATGCTTTTACCATATGATTTAGCAGTTGTGCTTCTTGGTATTTAACCAAAAGGAGCGGAAAAGCTTATGTCTGTTCAAAAACCTGCCCTTGGATGTTTATAGTAGCTTTTTTGTAACTACCAAAACTTGGAAGTCACTAAAATGCGTTTCAGTAGGTGAACGGATAAGTAAAATGTGTTATATCCTGACAATGGAATATTTTTCAGGGCTATAAAGAAATGAGGTATCAGGCCACGAAGACACTCGAGGAAACTTAAATGCAAATTAATAAGTAAAAGAAGCCAATTTGAAAAGTCTGCATAACTGTATGATTCCAACTATTTATTACATAAATAATACACTCTTAAAAAATTAAGACATCTTTTTTAGAGGAGTCTCAGGTTCACAGCAATATTGAGGGAAGGTACAGAGGTTTCTCATGTATCTCTTGCCCCCATGTAGGCATAGTGTGTTATTTATGCAAAGAAACCTAAGCAGAACTCTGATTAGCAGACCCATACTCCAAGGAAAATTGCCGTTCTTATAAGGTTTTTAAATAAAGTTATGTTTCTATTTGCTTTTAGTTAAAATTAGTATTTATAGTACTTTTTCCTAAGTTCCCAAATAAATCCACAATTTGAATGACTTTTCTGATTAGCTGTGGAACTGAGGGTTTCTACCAGAGCGCGTTTCTGATTAGCTATCAATGTTGGACAGAGCTTGATCCTAATGAGACTGACCCCGTCTGATACCCTTTGACCAATGACTGCTTAGATACAGGAATGTCTGGGCACTGGAGACAGCATCAAGCAATAACTTAAGACCTGAAGGGAAAACAAAACAAAAAACAAAACACAAGAGGTCTGTCTCTCTGGTGAAAGAGCCCTCTTTATGTTCTGGCATGATATGACTCCTTAGACCTGGTCTAAATCAAAACTGATGGGGGCTTTGGTAGCCTGGAGTGGCCCTATAGCCTGTGAGCCCGGATGTGAAGCCAAATCAGGTGAGATGTTGACCCAAGATGATTGATGGCTCTGGAGCTGGAGGGAAAATATGAATCATAGTTGAAGAGAGAATCAAAAGGTCATATCCAGGGAAGTTGTGCCAAATGCTGGTTCTAAGGGCTAAATAAGGTTGTAAATGGAAAGATGAGTCAAAGGCACAAAACTTGCATGATTGGAAGCGGGATGAAAAGTTTTATATGAGGTCAGCCAGAGCTGTGATCAATGAGGGAGGTTGAGAGACCTACTTTTTTTCCCTGCTCAATTTTTGATTTAAGAACCAAGTAGATGGAGAGAATAGGGAAGGTTAAAATGTATAATCTTTTGGGGCTGCATTAATATACATAAGCAATTTATTCATGACTTGCATTTTGTTGGACATGTAAGTTTAAAAGGATTTAATTTTCCTATCACTCTTCATTGTGTCATGTTGAATTTATTTTTCATCCTGGAGAGTGGCCCACGTCATGGTATCTTGGCCTGGTTCTATAACCTCTACTGCTTTCGGTTATTTAAAAAATTTGGTATCAGTTTTTGAGATCCGGCATTTTCAGTACATTCCCTTTCATATTATATTCAAAGCGGTCATTTTCCTTTCACCCACTGCTGGAGATTGACTGTCTTGGAGTGAGGGTGAGGCTTGTATGGCCTGGCTTCCAGGTAGCTTTACCCTTTCTCTCTACCCTTTCCTGGCAGTGGTTTCTCAGGTGTTTGGGCAGGAGAAAGAGAAAAAGAGAGCAATTGTCCTTTCTGACTGGGCAATGTTGCAGTCTTGCCCTGAGATAGTCATGGTGGTTGCTCTAGCTCATTGTCCATGAACTCTAACTACATGGATGGTTGCTCTCACATGCCTTGCTGATGAGGAAACCCCCTCCACCCCCACCCCCAAGGGAAGCTTTCCTAGTCATTGGTGATGTGTTAGAAAATTTGGCCTCATCTTTCTGCTGACTCCCAGGAGGTGGTTTATGATGCTTTACTTCTCTGAAGTGCCGTTCTCAACCTGCTGTGTCAGTGGTAGGGAGATTATAGCTCTTAACCTCTTCTGCTCCCTGTGGCCTGTACTTAGAGTGTGGGCACGTACGGGATTATTTTCTGAATCCCTCCAAACTAGGAACAAAGGATGACAATGCTCTCCCTGTTCATCACTGGTAGTCTCTTGCTATGCCATATCTCCCCAGGTTTTGTTTCTACTGCATCCAGCAGCCCAGTGGACATCTTCTGGTGAAGCAGATGTTCAGCCACGGAATGCAACACCAGTCTCCCCAGGTTGCCGACACCCTCAAACTTTACAAAGTCATTCTCTTTTGGGTTAGGGAAAGCAGTGCTTCTAAGATGAGGCAGAGAAGAGCTCCTCTTCCCAAGCCCTGCGATGGCACCAAACAACTTTTAGTGAGGTCTCTCTTCATATTTACAGAGCTTGAGAGGGATGCTGGTTTGTGGTGGGGCTCGTCCTCTGAATTGGCACTCTTCAGTAAGTGTGAGGGTCATAGATGACGTGTCCCTCCCCAATAATTCTCTGAATTAGAAACAGGATGCTTCATTTGTTGTTTTTTTTAAATCTTAGCTTTGAGTCTTAACTAATGAGAAAAGCTCGAATTGATTTTCTCTGACATACGCTTTAGTAGCAATGATTTTCAATTATTTTTTTTCCCTCTTTCATCCATTATCGTTAGAAATGGAAGGCACTTTCTTGATTCCAGATCATTTCCTGGTTCCAGATCATCCTGGGCCAGACATACTTCTGATGAATTCCATTAACCCAGTCTGAGAATAGGCAAGTACAAATCACTCAGCAAAGACAAACTCATCGAACATTTCTTTGACCTCAATTTAGTAGAGTTTTTAATTGCTTTTCTACTGAATGCAAGTGTTGCAGGATGAGTCATGGTTCTAGGCTTCAGGGTATTCTAGGCAGGGAGAACGAATTTTTGTTTTTGGAAAAGTCATTGGATAGGCAGTCAGGAAACGTCATCTTTTTTTAGACTTTGCCACAGATGTTGAGGCTGTATAACTTTTAGTAAGCTCTCAGCCTCAGTGCCCATATTTATAATACGAAGGTACTGGGCAAGTTAATCTCTAAGGGCTCTGACACTCCTTAATAATATGAACCATACAGGTCTGTTTCTTCTTGTTCATGTTTTCTTGCAGTAAGAGTAGCCTCCATATACCTTTTCTGGTTTAAATTTTTTTACCCTTATCTTGAAGGGGATGTAACTCAAAAAAAAAAAAAATTAAGAATTTCTGCAGTTTACATGCTCCTTGACCAATGAAAAGAAAAGATGTCCCAGAAACGTGTAAGAGTGGATCGGATCTATAGATGACTGGGGAGAATTGAAATCTTAACAGCGTTAAGCCTTCCAATCCACGAATATGATAAGTATCTTTATTTATCTAGATCTTCTTTAGCTTCTGTCAGTGTTTTTCAGTTTTCAGCACAAAATAAATACATATTTTGAGAAGCTCTTATCCCTAAGGATTAGATGGCGTTTGTTTTTTGATGTTTTTGGTATTGTGGTAAGTAATATTTTTAAAATATTCAACTTCCAAGTATCCATTACCAGTATGTTGAAATAAAGTTGATTTTTGTATGGTAATTTATAACCTTGCTAAACTTACATATCAATTCCAGCAGGTTTTTTTTTTTTTTTTCTGGTATCATCTATGAACAGAGACAGTTTTATTTCTTTCTACCAAGAGATACCTTTTATTTACTTTTCTTACCTTGTTGCATTGGGTAGGACTTTCAGTATGATGTTGAATAGGAGTAATGAGACAAGACATCCTTGCCTTGTTCCCAAACTTAGTCCAAATTTAGTCTCTCACTGTTTTTTTTTTTAATTTAATTTTTTATTTTTCTTAATTTACATCTAAATTAGTTAGCATCTAGTGCAACAATGATTTCAGGAGTAGATTCCTTAATGCCCCTGACCCCTTTAGCCCATCCCCCCTCCCACAACCCCTCCAGCAACCCTCAGTTTGTTCTCCATTAGTGTCTCACTTTTTTTTTTATTTTTTTTTTATTTTATTTTTTTTTTTTTCAATTTTTTTTTTTCAACGTTTATCTATTTTTGGGACAGAGGGAGACAGAGCATGAACGGGGGAGGGCCACAGAGAGAGGGAGACACAGAATCGGAAACAGGCTCCAGGCTCCGAGCCATCAGCCCAGAGCCCGACGCGGGGCTCGAACTCACGGACCGCGAGATCGTGACCTGGCTGAAGTCGGACGCTTAACCGACTGCGCCACCCAGGCGCCCCTAGTGTCTCACTTTTAACGATGATGTTAACCCTAGATTTTTGCGGTAGATGCCCCTTTTCAGGCTGAGGAAATTTCTTTTTGAAAATTTTTGTCATGAAAAAACGTTGCATTTCGTTAAATGCCTTTTCCATGTATACTGAGATTACCATATTTTTTTTCCATGAATCTGTTGACACAGTGATTTTCACTAATTTATATTTCAATGTTGGACCAGCCTTGCATTGGTAAGATAAATCTCTTTTAATCATGATGTGTTATAATTTTTATATACTGTTGTTTTGGTTTCCTGATGTTTTCTTAAGGATTTTTGCAGCATGTTCATGAGATCAATTGTACTGTAGTTTTCTTTTTCTGTAATATCTTTTGTTTTGGTGTCAGAGTAATGCTGGCCTCTTGCAACGTGTTGGAGGGTATTTCCAGTGCTTCCATTTTTTAAAAAAACTTGTGTAGAATTTATGTTATTTCTTCCTTTATCTATTGAATTTTCTATTTAGGCAAAGTACCACATATGAATGTTGAAAATGTATACCTCATTCTTTTTCTTGCTTTGTTGCATTTGTTCTATATTCCAAATATTATTCAATATTAGTGTACCTTAAAAAATTTTTTTTTAATGTTTAGTTATTTTTGAGAGAGACAGAGCATGAGCAGGGGAGAGGCAGAGAGAGAGGGAGACACAGAATCCAAAGCAGGCTCCGGGCTCCGAGCTGTCAGCACAGAGCCCAATGCGGGGCTCAAACTCATTGAACCATGAGATCATGACCTGAGCCCAAGTCGGCCGCTTAACCGACTGAGCCACCCGACTGCCCCATTAATGTTTATTTATTTTTGAAAGGAGAGAGAGACAGAGTGAGAGCAGAGAAGGGCAGAGAGAGAGAGAGAGAGACACAGAATCCGAAGCAGGCTCCAGGCTCTGAGCTGTCAGCACGGAGCCCTAGGTGGGGCTCGAACTCACAGACCGCCAGATCGTGACCTGAGCCAAAGTCAGAGGCTTAACAACTGCGCCACTTAGGTGCCCCAAGTTATGGTCTCTCTTGAGGGATGAGTCCATCTTTTAATCCTAGGAAAGTGTTAAGTATAAAAACATGTAAAAACTAAAAACTATAATATTAGTATTTTTATAATACTTCATAGTAATAATAAATAATATAACACATTGTATAATCTGCACTTATATTTTATATACTTAAAATGTTTTATAGAATTCTTCTCTTAGACTAATAGCCTCATAATGTGAATTTAAACAATATAATTGAGTAATGAATTTACACTTGTGGGTTTACATTGAAATGTTATGCAAAGTATTAGACCATAGATAAAAGGATTTTAGGGTCACCACATTTTAAATTATAAGAATTATTTAAGATATAAAAGAGTGAGTTAGTACTCACAAAGGTTCTTTTTTGTGGAGTCATGCAACTGAATATTAGAAAAGAATTAGAATACATTACATCTACAAATTTCGTTTAATATATTTAAAGTGTCTAATTAACTACATTCATAAATGGGACCAAACGTTATTTACAGATCCTTAAAAGTTATTGTTAAAACTTATCAGACATGTAAATGACTAATAAGATTTTTAACTTGGACTTAATGAGGTTTTTGAATGTATAATTTAAATAAGTTGAATATCAGTCAAATTTTAAATCAAAAATAATCTTTTCTATATTCAAAAGCATTAAAGCACTTCATATGAAGATGTTCAAACTTCCTTTATTTTCCTCTTAATATCTTGGACAGATACTGCTTCTGTAGACTTTCAGTTATTAGTTAATGCAGTCTTGTGCACTGAATTTAATTTGTTTAAGCATTTCAATTTCATTGCCAATTTTGTGCTCACCTTCAATCCTTCCTGCCCCGGCTTTAGCTCAAGGGACTGTTTTTTCTTTCTTCTTCGCTCAATGCCATTGGAACTTCTTCCACTGGCTTGCCATGGAAGAGGAGGAAAAAAAGCCACACACTCCCTTGGAGGCCTGTAGACCACATTTCTAGTCAATTCTTTGATTCAGCTTTCTTTGGAACATGGAGCGCTTGATTTCTCTTTGTCCTCAGTACGAGGACAAGCTACCAAGGGTTAGAAAACAGAATCGTAGCAATTATTGATTACCTCTGAAAAGTAGGATCGTTGTTGAGTTTTTCCTTTATGTCCAGAAATTTTTTAAAAATCAGCATTTGAAATAGATGGAAAACTTGAGCCCTTTTGGCAACGGTCATAGAAATTGTATACATGGTAAAGTAGGAGAGCATCTTACCGTGAGGCGGAACAACATTTTGTCTACTTGGCAACTGGGAGACATCTTCTCTTTGGTTGTCTGTCGAAGAGAGAATATTCTTGCGTGTTGCGTCCTCTCAGTCAGTGTTCAAACTTTCGCAAGTGTCTGGAGCAGCCTTTCACGGAGCCGAGGTGATCGTCTTAGGAGGAAACTGCGAAGGGGAGACTTCCGGTGGGACAGAAGGAAGCCACGTGGTGGTTTCCTGACTGAAGGGCCAGTGGATTAGGGAGGGGAAGGCTGAAGTGTCCTCGGGAGGAGAGCAGCACAGCCGGCTTCTTGAGGCTTTTCTTGATCAGGGCAAAGGGTGGGGAGGAACCAAACGTATGGGC